>NC_060138.1:406632459-407832459 GCF_021461385.2 Schistocerca piceifrons | reverse complement strand
ACAGCAGTACACAACTGTGTAATATACTACACTATCAATCACGTTATTGTAGACTTATAACACTATAAAGTGATTGTAAAATTACAAGTACTCACAAATTATGTACGTTACTTTCTTGAAAAAATTCGGTCATGGTTCGCTGACGTTCATGGGAACGATAATATTTTGTAATTTCATAACCAATTATAATGATAGCATCCGTAAACTCAGCAGTGACGTCGGATGTTGAAGCGAACAGTTCTAAACAGTCCAAGGCTGCAAACATCTCCTGACGGGTAGGTGGAATGCTATCTGTATTCTCTTCCTCTTCGCTTTTTTCTGATGGCCCTTCTTGAACCTCGTTCACAGCTTTAGGCACATTCGATTCCACAGAAACTAATCCCAGGGTTCGCAACGTCCAGCAGAACTGTCCATTCATCAGGTGAAGTGGCATCTTCTAACTCGTGGACATCTGCAGTGTTGATATGTCTCCAAGCTCTGTTAAAGCACTTCCCTATATGATGTGGTGATACTGAATTCCAGGCTGCTGCGATGGTTTTTATTGCGTCAAGCAGATTCCAATTTTGGGTTGCACTATTGTTTTCAGCAGCACGAATTGCAGCTCTTTCAAGTCGCTTACGATAATCTCTCTTTATGAGAGAGATTATGCCTTGGTCCAAAGGCTGAAGGCGGCTTGTGGCGTTGGGTGGAAAAAACTGAACCTTTATGTTGGATATGTTCAGATCATGAACGTTATGGGCAGTACATCTGTCCAATGTAAGAAGAACATGTCTATTTTGAGCAACCATTCGACTGTTGAAACGAAGAAGCCACTTGCAAAACGATGTGCCATTGATCCAAGCTTTCTTGTGGTGAGAGTAAATGCAAGGTAAAGTGTCCGTATTTATGTTTTTAAAACAACGTGGTTTCTCAGATTTACCGATAACCCAGGGACGGTGCGGCTGGTCCTGGCGGGGGTTCGAGTCCTCCCTCGGGAATGGTAGTGTGTGTTTGTCCTTAGGATAATTTAGGTTAAGTAGTGTGTAAGCTTAGGGACTGATGATCTTAGCAGTTAACCCCATAAGATTTAGAGAAAAAAAAACCAGGGACGAAACTTCTCACTGCCATCATCATTACAGCACACTACAACAGTCACACGTTGTTTGTTTCATGCTCCACCGTGACACTTATCACCTTTTATCCCCAGGATGTGATTTGGAAAAAGATTGTAGAAAAATCCAGTTTCATCCGTGTTAAACGCATCACACGAGGCATACTTTTCCCTCGCTCGGTTGAATTCATGCAACCAGCTGTTCGCACTTTCTTCATCAACTTTACTTGCTTCACCACAAATTTGTACAGATGAAATTCAATGTCTCTTTTGGAATCGCTACAACCAACCAGCAGAACAATGGAAGTCTTCGATGCCCATATCTTTAGCAATATCATTTGCTTTTGACTGAATCACAGGGCCAGTTAAAGGTATGTCAGACGCACGTATATGATTGAACCATTCTAGCAGTAACGTCTCGATGTCTTCATACCTGGCGGTACGAAGTCGTTTAGATTTGTTTCCAGAACCTGATGCCGCAGCATTAATAATTTTTTCTCGATTCCTAATAATCGTAGATAAAGTAGATTTAGGTATTCCAAACTGCTCTGCAATTGCTGTTTTCTTGGTACCACGGTCCACTTCATCTAGAATAGAGCTGTCTGTTTCCTCTTTGCCATTTTCGCGTGCTACGGTACCGGTTGTAATTGTAGTTTTTATTCAGTATTCCAACTCGATACGGCTATGACTAAGAGAACACCTGTAAAATCTGGCACTACGTTCCTAAATGCTGCTGTACACATTATTGAATGTCTTACAATGTACAGCATACGCTGGTTGTTGAGGTGATAATCGCTGCTACCGACCTACAGTACGTTAAAAACGAGTCAACAATAATTATAATTAGCTTTGTAGCTATATTTCCTACATTCATTTTGGAAAAAAATACGCTTTAGAATACTCTAAGGTCGGAAGTTTGTGTTACAGTGAAATTTAATTATGTTAGGAAGTGAAACAGAGTCCGTAATTCGCCATAACTGAAATTCGTGTTAACCGAAAAAACATACCATTAGAACTAATGCATTCCTGGTGGGACCAATATTTTTTCGTGTTAACCGCGAGTTCGCGCTAACGAGGTTATACTGTAGTTGAAACTTAATTCCTAATTTACTTACTTTTTGCTGTGGTTAGTACAACTGGCGATCGCCCAGCAAACCATTATTTTTCGTTTAAAAACTTACTCTAAGAACTTCATCAATACACTCGACAGTCACTATTAAAAATTCAGAGTGCCGTAATAAACCTTGTATTCGGTTGTAAACGCTATTACAGCACAACACTTTATGGAAATTGCGGGCTACTGAGCGCTCGTTGGGTTGGGTCTGATTTCAGCGACGCGCCTTGCTATAGCGCACACTCCTCGTGATCCCTAACGTGTATCCTAGTGTCCGTGTTTCTGTTTAAGTGAGATATCTTTCCACATAACTGTACGAACGATCTCGGCTGTGCAACTAGAAAGCTGTTAAGAACACCGATTTATTGGAGTTAACAGTAACACAGTTACTTAGCAATCAAACAAAGCGGAGACGTAGCCACGTTCAAGGCTATAATCTGTTCTCTACTGCTTCCAGCAAACAGCCCAAAAATGTTAACGCTGCAATAATTCATTTAAGAGGTCCATTTACCTACACACACCTCATAAACTGCGCTCACTGCGGGATCTTTATGCGTGCCACGCGATGTATGATTAGATCGTTCGACTCGACTCTGTGTGCCTCTGCGGATGCAACCAGACACCGGCCGCCCGCCGAGACGTCGCTTATCGGCATGTACACGGACGGGCCTCGCTCCCTCGGTAGCGCTAGCGCGCGCAACTAATTACTGCTCATCAACGTTCCGCTGCAGTGACGCGCGCCACCTCCCAAAGGAGATGGTGGCGCCCTGAACCAACTTGGGAAGTCAGCGCCGTTGCGCGAGAGCACCAAGCGGTGCGTGCTTTGAGGCGGAGCAGGGTGCTCTCCCCTGCGGAGACGCTCGGCTCTCGTACTTCGCATTACTCCTCTGACCGCGCCTTGTGGGCGGTGCTCACCAGATGGCGCTGCACCGTGTCGTTATTTTGGCCGTCTTGTGGAATACTGTAGGAGTCGCGTACTTTGTGACACTTTCTGAAGTTTTAAAAGTAACTCCCTTAATAGTTCACGTAGAAGGCTAAGGATTTTACTCAACATAGCACACATCTCTTCTTTCGAATTCCATCTTTTCAACAATCTATTTCTTATATAGGAGGGGACGGGGAATTTCTTTTGTGTGTCATACTGTGGGGAGCGCAAGTTGTCAAACCGTGCGACACTCCTCATTTTACGCAGAATACTCATCCACAGTGGATGTTTCACATTGTTGTAGTGACTTTATTTGAATCTACAGATTCTACTTGCTACAAATTACCATTTTTAATCACAAACAAATGAAATAGTTCTTGTGAGAATAAAACAGGGTCGTCCATTGATCGTGACCGGGCCAAATATCTCACGAAATAAGTGCCAAATGAAAAAACTACACAGAACAAAACTTGTCTAGTTTGAAGGGGGAAATTAGACGGCGCTATGGTTGGCCCGCTAAATAGCGCTGCCATAGGTCAAACGGATATCGACTGCGTTTTTTTTAAATAGGAACCCCCATTTTTATTACATATTCGTGTAGTACGTGTTATGTGTTATGTGGTGCTGTAATAGTCACAAACATATGGCTCACAATTTTAGACGAGCAGTTGGCAGGTAGGTTTTTTAAATTAAAATACAGAACGTAGGTACGTTTGAACATTTTATTTTGGTTGTTCCAATGTGATACATGTACCTTTGTTATCTTATTATTTCTGAGAACGCATGCTGTTGCAGCGTGATTACCTGTAAATACCACATTAATGCAATAAATGTTCAAAATGATGTCCGTCAACCTCAGTGCATTTGGCAATACGTGTAACGACTTCCCCTCAACAGCGAGTAGTTCGCCTTCCATAATGTTCGCACATGCATTGACAATGCGCTGACGCATGTTGTCAGGCGTTGTCGGTGAATCACGATAGCAAATATCCTTCAACCTTTCCCAACAGAAAGAAATCCAGGGACGTCAGATCCAGTGAACGTGCGGGCCATGGTATGGTGCTTCGACGACCAATCCACCTGTCATGAAATATGATATTGAATACCGCTTCAACTGCACGCGAGCTATGTGACGAACATCCATTATGTTGGAAGTACATCACCATTCTGTCATGCAGTGAAACATCTTGTAGTACCATCGGTAGAACATTACGTATGAAATCAGCATACATTGCACCATTTAGATTGCCATCGATAATATGGGGGCCAATTATCCTTCCTCCCATAACGCCGCACCATACATTAACCCGCCAAGGTCGCTGATGTTGCACTTGTCGCAACCATCGTGGATTTTCCGTTGCCCAATAGTGCATATTATGCTGGTTTACGTTACCGCTGTTGGTGAATGACGCTTCGTCGCTAAATAGAACGAGTGCAAAAAATCTGTCATTGTCCCGTAATTTCTCTTTTGCCCAGTGGCAGAACTGTACACGACGTTCAAAGTCGTCGCCATGCAATTTCTGCTGCTTAGAAATATGGTGCGGGTGCAATCGATGTTGATGTAGCATTCTCAACACCGACGTTTTTGAGATTCCCGATTCTCGCGCAATATGTCTGCTACTGATATGCGGATTTGCCGCGCTAGCAGCTAAAACACCTACTTGGGCATCATAATTTGTTGCAGGTCGTGGTTGACGTTTCACATTTGGCTGAACACTTCCTGTTTCGTTAAATAACGTAACTATCCGGCGAACGGTCCGGACACTTGGATGATGTCGTCCAGGATACCGAGCAGCATACATAGCACACGCCTGTTGGGCATTTTGATCACAATAGCCATACATCAACACGAAATCGACCTTTTCCGCAATTGGTAAACGGTCCATTTTATCACGGGTAATGTATCACGAATCAAATACCGTCCGCACTGGCGGAATGTTACGTGATCTACATCTACATTTATACTCCGCAAGCCACCCAACGGTGTGTGGCGGAGGGCACTTTACGTGTGACTGTCATTACCTCCCTTTTCTGTTCCAGTCGCGTATGGTTCGCGGGAAGAACGACTGTCTGAAAGCCTCCGTGCGCGCTCGAATCTCTCTAATTTTACATTCGTGATCTCCTCGGGAGGTATAAGTAGGGGGAAGCAATATATTCGATACCTCATCCAGAAACGCACCCTCTTGAAACCTGGCGAGCAAGCTACACCGCGATGCAGAGCGCCTCTCTTGCAGAGTCTGCCACTTGAGTTTGCTAAACATCTCCGTAACGCTATCACGGATACCAAATATCCCTGTGACGAAACGCGCTGCTCTTCTTTGGATCTTCTCTATCTCCTCCGTCAACCCGATCTGGTGCGAATCCCACACTGATGAGCAATACTCAAGTATAGGTCGAACGAGTGTTTTGTAAGCCACCTCTTTTGTTGATGGACTACATTTTCTAAGCACTCTCCCAATGAATCTCAACCTGGTACCCGCCTTACCAACAATTCATTTTATATGACCATTCCACTTCAAATCGTTCCGTACGCATACTCCCAGATATTTTACAGAAGTAACTGCTACCAGTGTTTGTTCCGCTATCATATAATCATACAATAAAGGATCCTTCTTTCTATGTATTCGCAATACATTACATTTGTCTATGTTAAGGGTCAGTTGCCACTCCCTGCACCAAGTGCCTATCCGCTGCAGATCTTCCTGCATTTCGCTACAATTTTCTAATGCTGCAACTTCTCTGTATACTACTGTGATACCACGTTTGTGACTATTACAGCGCCATCTATCACAAAGCGAAAAAAAGTGGTCCAACTAAAACATTCATATTTCTTTACGTACCACACGAATATGTAATAAGAAATGAGGGTTCCTACTTAAAAAAAAAAACGCAGTTGATATCCGTTTGACCTATGGCAGCGCCATCTAGCGGGCCAACCATAGCGCCATTTGGTATCCTCCTTCAAGCTAGACGAGTTTCGTTCTTTGTAGTTTGATGCTTATTTCGTGAGATATTTGGCCCGGTCACTATCAACGGACCAATATATATATATATATTGGTTCTTTGCTAACACGTCGAGAGTGGAGAACCTGAGCCTAGGGTATAATTTCCCACAGTATTTCACAACTATGTAGCGGTAATTCTCATATGTAGCATCAGGGCACGGCTAATGATGAAGGAGGGCGGAAACAGGAGTTTGCTCATTGGCGAAAGTGTTTATAGAGTGGTGGCAGAGGATACATCGTTGCTGATTCCATCCTGTCGTTTAGACTTGTCATTGATTTTAGTACCTGGTTACGCTGCAATGATTTCGTTGATGTCAAGAACGATTTTTTCATATAAACGGCCGCAAAACGTGAATGAAGAAACAATTCAAATTGGCAAAGGTCGCATTTTATATCTGACATTAGTGAGATGAACATAAAAATTTTACATGTTTCTCAGGACACCGCATCTAGTGAAGTCAGAGGAGACTACATCATTCACGTTCACACACTGAATTTTGTAAACATGTAGAAACTTGTAGTTAAAGCAGATGCCACGTATAATCTGTTCCACCTCTTACCGAAACATTAGCTTGAGCCCCACAGTCGCTAGAGAGGTCTGTTGTCAAAAACCGCGAGTGTTAGATGCCTGGGAGCCTGTTACACAGTTGGAGAGTTCTACGGTGTTGGTAGGCTGCAACACTTCCCGACATTTGGAGCCACCACTACCACTGCCCAGCCTTGTACATTTCGTAATGCGAAGCTTTGCAGTTGGCTCACATATTCAAGCGCAAATGAATTGGGCACGCCTACCTGTTGTGGTGATCTGTGAATTTTTTTGGTTGGTTATGCGTTGGCTTCCACAGTACCAGCTCGTGTGCTACTTTGACACCTTCAATTCGTTTCCACTCTTTTCCAAGGCTAGTTCAACTGGGGTCATTTTGCGACTCATCCGGTAACTGACAAAATAAATTAAACATTGTGTAAAAGGGTCGCCAACACGAAAGGAAGAAGTAAATTCTGTGCTCTTTGTGTCTAAGTCAGAGCAATAAATCAACTTGCCTAACAACACATACACGCTGTAATCAAAAAAATAAAAACGACGCACAAGGAAGGAATTATCCACATGGGACGGTGTGACGTGACGTACATGTACAGACAAACAAATGATTATCATTTCAAAAAAATTGAAATATTTTTTTGCCGGCCTGTGTGGCCGTGCGGTTCTAGGCGCTGCAGCCTGGAACCGCGAGACCGCTACGGTCGCAGGTTCGAATCCTGCCTCGGGCATGGATGTGTGTGCTGTCCTTAGGTTAGTTAGGTTTAACTGGTTCTAAGTTCTAGGGGACTAATGACCTCAGAAGTTGAGTCCCATAGTGCTCAGAGCCATTTGAACCATTTTTGAAATATTTTTTTCAACATAAAGAGCTCCACAAATCGAGCAAGTCAGTAACACCTCTGGCTTTTATGTAAGCAGTTATTCGGCTTGGCATTGAGTGACAGAGTTGTTGAATGTAGTCGTGAAGGATATTGTTCCATATTCTGTCCGGCTGGCGCGTTAGATGGTCAAAATCCCGAGCTGATTGAAGAGCTCTGCCCATAATGTTACGAACACTCTCAACTGGGGAGAGATTTGGCCAACTTGCTGGCCAAAGTAGAGTTTGAGAAGCACGAAGACAAGCTGTAGAAACTCTCGCCAAGTGTGGAAAGGCATTAGTGTGCTGAAATCTAAGCTCAGGATGACTTGCCATGAAGGGGATCAAAATGGGGTTAGAATATCGTTGACGTACCACTGTGCCGTAAGGGTGCCACGTTTGAGAACCAAAGGGCTCCTGCCATGAAACGAAATAGCACCCCAGACCATCACTCCTGGTTGTCAGGCCATACCACGCGTGACAATCAAGTTGGTATCCCACTTCTGTATGGAGAATCTCCAGACACTTCTTCACTGGTCAACGAGGATGTTCGAAGCCGGACTCACCATTGAAGACAATTCTACTGCAGTCAGTGAGATTCCACGTCTCGATGACCAGCGAAGACAGGTTTGGAGAGCTGCATACAGCAGTGGGATACCAACTTGACCGTCACCCATCATATGACCCGACAACCACGAGTGATGGTCTGGGTTGCCATTTTACGAGGGCTATTCGGAAAGTAAGGAACGATAGGTCGCGAAATGAAACATCTGTCACAGCGTTGTACCAATTTTGAATGCCCTAGTTGTAGAAGACAGCCGCCAGTGCTTTCCAACAATTTTGTACTCTGGACTGCAGCTCGTTGTCCGTGTCAAAATACTGTCTTCATAACCAGAGGTTCATTTGAGCAGAGGTGAACCTCAGGGGTAGCCAATTAAGGGCTCTATTGTGTGTGATCAAACACTTCCCATCGAAAATGCTGCAGGAGCATCTTCATTGCACCTGCAGGGTGTGGTCGAGAATTGTGTAGAACGAACCGCATGACAGTAATGTTAAGTGGGTTGCACAGCTTCAGGCGAAATCTTTCGCCTGGCCCTCATACTTGGCGGCAGACGCTAATTTCTAGCCAGCTTTACGTTGTCACTGTGAGCTCAGTATTGGAAAGAGCGACATGATGAGATCGACAGGCATACTAGACGCAGTGCCCAACGCATCTGTGCAAAGCTTCATCAGATTTTCACTGTATTTTCCATTTCGCGACCGATCGTTCCTTACTTTCCGAATAACCCTCGTATTTCATAAAATGACCTCTTTGGTTATCATCCGCGGCACCCATACAGCACACCAGTACATCTAAACCCTTGTTTTTTGGCCTTCATGACAAGCCATGTTGGGCTTAACTTTAATAAGATAGTGCCTGCCTGCAGTTTCTACTGCGTCTCTTCGTGATTGCCAAATCCCACCTTGGCCAGCAAGGTCGACGTATCTCTTCCTAATTGAGACCGTTTGGAGCATTATGAGTAGTGTCATCCAACCATCTCGGGATTTTGACCATCTAACATACCAACTGGACAGAATTTAGCCCAATATCCATCAGGAGGCCATCCATCAAGTCTGTCAATGAATGTTAAGCAAAATAACTTCTTGCATAAGGGTGAAAGGTCAACCAAGGCGTTATTGACTTGCTCAATTTATGAAGATCGTGCTCTTGAATAAATCATTCAGATTTTCTGAAATTGTAATTACTTGTTTGTCTGTACTTGCGCGTCACATCTACCAGGTTTCGTCCTATCCCGATAATTCCTCGCAGTGGGCCATCTTTTTTGTGTTAAAGTTGTAACCTCCCCACCGAAATTTTAAAAAGAAAAAGACAATACTTAATACAAATGGTAATGGGAGCCGAGTGTAACCTCCCACCGAAATTTTAAAAAGAAATGACAATATTATTTAGTAATGCTAATGGACATTGCTCTAAGCGTAACCTGCCCACAATGAAATGTACTGACAATGGCAACAAAAATGTGAAATTCGCAATCTGACTCAAATATAAGTTCTTCACAAAAAATTAAGGACAATTCAGTGATAAGAAAATTCAATTAAACCGAAATATCGGTCTTTGGCCCTGTGTAAAACAATCAGAATTAAAGTCTTACCTCATTATAACTGGATGTCAAATTTCTGCTCTTATTCGCGCGCACGGCTTGGAGGAACTGCATTGCAAATAATAATATTCCTTTTTTCTGTGATTTTACTGAAATTTTTTCTTCAAAAGAAGTGGAATGAAATGGGAAGTGCAACGAAATCTTTAGTTCAATAAAAAAATTAAATTTTGAAAAAATGCTTTTGAAATAAAAATTATTATTGGGGGACTTGTTGGAGATTAATTACAATAAATAAATTTTACATTATCTAATGATTATATTAATTAACAGTATACCTCATTCAGCATCTTGACCAGTGTTGCCGACCGCCTACATCACACAACCGCACTGGGGTGCTACTACTGACCGACCGCTCTGCATGACGACTACTAGCGTACTCGACGCAACTGAACAGAGCTACTGACTCGCAACGACTACTGACAGAGAACTCCACGCAACTAAAACAGAGCTACTGCTCGTAACACTCGCGCGGTCAAGCGCATACTCTCTGGTCAGAGACGCTGCAATGCCTCGCCATCGCTGCTGCGTTACATACATGTTTCATAACCCTCCACTGGGGGGGCAAAAATTTGGCAGCGATGGTGAGTCATTTGGACTTGCCAATCGCGGCAAAAATTTTTTCTAATTAATAAACTTCTACAATTTACAGAATATTTAGATGTAGTACATAAATTAAATGTTGTGCACACGCACTAAGTACAAAATATATAAGACAAAGACAAGATATGAGTACAAAACATAGTAACAAATCAGAAAAAGTATATGCAATTTATTTGACAGATAACAAAGTGCACAGGCACTGAAAAAATTCTTTAGCATATTCAGAACAAATAAACAGACTGGCAAAAAATATTATGTTGACAAGTGACATGTGTGCACATGCACTGCAGTTGAGAACATATCAGTAAATGATGAAATGTATATACAATGAGTAACAAATGACATAAGTGCATACGCATTGAAGTATTGAATATACAAAATAGTACAAATCATATTGAAAATGAGAAAAGTGCACAGGCACTGAAGTTCAGTAGAAAACATATTAACACCTAACAGAAGTGCACATGCACTGTAGTTCAGAACATATCATTAAAACAAAAATGTATATACAATATAAAAGACAAGAGTGTACATATACTGTACTTCAGAACAAATCGAAAAAATATGTCTTTAGCATTTTCGCAATAAATAAACATAATGGCAAAAAAAACTCATATCGATAAGTGACATAAGTGTACTCGCTCTGGAGTTGAGCAAATCTAAAAAAAATTGTATAGCCATGAACATAAATAATGTTAGCAAAAAATAATTTTCACTATGTGACAAGAATTAGGATAGGAAAGGGAAGGATTGCATCATGGTTGTAGCACTTTAGATTGCACACAGCTGTTCTGAAAGTCCATATCTTCCCACAGAAGTACAACATCAAGTGACACAACTTGAAGTTCTTTTCCCATCAGAATTTATCAGTGTAGCCAAGACACTGAACTGTCGTAGTAATGTTCCATGTTTTCATTTTGGCAGTACATTAGGTACACCAAACAGTGGGACCATAATAACGTCTTCACCGCTCACGGTGGTGGACAGCATGTCGTGTCAACACCACTCTCTTACAAGGCACACCAACGTAGAATTAGTGCAAAACCAAATATAGTACTCCATGATCACTAGGATAGACAGGACAAATGGACATTGCAGTAATTCATGGTAGTTAGCTTATGAGGTGAAGGACATCAAGTCACATAATATTGACAATTACAGACTTAATTAGTAGTTTGTGGCATTCATAGCCCAGTTATTGAACATTTCTGTACCAAGTATGTAGTATTACAGAAAAATGTTCATTAATTGTTTTACATAGAATCAGTAGCCTTCTTTTCCTAGTTACAAAGTATAGCATGGTTAATTAATCATTTGTCATTCCAATATAGTAAGAATCATTAGCCTTTTCCTAATTACAAAGCATTATTAAACAGTTACATTCTTTTCCAGTTACAAATTATAATTAAGAATCATTAACCTTCTAATTACAGTTAATTAATCATTTGTCATTCCAATATAGTAAGAATCATTAGCCTTCTCCTAATTACAAAGTATTATTAAACAATCGCATTCCTTTTCAATTACAAAGTATGGCATAGTTAATTAATCATTTGTCAGTTAATTAATCATTTATCATTCCAATAGTAATAATCATTAGCCTTTTCCTGATTACAGTTAATTAATCATTTGTCATTCTAATATAGTAAGAATCATTAGCCTTCTCCTAATTACAAAGCATTATTAAACAGCCACATTCTTTTCTAGTTACAAAGTATCAACATTGAAAACAAGAGCTAATCAATGGCATAATTAATAACAATTCTTCAAGTGACATTAATTATTGGCACTCAGTGGCCAGCAAGTATTGAATAGAATAAAACATAGTTCATCATTCAGTATTATTCAGATCATTACGAAGTCATTATTAAAAATCAGTTAATTACAGTAATAGCATTAATAATCATGGGCATTATAAGTACTCATTACAATAAACAGTGGCAGTTATTAGCCAGTTACAAAGCATTATTTTAAATATATACCTTTTTTTTGTATCATTAAGAAGTCATTACTGAAGTGACATACTATTCAGAGTTGATCAGTATTATTCAGAATTTTCTCAAACTGGTGTCACTATTTGGGACTGGTAATACATTTTTTTTTGTTAGCAATGCATTGCGTTGGGATCGATAATTAAATGCTGAGGCATAACACTATTTGTTTTTGACCTATTGCTGCAAATGAGGATAGGTAACGTCATTCGTCATGAGTCAGCTGTAGCAAGGTTATGTAACAAGGCAGTATATGTGATCACATTTATAAATGATAGACACAAATGGGTAAAAAATAAAAATGCAAGTACTAGAACAGGTATAATAAG
Organism: Schistocerca piceifrons; assembly: GCF_021461385.2. Taxonomy (NCBI): domain Eukaryota; kingdom Metazoa; phylum Arthropoda; class Insecta; order Orthoptera; family Acrididae; genus Schistocerca; species Schistocerca piceifrons. The sequence goes on along the minus strand of NC_060138.1, from coordinate 407,819,849 downwards.
TAACAGGTTTAGTAAGTATCATGAAAAGCTTCTCCTGAAAAAAATACAAAATGGATTATTGACCTGAAAGAAGAAACGCACACTATGCTGAAAAGTAGTGAACTTCGAATTAACAGGTAGTGAAATGTGTATAAAAATGTGTTCCATAGCTGTCCTTTCCAAAACTTTCCGTCATCCTACTATGCAATATGACACCTGCTGTCAAAACAAACTGCAACAAATACTTAAATAACTACATAGCCTAAATATAACTTCAACATTATCCTCATCTGTAAAGAAAAAAAACTTCATTATCAACCACTTCATTATCCATATTATCATAACTTCATTATTATCATCACCTGTAAAGAAAAACTTCATTATTCATAACAGCATATCCTTCATCATTATTCATCAGTATTCATTATCATCTGCAAAAAATCACTTCATTACTCATTATACAACTATTCCTTATCTCTAGCATAACAGCATATTCTTCATCATTATTCATCACTAAAACTAAGATGTGTAGTTCAGTCTGACAGCCTGCATCAATCACCTTGTATTCTGAAAGAAAAAAATTAGTTAAGACTGCTATTCTACGATGAGTATAGTATATTCTTGTTAATGTTTGTTAATCCTGATCCATTTACTCTTCCTCATAAAGTTATTGCATCTCCTTTCGTTTATTCTGTAGGTGAAATTCCCATTTCTTTTGAATTTATTTCTTACACGCATCATTTCTTTCTGAAATTGATGAACAAAGATTAATGTCTTGCATTTAAATCATATACCCACTAAATAATGACTGGTTTATGGTGACACAATTAAGCATACAGCATAACATGACAGAAAACGTAATATGTCAAAGACATTGACAGTGTTCAGATGCAAAAATGTACACAGAATAATACAATGCAGCAGCAAAATGTAAAACAGTCACGATGTTGAGATGTCATAAGGCAAAAAAATGTCAAAGTCAACTGGTGTGTGTTATATCTTAACTATTTCACAGTGCATATAAACAAAACTGGAATACAATCATATACACACAAAAAAGTGGAAAATGTGCACGGTCTGATGTGTAACGACAAGAAAAGCGACCTGCTAACCTTACCTTGCCGGGCACTTGCCAAGAAAAAATACGATAATCATCAGTAATTAGTCAGGTGAAATAATTGCATTAGTAAATGGCATCATAGTGTGTTGAATCATACAGTGTCTTCATTCAATAAAGGGTTTAATATTTGAGATGTGGTGATTGCCTTTCGATTTTCTGGTTCTCAAAGTTTCGACGTGTACAACATTGGGGTGAGGGATGCTGCGAATCCGATATGGACCTGCGTATAGAAGTTCAAATTTACTGCACTTACCTTTTAATTTACTGGATAAATAGTGTGTACGTATTAATATCTTCTGTCCAACGTGAAAGTCGCGGCGTGTACAAACCTGTTTTTGCTGTCTTCTCCGGCGCTCTGCGGCACGTTTGATGTTGTTTAGCGCAATGTCAATTATTTCGTGGTGTCTTAGTCGCCGACATTTGGGGAATTTTACTAATTCTTTAATTTTGTTTGGTGGTTCAACGTTTTTCAGTATAACAGACGGAGATAGCATAGTGGATTCATTTGGAATGGAATTAATTACATCTTGGAATGGGAGAATGTGTGTATCCCAATCAATATGTCTTTTGTGGCAGTATATTCGGCACAGCTTACCAATTTCTTTCATTAACCGTTCACAAGGGTTCGAAGAAGCATGGTACTTGGATATATAAATCGGAGAAATGTTTCTGGCTCGTAACATGCGTGTCCATACGCTACTACGAAATTGTGATCCATTGTCAGAAATTACTCTCATCACATGCCCTACATGAAATAGAAAATGTTTTACAAATGCTTTCGAAACAGTTTTAGCAGTAGCTTTGCGTAATGGAGTGAAAGTAACAAATTTTGAAGTGAGCTCAACAGCGACAAAGATGTAGCAAAAACCTCTGTTAGTTCTGGGAATCGGACCAAAAATATCTACAGCGGCCATGTGTCTTAATTTAACAGGTACAATAGGATATAAAGGAGGAATATGTGAAGTGGTGTCTGATTTAGCTTTCTGGCAAATTTTACAAGACGCTAAAACTCGTCGTATACGTTTCTCCATGTTGGTAAAATAACAGTTCTGTCTCAGTATAAGAAAACATTTTCTTGCTCCGTAATGTGCGTAACTTAAATGAGTGTACCAAATTAGTTTGTTAACCAGTTCGTCAGGAATGCATAATAACCAATTGTTGCTGTCAGGATGAGAGCGGCGAAACAGAATGTCATTGCGTACAGTGTAGTGGTTTCTAATCGTAACATTATTCTTATCTAGCCAAAGCTGTTTAATTTCTTTCCACACATTGTCTTTATTTTGCTCCTTTGCTATGTCCTGTAATGACGATGAAATAAAGTTTTCAAATGCTACTTGCTGAATGTACATGACACTGAAATTTGTTTTGCAGAAGTTGGTTGCTACGTCTTGCTGATTGTTGCTGAGAGAACGCGATAGTGCGTCTGCTATAACATTTTGTGTGCCGGGAATGTGAACTATTGTAAAATTAAATTCTTGTAAATATAGTTTCCATCTACTTAACCTGTCGTGAGTAAATTTAGCCGAAAGTAAAAATTGTATCGCTCTGTGGTCTGTGTAAACGGTGGTATGTCTGCCATAAAGAAAGTGCCGAAATCTCGTAAAAGCCCATACAACACATAATGTTTCCAATTCTGTAACGGAATAATTTCGCTCAGCAGGTGACAGAATGCGGCTTGCAAATGCGATGTTTTTAATTACTATTGAACCATCTTCTTCAATTTCCTGGAAAATATGTACGCCTAAAGCGGTGTTAGAACTGTCGGTGGCAATGGAAAAATTTCTGGTAAGATCTGGGTGCGATAAAAGTGGAGCATTCAACAAAGCATGTTTCAAATAACATTCTCGTGAACAAAATTCTGCGTGTCAAAAGTAATGTTTGCGTTACTGTAATATGCAATCTGTGCTGTATCTGATTAAAATCTATCGTACGTGCCGTTATTTATTTTACGGGAGGATGCTGTGGCATATCCACTATATGAACTGTTCTGTTATTTCTTACTGACGTGTTACGCTATGGATGACACCTATTGTCTGTTCCATTCATGTTTATTTGTTGTTGCTGATGTTGTTGCTGCTCGTAAGATCGACTGTTATTAAATGTACGCTGAAAATTGTGCTCGTTATTTTTACGTCTGTCATGATAGTAATTTCTATACGGCGCAGGAATTGAAATGGTGTGTTGTCTGTACGTAATTATTTCTTTGCTGCCATGCGTTACTATTTGTTGGAGCTGGGACTATACGTGCACGCGGCGAAACATTAAAGTTTGGTTGACCTTGTAGACTGCATTGTTGGTTAGGTATGCTAAGCAGTTGACTTTCATGTTATTGTAGTGAAAAACATCTATTGTTACAAAAATGTGGTTGCGACTGCCGAAAATTTTGTACATACTGATGATTACGATTTTATCTGTTATTAAAAATTACGGCGGTAGTTGTCATTACGGGAGTGCCTACTGAAAATCGTCACATTCGGTAAAAGATTTGTCATATCCCGTTTTCATTACATATTTTTCTTAATTCTAGGTAGAGCAATAGTTAAAGAGCAATTTTGATAGATATAAAGGATAGTAGAAGAAAAGGCAGCAGTGCAGAAAACTAAAGATGAAACAGCACTACTACAGCTCGGGGCCCTATGCTCGCTACGGCACATATTCATTAAAGCGTAATGAATCCCCTGAGGTCTATTACGCACTGCAAATAAATTTTAGCTTTTGCGTTGCAAGCAATAGCGGTAAAATTCCAAAGGCAAATTGTTGTATCCGTGCTAATTCAAATTTCTGCATTATAGGCAATGCTGTTAAAAATAAAATAGCAAATTGTCGCATCAGGCTCAAAGCTCGCTTCTGCAATACAGGCAATAGCGGTGAAAGCATAAAAACAAATTGTCGTATACAGCTCAAAGCGTGTACCTGTGTTCTGTCATTATTAAATTCTTTACATTTTCTTACAAATGCAAACTGCTTATTATCAACGTTCTCGTCACTGAATTTGAGAACACGTTCGGGTTTGTGTGAGAATTTGTTTGTCTGTGTCATTTCGTACTTCAAGTTACGTAGCTTTTCAGATTTTAAGTCGCGTGGCTTTTCGGATTTTAAGTCGCGTAGTTGGTGTAAATTGCTCACATTGTACACGCTGCGTGACTCTGACAAATGCTCGCAAAGTGGCGGATTCTCTGACGTACTGGTGACTGAAATAGTTTTCAACTCTGTTACTGTAACACTTTCGTCAATTTGGTTGATCTGTCGTGCAAATTTCTCGTCATCTTCCGTATTCGGAGTGTGTGAAAATTCCACTTACTCTAAATTAATTTCGTCGCGAATCTGTACTGCGTTTTTAAGGCATTGTTCGGTGACTGCATTAATTTCGTGTATCTGTGTTGCGTTTGCTGAACATTTTTCAGTGACTGCAATAATCTCGTCTTTATGTGATTCTGTTGTGCCTACACGTGTACTATTTAATTCTAGTGCAACAGTGCCAACTTTTTCATTACTGTTATTAGCACAAGTCTTAGTATTCACACGTAATTGTTCTTTAACGTCCTGGCATTGCATGGTAACACCTGTAATCTGTTCGCTAGCTTGTTTGTCCTGTTCATTAAGTTTTCATTAAATTGTTTGAAATAATTAATCATCATTTCCTTCCGCTGTTTGAAATCTTCAATAAGTTCGTTCCTAAACTGTAGCATTATTGCCCTAAATTGATCCAAACTTAAAGTAGCTGTTGCATTCACAGTACTCTGTGATGGAGTACATGCAATTGTCACGTTTTGTGTGACCATTTGGTCATTCTTTGGTTCACAAAAAGCTTTCCCTGTCAAATGTACACTCTCATTCACTGTTTCGGAATTAAAGAACTCCGGCGTACTTTGTGCACCTTGTTCATTTTCATTAACAGAATTTGTCTGTACGTTACTTGAATTTTCCAAATCGGGTGTGTTAAGCTCGGCAGCGCTCATTACAATAGAGCGTCCCGCGTCATCAATTGTCGTCAATTTAACACAAGAGACAATTGAGTTCGTTTGTTCATCGTTAAGATAAAAGTCATCATTAATGGTTGGAATGCACTGATTGTTAGTGAACGCAGGATTGTCATCATTACACTGCGTGTCACATGTCCTATCGGTAACGTTGTTTGAGTCGGTAATTTCGTTCGTAATACCTCGCGATACACTAATCACAGCCTTTCGCGGCATTTTTACAATAGTCACAAATATTCACAAAACAAAGAAGCACAATGCAAAAACAACACACAAATACAACAGAGCAACGAATTGCCGTTGACCTGTAGAAAGAAAGTCACAATATTAGTAAAAGCGTAGCGCCAAATCCTAATTATATCTAAGCAAATAAGAGCAGATATCTGACTGTTGTTCAAAAGACTCTCAACGAAATACGATCCTGGACTGGGTGTCGCCAAGTGTAACCTCCCCACCGAAATTTTAAAAAGAAAAAGACAATACTTAATACAAATGGTAATGGGAGCCGAGTGTAACCTCCCACCGAAATTTTAAAAAGAAATGACAATATTATTTAGTAATGCTAATGGACATTGCTCTAAGCGTAACCTGCCCACAATGAAATGTACTGACAATGGCAACAAAAATGTGAAATTCGCAATCTGACTCAAATATAAGTTCTTCACAAAAAATTAAGGACAATTCAGTGATAAGAAAATTCAATTAAACCGAAATATCGGTCTTTGGCCCTGTGTAAAACAATCAGAATTAAAGTCTTACCTCATTATAACTGGATGTCAAATTTCTGCTCTTATTCGCGCGCACGGCTTGGAGGAACTGCATTGCAAATAATAATATTCCTTTTTTCTGTGATTTTACTGAAATTTTTTCTTCAAAAGAAGTGGAATGAAATGGGAAGTGCAACGAAATCTTTAGTTCAATAAAAAAATTAAATTTTGAAAAAATGCTTTTGAAATAAAAATTATTATTGGGGGACTTGTTGGAGATTAATTACAATAAATAAATTTTACATTATCTAATGATTATATTAATTAACAGTATACCTCATTCAGCATCTTGACCAGTGTTGCCGACCGCCTACATCACACAACCGCACTGGGGTGCTACTACTGACCGACCGCTCTGCATGACGACTACTAGCGTACTCGACGCAACTGAACAGAGCTACTGACTCGCAACGACTACTGACAGAGAACTCCACGCAACTAAAACAGAGCTACTGCTCGTAACACTCGCGCGGTCAAGCGCATACTCTCTGGTCAGAGACGCTGCAATGCCTCGCCATCGCTGCTGCGTTACATACATGTTTCAAAGTGTATTATTATATGATCATCTAGAGGATTTTAATCACTAGTTACGATGATACTTTCGTATCTTTAGGCAAAGCAAACATACATTGACGTTTAATTTAAATAAATTTATTACCATATACTAATAGAACAATTTAGAAATATTAAAACAGGTTAATAAATGACAACAGACAATCTACACATATAACCCTAGGTACTCATCCATGTGCGCTACCGCACTTCCGTGGATTTTTTTCTCATCCTCGCTGTACTCAGTCTCGTGCAGCACATGGGACACCTCCTTCCTCTATCAGAGTGCAGCCAAGAGTGAGGTCCTGCACAGTGGCTTTAGCAGGTTTCCGTCAGCATCACATTCAACTGCACAACTTTGAATTTAGCCTATCGGCGTTCTTCAGATCCCCCGTTACAAGTCAGGCTGTCTCCTGTCGTTGCAGAATGCGGACTTATTAATAGTATTCGTACAAGTATACTCGCATATCCTTTTTACAGGAGATTATTTAAAAAATTCTTATTAATTCAGATCGCTCACTGCGCTAATAATTCGTCATTTAGGACTCATTAAATCGCGCCATAGTCTCTTCCTACAGTTTCTCTGTTAAATTTTCTTCCCCTCGAGGATTTGGGGGTGGGAGGAGGGAGCGGGAAAGTGACGTCCATTCTGTAACGGTCCTTAAAGGGGAAAAAAGAAAAAAAGCATCTCATCGTAGCCGGAATGTGCCGGACTAGGGGTGCAGCTTTATCTGCGGAAACGCACCCCTATGCGCGATGCCACGGCCTGCTTTGTCCACTCAGAGAACAGCCCGAGATCTCACTTTTATTGAAAACTGTTGTCGTCTCCTTACCTTACTCTAACACCTCGCCCTTTCGCCCTGACGACGGTGGCGACCTATCTTCGTGACAAAGACTCCATGGGACGCTGAAAACTTTACGGAAACATCCTGGCCCATTAACGGCCAACCACCGCACATAGATTGGGCGATGAAGCATCCAAGACCCGCTCGTCTCGTTGGATTGTCCCTGGATGAAGAGGTGGTATATTGTTTCTCAAGGCACCATTATGACAGATTTCTGGAGAGATGGGATGGTGGATTGCCTTTCTGACATGCAGGCCACTTACTGGAAGATCTAGGCGAACAAACGAGTGCACAGGAAAAGACAGTAGGTTTCTGTATCTTACACAGGTGATACGTGTTGCCAGATGTATTGCGGCCTTATTTCATCCGTGTTAATATCCTCCACGAGGGGAAATTTTCACCACCTGTCTGGACGGTATCCTTGTTGGCAAGGAGAATGCACCGCCTTATGAGGTTTACGACGAACTCGCACTTTGCCGTAAGTGTGTGTCAATATGTACTGCGACACATGAGTCCAAGTAACCTCTTTCGTTTCGAGAATCCAATGGTGGAATTCCTTCGCTAAATCTAGTCTCTGTGCTCTGCGGTGTGTGCAGCGCAGAGGTAGGGCGGTGGGTTCGGTACCTCATAGTAAGGAGGTAATTCTGGATGACACAACTGCTCGCTGGTCGTTATTGTCCAGTGTTTGGATGGCTAGCGATTTTCTGCACTGTGACTTGTCTGTCTGCATTTCCAATCCTTGATACACGATGACGACACCTGTCATCATCGTGTTACAGCTCGTGAGAGTCGACTATGAGGTGGTGGTGTTCGCAAATCGGGTTATTCGTTGTAGATCTTTGACACGATTGCACATGAAAAGCCTAGTATCTACATGACTTCAGAGACAGACACAATGTGGTTACGATCAAATGTATTCATGGCCGGTAGTTTTCCCGTCGTACAATAGAGCAAATGCTTGGAGACGATAATTGTATCAGCATGAAAATGAACCCTGTCAAAAAGCAGTACTTGTGAGTCAAATGTCTGTGGACAGTAACAAAAAATGGTTCAAATGGCTCTGAGCACTATGGGACTCAACTGCTGTGGTCATCAGTCCCCTAGAACTTAGAACTACTTAAACCTAACTAACCTAAGGACATCACACACATCCATGCCCGAGCAGGATTCGAACCTGCGACCGTAGCAGCAGCGCGGCTCCGGACTGGAGCGCCTAGAACCACACGACCACCGCGGCCGGCTGTGGACGGTAACATTCCTGAAATCTCTGCCAGGCACTTAAGTGCGATTTCCGGAGTACACATGTAGATGCAGATGTAGAAATGGACTGGCCTGCACAGAGTCCGACCTGAAACCAATGGAACACCTTTGGGAAATCAGAACATTGACTTCGGTCCAGATCCCTGCCTCCAACATCACCACCGTTTCTTATGTCGGGTCTTCAGGAAAAACAGGCTGCCAGTCCTTCACAGACATTTCAGACACTTCTTTGAAAGTGTTCTCAGCAGAATTCAAACCGTCATACAGGCGAATGATGGGCACATCCCATATTAATGTCCACTAATAGGTGTCCAAATTGATTTGAACAGATAGTGTATGTCCGCACATCAAAGTATTATCAAAGTTACAGAATTGTTGCTGAGAAAATTTAGTTAGTATTCCATCTACATTCTCCCTTCATGTCATACAAATTATGAGACAACTTCACTTTTCCGTCTACTTATTGGGAGATGTTTCCAGTTAATGTTTGTGTAAGAAAAAGAGGGTTATTGCAGCAAATGTACTAAATGTTTTCGGTAGATGAACAATCAGTGTCCATTACGACCGCTCAGAGTGTAAGTAGGCTGTTTAGGTTTTTATATTGGTAACGCCACGTAGCGCTCTGTATGAAAATCACTGACTGTGCTGTGTGCAGTCTGTGGCTGGTTGGCATTGTTGTAATATTCGCTATTGTTGTGTTGGGCAGTTGGATGTGAACAGCGCGTAGCGTTGCGCAGTTGGAGGTGAGCCGCCAGGGAGAGAGATAGCAGAGTTTTGAGAGCGGATGATCTGGACGTGTGTCTATCAGAGACAGTAAATTTGTAAGACTGGATGTCATGAACTGATATATATTATGACTTTTGAACACTATTAAGGTATATACATTGCTTGTTCTCTATCAAAATCTTTCATTTGCTAATTAGGCCTATCAGTAGTTAGTGACTTCAGTAGTTAGAATCTTTTATTTAGCTGGCAGTATTGGGGCTCGCTGTATTGCAGTAGTTCGAGTAACGAAGATTTTTGTGAGGTAAGTGATTCATGAAAGGTATAGGTTATTGTTAGTCAGGACCATTCTTTTGTAGGGATTATTGAAAGTCAGATTGCGTTGCGCTAAAAAATATTGTGTGTCAGCTTAGTGAAAATCAGAATAAGTAAAGAGAGAAATGTCTGAGTACGTTCAGTTTTGCTCAGCTGTTTGAAAATCAAATAACGTAAGGGGTTTATCAGCACAATCATTCATAAATTTTTCTATGGGGAGGTTTCAAGAGGAGGTGTGTTCCGTTCAAGCTCTGCAATGATTTTCCGATACTGAGTAAAACTCAGGAGGACAACTGATACGATACTTGAAGGAGAGGTGCAGAATTTGGTTGCTGACATTAACAATGTGCACCTGGACTACTGAAGTCCAATGACAACCGACATCACTGTCGGTTGTCAGTCAATAGCATTGCCTGGGCCAGTGTGCGTGATGGTGGGAAAAAAAGGAAAGAACCTCGGAGCTGTAGTAAACAGAAGAATGTGTGTTGGAAGTATCGATGTAGTTAAGCCACCTTTTCTGAAGAGGTTTATTAATTGCAACTGATAACGGATATCCTACTTTAATGGTACAGAACTAATTATGTGCTTGTAGACACTATCAGATTATGCTACCAGTGTGGAGATTGTAAGCGGCTGGTTTCAAGCGAAAATGACGATGAAATATTGCTCGTTAGTATTTGATGGCCTAAAGATGAACTTTACGAACGAAAATAACTATTATATACAGGCTGAGATGCTACACCGAAAAGCAACCCAGAAAATATTATCTAACATTTATTTTGAAGCTGATTGGCATGCTAAATTTAGTGCTATAAGATTATAAGAATAGTTTTTTTCGTTTTAACTGCAGGTTTCCAGGTCAAAGAAGAACATGGACACCAGCTCAAATTAGCAAGATAGACTTTACTTTCACTAGTAGCAAAATGCATTGAAGATACCGGTGCCATTTCTGAATACTAGCTGTAAAGGGTAGCAAAAAAAATTCGGATTGCAAGAATAATAACTACGTTCATTACGAGAAACGGGCGAATGTATCAACAATTGATCAAATGAAGAAACATACAATTACTAGTACCGTCATGGATGCACCATCTGTATAGTATGTCTCCTAATTAGAACAGATTAAGAAAATATTACCCTTTTGCTTATGTCACAGCAAACACGCAGACATTTTCAAGCGTATGACTAGTAACTGAAGTACCGCAGGACGTCAGTTCGCTCTGATGCGCTTCTGGTATAATGACCAAGGCCGTAATGTCGATACGAAAGTTTCTTGTGGAGACTTTTTAGTACGATGCAATTTATCCACGAATACCCTCCTTGCAAATTGAAACAAATGTATCTAGCACATCAGTACATCACAGAATCTTGGATTATCTCTCAAACAGCGAAACAGCCTGGCGACAATTTCTATCAACTATTTAACAAAAGATCTAGAGCACGAGTTTGTTTGACCTACTAACCAAGTGAAAGTTACACCATAGAATCATTGTCGACATCTGCAAAACTTAAATCCAAGCTAGATATTTACCTTCATAAATATAACTTGCATCTCTGTACAGCCTCGATTCTGTCACAACTTAAGGATCCTAGAATTACATGCAGTGTGTATTATCTTCCGCGGGTGTCTAAATTCTCTCTCATGCATACCCAGCAGTTAAATATGTTTTAAGTTCCCTCGAAGTCCGAAATTCGTAGATCATTCCCATTCCCATTTATCAGCTATTCTGAGCTGCCTACACATCCACCCACCCTTTTACCCCTTTGTCTCCACCAGTCTGAAAGCAATTTCAACAGACGCCCTCTCGTCAACTCATAAATCCCAACGAAAGCTCTTAGCTTCCCTGTCATTTCTACTTACCAAATCCTCATTCTCAACTCTCGCCTCTATACAGTGCGACATTCCTGAGGTGTAGATCAAACTCCCGCTGCAACTAACAGCACAGAGCTCCCAGCACCTTCGTATCTACGTGTCCTGCTCTAGAAAGCCATCTAAGTCACACAAGACGGTAGCTAACCTTCAACCATCAACATCAGTAGCACGCGATACTGTTACCAACACCACAATTATCACTATTTCTTTGTGTCCAGGAAATCTAAGAAGACATTGGTCTATCATCCAGTTTACAGAGCTCTTCAGGTTAAAGCAAATATGTGTTAAGAGGTGATAGTATGGAGCACTATCATATAAGCATATGCTCTATTCTCTACGGACACCGATATACACTTCCAAGATGCTACTCCGGGCGGGTGTAAAATGAATGTGCGCAACGGAAAATACTGAACGCGAAAATGAAGATCTGGGCCTGTCTGACTACTCCCTGAAGCAGATCTTAGGATCTCTTAATGGTGATATTATCTCCCCCTTCTTGCTCTTTAACGTATAAATTAAAACATAAATATAAATGGATGATTAAGGGAACTAGTAACTACAAAATGATAAATGCTATTTCTTCTTATACATTTATTGTAGATTAAAACCTCTTTATTTATTACAGATGTTTATATATTAATGTCCAATGGACATAAAGAGAAACTCCTAACTAATATTAGTGATCAATTGCGCAAATTTGCCCCTTTTCATGGCTACGCGATCTAATATAAATAACGCGAGATGACTGACATCATCTACGTACGAAACACTACAAGACCCTACTTTCAAAGGTGATCTACAGTGGTGTGCAACCTCAGTGGAAATAAAATTTACGTGATCACAGCTATTTAGCTTTATAGTCCTAATAAGCTGAAGCAATTAGCAATATTACCGTATGTACTGCGTCCGGTGCGTCGGAGTGATGGTTTTCGTACACGTCCGTGACGCCGGAAGAACTCCAGCCACAAAATAGAAAAACAACTGGTTCAAACACTAGGACGGAAGAAGACGGTCCTCTGACTAGAATAATCTAATACTGTCTTCTCCTCTCTGTGTTCTACAGACGAGAAACGCGGACTCCCAGCCACAAGGACGGAGTTCAGGTAATGCCTCAACGTGACTATATGCAGAAGAAGTGCTCTCAATCACTGAACGTTGCGTACTCAACGACTCCCCACCTGGAGGCGAAGTCCAGAATCGTATAAATTCGCAACAGTACAGTGCCTAACCGTTCTAACTATAAAATCTCCTGAGAGCAAAGACAGCAAGTCCGTCTATAACAACAAAAGCTGATACTAAGCGACTGTCAAACACGGGTGCTCAAAACGGAAGACCTCTTTCTCTCCAGCAAAGCTCGGCTCCCCTCCCTCGTAACGGCAGAAGGCGAATCATATTCTCGAAACCACGTAACATTGTCCCTCTCTACAGATTCTTCCGAACATCGACCAATGATATTTTAATCTTTTGTCGCCCAGGGCGGAAAGTTAATTAGGAATTCATACAACGGTACGCTTTTCAGAGTAAAAATCCTCGGATATAACTCGGCCTGCGTGATTTCCGAGGTAACGCTTCCTTATTCCTCTCTGCTGCATCCAAGATTTTCAGAGTTTCCGAAGTATTATCTAGTTATCCTTCAGGCCCAGCTACAAAACCGGCCCGCCGCCGCTGTATTGTGCTTCAGCGCTCAGCTGCCTCGACTGTCCGTCTTGGGCAACTTCCTGTGTAGCAGACCAATACACCTGTGCGGGCTTTTCCACCCAGGGCCTGAGTTACGCCTGCCGTGTCATTTCCACTGGCATTCCAACCTCTGCTAGTATAGGCAATCATTCATTACGCCGTTTTGATAATAAAGACAATCCATCACCTTTCATGCAATAAGAGTTAACAACTACACTGCTGGCCACCGTAAATGCAACATCAAGAAAGACAAGAGGTAGCACAACAAAATTTATTTTGTAGATAACATGTTGACCAAGTATCAAATGATTACGTTTACAGACGTCTGTGACATGTGGTTCCTGCCAGAATCAGTAGTCAGAGTAGCCGCCATTGTTGGAGATCACCGCTGCCACACTCTCGGCATTGAGTCAAAGAGACGTTGGATGTGTTCCTGGGGTACAGCAGCCCAAGCAGCTTCCACACGTTGCCAAAGATCATCTGGTGTGGCAGCTGGGGATGTAATCTGGGTCACTCGTAGAGCAACCACGGACCACATGTTTTCTATCGGCGAAAGATCCGGAGAGCGAGCCGGCCAGGGAAGCAATTCAATCTGGTTATTGACGAAGAAGCTTTGGACAATGCGTGCGACGTGTGGTCGCGCATTATCCTGTTGAAATATGGCTGTGGCCGAGCCCTGAAGGTAAGGAAGGACAACTGGCTCCAGCACCTCGGATATGTAGCGCCGGCTATTTAAAGTACCGGCAATGCGTACTAGAGGCGTGCGAGAGTAATATCCAATACCGCCCCATACCATAAAACCCGGTGCAAGATCAGTGTGGCGGTGCATAATGCAGCTGTCAAGCATCCTCTCTCCACGGTGTCTCCACACTCGAATCCGACCATCGTGGTGCTGCAGACAGAAGCGTGCCTCGTCAGTAAAGACAACGTCATTCCATTCTGCCATCCACATCCGTCTGTCATCACACCTTTGGCGACGGAGACGTCTGTGGTTCTGCGTCAATGGTAGACGAAGCAATGGACGTCTTGCGGACAGACCACTCTGCTGTAAACGGCGTCGAATGGTACGCGAAGACACTGGATGATGCGTTACAGACGCAATGTGCTGTGCTATGCTTCGGGATGTCACTGAGCGATCCGTCACTGCCATGCGCACAATTTGTCTATCAGCACGTGCAGTGGTGCACCGAGGTGAATGCGATCGACCACGTCGGTCCGTCGTACCCTCCTGCATCCAACGGTCACATATCCGCATTACAGTTGTTTGGTTTCGTCCAATACGACTAGCGATTTCTCTGTATGATAATCCACAATCTCGGTAAGCCACTATCCTTCCTCTGTCGAACTCGGATACTTGATCAAAAAATGTTCGCTGTTGTCTACGAGGCATAACTGATGGTCTTGTGAAACAACCACAAGGTAAACACACGTGCCGAACGTACACTCGTCGAAATCGCCAAGCCTTAAATGGCGCTATGAGGTGGCGCCACAGGCGCGCGTGATGTGCGTCTGCGCTGAAATTCTAATCAGTTGCATATCTCATCGCTGCAAACTCATGGTGTAAATTTCACTTGATTCGGATGCTTCCTTCAGGGTGTTGCATTTACGGTGGCCAGCAGTGTATTTACAAGGTGTATGCGACAATGTCAGTCTTCTTTAAATATTCAAATATACGATATACAACCTATCAAATGATATTTAATTCAGGTTGTAAATCATGGCAAAGTATGTAGATGAGTGCTTGTAAGGTGCGAAATTATAGCCACCTTACACATTTATAATCCGAAACATTATGACCACCTGTTTAATAGCGTTTTGGTTCACTTTGGTTCACCTCTAGAAGGAATTACAATATCAGTTCTTCTTGGCACGTATTCGGTAAGTCCCTGGTAGGTTTTCGGTGGAATGCGGAACCAAATGTCTACGCTTATGTCAAGTAATTACCATAAATTACAGGCAGGTGGTTTGTGGGCGCAGCGCTGACGACCCACGTCGTTCCAGTTGTGTTCCACTGAGCTTAGATCGGGCGAATTTGGTGGCCAAGGCGTCAACGTAAAATCACTACCTTGCTCCTCAAGCCAATTTAGTACCATTCCTCCCTTGTGATACGGTCAGTTATCCTGCTGTAAACCGCTATCGCGGTTGGGGAAGACATCAAGCGTAAAGGGAAACAGGTGGTCCGTGATAATGTTTTCTTTGTCGTCAGCTGTAAGGTGCCTTCGATTACGACCACAGGTCTCATGGAACACCCGGTGAATGTCCTCCATAGCATAATGCTGCCCCCTACTGGCCTCTGATCGTGGCACGCTGCATGTTTCGAGGAGCTGTTCCCCCAGATGAGGACGCATGCGGATGTGGCCATTGATCTGGTGTAACAAGAAGTGTGTTTCATCCAACCAGGCGATACGTTCCCACTGATACACGGTGAAATATCGGTGATACCGTGCCCATTGCAAACATAACTGACGATGTAATAGGGTCAATGGAGCCCCTCGTTCAACAATGTGTGCTGAACTATGTGCTCCGAAGCACTCGTGCCTGCAGCAGGATTCTACTGTCTGCCACAGATCGACGCCTATCCTGATTTACAGAGGGGGTTAATCTCCGTGTTCTGTGATGAGGCGTCCAACACCTTGCCGTTTACCCGTTGTTTCATCGTCCCTCACCACTTTCCATAGATGCTCACGACAGCAACACTCGAACAGCCGACAATCTTCACCGTTTCCGAGAGCCTCTCTCTCAAGCGTCGGGTCGTGACAACCTCCATTTTGACAGTCGCTTATGTCAGTGGAGTTTCCCATTTTCGGAGCATATCGACGCTAGAATAATCCACATTCGCTTCTGCTCCACTCATACAGCGGTTGTTTATTATAAAGTGCAGCTACTCACTTAGGCTATAATTACCGTATGGCAGCGAAACTTGGTAGATGTGCTAATGCATTAATACAGAGCCGATGTATGCAGGAAAAAACTTAGTTCCAATTTTCATCACCAAGTAGAAATCTGGTGCTGTACAGCGTCTCGTCGAAGTCTTCAGTGTTCATACTGAACAAACTGTGAAAGTGGCGATTAATAATAAAATCTACATTATGCCTTTCTCACTTGTTTGACCTTTTCTGCGCACGTCCCATTCTCAAAACATTACATATGAAAATATTTCAATACGTCTTTCGTGCATTCACAGCGCCAGATTTTCAACTGGTGGCCAAAATTGGAACTATTTTTTCCAGAGCAGGCGCGGCTCGTAATTAAAGGCTCTGAGGCGGAGCCGCCCCAAAATATATGTTAAAGTAAATTTCGCAAGAACGTATTACATAATTTAAATTATCAGGACGAATTTCGCATATTGCCCATTCCAATTAAAATAACGACGGTCAACGTTTTTGGAACTGCTTGTATTGATAGATGTTTTCCGAACGGTTAGTAATGTTTAGGCTGCGCCTTGGAACGTCCGTAAGCTGCATGTAGTAGCGGTTTGGGGGCGTGGCTTCTACATAGTACTGCTCTTTACGGGCGACCCGAAGGCTCAGAGCTTGCAGCCTAAGGGTGTCATACCAACCACCACACGTTTTTCACGTTCCACTATCTATGTAATAAAGGAATGTAGAGTGGCCGAAACTTCGCTATCCAATCTCTGTCTCTGCACATCTCTACTACGCTTCGATGTGCCATTAATCGACGTTTAGTATTATTGTTTTGATAATGTTTTACATAGTTGTTTTGTTTCTGCCATTGGCTATTTTATCCACGTTTAGAATAAGTTTGCAAATATCCCGCCAGAGTGCACTAGACTACAGAAACATAACAGTACTGCCATCTAGCGAGAGTTTCATAAGTGATTAGAGGACAAAGCGCGCGAAATTTGTCCCATTATTTTACTTTCCTTGCTTGCTGATGCTGACTGCTTTTGTTGATATCGTGTGATATTAGCAAGTTTCTTTTTCGGAGTGTATTTTGCAAGATTTTAGTGAGTTTTACTTGCACAAGACCTGTGACGTCACCAGAACATCACAGTATCTTCATGCGAACTCGTAAACTTCGAGCTTTGGAGGTAAAGCACAATAAACGCCTTAAGTTTAGAACTGAAAACACCTAAAATATTAAAATATTAAGCAGCCGCAAAGTTAAGATTCGTCGCATTAAAGATCTCTCCGAAACGCGTCTTTTCATATGATTTGCTGCAAAGCGTCAGATAATGTAATGATGACGTATAAAAGCACTAACCAAAGATTTTAACTCGAGGTTAGCTTCTAATGATATTTAATACCTGATTATAGAAGATACAGTACGTAAAATTATAGGTAGAAAGTGATATGCCCACCCCCTCCCCCTGAATCCTTAGTTGTTTATGTCAGACTAATCTGTAGCGTAACCCGACGTTTATGTTGGCTCCGATCGATAAATACCGCAGCCTTCCCCAGTATAGAAACCACGAGCCGCGCCTGTTCCAGAGTAAATCGGTTCCGCGTTAACGCATTAAAATATCTACACAGTTTCACTGCCATACGATAATTACACTCCACACTGGGCACACTAGACCTCTACGAGTAGCTGCACTTTAATTATAATAACCTGGTACTTTCCTCACAACATCACGTGCCCACAACATCATCAGGCAGTATTCAATCTCCCGTTGGGAAGTGGTCATAATGTTTTGGCTCATCAGTCTATACTTATATAAGGTGATCAAGAACCAGAACGATGAAGGCGAAAGTAAGCAAAGAACCCCGCCCAGCTAGCCGCGTGGTCTATCGCGCTGCTACCCGAGTGGGAAGGCGTGCCAGTCCCCTCGAAGGTCGAGGTCCAGTGGGCCACCTAGCCTATGGATGGTCTTGAAGGCGGTTTTCTAGCTGCCTCGACGAATGAGGGCTGGTTCGCTTCAGTTACACTATGTCGGCGATTGCTGCACAAAAACTGTCTCCACGTCGCGTATACCATAATTACTCTACCACGCTAAAACTTGAAGTTACACTCGTCTGGTATGAGACTTCACGGGAGGCGGGGGGCAGGGGGGGGGGGGGGTTCCACTGGGGGCCGAACCGCACGATAACCCTGGGTTCGGTGTGGGGTGGCGGTGGGGTGGGTAGACTGCTATGGCCTGTTGTGGGGTTGTGTACCACTGAGGGCTATGGCGGGACGAATACTCTTCTTCGTTTCTAAGTCCCCGATTCAGTACACAATACACACAAATTAAATAACAGTTACTGTATTTTGATCTTGACTTCCCTTTACAACTAGTGTTCAAAAAGGTTCCTGTATCTTCAATGCATTTTGCTCCTCTTGAAAGTAAAATCTGTTTTGCTAAACTGACCTACTATCTATGTTCATCTCTGACGCAAAGAAGATTCTTCTCTTGTCACACTTTTACCTATGGACTAGGTCCTGCCACCAACCTCACAAGTACATCCTAGTGGGCAAAGGCTGGATTATTTTGCCTTTATATGCAAAACAATAGCACATCGATCGAACCAAACCTTAGGATAGATTTCTCCATTCCGTATTCTTCGTTCTGAAAATCCGTTGTTGACGCTGTCGAACAGAAAACTTCCCACTCCAAGAAAAGAAGGGCAGAAGGTAGTTTTGTGTCCATGTGGCTATGAGATTATTACAGACTGAGCACAACCTCTGACAGAATGGAAAAGAAAATAGGCTGCGCGTCTTTGAAAGGTTTAGAGAAACCGCGGATAATTTAAACGTGAACGAGTGGGCGAAGATTAAATTCTTTTTTGTCTTTCATAACACATCTGCTACCAGCGTAATCGCCAATAAAGGAAAGAAATATGAAATTTTCCGGTAGTTTTTTCTTGGCTGGGACTCAGTCATATAGAACTTTTTAAAGACGCATCGCTACTTTACTTGTCATTTATTAATAAAATCCTCTACTGCAGTTTTGTCCTTTAGCTAATTTCATATGGAACACAACGACACTACGAAATGAACACTTCGCAGTTTTGATATGTTCCACTTGAAAATGGCTAAATATCGAAATTTAAGTAAGGTATTTAATTAACAAACCGTTTTAACAGCCAAAGATTACGATGATTTCTTTAAAAAAAGAACTGAATATTTGTTTTGGAAAATTCAAAACAACTGTGTGAGATCTACATCACTTCATTGTAAGCTTCTATTTGACAGGCTGAAAACGATCTTCAACAAGGAAGTTTTTCTAGGACTTGTGTTTCTGATTGTACCTGATAATGAGAAATTATAGTGTTACGTCAAGTTTTGTTTCAGTTTAGGGGATAAGGCGGCTGAAACGTCTACAAAACTTCAGTAGGCATATGAGGAGTTCCTTTTGCGAAGGACCAAAGTTTCAGCCAGCTTATGGAATTTTCGAAAGGACGATAATTTTCTGAACAGGAAGCTCGGACCATCAACACTGATAGATGACCAAAAAGTCTTCAGAGGCAGACATTTCGTACGCTTTGATAGTTGGGTCGACAGTAGAAATGATAGACGAAAGCTGAATTTGACTCGTATCGCCGTCAAATGTGACAGGGAACAAGACAGTATGCACGGAGAAGATTCAGAATCAAACCCTTGACCAGCAACGAAAGGGCAACAGGTAGGATGAAAGTCTCTGTCTATGATAAACTGAAGACCACCCTTATTTTACAGCACATAGGCGAAGAAGCAAGGATTTTCGAATAATATTAAGAAATATAATGTCAGAGCCACGAGTGAGACAGACACTTTAACGTCATCAAAACTAAAAAAATGGTTCAAATGGCTCTGAGCACTATGCGACTTAACTTCTGAGGTCATCAGTCGCCTAGAACTTAGAACTAATTAAACCTAACTAACCGACGGACATCACACACATCCATGCCCGAGGCAGGATTCGAACCTGCGACCGGAGCGGTCGCTTGGCTCCAGACTGTAGCGCCTAGAACCGCACGGCCACTCCGGCCGGCATCAAAACTAAAGAAAAAGCAACAGTGAGCTAATCAGATATTAAATGCATACATATTGATTAATAGATAGCTGACGGTCATTCAGAACGATTCGAAGGTATATAGGTAAAATAAACGTTGCGCGCGGAAAATATCTAACAGAATATGCCCAGATGCCAGCACTAAGAACTCCCTCTTCTGTGATAAAGGTCACGTCTGGGAGTGAGCACTGGATAAGAGCGAGTTGTCACTGATACGTCCCGTATGTGCGGGAGTTCGTAATGCCTGGTAGTCACAAACGTTCGACTGTATTAGTAGTAATAGTAGTAGCAGCATTCATCGGTAGATCACATTTACGAGGATACCGAACATGTTATGGTATTATAATTTAAGAACAACAAAAGTATAATAATTCACACATACAGGCATTTACATACTTGCAGACCTAGTTTCACAAGGAAGGGCCAGGTACTCGGTAGTGAACTTATAGTAGGAAACATCCCGGCATTTCCCTGGAGTCATTTAGGAAAACCACAGAAAACCTAAATCAAGATGCCTGGGTGAAAACTGGAGCTTCCACCCACCTGGGTACAAGGCCAATCTTTTTAAAACAGTGCTACCTCACTCAGTCTGCTACTAGTGTACAATACTGTTTTACAAGGGAGTTCTTTATTTACCTGGAGCGATTTAGGGAAATCACGGAAAACCTAAATCAGGATGGCCGGACGCGGGATTGAACCGTCGTCCTCCCGAATCATCATCTGATGTTAGGACCTTAGTGACGATGTCTTGTTTCAATTTATGCTAGCCTCAAAAACTGTATTAGCACTCCTCTGTAACGAGTGAGTTGTTCAGCTCAGAAAGAGGAAAATATTATATACTGTGTAGCTTTGGGAGAAAGTTTTACCAGAAAAAAAAGAAGGAAAAAATAGTGTGAAAGTGATACGAGTGCGAGAAATGATATACAGGGTGAATCGCGTAAGACGTAACACCCCCATTATTCCGGGGGCGATTGCACGTATCGACAAGCGGTGTTCGGCGACTCATAGCCGACTATGGGGCACATACTTTGGTGCATGCACAATAACCACAACGTTTATATTGACCGAGATAATGAGGCAAGTACATGTTTTTTAAATGGGACGCTATACTTTTTTTACCATCATTCGAACGCTCTGGAAAAGACGCGTATAGTGATGTAACGCATGTTTCTATTGTGATTCAAACTTCGCTTAAAAGACGCTGGGAAATATTGTACGATTGAAGGTCGAGGCGGTCGGAAGCGGCTGCAGACTGTAGACTGTAAACACGCCTCGCGCGACCCGCAGGCCGAGTTGCCGTGCTCTATGCAGTATGCACGGCCTACGCTACGTAGGTAAATCCTCATCTGCCCTCTTTTAAGCAAAGTTTGAATCACAATAGCAACATGCGTTACATCACTACACGCATCTTTTCCAGAGCGTTCGAATGATGGTAAAAAAAGTATAGCGTCTCATTTAAAAAAGAAACATATACTTGTCTCAATATCTCGGTCAATATAAACGTTGTGATTATTGTGCATGTACCAACGTATGTGCCCCATAGTCCGCTATGATTAGCCAGAAGCCGCATGCCGATACGTACAGTCGCCCTCGCAATAAAGGGGGTGTTACGTCTTACGAGACTCACCCTGTATATTTCATTATCGTTATTATTATTTATGTGCGCTACATTTTTTGCCATGTCCCTATTCTGTGTTATCCAAGTAACACTTCAATGCGTAAGAAAGTATGTCTTAGTAGGTACTTCTTAACTGCCTTTTTAAATAAGTTTGTTTCAGCAATCTCCTTAATCTCCTGGGGCAGTTTTATTCCTTGATAGAAAACGGCATTTTGAGTCTTATGTTTATTCTTCCCTGGTAAATGTAAATTACTGGTTTACATAAACTGGGCATAGAGCCTAAACTAGTATTATAGACAGCCCCATTCCTTGTGGTTGTTCTTCGATTTACTGCTGATTTCAGGTTTCCAGATTGTCTATTCCAGATATTTTTTGGGAATGGACATTCAGAGGCACCAATCACTTTGTGACGTCCCTTGTCCTAGTTCTCCACAGATTGCTACTTGCTACTATCGGCTGTGCACGTAAGACACTCTATAAATGGGGATCTGAGCATTATGGGACTTAACATCTGATGTCATCAGATCCCTAGAACTAAGAACTACTTAAACCTAACTAACCTAAGAACATCACACACATCTATGCCCGAGGCAGGACTCGAACCTGCGACCGTAGCGGTCGCGCGGTTCCAGACTGAAGCGCCTAGAACCGCTCGGCCTCAGAGGCCGGCACACTCTAGAAGTGAACAAATTTTTTTTCCCGGATTTAAGTCTTCCTGATGGATTTTTCTATTGCCTTTACATTGTTTCCATTTATGTTTCTTATCTTCTTGCAAAGAGGAAAACTCGCAAGGAATAACTAAGAAACTGGGAGACGTTTATACTTGCCAAAAAATTATGAATGGAGAGTACGGCGAGAGAGAACGATGTGTCGTGACAGTCTGTCGTGACAACCACTCGTCCGAGAGACACATACTTTCTTCCTTTGTAGGTTTGCTGAATGGCAAAGCTCATTTCCCGTACATACGACATAATTCCATGTGTCCCTCCTTTCGAGTCTGTCAACAATTTATATATCTGAAAAGTACCGCGCTGTATGTTAAACTGTCGGTCCCCAGTAACTGATTGGGTAAGTCAGTTTTCAGCTCGAAGGAAGGCAAGTGCATACTACAGAAATCTCATAATGTGTGTACGAGTACAGGTTGTGACGCAGTCTTGCCGTGAGTCATGCACGGATAGCAAACTTCTGAACAACACAGGCACTGGAGTACCGTATTTAATCGCCGATACCAGGCAGTGGCTTTCAATTAAAATTTTCTCCTCTGTATGGGAATTACATATTGTGTGTTCGAGTACAGGTTGTGACGCAAGAACGACGACATACGGAAGTTTAGATCCGGCCTGAAGTCGAGCGCGGATAGTCTAAGCGATTAAGGTGACTGCTCTCGTGAAGTTTTGACTTCCGATCCAGTACTAATTTTCATTATCGTCATTCTCTTATACAGCTGATGGTTGCTCTTATTCGCAACTGCGAATACATTTCATTTGCAAAGTTTTATCTGTCTTGTGCAATATTTTAGCTATAAAGGGATAACAAACAGTCTCTTCGATAGTCCTGAGATAAAGTAACAAAGGAATTTTGAACAGGTGCTAAATCTGGAGTGTGGCATTCCGTGTTCATCGTATCTGGCACAAATCACCAGAATCGAAATTGCTCTCTTTTTCTTTTGCGTGGTGCTGATCGAATTTATTAGAAATAGTTGCATTCTCTTCATAAAAAATATTAAGATCCAGATCATTTTCGTATACGTGTGTGACTGTTTCGTCTACCGCTGACAGGTCGTTTTCGCAAGGGACATATGAACCGCTGGAGTCAAATTCAGAGTCAGAGTCTTCAGGAAATATCTCCTCGGCATCAGCATAATACACGTTAACTGTGAGAGTCTTTTTGTTGTGCCTATCTGCGACTCAGCATCTCCGCTATATCGTAACAACTTTCCAGCCATTGTACTCTAAAAAACGGCCTGAGTTAGGAACCAATACATGTTAGGGAATTAGATTAGGAAATGAGACACTTAAAGTAGTAAAGGAGTTTTGCTATTTGGGGAGCAAAATAACTGATGATGGTCGAAGTAGAGAGGATATAAAATGTAGACTCGCAATGGCAAAGAAAGCGCTTCTGAAGAAGAAAAATTTGCTAACATCGAGTATAGATTTAAATGTAAGGAAGTCGTTTCTGAAAGTATTTGTATGGAGTGTAGCCATGTATGGAAGTGAAACGTGGACGATAAATAGTTTAGACAAGAAGAGAATAGAAGCTTTGGAAATGTGGTGCTACAGAAGAATGCTGAAGATTAGATGGGTAGATCACATAACTAATGAGGAGGTATTGAATAGAATTGGGGAGAAGAGGAGCTTGTGGCACAACTTGACTAGAAGAAGGAATCGATCGGTAGGACATGTTCTGAGACATCGAGGGATCACCAATTTAGTATTGGAGGGCAGCGTGGAGGGTAAAAATCGTAGAGGGAGACCAAGAGACGAATACACTAAGCAGATTCAGGAGGATGTTGGTTGCAGTAGGTACTGGGAGATGAAGAAGCTTGCACAGGATAGAGTAGCATGGACAGCTGCATCAAACCAGTCTCAGGACTGAAGACCACAACAACAACAACATGCTAGGACTTCGTTGTTGAATGTAATTAATGAAAAGAATTGTAAAAAACTAACAAATAACCAAGAAACAATGGTAAAATGAATGAGCCATAATAAATCGAATCAAAATTGATGCTGTCTAAAAGTTCATGCCTATGAACAGAAAATATTTCGAACGAGTAAAAGTGTAGTTCCTAAAGAAAGAGAACCACACTTAAAATAACTAATTTGATAGTTGCGATTTTATGAACGAAGTTATTCATTCCAAATTACTCTTAGCAAACTCACTAAAACGTAATTAAAAATTTCATGCGAGGCACAGTTGTGCGAGTACAGGAATATCTATCTGTGAGGTGGGTGAATAATCTGCTCATATCTGGAACATCCGCCTGTAAAATGGGGTGGCTTCAGTGGAAACAAGTTGTGTTCGGTAAATCGGTACGACGACTCACGTGACCTCTGCTGCGCTACGTCTAAATACCAAACGTGGTTTTCGTAGCCTGCTATAACCACAAGGCGAGTCTTAGCGCCTCTAGCGGTATAAACGTAAACGACGTTCCGTTTTAACCTTTGACCATAGATACTAGTAGACTGGACTTGCTGTGCAGAAGCTATAGGGCTGGTGTGGCTCCAACATAAACCACGTGTCTGTTGGCAAAACGTGGCAGGTTTTCAAATCAGCGGTCTGCCATCCTATGTTTGTATCGTATTTTACTCACATTTCTCAATTGACTGCCAAACGCTTCCAACAAAAATTACTTTTTTATTTGAGAAAAATTATGTCAGAACTACATTTGACCTGGATTTGTTCACAGTACCATTTATAAAATCTAACAAATACATGCCCCCTCTGGTGCGCTGTGGGACGGAAATACTTTAAACTATCAATTAAAGTAAAATGTCGTTAAAATTCTTTTAAACAGTAAGAGTGGGCTCGTGTCAAAACTTTAAATATTGGATTCGCCGCGTTTTGAGCTCTAGTCACATATAAAAGAAAATGGGATATGGGAATTATGTCAACTATAGGTGCCAAAATTGTCGTCTTTAGGAACAGGTCCATTTTAGAGTATCAATTTTAGGTGCACTTCAAAGGTTCAGTTCCTACTATTTTTACAAAAGTTTAAACTATCAGTTTAAAAAAATGGTATTTTAGATGAAAGGTGAGACTTTGAAGTTTCAGAAAATAATTTTGGAGCCTACATTTTTAATAGTATTAGAAGGTAGAAAAAATTCTCTTCATGTGTCGACTATAGGTGCTCTTACCTTATTATAATCTCACTTGTATATACAAAAAGGCGCGTATGGGCAGATGGCTTAAAGATTTTTCGTTTCGGGGCCTGTATCCAAAGCTGCCTTCCGTTTTCCAACCGAATTATCACAGATACTTTCCAAAATGTAATATGAGTCTGACTTTAGAGGCATCACTTTCAACACTTTAATTTACGTGATACTCTATTTCAAGTGTAAAAAACATATAAAAGTCACTTCAGCTGATTTCAATAAACGCATTTGCACTATCATAGAAACACAGGTGAAATGTAATGCCATTTCCCACGACAAAACACTGAGTACAGCCATAAGCGCAACACGAAACAACCATGTTTTGACAACATTCACGTGACTTTAGCCCAGAGATGTTGGAGCCACGAAAATGATGTCAGGACCAGTCTATTATATTTATGGTCGAAGGTTTTAACTCTTTAAGGCCGGCGCCCGTTCGAATCTATTTCTGTGGAATCCTATGAGAGCGTTTAGTTTCATTGCGGGCACCACTCGGTTTGGACGTCTCAGTGCCACAAGTCTTCAATGGATCGCTTCCACACTAAATTATTTATTGATGAAGTGGAGAAACGACCTGCATTATGGGATCTTCAGAGCGATGAATATTCTAATAAGACTACCAAAAACCAAGCTTGGAAAGAGTTGGTGGATATATTTGGAAATTATGAAGATACGTTGGAAAAGAAAGATTATTTTTGGTAAATAAGTGTTTGTAGAACAAAAATGAACTTACATAGAACGTACATAGAATCACATTTTTGTATCTTGCCGCCCAACACGCCCGTCACTCACGAAGAAATCAGTGAATTTATCTCAAATATTCAAAGCCAAAGGTGTCCCTCTTCCTGTATTTAGATTATCCATTGGTGCAGTATATAAAGCATCTTCATACTTTGTATCATCTCTAGTCCTCACAAAGTTGTGCTGTACACAACAGGCTTTTATTATGTCTTCAGCAATATTTATAGGTCTATGAAAAATTCGCCACTTGTTTGACAATATGCTGAAAGTGCACTCTATGAAACGTCTGGCTCTCGATGACCTATAGTTGAAAATCCGTTTTTTATACGGTAAACATTTGTCTGCATAGAGATGCCTTACATTTTCCGCTAAGCCGAAAGATTCATCTCCAACTATAACATAGGACAGTGGTGTTGGATCTGCATAAGATATTGGTTTGGGTTTTGGTACATTCAGTGATTTTTCTACATGTCTTTTGCAAAATATGGAATTTTTAAATAAAGCGAAATCACTGCCCTTGCCATAAGCTCCGATCTCAACATAAGTAAAATAATAGTTTGAGTCACAGAGTGCTACAAGCACTACAGAAAAGAAATGTTTGTAGGCTTTATAACACAGATATGCTTGCCATCAATGGCACCAATGCAATTTGGAAAATTTGCATATCTTTCAAAGTCTTCCGCTCTTTTCTCCCACATATCTGCCGTCGGTTCAGGTACGACTTTATGCACCAACTTTTCCCACAATGTCTTTCATACTTCGCGGACAATTTCTGTTACTGTAGATTTTCCAAGGCGATAGTGGTAGCTAATGTCTCCAAATGTAAAACCAGTCCCAATATATGTGAAACAGTGAAATTAATAATGTATTATTTTCAGGTGTATCGCTACAAAAAAATGGGAAAACATATGTGATTCCTATAATAAGGGGCTAAAGAAAATTAAAACAGCTCCTTCAGGTTCAGGTGCTCGTAAAGGATTACAGTATATGTATTTTTCAAGACTTTCATTTCTTCAGAAAAATGTAGACACCAAAGAAAATACTGCTAGTATGAAAAAGCACCAAGGCGAAAGTCAAGAAAGGCAAACGAAAGTCAATAATGAGGCTAGTGAAGTCAATAATGACGCCGGTGAAGTCAATAATGAGACCAGTGAAGTCAATAGTGAGATAAGTGCAGTTAACGCTAGTAAACCCACTGAAATGCGTGTAACCAAACGAAGGAAAACCAAGATTATGACAGAAGACCGAATCAGTGAACTGATACAAAAAAGTATCCAGTCAAGAAAAAAATTGGAGAAATAACTACAACAAAGTAGTATTTCAAAACAAGACGATTACAAACTTTTTTGATTGTCATTATACAATTAACTCAAGAAGGTACCAGAAATTACGCGTTTAGCAACCAAAATTGAATTACTTCAGGTGATCCAAAAAGGGCAAGTTTCACCACCCTCTCTTCTTAACAATTCTCAGCAAATTATACCTACCACAGCATACTGGCATAATCAACAATACTCAAACGGATAGGGATATTTTACTGCACCTGAATCAGCTTCTACAGTCATATTGCCAGAATCACAGTCTCCTGCACCCCAGTTTAGCTCTAGCTCGCATTCTTCTACTTCTGTTAACAATGTATATGCTGATGTTGATGAACGGCAATAAATAAATGTTTTACTTCAAATTTATTACGAGTTTTTCTTCCGGTGACACGCTTCAACTCATGTGTGTTTCAGAACTTGAAATATCTTCCCTGACTAATTGAAGTAGCTCGTCAAAAGAATTTATAGACATTCTCAGATAGTCAAAGAATTTTTGCCCATACATTTTTAGCCCTAGGATGCATATACAGGACTTCTGAAGCCCTTGTATGTCTTCATTTTTTTTAAAAATTCTGTAATGTTTTTGTTTGATTTCAAACTGCTTTCCAGTACTCTTTCACTAACACTGTGACATTCCTCCTATCAAGTCTGAATGAGATACCTTTTTAAGTTTTTTGTATAATTCAATACGTTTACCCATTCACCATGAATGCATAAGCAGGGCTTCAGAAGCCCTCACACATTTATAAATGTTCTTCAGCCTATATTGTCTTCAACATTTGTTTGGGAGCAGTTATTAATCCAACAATAACTGTAGTGGTATTTCCAGCAACAGGAGTGCCAACAGCAGCAGTAGCTGTAGTAGTAATAGTATAACCAAAAAATAATACACACTACTTTCACATATTGGCGATATCGGTGTATTATTGATCTTTTTGCTATCAAATGTTTTATTATTGCATAGTATTGTTATCCTGTGCTGCTCTTGTCAGCCTCATTGTTACTGTACTTGGTTTTTTGCTGCAAGGCCCATATTGTTACGAGTATGACTCGTTTAGTGCTGCAGAAGCTGCTGTTCGAGAGACACACCTTTTGCTATGGCTTCGACATGCAAAGCAAGAGTGTCAGTACGTGCAAATGCAGCTAATTTTGAAAGTGTTGTGGCTCAGTGGTTTGAAGAAGATGATTCTTGCGAGGAAGGAAATATTTTTGAAGATGCAAGTAGTGAAGAATCAGCCAATGAACCCCAGATGTGAATATTGAGGCAGATGACAGTCCTTTCGATAACATTACTTCATCAGAGTCTGAAAATGAAGAACCATCACAAAAAGGTATAGAAGACCACACATACATTAGTCGGAATGGATCGATTTGGAAATTAGATCCTCCTGCAACTTTTCGTACGCCTGTCCATAATATCGTAAAGAAGGCAACTGGTCCAGCCATGGTTTGAAAACCTGTAAACCTAAGGATGCCTGGGACTATTTCATCTCCAAGGAAATACTAGAGAAAATCATCAACTGCACAAGTGTTGAAGGCAGAAGAGTGGTTGCTTTATGTAGTAAAACGTTGAAAAACGTTTCACTTGCTGAAATGGAGGGTTTTCTTGGTCTTTTACTGCTTTCTGGTGTTGAGAAGAGTTGGGATGTCCCTGTTAGAGAATTACTCTTGGATGAAAAGGCAAATCCTACATATAAGGCCACCATGTCAGTAAATAGATTCGAGGATATAAGGAGAATGATTAGATTCGATGACAGGCGTACCTGTGAAGCTCGATCTGCAAATGACAAACTTGCAGCTGTTCGCTATGTGTGGGGACTATTTCTTGACAGGTGTAGAAATAGAATGATTCCCAATGATTCGCTCACAGTTGACGAACAGCTAGTCCCATTCCGTGGAAGGTGCAGCTTCACCCAGTATATGCCCTCTAAACCAGCCAAGTATGGCATAAAAATATTTTGGTTATGTGATGCTACACCTGCATATGCTTTAGACGGAATTGTTTACACGGGAAGGAAGCCCCATGAACCCATTCAGAAAAATCTTGGATTGAATGTGGGGAAAGATCTTGCTAAAAGCAATGAAGGATCATCAAAAAATATTATTGTTGACAACTTCTTTACTAATGTGCAGCTGGCAGAACAGATGCTTCATAAGCAAATTACAGTGGTGGGAACAATCAAACAAAATATACCAGAAATTCCTAATGAGATGAAACCATCTGCCTCAAGAGCGATTCATTCCTCTTTGTTTGCATTTAGAGATGACATTACAATGGTGAGTTATGTTCCCAAAAAGAAAAAGTCTGTAGTTCTCATTAACACAATGCATCACGACAGAAACATTGACTAAACTCATGCAAAAAAGAAACCAGATATAATAAAGTCCTATAACTCTACGAAGGGTGGAGTAGATCAAATGGACCGGAAAATTCGTTATTACACTTGCAAGAGACAAACAGGAAAATGGCCATTTGCATTACGGATGAATATGATGGACGACGCAGCAATGAACAGTGAAATTTTATTCCCCCCTACCCCCCCCCCCCCTCCATCTGACATACCATAGTGGAAGAAGTGATAGAGGCGTTTGTTCCTAAGAGATTTAGCAGAGGAAACGGTAAGACCACTAATGGAACTTCGTATTCAGATCCCTAATCTCCCAAAAAAAAAAAAAAATTGTTGATGCCATGCAAAGATGTGGTGTTCAAAAAGATGTCATATTGCCTAACCAACTACCTGTTTCAGGAAAAAGAAGAAGATGCAATTATTGTCCATATAATAAACACAGGAAAAGTGCTATGACATGCACTAAGTGCAAAACAAACATTTGTAAGGAACAAAGTGGCGTTCTATGTGCTTCTTGTTTGTCACATGTTGAAAACTAAGAAAAATGCAATTTTATGTGAACAATGAATAATAACTTTTTGTCAAAATATTGCCTATATACATAATATTGTGAATAATGAGTATGTTTTCATTGAAGAAATTGGTTGTAATAAATGTTATAAAATGTAAACTGCAACTTATAAGTGAATGAATAAAATTATTTGTATACGTTGTATGTAAATGGATGTAACTAATAAAAATTCACTCTTAGAGTTAAAAAAAATAATAAAATGTTAATCAGGCTCACCAGATCCTGTTACTGTATGTTAGGAATCTTTAAATTTGACAATAAATTTGACAGAAATAAATTTAACTCCAAATAATGATTATATGAGAAGCGGAAAATTTTAAATTAGGGCAGGGCTTTCTACTTAACACGGAAGCGACAGGGCTCAAGTGTTAACGAGGTGAGGTTTTTGCAACCCAGTCGGCGGTGTATCCAGCATGCGCACGAATGTGCTCTCGTTATTCGGGGATGCGCTAAACCGCCAGCGTGGTCGTCGGTACTCGTTACGGCAGTCGGTCAGCGCTGTGGCGCATTGATTGGCGGGCGGCAGGCCAGAACCAGAGTCGCGGGCGGGTTCGCAGCTGTGACGTCGCGCGGCCCCGCTCACTTGGCTGTTATTCGCTCGCCCGCCCGTTGTCGCCACCCCATTACGCCCCATTACATCCCATTAATGGCGCCGTCTTACGGCAGATGCAATTAGGGCGTCGAAACGGCCCAGCTTCCTCCGAGGGTTTGCATCCAACAGAACAACGGCGCTACTGAAAAGAATCATTACACTTGAGAGAGATCCTCCACGGTCTCACTTCGGAACAGAGTAGAACTGAAAACTGATGCAATTCAGTCATGCAAAAGCCTCTGCCATTTCTGTTACGGTATTTGACAAGAGACTCCAGCTACGCGATTGCAGATTGATATACCGCAAAGATAGAGTCAGGAATGACTTACACTCATCGAAAAAAGTTCAGTATATTTCCAAATTACCCATCTGTAGTCACTATGGACGTTCCTTTTGTGTTTATGTAGGAGGGTGATTGTGTTCATAATACGAACTCGTTCGTCGTTGCCACTCTGCCTCATCAGGGCTCGTGCAAACACGGCTTGTAAACAAACGCAGTATACCAGCGCTGAATTCTAGTGGATGCACAGTTCGTGCCTCGTAGTGCAGAATAGTGCTTCGGAACATGCTCTCCATGGCAGACAGTATCAAAATCATCACATTGATGCGATCAAACATGAGGCAAGTTGACGTTGCGAATATTGTTCACGTTAATAAAAGTGTTGTCTCCAGACTGTGAAAAAACTTCCAGGGAACGCATTCACTAGCGGATCGGCATCTCGGAGGCCACCCACGCAAAATTACAGCAGCTCAGGACCGGTATGTAACGATATCTGCACGGAGACACCCTACAAACACAGCGACTGCTCTGCGCCACTAGCTTCGAGAAGCCACAAGGGTTTACGATAAGTACCCAAAGTATTCTCAACAAACTTCATGATGGGGGTCGTACAGCTGAAGGCCTTTCAAGACTCCACCACTCCGTGCACATCACAACGGTGCTCGTCTAAGATGGACTGAAGCACTTGGATATTGGACACGAGACCAATGAATCAAAACACTTTTCACAGACGAAATGCGAATAGGCTTGCTCTCCGACGACAACTCTGCTGGCATATGGAGGCGAACAGGGGAACGCAATCATCCCTCAGTGACTGTGGCAGGTCACCAACAATCCTGTGGCTCAGTCGTATTCTGGGCATGTATCTCGTAAGGCCGCCGCACACCACTCGTTCCAATTGAAGGCAATATCCTCTACCATGTGGCGTAATGCGGATGCGATATGGTCTTCATCAAACCACTGTCCCAGCAATTGTCGACTTTCAGAATTTGGAGCAGCTGCTTCTCATTCAAGCAGCTCCTCAACTAGCATAGTGATGCTGAGTGCACCCTGTTGCAGTGATCGCAGCAGGTAATAATCCCTGGCTGTACCGGGAACTGAACCCAGACCCAGCACATCAGGTTCAGACGCGCTGACCACACGGCGACGGAGAAAGGCAACATTTTACTAAACGCTTTTATATTTTTGCATATGTCAGTTTGCAAGTTTCTCAGCTACGTTTCGGGGAACAAAGAGCTCATAAACTATGAGCCTCGTAAATGGCAAGGAATTCTAGAAAATTAAGAGCTATTTTTGATACAGGCTACTTTTCAGTTGCTTATCCTCGTGGATTGGGTTGCAGAGTGACCGACTGCGGAAAACATCCCATCGGATAAACCCGCTCATTCACAGGTAGAATGTACCTGCTGTCAACAACAAACGCGACACAGTTCGTGAGACCAGTAAACCCCAAGAAGATGAGTAACGCAATACAAAAACGGAAAGATCCTCCGATAAGAAAAAAAAGCCGAGACTTGTTGACTTACTCAAAAGAAAGCGGAAATAATTGAAAGAAAGGGAGTCCCCCTCCCCTCCCTCCCCCCTCTCCACGCTAGCACAGCTATAGTTTCTTTTTATGACATTGTTAAAATTGTGAAGTATGCAAAATGTGGCAGTTTTTCACGCATCTAATTGCTTATGAAGTCACATCTCCTGAACTAAGATAGGTAGGTGGTTCTTACCCCCCACAGCGATTGCTGCCTGCCTGCCAGTAGCACTTTGGTCGAAGCCGGTCCAGTGGTTTAGGAGGAGATGTTGAACTTAACACACATGTACATCAATTTTTGTGAAATGGATGGATGGATTACATGTTATGAAGCTAATTGATGTTAATTATTTTCATTATTTTTGAATAATTGAGTTTGAGTGTGGCATTTGCAATTAATTAGTTTGAAACAAAGTATGTTATAATTCTTTTTACTTCCATGAAATACGGTCTTCTGTTTAAGACCAAAGCTAGACTGCAGTTTACAGACGTTACAAACCTTATTTCAGTACAATAAATATCTTTCCATCTCACAATAAGATTAAAAAAGAAAGCAATGAGATGCTTATAAGATTAATACACTACTGGCCATTAAAATTGCTACACCAAGAAGAAATGCAGATGATAAACGGGTATTCATTCGACAAATATATTATACTAGAACAGACATGTGATTACATTTTCACGCAATTTGGGCGCATAGATCGTGAGAAATCAGTACCCAGAACAACCGCCTCTGGCCGTAATAACGGCCTTGATACGCCTGGGCATTGAGTCAAACAGAGCTTGGATGGCGTGTACAGCTTCAATACGATACCACAGTTCATCAGAAGTAGTGACTGGCGTATTGTGACGAGCCAGTTGCTCGGCCACCATTGACCAGACGCTTTCAATTGGTGAGAGATCTGGAGAATGCGCTGCCCAGGGCAGCAGTCGAACATTTTCTGTATCTAGAAAGGCCCGCACAGGACCTGCAACATGCGGTCGTGCAATATCCTGCTGAAATGTAGGGTTTCGCAGGGATCGAATGAAGGGTAGAACTACGGGTCGTAACACGTCTGAAACGTAACGTCCACTGTTCAAAGTGCCGTCAATGCGAACGAGAGATGACCGAGACGTGTAACGAATGGCACCTCATACCATCATGCCAGGTGATACGCCAGTTCGGCGATGACGAATACACGCTTCCAATGTGCGTTCACCGTGATGTCGCCAAACACGGATGCGACCATCATGATGCTGTAAACAGAACCTGGATTCATCCGAAAAAATGACGTTTTGCCATTCGTGCACCCAGGTTCGTCGTCGAGTACACCATCGCTTGCGCTCCTGTCTGTGATGCAGCGTCAAGGTTAACCGCAGGCACGGTCTCCGAGCTGATAGTCCATGCTGCTGCTAACGTCGTCGAACTGTTCGTGCAGATGGTTGTTGTCTTGCAGACGTCCCCATCTGTTGACTCAGAGATCGAGATGTGGCTGCACGATCCGTTAGAGCCATACGGATAAGATGCCTATCATCTCGACTGCTAGTGATACGAGGCCGTTGGGATCCAGCACGGCGTTCCGTATTACCCTCCTGAACCCACCGATTCCATATTATTCTAACAACAATGCCGCGATACGATAAACCGCGATAGGCTACAACCCGACCTTTATCAAAGTCGGAAATGTAATGATACGCATTTCTCCTCCTTACACGAGGCATCACACCAACGTTTTACCAGGCAACGCCGGTCAACTGCAGTTTGTGTATGAGAAATCGGTTGGAAACTTTCCTCATGTCAGCACGTTGTAGGTGTCGCCACCCGCGCTAACCTTGTGTGAATTTTCTGAAAAGCTAATCATTTGCATATCACAGCATCTTTTTCCTGTCGGTTAAATTTCGCGTCCGTAGCACGCCATCTTCGTGGTGTAGCAATTTTAATGGCCAGTAGTGTAATTACGTTAGGATCAATTAATACTTTTAGATGAACAAAACATTAGGAGGCAGTCTTTTAGAGGTGTGTCGTAATGCACTTCATTTATCAGGAGGTGCGTGGCGGTGAAATGACTCACGGCGCAGGAGTCATAGTGGCTTTCTCGGCGGCAGGGTGAAGGCAACAAGCAGTTTGTGGCCGTGGCTGTGGTACTGTGGGTCGAGCAAGGACAGGCATCTGTCGCAGTGACTATGACTGACAGTCATTGTCCTCAGCACCTAAGTACTGAGCGATCTCTGAGCAGTAATTGAAGTTCTACTCCTTAGACGTAGCAGGAAACTGGAGGCTATCTACCACAATGTTCTAGATTGCTTCAACTACTACCATGTTAATATATCTAACTGGTCAACTCAAATCATTTGTCACGCGATTCCAAATTTTTCGTAGCAATTCTCGCTTATCACGCATAATACTCTTTTTTCCCGAATTGAAAAATACGCACGCTCGTGAACCATGTCTTTTTAAAAACATTTCTGTTTAATCTCGAGCTGTGCTTAGTTTTCGAATATCTAAAAAACTCGTGACCGGAATTCGTCGGGTGCCTTCTGCAGTCCCCTCCGGTGTCTATTGCCTGCATATTCTTCAACATACTAGGCACCACAATTCGTTGTCTCGGGTGCCTCGGGCCAACACCTACAATCGCCCTGCAGAAGGCACCTGTATTGTTACTGTCTAGCGTAGAACGACTTATCTCTGACTCCAGGCATCTTATAGTTCACTCAAGCAGACACATTACAACAATACATTCATGAAAAGATTGTGCGTGATTATTATTGCTACGGGGGAAAAAGAAGTGTTATTTGTTGAAATCCTTTTTCTCCATCGTTGTGCCTGCAAACGATCAATTTTTCTTTTTCTTTGGCACAGTACTGAGCTGCATAAGTGGTATGTATATTTATTTCTCACAGATCTTAAACGACACTAGAAAGGATAAACAAGGCATTCAATGTCTACTTGAAGTCTTTGATCTGATCTCATTTGCGAAGGTTTTTGTCTTTATCCTTCAGGCCCCGTTTTACTATGACGGTTTCACCAGTTGCTGGTTAGTTTGTTAGTTTCATGTTCCATGAATCATTAGCACGATAAATCGTAATGATGTGGAAAGAGTCATTTTGCACTCACATCGAAAACTAATTTGCAGAAATGGCTCTACCTTCAACATTTATAAGGTTTATTACTTTTTAACATGCTTATGTGAGTTAGTAATTCCTACCCATCATTTTTTACACATTATAATTATAGAACTTGTACAGAATAGAAGGAGTTGTCAGTTTGTTCTTAAATTTTACCTTTCTGTCTGTTTGACATTTCATACTACTGTGTAAGTTATCAAAAATTTTAGTTGCAGCATTGTGCACCCCACTTTGTGCTAAAGACAACGCTAACATGGAGTAATGAATGTAAATTTTCCTTCTGGTATTGTAATTATGTGCATCATTATTCCTTTTGGATTGCAGTGGTCTATTTAGAACAAACTTCATGAGTGAATAGATATACTGTGAAGTAGTAGATAGAATGCTCAATTCCTAACACAAATGCCTACATGATGTTCATAGGTAACCACCACATATCATGCTTACAACATGATTTTTGAACAATGAAGAATTTATTTATTAAAAATGAGTTACCCCAGAACATTATTCCATACGACATTATTAAACGAAAGTATGCAAAATATAGTAACACTCCTACTGGGCAGAAGTGAATGTGATGTGTCTTTTTAAAATTGAGGGCGAGACCATTCGCATTCGCAGAAAATCAGTCAGTTGAGTGAACATGGAAATGGCACATTCAGTAGAGCAACTCTTCTGATTTCGAAACTGTGATTTGCTGAGGATATTATTGTTGCTTAAGTGAGATACTATTCTAGAATGCATCACTTCCTCAGAAATTTTGGAAAATGTCAGCAGGGAAACACGTCGGTAGTTACGGACACCTCTCCTATTATCTTTCTTAAACAGGGGCTGACAACGCCATATTTTAGTCTCTCTGGAAAAACGCCCTGAGTTAATGATGCGTTAGTCATTTCATATTGGATAGGGCTTATTACATGGAATCAAATCTTTAATACTCTATTGGAAGTATCATCAAAACCAGATGAGTTTTTATTTTTGAGAGAATGTACCACTTTCTTAATTTCAGAAGGAGAAATGGCTGACACATTCATACGGTTGAATTTTACGCGAGGTGCTTTTTAATCATGCTGCGGTTATTTCTCTCTTGAACTTTTTGTCCCTATACTTTCTACAGTATTTAGCTTATGGCTTATAGCCAGCTGAGTATTCTTCGGGGCTTTTGTGGTTTTATAACGCCAATGGCCTCACCCTTCCGAAGTATTTAGTGTCTTGGAGGATGTATGATAATCTGTGAAGTGAGAGTTCTCTTCGACTTTAGTTATTGTGGTACAGTGAACGTGCCTCTGCTCCATACGTCACGTGCCTTTCGTTAAAGTCCGCTTGAATTGCTCGTTGTATTCATGAGGTGCTCATCGCATTGCCGTAGCAGAAGTGCCTGCTGCTTTCTACAGCTTCTCCAAAGGTGTGGCTTTCACACAACCAGTTATTAAGTGGTATGTTTCAGTAATAACGACATAATCTTTCTGCCTGTGGGCAGATCTGTTACCGGCCGGGTAGGCTGTAACATAACGTTTATGTTGACGAGCTATCGACTGCCTAAAGTTATTGATGTCTTGGAGTTGTAGGTAACGGTTTGGCTCAGCAAGCCGAGGCTAGGAGCTGAGTCGCATAGGGGCAAGGCCATCGTGACCAGAGTCAGTCGTGGCGACCGAGTTAGGGGAACGGGAGTGGCTTTTATCTGGCTTTAGAAGGGGTGAGGTGAGCATTGGCTTGAGTTCCAGCACGTGGCTGAAGGTGTTGGCATAAAAGATGGCGGCTGTCACAATATGGCAGAACGGGGCAACTTAACAATACTTTAAAGTTAAAGAATAAATTGCAGTTTCGGAGAATCACAAAACCAGTCACATCAGAGTAACCACAGTACTGATGCGCATGGGTTGACCAACATCATATATAGCAAAAATACTACATAAATTACATCGCAACAGAAAGTGAGTACCTTATAAAAAAACAAAAATTAATAACAGTTGACCCCTTCATGCGATCTTGACAAACGAGGTATTAAATGATAGCGAGGGCAATAGCATCACTAAAAGCCGAGAGTCCTAATTTAAGTATAACATTTGATGCAACCTTTGAACAGGCCACCTTTATTTTTAATCATATTTTAATAACAGTTTCTTTCCTATTTATCAATGGCGCGTATGCACAAATTTTTTGTTTTATTTAATTGTTCATAAAATAGTAGACATAGGATAATGAGTATGGTCTGAGGGGAACTGTGAAATAAAGATCTTTCATTTAACATACATGCCGTAATTTTAAGTTGTGTATATATTTTTTTGGTGCTCCACTTTCTGTATTATGTGTTCTTTGTGAATATTGGCGGGGAAACGTTAAGTGAGCGGTAGCTCGTGGTTAGTCTTCATTGGGTTGTCACACTTTGTGGACATGTCTTGCTGACTGAAAGGAGTCTACTGGGGCACGCTTGTATGTGGCACCAGAATATGATAAGGATATTAATGTAAATTAAAATGAAACTAGTATACTATAAGCCATGTATGTCTCTGATAGGCTCGATAATGCGGATCGCTGACTGAGCACGATCGCAGAGCCAAAGATACTGTTTTTGGTCTGAGATTATTATAGTGCTGCAGTAAGAGAGCGCTTGCCGCACAGTTCAAGGTTGCTGTCTGTGAGGGAAAGTCGGAGTAGGCAGTTTTTGTGGCGTGCTGTGTGAAGCCACCAAGTGTTAGATTAATTTTGGTATGTCCATATTGTTGAACTTGGCAGCAGAAGTCTTTATGCAAGCAAGG
This sequence comes from Schistocerca piceifrons, assembly GCF_021461385.2. Taxonomy (NCBI): domain Eukaryota; kingdom Metazoa; phylum Arthropoda; class Insecta; order Orthoptera; family Acrididae; genus Schistocerca; species Schistocerca piceifrons. The sequence goes on along the minus strand of NC_060138.1, from coordinate 407,781,085 downwards.
TAAAGATGTTAAAAAAAATATGATTTTTGTTTTTGCCAGCGCGTTAGTATAGATGAGTTGGCTGATAATGTGTAATAGTTGAGTAACCCCAGAATGTACTCATACGTAAACCATTTTGCTAAAATGGCTAGTTAGATATTTCACTTTGTAATGTTTCTAAGATTTATTAACAGAGCTATATTTAATTTGATGATTTGAAATAGCGTTGCTTTAACGAAGTTAGATAATACTTGGTGCTTAAATCTCATTTTTAGTGAATGTAACTTCAATTGTCAGACGTTTCTGAAAATATAAACTTAACTTACAATATAATTTTGCTAAAAAATCTGTGTTAGTAATTCACCACAATCAGTACCGCCTCCCAGTCCAGGTTATACGTTTTTCAAAGAAGTTGTATTTTTATATATGTTTTCATTTATCGACCAAAACAATTTCATCTGCATTTCAAAGTATTAAACCAGCATTGGACATCGCTGAACCTGTAGCTGTTGTTGTTGTTGTTGTTGTGGTCTTCAGTCCTGAGACTAGTTTGATGCAGCTCTCCATGCTACTCTATCCTGTTCAAGCTTCTTCATCTCCCAGTACCTACTGCAGCCTACATCCTTCTGAATCTGCTTAGTGTATTCATCTCTTGGTCGCCCTCTACGATTTTTACCCTCCACGCTGCCCTCCAATACTAAATTGGTGATCCCTTGATGCCTCAGAACCTGTTCTACCTACCGATCCCTTCCTCTAGTTAAGTTGTACCACAAACTCCTCTTCTCCCCAATCCTATTCAATATCTCCTCATTAGTTATGTGATCCACCCTTCTAATCTTCAGCATTCTTCCGTGGCACCACATTTCGAAGGCTTCTATTCTCTTCTTGTCTAAACTATTTATCATCCATGTTTCAGTTCCATACATGACTACACTCCATACAAATACTTTCAGAAACGACTTCCCGACACTTAAACCTATACTCGATGTTAACAAATTTTTCTTCTTCAGAAACGCTTTCCTTGCCATTGCCACTCTACATTTTATATCCTTTCTACTTCGACCATCATCAGTTATTTTGCTCCCCAAATAGTAAAACTCCTTTACTACTTTAAGTGTCTCATTTCCTAATCTAATTCACTCAGCATCACCCGACTTAATTTGACTGCATTCCATTATCCTAGTTTTGCTTTTGTTGATGTTCATCTTATACCCTCCTTTCAAGACACTGTCGATTCCGATTAACTGCTCTTCCAAGTCCTTTGCTGTCTCTGACAGAATTACAATGTCATCGGCGAACCTCAAAGTTTTTATTTCTTCTCCATGGATTTTAATACCTACTCCGAATTTTTCTTTTGTTTTCGTTACTGCTTGCTCAATATACAGATTGAATAACATAGGGGAGAGGCTACAGCCCTGTCTCAGTCCCTTCTCTACCACTGCTTCCCTTTCATGCCCCTCGACTCTTATAGCTGCATCTGATTTCTGTACAAATTGTAAATAGCCATTCGCTCCCTGTATTTTACCCCTGCCACCTTCAGAATTTGAAAGAGAGCATTCCAGTCAACATTGTCAAAAGCTTTCTCCAAGTCTACAATTGCTAGAAACGTGGGTTTGCCTTTTCTTAGTCTAGCTTCTAAGATAAGTTGTAGGGTCAGTATTGCCTCACGTGTTCCCATATTTCTACGGAATCCAAACTGATCTTCCCCGAGGTCGACTTCTACCAGTTTTTCCATTCGTCTGAAAAGAATTCGCGTTAGTATTTTGCAGCTGTGACTTATTAAACTGATAGTTCGGTAATTTTCACATCTGTCAACACCTGCTTTCTTTGGGATTGGAATTATTATATTCTTCTTGAAGTCTGAGGGTATTTCGCCTGTCTCATACGTTTTGCTCACCAGATGGTAGAGTTTTGTTAGGACTGGCTCTCCCAAGGCCGTCAGTAGTTCTAATGGTATGTTGTCTACTCCTGGGGCCTTGTTTCAACTCAGGTCTTTCAGTGCTCTGTCAAACTCTTCACGCAGTATCGTATCTCCCATTTCATCTTCATCTACATTCTCTTCCCTTTCTATAACATTGCTCTCAAGAACGTCGCCCTTGTATAGTCCCTCTATATACTCCTTCCACCTTTCTGCTTTCCCTTCTTTGCTTAGAACTGGGTTTCCATCTGAGCTCTTGATATTCATACAAGTGGTTCTCTTTTCTCCAAAGGTCTTTTTAATTTTCCTGTAGGCAGTATCTATCTTACCCCTAGTGAGATAAACCTCTACATCCTTACATTTGTCCTCTAGGCATGCCTGCTTAGCCATTCTGCACTTCCTGTCGATCTCATTTTTGAGACGTTTGTATTCGTTTTTGCCTGCTTCATTTACTGCATTTTTATATTTTATCCTTTCATCAATTAAATTCAATATTTATTCTGTTACTCAAGGGTTTCTACTACCTATTTCTTTTTACCTATTGGACCCTCTGCTGTCTTCACTATTTCATCCCTCAAAGCTACCCATTCTTCTTCTACTGTATTTCCTTCCCCCATTCCTGTCAATTGTTCCCTTATGCTCTCCCTGAAACCCTGTACAACCTCTGGTTTATCCAGGTCCCATCTCCTTAAATTCCCGCCTTTTTGCAGTTTCTTCACTTTTAATCTGCAGGTTATAACCAATAGATTGTGGTCAGAGTCCACATCTGCTCCAGGAAATGTCCTACAATTTAAAACCTGGCTCCTAAATCTCTGTTTTACCATTGTATAATCTATCTGAGACCTGTCAGTATTTCCAGGCTTTTTCCATGTATACAACCATCTTTTATGATTCTTGAACCATGTGTTAGCTATAATTAAGTTATGATCTGCGCAAAATTCTACCAGGCGGCTTCCTTTTTCATTTCTTCCCCCCAATCCATATTCACCTACTACGTTTCCTTCTCTCCCTTTTCCTACTATCGAATTCCAGTCACCCATGACTTAAATTTTCGTCTCCCTTCACCACCTGAATAATTTCTTTTATCGCATCATACATGTCTTCAATTTCTTCGTCATCTGCAGAGTTAGTTGGCATATAGACTTGTACTACTGTGGTAGGCGTGGGCTTCGTGTCTATCTTGGCCACAATAATGCGTTCACTATGTTGTTTGTAGTAGCTTACCCGAACTCCTATTTTTTTATTCATTATTAAACCTACTCCTGCAATACCCCTATTTGATTTTGTATTTATAGCCCTGTATTCACCTGACCAAAAGTCTTGTTCCTCCTGCCACCGAACTTCACGAATTCCCACTATATCTAACTTTAACCTATCCATTTCCCTTTTTAAATTTTCTAATCTACGTGCCCGATTAAGGGATCTGACATTCCACGCTCCGATCCGTAGAACGCCAGTTTTCTTTCTCCTGATAACGACGTTCTCTTGAGTAGTCCCCGCCCGGAGATCGGAATAGGGGACTATTTTACCTCCGGAATATTTTACCCAAGAGGACGCCATCATCATTTATCCATACAGTAAAGCTGCATGCCCTCGGGAAAAATTACGGCCGTAGTTTCCCCTTCCTTTCAGCCGTTCGTAATACCAGCACAGCAAGGCCGTTTTGGTTAGTGTTACAAGGCCAGATCAGTCAATCATCCAGATTGTTGCCCCTGCAACTACTGAAAAGGCTGCTGCCCCTCTTCAGGAACCATACGTTTGTCTGGCCTCTCTACAGATACCACTCCGTTGTGGTTGCACCTACGGTACGGCTATCTGTATCGCTGAGGCACGCAAGCCTCCCCACCAACGGCAAGGTCTATGGTTCATGGGGGGGAGGAACCTGTAGCTAGCATATTTATATTTTTGTGAGAGACCAGACTATATGGCGTTCCACCGTTGCTGGAGGTAAGACAATTTAATTTATTTGTTATGTGCACCGGGACCAGAGCTATTAGTTTTGAACAGGGCCATAGGATTCAGTGCTTAAGGTGCTGAATGTATTTTGCAGTGACTGTATTTCTTTATTGATGCTGGGAGTTGCATTACCCAATGGATTCGTATCAAGTTTTGCTAACAATAACACAGTGTAAGTACACCACTTGCAGTTACAACACGCTACACGATGATTCAAGTTTTGAAAACATTCTACAGGTCAGACATTCATTCATCATAATTATAAGCTTTTATTTTTTAAAAGAGCGTTACAAGGTAAAGCATATGTTGGGGAGCTGATAGCACGTGTATTGGACTTGTGAAGTATTAGGTTTTGCGTAGCAAACAGCCACTTGCATACTTTAACATTCGTTGGACTTAGAAAAACATCGAGTTATATGCGACTTAGAATCAGTAAACCATCTGGAACTTTTGCAAGCGTTAGGCAATCTGCAGTGTTAAACTTTGGTTATTTTCGGCTGCAAATCTGAGATTATAATTTAGTACACTGCGAGAATCTACTCACAAGACGCGATTTCTAATGCATTGATCGCCATAGTGAACTTATTTGTGTTCTGGCGAATATTTTGTGTTTTATTTAACGGAATGTGACCAGTGTTGTTCCAGTAGTAACTGGGGAAACTGCTACGACTTTAAATGTTGCAATCACGCAGTCTTTACTGCATCCGATAATTTTTTTGTCTTGTTGAAACAATATTTATGTGACTACCATTGTAATTTGTGTGTGCTTTAACTGATCGAATAAATCATCAGTTCGTTAGGGTATAAAATTTTTGATGTAGGCTACATCATTTTTTCAGGTAAACGTAACCCGCTTTCGCCATTTAGTTAGTATACAGGGTGTATCAAAAGAATCATCCGATTTGACACGTCTATATTTCTGAAACTAATAAACATATACAAGGCATTAGTTTTTTGATGAACAGGAAACTCAAAAAGTTTTTTTTTTCATACCTTTTCAAAGGTATTCAGTATGCCTCCCTTGAGATGTACGGCATATGTCAGTGCGCCATACTCCTTCTCTCGTGAAACTGCACAAAACATATTAAATTTCGGAGATTGCTTCTCATGTTGTAACCCATATTATCACATTATGACGATTCGCCATTTCCATTTAAATGGAGCTTTGCCTTGTCATTTAAAACTAAGTGTGGAAGAAAACTGTCATCCTCCATCTTGCCAAGAACTATATTACAGAACTTCATACATTGTTGTTTGTCACCTTCACGGAGAGCTTGCGGTAGCATAATTTTGTATGGTTTCATGTGTAAACGTCGACGCAACACACGCCAGACGGACATTGGGGGCATGTTGAACTATCGAGCTGCACGGCGAACAGATTTCTGCGGACACCTTATGAAACTGTGGCGGATACATTCGACGTCTGTGTCAGACGCTCGGGAACGGCCCGACAATTTGCCTTTGCACAAACAACCTGTTTCTTGGAACTGTTCATGCCATCATCTAATGCTCTGTGCTGTAGGAGGATCCACACCATATCTAGTACGAAAGCCACGCTGAACAGTGCTCAAAACGTAGAACACAAAACGCTTTCTGTTGCCCAATACAATTTTTACTAGACTTGAAGCGAGCTCACGGTGCTGCTACCTAGCGGCAACCATGTAAAACTCGAGAGTTTGCTCTTTCCAACAGTGCGTTGTTCACGCACATATATCAAACAGCATAATCGTTACGATTTTTTAAAAATCGGATGATTCTTTTTGATACACCCTTTATAATACATTGCAATCTGTATTTATTTAAATTCGCATTCCTTTCTGATGCTTGGATCAAATTGACAGAAGGATCACAACCTAATAATATTTTTCTACATCTACATGGATACCCTGCAAATCACATTTGAGTGCCTGACAGAAGGTACACCGAACCACCTTCACAATAATGCTCTATTATTCCAGTCTCGAACAGAGCGCGGAAAAAACGAACATCAGTATCTTTCCGTGCGACCTCTGATTTCCCTTATTTTATTATGATGATCGTTTCTGCTTGTTTAGGTCGGCGTCAACGAAGTATATTCCCATTCGGAGGAGAAAGCTGGTGATTGAAATTTGGTGAGAGGATTCCGCCGCAACGAAAAATACCTATGTTTCAACAATGTCCACTCAAAATACTGTAGTGTGTCAATGACCCTCTCCCCCCTGTTTTTCGATAATACAAAACATGATGCTCTTCTTTGTGTTTTCTCGATGTATTCCGTTAATCCTGTCTGGTGAGGATCTCACACAATGTAGCAGTACTCCAAAAGAGGACGGACACGCGTAGTCCAGGCAATCTGTTTAGTAGATCTGTTACAGCTTCTAAGTGCTCTGCCAATAAAAAACAGTCGTCGGTTCGCCTTCCCCACAACATTTTCTGTGTGCTCTATCCAATTTAAATTGTTCGTAATTTTGCTGTGAGTTAAGCTGCTAGGCATGAAAGCAGACTCGGCTCGGCACCACAACGGCATCGACCCAATGATTTCAAACACAGCCGTGTATCGCTTAGCTCTCTTTGATTTAATCTCGTCAGAGAGATATCCGGCTGCAAAGAAACACAAGTCATTGAACGTTGTTACGATAGTGGAAAGGTTTGCACTTACATGTGAAAACTGTTGAGTTGATTTGGTGCAGTTTAAATAAAATTTGGATGAATATTTTTAAGTTTTTATCAGAAGTAAGGGCAAGTACTACAACCACTGTACATAAAATACAAAAAAGACAAAAAAGCTTGAAAAAAATAAATGTTAGAGTTCCAAAATAAAAGATTAAATTAAAGCAACGAAATGTAACGATCAGAGCAACATAAATTTTGTAAGAGGATAAAAAGACGTAAAACTCATGACGATCTACAAATCACACTGATCAAATGTAATTGTAACGGTGGATTTAAATGGAAGCGTAGATAAATGACTGTTCCAAATCTGAACGGTCCTAATGAGAAAACAACATGTAACGAACCGGAAAAATACGTACAGGGTTACTGACATTCAGTAACTTAAAAGTTACAGATGTTGTTGTTGTTGTGGTCTTCAGTCCTGAGACTGGTTTGATGCAGCTCTCCTTGCTACTCTATCCTGTGCAAGCTTCTTCATCTCCCAGTACTTACTGCAACCTACATCCTTCTGAATCTGCTTAGTGTATTCATCTCTTGGTCTCCCTCTACGATTTTTACCCTCCACGCTGCCCTCCAATGCTAAATTTGTGATCCCTTTATGCCTCAGAACATGCCCTACCAACCGGTCCCTTCTTCTTGTCAAGTTGTGCCACAAACTCCTCTTCTCCCCTATTCTATTCAATACGTCCTCATTAGTTACGTGACTATCCATCTAATCTTCAGCATTCTTCTGTAGCACCACATTTCGAAAGCTTCTATTCTCTTCTTGTCCAAACTATTTATCGTCCATGTTTCACTTCCATACATGGCTACACTCCATACAAATACTTTCAGAAACGACTTCCTGACACTTAAATCTATACTCGATGTTAACAAATTTCTCTTCTTCAGAAATGCTTTCCTTGCCATTGCCAGTCTACATTTTATATCCTCTCTACTTCGACCATCATCAGTTATTTTGCTCCCCAAATAGGAAAACTCCTTTACTGCTTTAAGTGTCTCATTTCCTAATCTAATTCCCTCAGCATCACCCGACTTAATTCGACTACATTCCATGATCCTCGTTTTGCTTTTGTTGATGTTCATCTTATATCCTCCTTTCAAGACACTGTCCATTCCATTCAACTGCTCTTCAAATGGTTCAAATGGCTCTGAGCACTATGGGACTCAACTGCTTTGGTCATCAGTCCCCTAGAACTTAGAACTACTTAAACCTAACTAACCTAAGGACATCACACACATCCATGCCCGAGGCAGGATTCGAACCTGCGACCGTAGCAGTCGTACGGTTCCGGACTGCGCGCCTAGAACCGCGAGACCACCGCGGCCGGCAAAACTGCTCTTCCAAGTCCTTTGCTGTCTCTGACAGAATTACAATGTCATCGGCGAACCTCAACGTTTTTATTTCTTCTCCATGGATTTTAATACCTACTCCGAATTTTTCTTATGTTTCCTTTACTGCTTGCTCAATATACAGATTGAATAACATCGGTGAGAGGCTACAACCCTGTCTCGCTCCCTTCCCAACCACTGCTTCCCTTTCATGCCCCTCGACTCTTATAACTGCCATCTGGTTTCTATACAAATTGTAAATAGCCTTTCGCTCACTGTATTTTACCCCTGCCACCTTTAGAATTTGAAAGAGAGTATTCCAGTCAACACTGTCAAAAGCTTTCTCTAAGTCTACAAATTCTAGAAACGTAGGTTTGCCTTTCCTTAATTTTTCTTCTAAGATAAGGCGTAAGGTGAGTATTGCCTCACGTGTTCCAACATTTCTACGGAATCCAAACTGATCTTCCCCGAGGTCGACTTCTACCAGTTTTTCCATTCGTCTGTGAAGAATTCGCATTAGTATTTTGAAGCTGTGACTTATTAAACTGACAGTTCGGTAATTTTCACATCTGTCAACAGCTGCTTTCTTTGGGATTGGAATTATTATATTCTTCTTGAAGTCTGAGGGTATTTCGCCTGTCTCATACATCTTGCTCACCAGATGGTAGAGTTTTGTCATAACTGGCTCTCCCAAGGCCGTCAGTAGTTCTAATGGAATGTTGTCTACTCCCGGGGCCTTGTTTCTACTCAGGTCTTTCAGTGCTCTGTCAAACTCTTCACGCAGTATCGTATCTCCCATTTCATCTCCATCTACATGCTCTTCCATTTCCATAAAATTGTCCTCAGGTACATCGCCCTTGTATAGACTCTCTACATACTCCTTCCACCTTTCTACTTTCCCTTCTTTGCTTAGAACTGGGTTTCCATCTGAGCTCTTGATATTCGTATAAGTGGTTCTTTTTTCTCCAAAGGTCTCTTTAATTTTCCTGTAGGCAGTATCTATCTTACCCCTAGTGAGATAAGCCTCTAAATCCTTACATTTGTCCTCTAGCCATCCCTGCTTAGCAGTTTTGCACTTCCTGTCGATCTCATTTTTGAGACGTTTGTATTCGTTTTTGCTTGCTTCATTTACTGCATTTTTATATTATCTTCTTTCATCAATTAAATTCAATATTTCTTCTGTTACCCAAGGTTTTCTACTAGCCCTCGTCTGTTTACCTACTTGATCGTCTGCTGCCTTCACTACTTCATCCCTCAAAGCTACCCATTCCTCTTCTACTGTATTTCTTTTTCCCATTCCTGTCAATTATTCCCTTATGCAGCATGTAACGAACCGGAAAAATACGTATCGGTTTACTGACATTCAGTAACTTAATAGTTACAGATACATTAATCAAAAGAAATATATTCACAAATACGGGTAAAGTGTGTAAATTTGTTCTCGATTACACAGTGACTAATAATAAAATAACTGGAAACGCGAGAAATACCAGTGGCTGTAGAGGAAATGTTGTTGGTCCAGACGCTTCTCGTAGACTTACAAATGCATATCATTAGTAACTGCTGCTTTACTAAGTGACACTCGTTCCAGTCGTCAATCACATTCCTAGAATTCATCTAAGACAAGGCTTAGAGCCTGTAATGTCACACTATTACAGGGCCACCGCCAACAAGACAAATGATTGTAGTTAAAAATGCACAACAGCAGAAATAAGCAGCAATCTGAGACGCAAAATAACTTACAACTATAGTCAACTTGTTGGAAAAAATAGAATTACCAGTTTCATATGAGGAACTTTTAGCAACAACTCGAGAAACAATGTGGATAAGGGAATATTAAAATAGATAAGGGAACCTTAAAATGGAAGCTGTCCCAATGGTTACTTAATGGTGGAAACGGATGCTGGATCCTTTCAAAATGTAAAAGAAGGTAGAGTAAAAGTTCAAGAAAATGAATCTTTTTTTTTAAGTAAACGGTTAAAGGCTATTCGAATGACGATTTTAAAAAGCCGCGCGGATTGGCCGCGCAGTTTGAGAACCCATGTCATGGATTGCACGGCTCCTCCCGCCGGAGGTTCGAGTCCTCCCTCGGGCACAGGTGTGTGTGCTGTTCTTAGCATAAGTTAATTTAAGAAGTGTGTAAGTCCAGGGACCGATGACCTCAGTGATTTGGTCCCATAGGAATTCACACACATTTGAACGATGTTAAAACGAAAACAGTAAAAGAAAAAGAAAAATTTGTAGGGGTTCGGAAGAAGAGTAAACACACGCCCCTGCAAAGAGCTTACACAACACGAAGGAATTATTCGAATAGGACGGAAATCGCATGTACACACGAACAAACCATTACAATTTCGGAAAAAATGGATAATTTGTTCTACGTAAAGAGCTTCACAAATTGAGCAAGTCAGTAACGCAATGATCCATCTCTTGGCTACTATGCAAGCACTTATTTGGCTTTTATTGATAGAGTTGTTTGATGTCCTCCTGAGGAACATTATGCCAAATTTGTTCCAACTGGCGAGTTAGATCGGCAATATCCCAAGCTGGGTGGAGGATCCTACCCACAATGTTCCAAACGTTTGCAGTTCGGGAGATATGGCGACGTTGTTGGCCAAGGTAGGGTTCTTCGTACATCAATAGTTGACATGGAGGACAGTGGGACTTCAGCTGGTATAAATTTATATTAAAAATGAAGAAATTCCTCCAGCTGTATTTAAGGTGTCGATTTTATTTTGGCAACTAGTTTCAACGTTGTAACAACGTCACCATCAGGCATGTCCTTATCTCACCACTGACTTCTAGTATCAGCCGCACGCAGTTGACGTCAACAAGTGCATGGGCCTGAAGATGACGTTGTTACAACGTTGAAGCCGGCCGGGGTGGCCGAGCGGTTCTAGGCGCTACAGTCTGGAACCGCGCGACTACTACGATTGCAGGTTCGAATCCTGCCTCGGGCATGGATGTGTGTGATGTCCTTAGGTTAGTTAGGTTTAAGTAGTTCTAAGTTCTAGGGGACTGAAGACCTCAGACGTTAAGTCCCATAGTTCTCAGAGCCATTTGAACCGTTTTGAACAACGTTGAAACTAGTTGCCAAAATAAAATCGACACCTTAAATACAACTGGAGGAATTTCTTCATTTTTAATATAAAGGTAGGGTTCGGCAAACACGAATACAAGCAGTAGAAAGTTTTGGCGCGTGCAGGTGAGCATTACATAACTGAAATTTAAATTCATTGTGCCTCGCCGTGAAGGACAAGAGAAAGGCAGTGAATGGCACCCCAGACCATCACTCTTGATAACTGGGAAATATGTCGGGCGACAGTCAGGTTGGTATCTTGGTATCCCACCATTGTCCCAGGTTTCTAGACAGGTCTTTGGTATGGAATGCCATTAAATGGAGTAGAATTATCCTCAGTGACGAGTCCCGCTTCTAGTGGAACCCCGATGACCTGTGAGGAGGTATCTGGAGACGCCCCGGACAGCAGTGGGATACCAACGTGACTGTTGCCCAGCATACAGCCAGACAACCAGGATTGATGGTGTGGGGTGCCAGTAATTGCGTTTGCTGCCTTTTGTGGCTGGCCATGCTGAGCTTACATTTCAGCAAGATAAAATGACCGCCCTTACACGGCGAAAGTTTCTACTGGTTGTTTTCGTGCTTGCGAAACCCTACCTTGGCCAGCAATGCCGCCGGATCTCTCCAAATTGTGAACGTTTAGAATACTATGGGCAGCGACTTGCTGCCGGATCGGGATTTCGACGCTTTAACGTGCCATCTGGGTCAAATCTGGCACTATATACCTCAGGAGGACATCCAACAACCCTATCAGTCAGTGCCAAGCTGAAAAACTGCTTGTATAACGCCTAGAGCTGGACCAACGCGTTATTGACTTGTTCAATTTGTGAAGCTCTTTCTCTTGAATGAAGTATCCAATTTTTCTGAAATTGTAATCTTGTGTTTGCGGCATATGTGCATCACATCTACCGATTTCCATTCCATTCGTTTAATTCCTTCGTAGTGCGTCTTTTTTTGTCTTAGAGTGTGTTTTAGGACGTTGTCTAGACTAATTAGAATAAAACACTTCATATAGCCGGTTGGTTATACAGATACAGCTATTTACAGAGGTAAGTTTTGTTTTCGCATGTTATTCAGTTTCTACGAATTTGTTTGTCTGTTGTCATTTTTGTTTTTGCTGTCAGCTTGCGACGTTATACTTGAGTTTAAATAATTGACGGTTTCTACTGTGATTGGGACTGTAATTTGTTGGTCAATTCTATTGTATTGTTTAAGCATACCGAGTATGACAATGTGATATTTGTGTACGGATTTTGTAATGGTAACATTGCCGAAGAATACCACACTGAATAGTATTTACTCGTTTTCCACTAAACTGCTGGAGACTGGTGCGGTGGGGAGCAGTCGTACTCCATGTGGATGTGCAAATGATTGAGTGCGAATAAAGTACGAGTAAAAGATCTTATTCGGTTGGTAGAAGGTGCAACTTCAACAAGGTCACGTAGAATTTACTGAAAAACTGTCTTCACTCGTGATGGTATCAGTAACAGTCGTAACTCACTTCATTTGTCCAATGAAAGCCCACCTGTCTTTGTGGGCTGGCCGGAGTGGCCGAGCGGTTCTAGACGCTACAGTCTGGAACCACGCGACAGCTACGGTCGCAGGTTCGAATCCTGCCTCGGGCATGGATGTGTGTGATGTCCTTAGGTTAGTTGGGTTTAAGTAGTTCTAAGTTTTAGGGGACTGAAGACCTCAGAAGTTAAGTCCCATAGTGCTCAGAGCCATTTGAACCATTTGTCTTTGTGGAAATAAAAATTAAATGAGCGTATGGCATTTGTGGCCGGGATCCCCTTTGTGGGGAATGCTGGAGCCTTGTGTAGATCTGTGTAGCTGATCCCACGTCGGCAACTTGAGCGTCGATGATGCCGAATACAACGTACACACCCATTGCGCTCTTCAGTCAAGGCTACGGTGGTGACATGCACGTCGATGATGATGATAAAATGGTGAGGACAACGCACACAATCAGTCCCGAGAGGAGAAAATCCCCGACCCGGTCGAAAATAAGGTCCCCGTGATCGAGAGGCAGCAACTCTAACCACAAGACCACGAGTTACAACGAAAAAATAAACAAAATAAACACAAAAGACGATCTGATGGATTACGAATAGTGCCTTCTTATAAAAGAACAACGAGAGGACTCAGAAGAGCTACACATGCGGTTGTCAAGAGAATTCGAAAGAGCATTGTAGTTGCCGCTGGAATTTATGAAAATCAGCTTTGAACTGAATTATTTCACATCACTTAGCTTCTTTTGTGCGTATTTCTTTCGATTATATTCTAACATTTGTGTCTCTGTAACCAATAACAATTCCCCACCTGTTATTGTAATATTTTATTCGAATTATTTTGTACTCCTAGTTCCTATAATATTTACTATTCATTCTGAAACACCCTGTATAGCTTCAGTGAAAGAGTAGACCTTAATTGTTTGAAGTCCGCCCCGGTAGCTGAGTGGTCAGCGTGACAGACTGTCAATCCTAAGGGCCCGGGTTCGATTCCCGGCTGGGTCGGAAATTTTCTCCGCTCAGGGACTGGGTGTTGTGTTGTCCTAATCATCATCATTTCATCCCCATCCACGCGCAGGTCGCCGAAGTGGCGTCAAATCGAAAGACCTGCACCAGGCGAACAGTCTACCCGACGGGAGGCCCTAGCCACACGACATTTCCAATTGTTTGAAGTGCCGGAAGGAATGGACAATGAAAAACTGTTCCTCAATGTTATAACTGGTATTTGTGGATGGAGAAGACATCGCAACAGATGGTAATGTTACAGTCTATATGGCCTACTACTTGAAGTCAAGGAGGATTGGAGGTTAAAAGTGTTGTCGTCAGCGTGCTTAACAGAAACGGGTCGATGGATGTGCTGCGAGCGGAAAATGACAGATGTGCTGACCCCACAGCGGTATTGCGGTCGGTGCGTAATAACACTCAGTCGGGAGGAGAAGGGGGACACTTGGGTGAGGCGGCGCTGTCGTCGATTCCCCTTCTTACCCCTGCGGTCGATGGGCGCGAAAGAAGCCCGCTGTCCACAGCCCTATGAATAATGAATGCGCCTCGCGGTCACCAGAGGCCATTGTCCAGTCGTGAATAATATAAGGTGGCCGGTGACGGCCGAGCTGAACTCTGCCCGGGTTTCCAAAGCCCAAACAAGTAGCCAGTTTCTTTTCGAAGAACCCGCGAGGCTTTGACAATTTACTTGGTCCTCAAGCGGAGAAGTAACTGAATCAGCCCGTCCTGTCGGTAAACTAAACGTTAGCACTCGGACGACAGTGGGATTACCAGTTCACAATGATTTGCGTTATGACATTAGAAATAGTTATTCGTAAGCTTCATATGTCTGGATATATTCGTATGGACGGAGTTTCTGTTATCAGTAAAATAAGTACGCGATTCGAGAGAACGGTAACTGAATTGGAAGGAACAACACAATCATATGGATTTCTAATTAATAGGCCGGCCGTTGTGGCCGTGCGGTTCTAGGCGCTTCAGTCTGGTACCGCGTGACCGCTACGGTCGCAGGTTCGAATCCTGCCTCGGGCATGGATGTGTATGATGTCCTTAGGTTAGTTAGGTTTAAGTAGTTCTAAGTTCTAGGGGACTGATGACCGTAGATGTTAAGTCCCATAGTGCTCAGAGCCATTTGAACCATTTTTTTTTCTAATTAATAAATCTAAAACCAAATACAGGCAAATCGTAAGAAGGGTGAATAACGGTCTTAATAGAATAATTGTGATGAACAGTGTACGTAAAATTAAACCTCTTGTTTCTAAGTGTTTTTGGGTTAAAATTCTGCAACATTACTCGTTCCGTTGCTATATAGCGAAGTGACAGCTTATTTGTTCTGTGAGATAAATTTCTCCGGCATTTGTCTTACAGCCTAGGAAAAACTTAAAACGCATTTTCTTGCAATGGGCGATGAAATCCGGTTTCGCAGGACAGAGCGGATCAGGTTGAGGAAAGGGCCAAGGTCAATTACTTACTGTTAGTTATACAAGAACACACAAATTTATTCCTCAAACCAATGCCCAGTTTTCTCTTTAAAACAACAAAGATCAATTCACGGCTGAGGGCCCAAGTGACTTCTCCAGAATAAGTTTAAATGATTCCTTTTAAAACACCAGGATTTAGAGTAACGGCTGAAGGCCTTACTTAAGTAAAATTGCAATATCTTCTCGGATAAAGGCTGAAATTATATTTCAGATCAGCTAAGAAAATTCTTTAAAAGCCACGCATTTACGCAGTACAACAGAAAAACATCTTAAGAAAACTTGAAGTATCTTGTCAGCTGAAGGCCCAAATAATTACTCAAGAATAATTAAGGACAACCTAAAGATAAACATTTGCAGAACACGGCTGAAGGCCGTTTCAAGAATCCAAGACAATTAAAGAGAAACCTTCGGACCAGGATTTACATATTAAGGCCACAGATTCAGAAACAAATGCGACTGAAGGCCTAAATACAGAGGAACAAGAATTTTAAATCAAACACGGTTGAATGCCTAAGCTTAAAATAGTCGTCATGAAGTTGGATGAAGGCCATATACTAAACATAAAACACACAATATTAATGCACGGCTAAAGGCCTGCGACCAAATAAAATAACAATCACAAACAACAAACAGTGGTGCTGAGGAGTGTTCCACGGGTCGGCCTGGGGAGGAAACTCTAAGCACCGTTTAGGTGAAACAGGCAACCAAGCGTAACACTAAACAATCGGGTGGGAACAAGAGTTACGGACGGCTGAAGAACCAACCAACCTAATCAATTACGTTCCACCCGATACACTCTCTGCTCTATTTCAACCGACCGACTGACTACTCCAGAACGCACACACCATTCATCTGCTCAGTGGAAATCACAGAAGCTACACACGGTTCCACGTAAACACACTTACACAAGAACTCGAACAATCGTAAAAGCAATCACAGTAGAACAACAAGGACGAATCAATTCGACACACTGAGTTTCCACAAGTGGTCAGCAACCAAATACACGCCGTCCGATGAGACGACCGATCGAACGACCAACCCAGGTAGTTCCCACTGAAGTTGCGTGTGTCGGCAACGGTCGAGCGGGTCTTGGTTATCCAAAGCTGACTGCAGATCCAACCCGACCCAACTCGATGTCCTTTCGGAATTCGGAGACACGGCGACTCGGGCACACTGGGTCGGACCCTACCATGCAGAGGTAACCCTTGCCCATTGGCCACGGCATCTCCGCACACGGAAGAAACCGACCCACGTCCGGCAAGGTGACCAAATGACGAGGCCCAGAAACGGTCAAAAGACCAAATACACGTCGCCCGATGAGATGACCAATCGGACGACCAACCAACAGTGTGTCGCCAGCGATGGGCGAGCACTGGCTGTCCTCACCTCATTGGCGCTCCGTCCCCGACTGCTGCGTCCCGACTGCTGTTCCGTGCCCGACTGACCTGCAGACACACGACGACCCGGAAATACTAGCGGCCGCTCCAGAGACAGTACGACAGTACACTTATCGATAAGCGCTGCTGCTGCCACTCACGGGCAAGCAAACCAGCAACCTAGTGACACCAGTAAATCGAATTGAAAGAAAATAAACAAGACGACAGAACCACAAAAACAAGATGGCGAGCAATAAACGGCATGACCGCCAGTTGCGCACGGCTCAGGCGATTCAAGCAAATTTTGATTTATTTCAGACAAAAATATTACTGCCCAGTGAGTTTTTGTGCGTCAGTCTGTGATAGACCGCGCTGTTGGTGACTTGTGCAACAGTTATCACGGTGCAGATGACGATCATAATAATCTGGTGTGGAATTATAAAGTCAATTTTATTTATTTATTTTTAAAATTTTTACTTATCATTCTCTACCTTGAACTGTAGTGCGGGATATTTGAAACGCGGCGAGAATGGTTTTAAGTACGCGCACATTTATGTATTTCCAACTGAATGACTTTTTCTCTATGTCAAATCCGCATGATTAGAGTCGAAGAACTGTGCTTTGGTACACAGTTTAACGATAGCACGAATATTCATCCACAGAACAAATTGAACGACAGTGACAAAAGGAAACACTTAAAAATTAAAAACGTAATTACCACGTAGTCCAACTTTCAAGAGGTAAGCAGTCGTTTGTGGTAGAATTCATTGAGCTATACGAAATGGTAGGACGTTTTATGAGATTCAAAGAAAGTTCAGGGCATTGATCAACACACAATGAGAAGTTTTGCTACTGCAGTTTTTGCTTGTTTGAGTCATTACACTATATGATTTTTCGACGCCCAGCAGAAAAACGTGGTCCAGTCATATTTTAAGTAGTCTGTTTAGGTTTTTATGTTGGTAACGCCATGTAGCGCTCTATATGAAAATCACTGACTTGTGCTGTGTGCAGTCTGTGGCTGGTTTGCATTGCTGGAATTTGATATTGTAGTGTTGAGCAGTTGGCTGTTAACAGCGCGTAGCGTTGCGCAGTAGGTGAGCCGCCAGCAGTGGTGGATGTGGGGTGTGAGATGGTGGAGTTTTGAGAGCCGATGATCTGGACGTGTGTCCATCAGAGAGAGTACATTTGTAAGACTGGATGTCATATATATATATATATATATATATATATATATATATATATATATATATATATAATGACTTTTGAAGGCTATTAAGGTAAATACATTGTTTGTTCTCTATCAAAATCTTTCATTTGCTAACTATGCCTATCAGTAGTTAGTGCCTTCAGTAGTTAGAATCTTTTGTTTAGCTGGCACTATTGGCGCTCGCTGTATTGCATTAGTTCGAGTAACGAAGATTTTTGTGAGGTAAGTGATTCATGAAAGGTATAGGTTATTGTTAGTCAGGGCCATTCTTTTGTAGGGATTATTGAAAGTCAGATTGCGTTGCGCTAAAACTATTGTGTGTCAGTCTAGTGTTGATCAGAATAGGTAAAGAGCGAAATGTCTGAGTACGTTCAGCTCTGCTCAGCTGTTTGAAAATCAAATATTGTAAGAGGTTTATCAGTACAGTAATTCATTAAATTTTTTAAGGGGACGTTTCAATATTAATGTGATAACTGCCTATGTTCGACGTCAACTTTCATAGACTGCAGACGGAAACACTAGCAGTGAAGGGTACATAAAGTGTGTCGGAGGGAGGGGGACACGGAAAACAGTACAGTCGTTGTCGTAATGCGAAAAGGAGAGATTTATCTGACGTACAAAAGGGCATAACCATTGGCTTGTGGGGAAAGGGTTGAAACATTTCCGAAACTGCCGTCGTGGTTAAAGAGTACGGTGCATGGCAACATGGCGCTATCCAGAGACAACTGTGGTGCTCGACGGGCCACAGATGATAAGGGTAAACGACGACAGCATAGATGTGTGTGGGCGGACAGACGTGCAACGTTTGAGCAACAGACCGCACAGATGAACCAAGTGGCTACGAACAGCGACTCCGCAACGACCGTTCAGCGAACGTTGTTGTTTATGGATTTACGCAGCCAGTGCCCGGTCCATGCATTCATGCTGATTGTTGTTCGGCGGCGACGAAGGCTGGCACTTGTACACCAAAACCGCAACTGGACGTCCACAGAGTGGCGACAGGTGGCCTTTTCAGATGACAGATGGCCTTGGCGTGTAGGAAATAAAATGTCTGAAAACAAACACCCTGCAATAATTGTCGGAATGGCGCAGAACGGAGAAGGTAGCGTTATGGTCTGGGGAATGTTTTCGTGGGATTTCCTGAACATTCTGGAGGGCACAATGGTATCTATTCTTGGGGATAGCCTTGCTTTTCTCGCATCTAGCAGCAATTTCGCGTTCATTTTCAGGATGGGCTATGCCAGGAAGACAATGGAGTATGGTGGCATGGCTTAACAACGAAATACGGAAAATGCTGTGGAAGCAAAGGCTGTTACACTCTCGGTTCAAAAGAGAATGTACAAAAAACGGTAGACAAAGGTTAGTAGAGATTTGTGCCTGTGTAAAAAGCTCTACACGCAAGTGGGGGGGGGGGGGGGGGCAACTGCATTCTGGGGCGTTTTGTTAGTGCGAGCTGCATACATACAGAGGCAAACTTGACTGATTTACGACACCCTCCCCCACCCCTTAACCTATTGTTCTTTTAATTGATTTATGACCCCCAAGGGATAAGGATGTGCTTCTGAGAAATCCCCTAACCCCTCCCACTCCTCCTCCCCCACCCCTCTGGAACACCGTCTCACTGATACAAGCACACTTTTGACATGAAATTAATTGACTAATTAATTAAATCGATCAATTAATTTACCTGTCCCCCTCCTGGGAAACATCTCAGCCATCCCCTCCCACCCCCACCCCCTCCCCTCACTCCTTGGGAAATTGGCTGGAAAAGGCCTCAAACTGTGGTGGAGAGGAGAGATCTCATGACAGGAAACTCAAATCAATGTCAGTTACACAGCAAAGGACATGATATTCTATTGCTTGAGCCTTGTCCCGCAGTTGCGCAGGGTCAGCCATCGTTAATCGGATTTGGCATGTTAATGTTTAAGGAGTGGCCGGATGCCCTTCCTGCCGCCACCCCGTACCCCCCGGGACGGAGTTAGTTTACCCCAACTGTCTGCGTCGAGTGTAATCCATGGAATAGTGCGAATGTGTTCAGATGGTTCAAAATGGTTGAAATGGCTCTGAACACTATGGGACTTAACTTCTAAGGTCATCAGTCCCCTAGAACTTAGAACTACTTAAACCTAACTAACCTAAGGACATCACACACATCCATGCCCGAAGCAGGATTCGAACCTGCGACCCTAGCGGTCACGCGGTTCCAGACTGAAACGCCTAGAACCGCACGGCCATACCGGCCGGCTGTGTTCAGATGTCTGCGAGCCATATAACTGAGGGGGAACATGGGGACCGGCCCGGTATTCACCTAGCGGGATGTGAAAAACCGTTTAAAAACCACATCCAGGCTGGCCGGCACGTCGGCCCTCGTCGTTAATCCGCCGGGCGGATTCGATCCGCGGCCGGCGCGCCTACCCGAGTTCAGGAAGCAGCGCGTTAGCGCTCTCGGTTACCCTGGCAGGTCAGCGAAGGACATACTATTAATTTATAAAATTAAGTTTGCAGGTGTTGGTTCTCTCTTTTATTTGGTGGGAAAAGCTCATTATTCTCTGCCTTTTTGGAAGATGCAGGTCTCGTAAAATACATCGAAAACAAGTAATTAAATAGATCGCTTTTTTCCATTGCACTAAGAGTACCATCACGAAATCGACGTCAACATAGCTCACCGCACATAAATATAGTGTTAAAAATCCTCCGACTGCATCTTTGCACCGACTGCAGGGCAGATGTGACGGCCGTTTCCTGTATTCCCATGCACGCAGGTGAGGAGAGGAGACGCATACATCCGCTTGCGCCTGCAACCGATGTTGGCTGCTGCACCGCCAGCTGCCTTGCGTACTATCACGCTCGCAGGACAGCAGAGAGGCGCGCAGGCTGGAATTGCCTAATTAATTTCCAGTCACGTGATCGTGATGTAAGAGGCATAAGGAGATGCGGTAGCTCACCAGTCGCAGTTGCAGTCAGTCTCTGGAACAAGAAGAACCATGAAGGGTCAACTATAGTCAAGATCCTCATCTGCCTCTCCATTGCAGAAAAAGCATAAAAGTAAGTACTTATTACATGTGGTTGCTACTGTTACCGCATGTAGCGGTGCCTCCTCCTTTTCTCAGTCAAGTTCTCTTTCTTTGTTCAGCTACATGTCATTGTCTGTTTATGTTTATTGTTTCTTCTTCTTTTTCCAGTGGCCTCTGGTGTGTCTGGACTGGCAGCGACATCCAGTATCTATGGACCAGCAGCAGCTACCATCAGCTCGCTGGGACCTCCAGCGAACTCTGGCCTGTGACGACCAGCAGCGATGGCAGTGCTGGGGGATCTGGTAGTACACCTGACCGGCATGTTGGAGCAGACCAGGAAGTTCCTGACTCTCAGAAGAACTGTGCTGGAGGTCAATATCGGAAAATCCTCCTTGACAGTTACAGGACATGACCCATACACTTGTATGCAAAATGCGCACAAATACACTGAGCATACAGAGGAACTAAGCTTAACTGATGCTGAGGGGGTGACTTCCAATTGTATATAAGAGCCCACAAGTGACCAACATCTACGAGCTGGTCTCCACTGACTACTATTCGAAATGACCTAAAACCATGGAATACCAGAAGGTGCAACTCAAATAACCATCATAGTATCTACTGTGACAATCTTCTGACTATTCTGACTTGTCTACTGACGTGTAAACTTGATGCCTGGGACATTTACTGACTTTAGAATAAATTACTGTCTAGATCTTTAACTGGTTACGCAGGTTGTACTGAGGTTGGTATAAGTGGTTTGAGCCATGCGTGGCTCGTGTTCCCACCATCACGTATTTTACACCCTGTTTTTAACTAACTTCCACCTCATTATGTTAATTTAAATTACTATTGTCACTGAGTTGCTGCTTTGCCTGGCTGTGAGCGGCGTTAGTAGCGCGTATCGATGTATCCCCTCTCGTAGTATCTTTGCTTGACTGCTATGACTTTCCGGTCGTTGTCTGTCGTAAGGCAGTCAGAATTTGGCGTCGGGGAGTTCCGGTCGCGAGTTCGGGTCTGGAGTGCAGTCCAGACCTGCCAGTAGGGGAGTTACAATGCGGAACTAGTGCAGACGGGTTGGAGCAGCAGTGTGGTCTGCGTCGACATGGCTCGCCCGACCATTGCCGCCACGCATCACTTGAGCCGGGCTGCGCTCTGGGTGGATCGTCGGTCGGTCGTCCTACTGGACGACGTGTTTTGGCTCGCCGATCGTTCATGAGTCGGCTGTGTGTGTGTGTGTGTGTGTGTGTGTGTGTGTGTGTGTGTGTGTGTGTGTGTGGGCATCGATTCCCGATTTGCCTTCGTGTGGGCTTAGTTACCGTTGGGTACCGTTCTGGTCTTCGTGGTCTTCGTGCAAGTGTTTGTCAGGTCGTGTGTATAGTTGGTGTGTTTTCCTTTGACAAGTTATTTAAATGTTGTCGGCATACCGGCTCTGAGAGGTCAGTCGCCTGATCGGGCAACGTGTAATTGGTTCTCTGAGCGCTTCTAGCCCCCTTCACTTATTATCTTGTGGAACTTGGGTCGGTCCTTTCCTGGTGCAGGGACGTCGTTTAGCCAGTGGGTGTGTTTCCTCTGCATGGTTGGGTCCGAGCCTGTATTTCCGCCGTCGTGTGTGTCTGCAAGTGAGTCAGAGGCGCACCAGCAGTGCAGTTACGACGGAACAGCGTCGCGGACGGACCAGCAGTCAGTCGGTCGGTTGGTACGGACCATGGAGGACATCTCCGTGCGGTGTAGTCGCCTGGGTCCCCTGCCGGGTCCTGTCCAATCGCTACGAGCTTCGTGGTTCACCGACCCAGGACGTCGAAGTTGAGTGTAGTTTGGCAGCTAATCATACTCCGTTGTGGATTATCACATTTGTAACATTGCCGGCTTGAGTTCTCATGTGCTGATTGACGGGAAACAAGTCGTTGTGTAGGTCGGACCGTGGCTATCCCCTGGTTGGGTCCCGATGGATCAAGCATAGTTGGGCTCACCACCTGTCTGATCTAAGTGAACGAGGGCAGCCCGAGCTCCCTGGAGGCTTTCTGAGTGCCACCAGTTTTTAATTATCTGTTGTCAGCTATTTTAATTTTTAGGCTTATGGTTATTATTTTGTTTTCTTAAAATTTGCAAAATTAGTTTCTAAATTTATCTTTCAAGCTTTAAAGATTATGGTAATATAATTTAAAATTCTGAAATTTAATTGTGGCCCTAAGCCATTTGTGTCGCGCCTTGTATATGTTGCCTTTTGGGTTTTTAATTATTTTTATTGCTATCTTAATTAAAATTTAGTTTTTTTTAGATTTCTTGTTGGCCTTCTGCCTTTAAAGGTCTATGGTAATATATTCTAAAATTTTGGAAATTAATTGTGGCCCTCAGCCATTTGTATTGCACTTTGCGTATGTTGTTTTTATGAATTATTTTATTGCTCTCTTAATTGTATTTTTTATCTTATTAAGATTTCTTGTTGGAGGCCTTCAGCTGTGAAAGAGTTGCTAAATTACAACAAATGACAATTAGAAGGAGAAACTGACTTCAACCCTTGGCCCTTTCCACAGTCCTATTACCTGTTCTGCCCAGCAGGTTTAGCGGGCGTCTCATGGTTGCCTTACACCGTTACATCACTGCTCAGAAATGTAGGTGGGTTCCATAAATTATTCCATGTTTTCGTTTTTGATGAACAACAAATATTTTCATCATATTGAAACGTCCCCTTAGAAAAATTATAAATTATTGTGCTGGTAAACTTCTATGTTATTTGATACAGAGACAGCTGAGTAAAACTGAACATAGTCAGACATTTCTCTCTTTACTTATTTTGATCATCACTAAACTGACACACAATATTTTTAGCGCAACGCAATCTGACTTTCAATAATCCGTACAAACGATTGGCCCTGACTAACAATAACCTATACCTTTCATGAATCACTCACCTCACAAAAATCTTTGTTACTCAAACTACTGCGATACAGCGAGCGCCAGTACTGCCAGCTAAATAAAGGATTCTAACTACGGAAGGCACTAACTACTGATAGGCATAGTTAGCAAATGACAGATTTTGATAGAGAACAAACAATGTATTTACCTTAATAATGTTCAAAGGCCATCATATATATATTAGCTCGTGAAATCCAGTCTTAAAAATTTCCTCTTTCTGACGGACACACGTCCATATCGACCGCTCTCAAAACTCTGGCATCTCTGTCCGCACATCCACCACTGCCTGTGGCTCACCTCCAACTGCCCAACGCTACGTGCTGTTAACAGCCAACTGCCCAACACTACACTAGGGAATATTACAACAACGCCAACCAGCCACAGACTGCACACAGCACAGTCAGTGATTTTCATATAGAGCGCTACATGGCGTTACCAACATAAAAACCTAAACAGCCTACTTACAATATGTCCGAACCACATCATACCATATACCTTACAGGATATATGGATAGGTCATATTTATATATTTTGTTTCTGTTGTCCACTTTATCTAGACTGAAGCAGTTATTATGTTACATATAACTGTGGGGAGAATATGGTACTTTATTTGCATCCACGACATACGATTAACTTTTCATGTGGTTTATTGTTCCAATATTTTTCTGTTACTTCAAGGATTAATACTGTTGAAGTATCCTTTATGTTCTACTGTATCCTCACAGAGTAGTACTACTCTTTTTGGTCTGGTGTGATGTAAATGGTCTGGATGGGCGTTCTAGTGGTTATATTTAATGCAAAATAGTCACCTTAACATTTGTCTGTCTATCCTCTAGTCAGCCTTACAGCCTTCATGCCTGTGGCTTTTGCTGTCATTATATTATTGACTTGTTTTTCACCTGGTTACACAAGTTGTACAGAGGTTGGTGTAAACTGTTGTCTTACATCGTTATTCCTTTTTGCGACTTTACCTATTAGTGTGTGTTGATCCCATACGGGTATTCCACGGTTTGTTTTATGACATAAGTATTATCTTAACATATCCTGACCATGTTCGATCATATTCAGTACAGGGTGTATGGATAGATCATAATTATTTTTGTGATTTTGTGTTTTGTTTGTTGACTGCTCCACCTGGATAGTATTAGAGGATCACATACACATTATACGGTATAATACGATTTTTCATCGGTATGTAGTTCTTTGGTATAACATTTGACACATTTGATGTTTTTCACCTTTGATATTAGTGTTAATGGACTTAGTTTGGCTCATCTGATCATGCTCAGCTTCTTAGGGATACATTGTTCGTAATGTATTTTGGAGGATTTTCCAGGTGAGAATCTATGCTGAGATGTACGTTGCTGTTATTGGCCCCTCATTAAATCTTGGTGGTGGTATTGTGTGCTGTCTACAGACAGTTTATGTTACGTGGATCTATATTATCAGTTTCTGTCATTTATATGAGTTACATAGTTATTCTCGTTAAATATTTGTTTTATGTCAGTACATGACATTTTGATGCATTTACACATGAATGTTGTTCAGCTTGAATAGTTTCTTGAGGGGTTTATTCATATAGCTTGCATATGTTATGATATAGGTGGTTTCCTGTATTTGATATTTTGACACATCTTGGACACTCATCTTATGTATATGATGTAAGTATGCCCCACTACCGTCTCCACCTTAGCATTTTATAACTTTGACATGACATATAGATGTATTTATGTTGTCATTTTGATACCTTTACTTATATTGACACTAAGATTTTGTTGATGCTATCCTTGTGCAAGGACCACTTTACTTATTTCTGATGTTGCAGTTTCTTTCATACATCTATCATTTTCTACAGTTATTTTTGTATGTTGTTAAGTTACTTAAGCATTTTGCAGTGTAATGTATCATCTAACTGACCAGTCTTAAAAAATGGAATATTTAATTAATGATTTTATTAAGAAATAGTACATCTGTATACCGTATACAGTGGAAACTCGTTATGGTCTACTATATATAATTGTATTTTAGATATGTGACAATTGATGTATCTGTTGGTTTTATCAAATGTTTACTGTAAATTCAGTTGTATAGTAGTGACCTTGATTCTTATTCTGTTTTCAATCTGTCTTTGTATTTTCGTGGTTGATATGTTGCTGATGCTATCATTACCGTTTATGTGCAAATATGTGTAAATGGAGTATTCAGTCGCCGAAATTGGTAGCTATGTAATATGTATAACTTCGAAAGGACGGCTGCAGGTGTTTCATTTTATTATATAGGTGCGGCCAAAGTTCCTAAAATCTTCAATCAGAAGGACTGGAATACAAGAACGGAACGATATAGTTCGATCATAGCGTTGTTTTCCCCAAGTTTGCAAACTCCCCTTGGTCTCCATGAAAGACACGTATGTGGGTTCGAATCCTAGTCCAGCACAAAAATATCCATGGTTTCATTTCAAGCCCTAGCACATGAATATCGAACCACTTGGGATGAATAATTTTATTTTTAATGCCTCTTCATGTGTTGTCAACAATAACGATGTTGTTGTTGTTGTTGTGGTCTTCAGTCCTGAGACTGGTTTGATGCAGCTCTCCATGCTACTCTATCCTGTGCAAGCTTCTTCATCTCCCAGTACCTACTGCAACCAACATCCTTCTGAATCTGCTTAGTGTATTCATCTCTTGGTCTCCCTCTACGATTTTTACCCACCACGCTGCCCTCCAATACTAAATTGGTGATCCCTTGATGTCTCAGAACATGTTCTACCAACCGATCCCTTCTTCTAGTCAAGTTGTGCCACAAAATCCTCTTCTCCCCAATCCTATTCAGTACTTCCTCATTAGTTATGTGATCTACCCATCTAATCTTAAGCATTCTTCTGTAGCACCACATTTCGAAAGCTTCTATTCTCTTCTTGTCCAAACTATTTATCGTCCATGTTTCACTTCCATACCTGGCTACACTCCATACACATACTTTCAGAAACGACTTCCTGACGCTTAAATCTATACTCGATGTTAACAAATTTTTCTTCTTCAGGAACGCTTTCTTTGTCATTGCCAGCCTACATTTTATATCCTCTCTACTTCGACCATCATCAGTTATTTTGCTCCCCAAATAGCAAAACTCCTTTACTGCTTTAAGTGTCTCATTTCCTAATCTAACTCCCTCAGCATCACCCGACTTAATTCGACTACATTCCATGATCCTCGTTTTGCTTTTGTTGATGTTCATCTTATATCCTCCTTTCAAGACACTATCCATTCCCTTCAACTGCTCTTCTAAGTCCTTTGCTGTCTCTGACAGAATTACAATGTCATCGGCGAACCTCAAAGTTTTTATTTCTTCTCCATGGATTTTAATACCTACGCCAAATCTTTCTTTTGTTTCCTTTACTGCTTGCTCAATATACAGATTGAATTGTGTTTGTCAATAAAAGGGACCTGTGTCGAATCTCGAAGGGTGTAAGGTTTTATACAGTACTATTAGCGTGTGCCTCATTTACTGAAGATAACTGACGACCTGAATAAATTTTAGACTTTCTTTGAACTTACATTGCTGAAGATAACTGACGACCTGAATAAATTTTAGACTTTCTTTGAACTTACATTGAATCTGAATGCGGTGCTTAATGTGTAATGGCTTTTTACAATCTGGAATTCAATCCGGAATGTTTATTATGTGACTCGAAAATAATGCATGTTTCACTACAGAATGCAAAACTTATTATTTTACTATTGTAATACCTAAAAGTTTTATTGCAGGACTGGCAGTATATAGATATTTGAGCTTGATAAAACACGCTCTCCCAAAGCACTTTTCCTTAGATGTATCATCACAGTATGGCAACTTGGAAAAAAAAACCAACATTACCTCGAAAATTTCTCTCCTTCACACCTTCTCTTTTTTACCACAGATGATGTGTCACTGATCTCATTTGTATGAAGATTGCAGAACATGCAAGGTACCTAGCTGCTACCACCACCCTGAGTGAAACGCATGAATTCTAATACCATGTTCACTAGCTTGCATTCTTCCATAGTTGTTGTCTCCTGCACAGAAAACAGCATATGGTCGTGAATCCGTAATCTTGAGGCTGCAAGAAACTCTTAGAGAGGAACTGTTATTTTAGAAATAATTGAATTTCCAATCAGTTTTTTAATACGGGATGCCACTCGCTTTTTATTGGCAGAACACGAGATACTGCACAAATACATTCTACTTCAGAGTCACAAATAATTTCTATTCTTCAACAAATTAATGAACTACGTATTTCCGCAATTACAGCTGTCACATTTACAAACTGGACATTGCAAATTAAGTCTTAACTGTACCGAGGCAGACATGTCTGTCTTCTGACACTGCTGAACCGGCTATGATCTTACAGCCGAATCACTTTGCCTGCCATCCAAGTTAGGCGCGGTCCGAAGATCACCGAAATGCTTTGTCTGCCTTTTCGTTTTGCAGTTGTTTATTGTTCTGCTGGCTATTAATACCTGGGAAATGATGGAATGGTAGCATGCTATTGAGAGAGGCTTCAATTTGCAATCAATCAAATACGCTGTTTAGTTTGTCTAATATTAATAACAGAAGACTGTCATTTGGGCGCACAAGTACCGAACGCAGCAGGCAATCGCAGATAAGGACCCCAATGTAGGCAGTCTTTCTCACGATACCCGTACCTAACAAACCATTTGTCATCGGTACCTCACACCACATTACGTCATCTTGTCGCTGCTGCCTTCTCAACTGTTCTAAGAAGAGCTTCTTGTACGTGAATATGATGGCTGCATAGCCAGAAATATTACAATGGACACTAAGTAAATCTACAAGGAAAGGTAGTTACATGTTGCAGCAGCTAGAACCTCACTGCACTACAGTCATGACCTGTCTGCTGAATAAATTCCAAGCAACCTTTATGATGATATTTTCGTGATCAACTCAAGCTAGAACATCTCACTGTCTGTGACTTGTCATTTTCATTGTTCGGCCCAAAACAACAGATAGCTTAACAAGCCAACACACAAGTTGTTATAAAAGAGAGAGACTTAATACGTTTTGAGGATGTTAATGTGTGACTGCATTGAAATGCGTCTGCTTTTCGCCTCTGTACTGTTTTATCCAAAGAGGAACTCATGTAGTAGATACGCCGGTGTTTGTGGTGTACTGTCTTCCGTAGTCCTTTGGGCTAGCCGGAGGCGTGACGTGCCTCACTGCAGGCTCTTTTGTTTGCAGCAGCCAATCAGACGCTTGCTGCGAAAATTCGTTTTCAACTTGGCGTGTCCTTGTCTTAGTTCTGCTCAGCTACGCAGCGTTGGTTGCTGTTTCAGCTAGGATTATTGTAAGATTCTGATTCAAACTATTACTTTAAATCATCTTTATAAACTGTTCAACTGGGCATCCAGCTTTTAGTTCCCGCCGAGTCTACGTGCCTGGCAGAACCGTGGCACCAAAGTTGCCACTGTTCTCGGCATTTTGCTGACAAATCCATCTGCACGCTCCGGCTAGGGAATAGGAGACCTGATAGCAAAACAGTCAGAAGGTGATTGCTGGCCATGCCTTGGACAGCAGAGCCAGTCTGGTCGCTCTCTTGTATTTCGGCTTCACGACATAGTACACACCTCTGCTGTGTGAGGTAACGGGCGAGTTGTGGCGCCCTGGAAATGTTTTAAGTTCAGAGTTGGCGGCCACCGCATGGGGCGCGCTACAGGCGCGAGCTCTTTAGCATCTGCGTGGTGCCTCACAACAGCACATGGTCCAGCCGATCGCGTGGCTGGGAATTCCATGGTGACGCTGTGTCGATGAAGGAGACATGCCGGGAGTGCCAAAGATGGTGGACTTTGTGAAACCATAATGGCAGACATTTCACAGTTCATATAGAAATTAATAGTAGTCAGATGAATCATGATACCTCAAAAAGAAACATGTACATTACCATTATTTGCACAACGATTCTGGTGGTGTAATCAGATTTTCAATATCTTCATTAGTTTAAAGTTTAGTATCTGACTGTAAATTATACAAGTATCACCTAGCAACGGATTCCCAAAATCTAAACGGTTCATCCGATTTTGTCGATCGACGTATCTTTAGAAAGCTATTAGTGTAAAGCTAAATTGGTATGAATTACAGGCATGTAACTTGAATAGTACACGAGTTATTGGAGGTCAAAGTGGCCGATTATTATCGATCGCGTCAGGCCATAAGTACTCCACAGTGACACGAGAAAACGGTAACAGCATGCTTATAAATATATTTATTCGTCTATGTCATTGTTTATATCCGATATATACTATTCATGAAGAAATTGGTTAAATATTTATTGTGTTTCGAAAGCACAGAGACATTAAACTACTGGCCCACCTTTTGTTCTATTCCTTTGATATATGTTTATTTAATTTGTTTATGTTTTTAATAATATGTGTTAGAGCGTGTTTATGGTGCAGACGTAGGAATATTTATTTAATCCAGTATTTAGAATGTGTTTCATTATGTTTGTGAGTCGTCATTTGCTTGGAGACAGGGCGGGAGCGCTCTAGACAATCATAGCCATTGTTCCAAAAATGACATGTGGAGAGACTGTATGGAAGTGGGGGAGGGGGATCGTTTGGAGAGAGGACAGGGGAGTTCTGGACAGTACAGGAAAGGACATGGGGGAGTCCTGGATAGTACGGCGTGACGGATGCACGGCTGCGGAAAAGACTTGGAGAGTGGAGCAGTTTGCGCGTGGTCGCAAGTGATGGAAAATTTTGTAGTGCCGAATTGTGCACTCGTTAGATTTCCGTGGCTTCTGCATTGAAGACGTAGTAGGCGTTTAGAAGTGAATATCTCGCGAGCTATGTTGTTGTTCATAACTAATCACGTGAAGTAAGAAACTTTTGTTTCCCTGATATTCAACTTATATTTTATTTAATTGCTGGACCATCGGCACCAATAAGTGCTTTACAGTAATAAAGGGCATTCCTAAAGGTACTTCTGCTATCGTACTCATCATTTAAAGTCGTTAAAATAGTAGCTGCAGAATTTATTTAATTGCAATCTTTCATTTGTAAATTTCTATATAACATTCAAAATTCGCAACTTCCGATCGCCAGGAACCTTCGACCATTCGATTCAGCATTATTTGGCATGTAATGCGGCAACAATGTATCCTAGCCCCTAGAAACGAAACCAGCCAAAACTTTTGATATTTCAACTCCTGAGTCTGAGGGTACGTAGTTGAGGGGCATCACACCACATCATTATTATTTTTGAAAGCCCGCAGCCGTCTGCCTCTCTCTCTCTCTTTTGTTTCAGTTTTTCTACAGAGAAGATGGCCTAGGCCACCAGCTATCCAAACGTGTGACTGTCCTCTCTCCCTGTTTTAAATTCACTACGCTGCGCTTAATGTCGAGGAAGCGTAAGAAGCTCCATGATAGCTCTCAGCGGTGTTACCAGCTTTGAACACCGAAGTGATGATGGCTGCAGGCGGAAACAGTAGCCGTCTACAAAACTGACAACACTCAGACGTTGCCATAGACAAGTTTACAAAATCGCTTCACGTTATTGGTTGAGATACTCCCGTGAAGTTGCTGTGCCCGGCCCACTCCTCTGTCAGGGATCACCTTACACCGACTGAACTGTAGACTGGTGCGCGGACTCCGAATCGAGCTCAGGCAAGCGCTCTGTATATCAGGTACCTAGCTCCTATAATACACTCCTGGAAATGGAAAAAAGAACACATTGACACCGGTGTGTCAGACCCACCATACTTGCTCCGGACACTGCGAGAGGGCTGTACAAGCAATGATCACACGCACGGCACAGCGGACACACCAGGAACCGCGGTGTTGGCCGTCGAATGGCGCTAGCTGCGCAGCATTTGTGCACCGCCGCCGTCAGTGTCAGCCAGTTTGCCGTGGCATACGGAGCTCCATCGCAGTCTGTAACACTGGTAGCATGCCGCGACAGCGTGGACGTGAACCGTATGTGCAGTTGACGGACTTTGAGCGAGGGCGTATAGTGGGCATGCGGGAGGCCGGGTGGACGTAC
The DNA here is from genome assembly GCF_021461385.2 of Schistocerca piceifrons. NCBI lineage: Eukaryota > Metazoa > Arthropoda > Insecta > Orthoptera > Acrididae > Schistocerca > Schistocerca piceifrons. The sequence goes on along the minus strand of NC_060138.1, from coordinate 407,749,631 downwards.
CGCCGAATTGCTCAACACGTGGGGCGTGAGGTCTCCACAGTACATCGATGTTGTCGCCAGTGGTCGGCGGAAGGTGCACGTGCCCGTCGACCTGGGACCGGACGCAGCGACGCACGGATGCACGCCAAGACCGTAGGATCCTACGCAGTGCCGTAGGGGACCGCACCGCCACTTCCCAGCAAATTAGGGACACTGTTGCTCCTGGGGTATCGGCGAGGACCATTCGCAACCGTCTCCATGAAGCTGGGCTACGGTCCCGCACACCGTTAGGCCGTCTTCCGCTCACGCCCCAACATCGTGCAGCCCGCCTCCAGTGGTGTCGCGACAGGCGTGAATGGAGGGACGAATGGAGACTTGTCGTCTTCAGCGATGAGAGTCGCTTCTGCCTTGGTGCCAATGATGGTCGTATGCGTGTTTGGCGCCGTGCAGGTGAGCGCCACAATCAGGACTGCATACGACCGAGGCACACAGGGCCAACACCCGGCATCATGGTGTGGGGAGCGATCTCCTACACTGGCCGTACACCACTGGTGATCGTCGAGGGGACACTGAATAGTGCACGGTACATCCAAACCGTCATCGAACCCATCGTTCTACTATTCCTAGACCGGCAAGGGAACTTGCTGTTCCAACAGGACAATGCACGTCCGCATGTATCCCGTGCCACCCAACGTGCTCTAGAAGGTGTAAGTCAACTACCCTGGCCAGCAAGATCTCCGGATCTGTCCCCCATTGAGCATGTTTGGGACTGGATGAAGCGTCGTCTCACGCGGTCTGCACGTCCAGCACGAACGCTGGTCCAACTGAGGCGCCAGGTGGAAATGGCATGGCAAGCCGTTCCACAGGACTACATCCAGCATCTCTACTATCGTCTCCATGGGAGAATAGCAGCCTGCATTGCTGCGAAAGGTGGATATACACTGTACTAGTGCCGACATTGTGCATGCTCTGTTGCCTGTGTCTATGTGCCTGTGGTTCTGTCAGTGTGATCATGTGATGTATCTGACCCCAGGAATGTGTCAATAAAGTTTCCCCTTCCTGGGACAATGAATTCACGGTGTTCTTATTTCAGTTTCCAGGAGTGTATATTAGAATTTAGTTTAATTGACTCTTTCATTTAAAAAAACTCGCTTCTGATGTCTATCGCCATCTATGTTGGCTAGGCTCCATTTCTGCGCTTGTACATTCACTTCATGCTGATGTAAAATTGTTGGTGAGATTAGTACATGGTATTGGCGAAAGAAGCGCATTGAAAATGTAATTCGCTGCATTCACATAAGTCGAACATATTTTTCAGATGTCGTGGTTAGGCACTGTAAATCTTTCACTTTTACATTGCATTACGATTAGAACCGAAACTTAGTTCCTTGTGGATAGGTGTGACTTATGCGTTAAAATGGGCCAGGGTATGCATAAGTTGTATTTCCATCCATATCGGTTAGAAACTAAACCCCTTATCATTCTGTAATTAGTCAGTTCGTTTCTTTGACATCATTATTTGATATATCCTGTAACGTGATGTATTTCTTTCATACTAAGTTTGATGTTTGATGTAGATTAATGAGCTTCCATGTGTGACTGCTTATTCTCTGACTGGAGTGGTTTCCTAACAGGCCACAATGTTAACAAATCTAGTGCCTGTGTACATGTTTTCCGTATCTTCCTTTGCTTTTTTCCCACAACCACGAGATTATGGGTCTGCAACAGGCCACACTATGATTCCATGCATCATTTCACTGTGCCACATGCACATTGAACTTCTCACAGCACTACGAATATTATTAAGTGTAACGTGATGATTCAGCATTTTTAAGTAAATACTCGCACCGTAGACTGACGGCAGCGCTAGCACGCACTACAGTTCAGCTTTGATCAAATACTCTAGAAACTCCGTTTTTGTTTTCAGAGATTAATGTTTTTGTGTTTAAGTAAGGTTCAGAATTGTTTCGGATAAGACAAACTGCAAAAACACGTACACTGAACGGACGATCCTACTTAGCAGCGTAGCACAGCGGTTAGCAACAATGGACTTGCATCCTCGAGGAAGTCGGTTCAAATCCACGTCCGGCCATCCTGATTTAGGTTTTCCATGATTTCCCTAAATCGGTTAAGGGGAATGCGGGGACATTTCAACCGAAAGGGTACGACCGCTTTCCTTCTCCATCCTTCCCTAATCAAAGCTTGTGCTCCATCTCTAATGAACTCGTTTCCTGTAGGACGTTAAAAACTAATTTTCTCCTCCTCCTCTGGACGACCCTTTGTGATGTGCTCTCCTCTGCACTAAGATTTCACTATCTTTGGACCCCCTTAGTCCCAATTGTCCGTTTGGTAGAACTAACTATCATTTCCTTCTGAGACCCATGAGTCTTATACTTGTGAAGGCCACATAAATTGCAGTCAGATTCGTCTTGACTAAGGGTTGCTGGAAAAATGGCTGTAATGAGTTACAAGTATTTCAGATTTTTGGTTTGAATGCTAGCATCAAATTGTTTTGGTAAGAGGGAAAGAAGGGGAGTATTACATGCCACACATCACACATACTTGTGTATCGTGTGCGCTCAAAGATGGCGGATATGACAGTACCTGTGACACAGGAGTCATTGTTCTAAGGTGGTGGCCTCTATTGGCAGTCAAAGAGTATTCATGAGAAGCTCATAACTGATCCAACTCAGAAAAATAGCGGCTTGTATCCTTACCTCATTCCTAAGTACACTACTGGCCATTAAAATTGCTATACCAAGAAGAAATGCAAATGATAAACGGGCAGAGTTTGGATGGCGTGTACAGGTACAGCTGCCCATGTAGCTTCAACACGATACCACAGTTCATCAAGAGTAGTGACTGGCGTATTGTGACGAGCCAGTTGTTCGGCCACCATGGACCAGACGTTTTCAATTCTTGAGAGATCTGGAGAATGTGCTGGACAGGGCAGCAGTCGAACATTTTCTGTATCCAGAAAGGCCCGTACAGGACCTGCAACGTGCGGTCGTGCATTATCCTGCTGAAATGTAGGGTTTCGCAGGGATCGAACGAAGGGTAGAGCCACGGATCGTAACACATCTGAAATGTAACGTCCACTGTTCAAAGTGCCATCAATGCGAACAAGAGGTGACCGAGACGTGCAACCATTGGCACCCCATACCATCACGCCGGGTGATACGCGAGTATGGCGATGACGAATACACGCTTCCAATGTGCGTTCACCGCGATGTCGCCAAACACGGATGCGACCATCATGATGCAGTAAACAGAACCTGGATTCATCGCAGGCGCTCCTGCCTGTGATACAGCGTCAAGGGTAACCGCAGCCATGGTCTCCGAGATGATAGTCCATGCTGCTGCAAACGTCGTCGAACTGTTCGTGCAGATGGTTGTTGTGTTGCAAACGTCCCCATCTGTTGACTCAGGGATCGAGTCGTGGCTGCACGATCCGTTACAGACATGCGGATAAGATGCCTGTCATCTCGACTGCTAGTGATACGAGGGCGTTGGGATCCAGCACGGCGTTCCGTACTACCCTCCTGAACCCACCGATTCCATATTCTGCTAACAGTCATTGGATCTCGACGAATGCGAGCAGCAATGTCGCGATACGGTAAACCGCAATCGCGATAGGCTACAATCCGACCTTTATCAAAGTCGGAAACGTGATGGTACGCATTTCTCCTCCTTACACGAGGCATCACAACAACGTTTCACCAGGCAACGCCGGTCAACTGCTGTTTGAGTACGTTGTAGGTGTCGCCACTGGCGCCAACCTTGTGTGAATGCTCTGAAAAGCTAATCATTTGCATCTTCCTGTCGGTTAAATTTCGCGTCTGTAGCACGTCATCTTCGTGGTGTATCCATTTTAATGGCCAGGAGTGTAGTTAGTGATGTCAGCAGTGAGGTGAACTAGTGCCCCGCAAAGCATAGCCTAACGAGATACTCCGTACATGGTAACTCGGCGAGGTGATGATCCAGTAACATATCTTGATTATCGCTCAGGCTTAGTCTCATACTTTTGTCCCGGTCCTACAGCAGCCCCTCCGTCTGGTGTCAGGCTTACGCTTGGAGCAGAGCTTCGCCAACAAATGCCTCCCCTCTCAGCCATTGGTAGTGCTCGGTTTGTTGTGGTCTGTGTACCTTCTGGTTGTGCGCGCGCGTGTGTTAACCCTCCATTTCCATTTATTCTTCCCTTATGCATGAAAAATAAATAAATAAATAAAAAGAGCATGTAATGTTTCTAATATTCGAGACATTGTTCAGTTCTAGTCATAATAATATTTATCAAAAGCTGTACAGTGTCATAAACAAAACAATTAAGTAAGATTCCTATGTCTGTGCCATTGCTCAGCTGCAGTCATGATGATGTACCAGTACTTTACACTAACGAATGATAATAAATGGTCAATAGAAATAAAATAAAATATAAAGGAAGGTAGGGTAGTAGGTAGCATTTTGACTGAGTGCGGCCGTACCACAGGAAAGGAAATCTCACATAATTCATTATCACGAGTGTTTTCCGTTGTACACAAATAACAACTAGAAGCTAATATCACGTTAAATTAAATCCGTGTAACTAATACTACACTACTTATTCCAGACATGCTTACCACTCACTACTCCAACAACACATAGAGATCAATCCAAGTAAGAAAAGTTTCCATCGTTTTTCTACATACAAAAAAGAGCCCTGTCCGAATTACAGGACGGAAGGAGATGCAGAGACATAATTGTTGATGAAAAAATCAGTTATTGTTCGGAAGGGGAAAACAAGATGAAGTGATCAGGGAACACAGTAAGAATGGAATTAAACCATGATAGCTGAAGAACTGTCGTATGATTAAGAACAAGAGAAACTGATACAGTAATGAAAGATCTGAGGTAAGTGCGAATAGACACGGAAAAGCGAAGGGATGTAGCACAAGGCAGAATAACGTGCCAGTGTGGTTGGCCCATGATCTACATGGTACTTGATCGCTGGAGGACAGAACAGAACTGAAGATTTGCTTTGTGTATTACAGTTTTTCACGATTGTCACTGCCAGAGCCATACCGGGGTGATCCAGCAAAGAACATCTTGGCTCGGAAACTGAAGGACATCGACTTCACACACGACCAACGATTTTTCTCTATCACGTAAAAATGAAGTGGCTATAATAGCCACCAATATTCAGAACGGACAGGCGCTGGACGAAGAAGAATAATAATGACATGATGTATAGAGTTTTAAAAAAATTTCTCAAGTAAAACAGACTCTATATCGTACCGGTATTATTTATGGAAGTATAGTATATTGGGTTTAGTGTGATGTACAATAAACAACAGAATTTATTTGCTCCCTTTATCTTATTAAATGTGCATAAATTAATAACTGAAAACCAATGAAAGGGAGCTATAATTATGAGTTGAGGAAATCTCTGTTTTTATTATAATTTTGCTTTGCGTTTTCTTGGTTTCAGCGATGGACACTTATTTATTACGTCATGGAAGTCAAGCTATGCAGCTGTGTGGTACTGTACCAACAACGCAGCTAAAGCTTGAAACACGTATGTAACGCAGCAGCGATAGCGAGGCATTGCAGCGTCTCTGACCAGAGAGTCTGCGTTTGACCGCGCGAGTGTTGCGAGCGGTTCTCAGTCTGTAGCTCGATTTAGTTGCGAGCAGTCTGTTAGTAGTAGTCGTGCAGAGCAGTTCATTCGAGTGGAGATGTGTGTGTAAGGAGTCGGGAAGCGTCGACATGGCATTCTGGTCAAGAGGCTAAATGAGGTATATTCTTAATTAAGGTAATCAATAGATAATGTAAAGTTTATTAATTGTGATTAATTTCCAACAAGTGCCCCAATAATAATTTTTATTCCAAAGCAGTTTTTTACAAACAAAATTCATTTAATTGCACTTCCCCTTTCATTCCACTCCCGTTAAAGAAAAATTTCAGTAAAATCACAGAAAAAAGGAATATTATTATTTGCAATGCAGTTCCTCCAAGCCGTGCGCACGAATAAGAGCAGAAATTTGACTACCAGTTACAATGAGGTAAGACTTTAATTCTGATTGTTTTACACAGGGCCAAAGACCGATATTTCGGTTTAATTGAATTTCATTAGCACTGAATTGTTTTTCATTATTTTCGTGAGGAACTTATACTTGGGTCAGATTGCGATTCTCACACTTTTATTGTCATTACATTTCATTGCAGGGAGGTTATTCTTGGCTCCTATTCGTTTATTATTTCTGTCTTTAAAATTTCAGTGGAAAGGTTACACTTAGCGCAATGTCCATTAGCATTCTTAAATAATATTGACACTCTTTTAAAATTATTGTGGGGAGGTTACACTCGGCTCCCATTTGTATTAAGTATTGTCTTTTCATTTAAATTACGGTTGGGAGGTTACACTTGGCGACACCCAGTCCAGGATCGTATTTCGTTGAGAGTCTTTTGAGCAACAGTCAGATATCTGCTCTTATTTGCTTAAGTATAATTAGGATTTGGCGCAACGCTTTTACTAATCTTGTGACTTTCTTTCTACAGGTCAACGGCAATTCGTTGCTCTGTTGTATTTGTTTGTTGCCTTTCTGTATTTGTGCTTATTTCTTTTGTGAATAATTGTGACTATTGTGAAAATGCCGCGAAAGACTATGAATAGTGTATCGCGAGGTATTTTGAAGGAAATTACCGACTTAAACAGCGTGACCGATAGTAATTGTGACACGCAGTGTAATGATGACAATCCTGCGTTCACTAACAATCAGTGCATCCCAACCACTAGTGATGACTTTTACCTTGATAATGTACAAACGAACTCAATTGTCTCGTCTGTTAATTTGACGACAATTGATGACGCAGAACGCTCTATTGTAATGAGCGCTGCCGAGCTTAACACACCCGATTTGGAAAATTCAAGTAACGTACAGACAAATTTGTCTAATGAAAATGAACAGGATGCACAAAGTAGGACGGATTTATTTAATTCCGAAATAGTGTCTGACAATGTACATCCGACTGATCAACGTTTTTGTAAATTACAGAATGACCAAATGGTCACACAAAACGCAACAATTGTAGATACACCACCAAACAGTACTGAGAATAGAGTAGGTAATGTCACCTTGGAGCAATTTATGACAATATTGATACAACTGAATGAAAAACGGAGTGAAGATTTCAGACAATTTAAAGAACAGATCAAACAAGATAACGAAAAACTCAAACAACAACTTGATGAAATTTTCGACAACCATTCCAAACAACTTAGAGAAACAATTGATAAAAGTTTCGAACTCACAAACGAAAAACATGACGACCTTAAAGAACAGAACAAACAAATTAGTGAGCAGATTACAGCTGTTACCATACAATGTCAGGACACTAAAATACAATTACGTGTAGATACTAAGACTTGTGCTAATAACAGTAATGAAGAAGTTGGCACTGTTGCACAAGAATTAAGTAGCACACGTGTAGACACAACAGAATCACATAAAGACGGGATTATTGCAGTCACCGAACAATGTTCAGCAAACGAAACACAGATACACGAAATTAATGCAATCACTGAACAATGCCCTAAAAACGCAGTACAGATTCGCGACGAAGTTAATTTAGAGTCAGTGGAAGTTTCACACACTCCGAATACGGAAGTCAATATTAAAAGTGAACGACAGAACAACCAAAATGTCGAAAGTGTTACAGTAACAGAATTAAAAACTATTTCAGTCACCAATAACACATCACAGCAGACGCCACTTTGCGAACATTTGTCAGACTTACGCAGCGTATATAATGTGAGCAATTTACAGCAACTACGCGACTTAAAATCCGAAAAGCCACGCGACTTAAAATCTGAAAAGCTACGCAACTTGAAATCCGAAATGACACAGACGAAAAGATTCACACACAAACCTGAACGTGTTATCAAATTCAGTGACGAGAAGGTTGATTATAAGCAATTTGCATTTGTAAGAAAATGTAAGGAAGTTAATAATGACAGAACACAGGTACACGCTTTGAGCTGTATACGACAATTTGTTTTTATGCTTTCACCGCTATTGCCTGTAATGCAGAAACTGGCTTTGAATCTGAGGCGACAATTTGCTATTGTATTCTCATCAGCATTATCTATTATGCAGAAATTGGAATTAACATGGTTACAACAATTTGGTTTTGGAATTTTACCGCCATTGCCTGCAATGCAAAAGCTAAAATTTATTTGCAGTACGTAATAGACCTCAGGGGATTCATTACGCTTTAATGAATATGTGCCGTAGCGAGCATAGGGCCCCGAGCTGTAGTAGTGCTGTTTCATCTTTAGTTTTCTGCACTGCTGCCTTTTCTTCTACTATCCTTTATATCTATCAAAACTGCCCTTTAACTATTGCTCTACCTAGTATTAAGAAACATGCAATGAAAACCGGATATGACAAATATTTTACCGAATGTGACAATTTTCAGTAGGCACTCCCGTAATGACAACTACCGCCGTAAATTTAATAACAGATAAAGTCGTAATCATCAGTATGTGTAAAATTATCAGCAATAGGAACCATATTTTTGTAACAATATATGTTTTTCACCACAACAGCATGAAAGTAAGCCGCTTAGCATACGTAACCAACAATGCAGTCTACAAGGTCAACCAAACTTTAATGTTTCGCCACGTGCACGTATAGTCCCAGCTCCAACAAATAGTAACGCATGGCAGCAAAGAAATAACTACGTACAGACAACACAACATTTCAATTCCTATCGCAATGCGCCGTATAGAAATTACTATCATGACAGACGTAAAAAAAAAAAAAAAAAAAAAAAAAAAAATAACGAGCACAATTTTCAGCGTACATTTTATAACAGTCGATCTTATGAGCAGCAACAACATCAGCAACAACGAATAATCATGAATGAAACAGACAATAGGTGTCATCCATAGCGTAACACGTCCATAAGAAATAACAGAACAGTTCATATAGTGGATATGCGACAACATTCTCCCGTAAATAATAACACGTACGATAGATTTTAACCAGATACAGCACAGATTGCATATTACAGTAACGCAAACATTACTTTTGACACGCAGAATTTTGTTCACGAAAATGTTATTAATTTTGACACCATCCGACACACGTTTGCATTAAGGACAGAATTACGACGTATGTAGACGACATTCGTATCGCAGAAGCTAACTGGTCCGAACACAATATGATTCTTGAACAACTGTTACAAACTTTTCATGCACAAGGACTTACAGTTAATCTTAGTAAATCGCACTTTGGCAAAACTTCTATAAAATTTCTTGGACACGTAATTTCAGCAGAAGGCATTGCACCTGATCCGGAAAAACTTCAAGCTCTACGTGACATTACCGTTCCTACGACAAAGAAGCAATTACGCAGTTTTTTGGGCTTAATTAACTTTTTTCGTAAATTTATTCATCACTCTGCTTTAGACACACCCAGATTATGCCAATTAACAGGTAAAAACAGTATTTGGTCTTGGGATAAGCAAGCACATTCTGAATTCATGAACCTGAAAAATGCTCTGTTGAATGCACCACTTTTATCGCACCCAGATCTTAGTAGAAATTTTTCCATTGCCACTGACAGTTCCAATACCGCTTTAGGCGTACACATTTTCCAGGAAATTGAAGAAGATGGTTCTACAGTAATTAAAAACATCGCATTTGCAAGCCGCATTCTGTCACCTGCTGAGCGAAATTATTCCGTTACAGAACTGGAAACATTATGTGTTGTATGGGCTTTTACGAGATTTAGGCACTTTCTTTATGGCAGACATACCACCGTTTACACAGACCACAGAGCGATACAATTTTTACTTTCGGCTAAATTTACTCACGATAGATTAAGTAGATGGAAACTATACTTACAGGAATTTAATTTTACAATAGTTCATATTCCCGGCACGCAAAATGTTATAGCAGACGCACTATCGCGTTCTCTCGGCAACAAGCAGCAAGACGTAGCAACCAACTTCTGCAAAACAAATTTCAGTGTCATGTACATTCAGCAAGTTGCATTTGAAAACTTTATTTCATCGTCATTACAGGACATAGCAAAGGAGCAAGATAAAGACAACGTGTGGAAAGAAATTAAACACCTTTGGCAAGATAGGAATAATGTTACGATTAGGAACCACTACACTGTACGCAATGACATTCTGTTTCGCCGCTCTCATCCTGACAGCAACAATTGGTTATTATGCATACCTGACGAACTGGTTAACAAATTAATTTGGTACACTCATTTAAGCTACGCACATTACGGAGCACGAAAATGTTTTCTTATACTGAGACAGAACTGTTATTTTTCTAACATGGAGAAACGTATACGACGAGTTTTAGCGTCCTGTAAAATTTGCCAAAAAGCTAAATCAGACACCACTTCACATAATCCTCCTTTATATCCCATTATACCTGTTAAATTAAGACACATGGCCGCAGTAGATATTTTTGGTCCGATTCCGAGAACTAACAGAGGTTTTTGCTACATCTTTGTCGCTGTTGAGCTCACTTCAAAATTTGTTACTTTCACTCCATTACGCAAAGCTACTGCTAAAACTGTTTCGAAAGCATTTGTAAAACATTTTCTAGCTCATGTAGGGCATGTAATGAAAGTAATTTCTGACAATGGATCTCAATTTCGTAGTACCGTATGGACACGCATGTTACGAGCCAGAAACATTTCTCCGATTTATATATCCAAGTACCACGCTTCTTCGAACCCCTGTGAAAGATTAATGAAAGAAATTGGTAAGCTGTGCCGAATATACTGCCACAAAAGACATATTGATTGGGATACACACATACTCTCATTCCAAGATGTAATTAATTCCATTCCAAATGAATCCACTATGCTATCTCCGTCTGTTATACTGAAAAACGTTGAACCACCAAACAAAATTAAAGAATTAGTAAAATTCCCCAAAAGTCGTCGCCCACGACACCACGAAATAATTAACATTGCGCTGAACAACATCAAACGTGCCGCAGAGCGCCGGAGAAGACAGCAAAAACAGGTTTGTACACGCCGCGACTTTCACGTTGGACAGAAGATATTAATACGTACACACTATTTATCCAGTAAATTAAAAGGTAAGTGCAGTAAATTTGAACTTCTATACGCAGGTCCATATCGGATTCGCAGCATCCCTCACCCCAATGTTGTACACGTCGAAACTTTAAGAACCAGAAAATCGAAAGGCAATCACCATATCTCAAACATTAAACCGTTTATTGAGTGAAACCACTGTATGATTCAACACACTATGATGCCATTTACTAACGCAATTATTTCACCTGACTAATTACTGATGATTATCGTATTTTTTCTTGGCAAGTGCCCGACAAGGTAAGGTTAGCAGGTCGCTTTTCTTGTCGTTACACATCAGACCGTGCATACTTTTCCAGACGAACTTACGTATTTTATGACTAATTATGCAATATTAGCTAATGACATGTTAATTTCATTACATTTTTTTTATTAAAGTCTTTAATTCTCGACTTGATTAATTACACTACATACAAGCTGAACACAACGAACGTCACATTTGTCTTTTTATGTACGATTGTATTCCAGTTTTGTTTATATGCACTGTGAAATAGTTAAGATATAACACACACCAGTCGACTTTGACATTTTTTTTTTTGCCCTATGACATCTCAAGATCGTGACTGTTTTACATTTTTTGCTGCTGCATTGTATTATTCTGTGTACATTTTTGCATCTGAACACTGTCAATGTCTTTGACATATTACGTTTTCTGTCATGTTATGCTGTATGGTTAATTGTGTCACCATAAACCAGTCATTATTTAGTGGGTATAGGATTTAAATGCAAGACATTAATCTTTGTTCATCAATTTCAGAAAGAAATGATGCGTGTAAGAAATAAATTCAACAGAAATGGGAATTTCACCTACGGAATAAACGAAAGAAGATGCAATAACTTTATGAGGAAGAGTAAATGGATCAGGATTAACAAGCATTAACAAGAATATACTATACTCATCACAGAATAGCAGTCTTAACTAATTTTTTCTTTCAGAATACAAGGTGATTGATGCAGGCTGTCAGACTGAACTACACATCTTAGTTTTAGTGATGAAATATGCTAGAGATAAGGAATAGTTGTATAATGAGTAATGAAGTAATTTTTTTGCAGATGATAATGAATACTGATGAATAATGATGAGGGAAATGGTATTATGAATAATGAAGTTTTTCTTTACAGATGAGGATAATATTGAAGTTATGTATTTATGCTACATAGTTATTTAAGTATTTGTTGCAGTTTGCTTTGACAGCAGGTGTTACATTGCATAGTAGGATGACAGAAAGTTTTGGAAAGGACAGCTATGGAACACATTTTATACACATTTCACTACCTGTTAATTCGAAGTTCACTACTTTTCAGCATAGTGTGCGTTTCTTCTTTCAGGTCAATAATCCATTTTGTATTTTTTCAGGAGAAATTTTTCATGATACTTGCTAAACCTGTTACTTATTAGACCTGTTCTAGTACTTGCATTTTTATTTTTTACCCATTTGTGTTTATCATTTATAAATGTGATCACATATACTGCCTTGTTCCATAATCTTGCTACAGCTGACTCATGACGAATGACGTTACCTATCCTCATTTGCAGCAATAGGTCAAAAGCAAATAGTGTTATGCCTCAGCAATTAATTATCGATCCCAACGCAATGCATTGCTAACAAAAAAAAAAAAATGTATTACCAGTCCCACATAATGTCACTAGTTTATGATAATTCTGAATAATACTGATTAGCTCTGAATAGTATGTCGCTTGAGTAATGACTTCTTAATGAGACAAAAAAAAAGTATATATTTAAGATAATGCTTTGTCACTAGCTAATAACTGCCACTGTTTATTGTAATGAGACTACTTATAATGCCCATGATTATTAATGCTATGATTGTAATTAACTGATTTTTAATAATGACTTTGTAATGATCTAAATAATACTGAATGATGAACTATGTTTGGTTCTATTCAATACTTGCTGGCCACTGAGTGCCAATAATTAATGTCAGTCGATGAATTATTATTAATTATGCCATTAATTAGCTCTTGTTTTCAATGTTGATACTTTGTAACTAGAAAGGAATGTGACTGTTTCATAATGCTTTGTAATTAGAAGAAGGCTAATGATGCTTGCTAGATTGGAATGACAAATGATTAGTTAACTGTAATTAGGAAAAAGCTAATGATTATTACTATTGAAATGACAAACGATTAATTAACTGACACATAATTAATTAACTATGTTATACTTTGTAACCGGAAAAGAATATGATTCTTACTATATTGAAATGACGAATGATGCTATGCTTTGTAATTAGAAGGCTAATGAATCTTAATTACTGTTTAATAATGCTTTGTAATTAGGAGAAGGCTAATGATTATTATGATTGGAATGACAAATGATTAATTAACCATGCTATACTTTGTAACTAGGAAAAGAAGGCTACTGATTCCATGTAAAACAATTAATGAACATTTTTCTGTAATACTACATACTTGGTACAGAAATGTTCAATAACTGGGCTATGAATGCGACAAACTGCTAATTAAGTCTGTAATTGTCAATATTATGTGACTTGATGTCCTTCACCTCATAAGCTAACTACCCTGAATTACTGCATGTCCATTTTGTCCTGTTTATCCCAGTGATCATGGAGCACTATCTTTGGTTTTGCACTAATTCTACGTTGGTGTGCCTTGTAAGAGCGTGGTGTTGACACGACATGCTGTCCACCACCGTGAGCGATGAAGACATTATTATGGTCCCACTGTTTGGTGTACCTAATGTACTGCCAAAATGAAAACATGGAATATTACTACGACAATTCAGTGTCTTGGGTACGCTGATAAATTCTGATGGGAAAAGAACTTCCAGTTGTGTCACTTGGTGTTGTACTTCTGTGGAGAGATATGGACTTTCAGAACAGCTGTGTGCAATCTAAAGTGCTACAACCATGATGCAATCCTTCCCTTTCCTATCCTAATTCTTGTCACATAGTGAAAATCTTTTTTTTGCTAATGTCATTTATGTTCACGGCTATACATTTTTTTCGATTCGCTCAACTCCAGTGCGAGTACACTTATGTCACTGGTCGACATGATGTTTTGCCATTATGTTTATTTATTGCGAAAATGCTAAAGACATTTATTTTTTCGATTTGTTCTCAAGTACAGTATATGTACACTCTTGTCTTTTATATTGTATATACATTTTTTTTTTATTTTAATGATATGTTCTGAACTTCAGTGCATGTGCACTTATGTTAGGTGTTAATATGTTTTCTATTGAACTTCAGTGCCTGTGCACTTTTCTCATTTTTCAATATGATTTGTACTATTCTGTATATTCAATACTTCAATGCGTATGCACTTATGTCATTTGTTACTAATTGTATATACATTTCATCATTTACTGATATGTTCTCAACTGCAGTGCATGTGCACTCATGTCACTTGTCAACATAATATTTTTTGCCAGTCTGTTTATTTGTTCTGAATATGCTAAAGAATTTTTTCAGTGCCTGTGCACTTTGTTATATGTCAAATAATTTGTATATACTTTTTTCTGATTTGTTACTATGTTTTGTACTCACATTTTGTCTTTGTCTTATATATTTTGTACTTAGTGCGTGTGCACAACATCTAATTCATGTACTACATCTAAATATTCTGTAAATTGTAGAAGTTTATTAATTAGAAAAAAATTTTGCCGCGATTGGCAAGTCCAAATGACTCACCATCGCTGCCAAATTTTTGCCCCCCCCAGTGGAGGGTTATGAAACACGTATGTAACGCAGCAGCGATGGCGAGGCATTGCAGCGTCTCTGACCAGAGAGTCTGCGTTTGACCGCGCGAGTGTTGCGAGCGGTTCTCAGTCTGTAGCTCGATTTAGTTGCGAGCAGTCTGTTAGTAGTAGTCGTGCAGTGCAGTCTGTTAGTAGTAGTCATGTAGAGCAGTTCATTCGAGTGGAGATGTGTGTGTAAGGAGTCGGGAAGCGTCGACATGGCATTCTGGTCAAGAGGCTAAATGAGGTATATTCTTAATTAAGGTAATCAATAGATAATGTAAAGTTTATTAATTGTGATTAATTTCCAACAAGTGCCCCAATAATAATTTTTATTCCAAAGCAGTTTTTTACAAACAAAATTTATTTAATTGCACTTCCCCTTTCATTCCACTCCCGTTAAAGAAAAATTTCAGTAAAATCACAGAAAAAAGGAATATTATTATTTGCAATGCAGTTCCTCCAAGCCGTGCGCACGAATAAGAGCAGAAATTTGACTACCAGTTACAATGAGGTAAGACTTTAATTCTGATTGTTTTACACAGGGCCAAAGACCGATATTTCGGTTTAATTGAATTTCATTAGCACTGAATTGTTTTTCATTATTTTCGTGAGGAACTTATACTTGGGTCAGATTGCGATTCTCACACTTTTATTGTCATTACATTTCATTGCAGGGAGGTTATTCTTGGCTCCTATTCGTTTATTATTTCTGTCTTTAAAATTTCAGTGGAAAGGTTACACTTAGCGCAATGTCCATTAGCATTCTTAAATAATATTGTCATTTCTTTCTTTTAAATTTTTGTGGGGAGGTTACAAGCTGACAGTCTGCTTTCACCAATAATCAGCCTTAAGTAGTTTTTTTTATCTCCTTTAGTTCGCTGAAATTGCGTTGATTAGATACTGCAGATGTCATTAATATCCTCAAGGTTATTTTGATGTTTGGATAAGTGTCTCTTAGGCCATACTTGAAAAAA
Source organism: Schistocerca piceifrons (assembly GCF_021461385.2). NCBI lineage: Eukaryota > Metazoa > Arthropoda > Insecta > Orthoptera > Acrididae > Schistocerca > Schistocerca piceifrons. The sequence goes on along the minus strand of NC_060138.1, from coordinate 407,733,827 downwards.
ATCTTCAAAATATCCAAATGGTAAGTTGTGTTACCGCTCTTCATCTACTCTTTACCGCAAATTTGAAAGCAGCTATTTCGTTGACTAACTCCGCTGTTTCTGGGTATGGTACCGCGGCATATTGTATAAAACTATTGCTGGAGAGAAACCAATTTTTCGGCCACGGTTGCAGCGGCCTTCTTCTGGGTCTACTGGTGCGTTCTAGATATGCAGTTTCCCGTATATTTTATTATTACTGTTCACTGCGCATGCCATTACATCATGATTTTAAAAAGATAGTTCATTTCATTGGTTCTGAGGACTGGGTGTTTGTGTTGTCCTCATCATTCATGAAAGTGGCTAGATTGGACTGTGTACAGATTGGGAATGTGTACGGGCGCTGATGACCACGCAGTTGAGCGCCCCACAAACCAAGCATCATCATCAACATTTCTCATTTCATTGGTCACTTAAGGAAGGAGGAGAGGGAACTTCGTTTTAATAGGTTATCGCGGTATTGTCTATTGGCTCTTCTGTATGTGCCATGATTGGTGGTCACCGGCGAATGAGAAGTTGGCTCCTGTTTACCAAATACTGGACGTCGGCGGCGCGGCGGCAGTTACTCGCCAGTAGTGCGCGCGCCTCGTGTTGACAGTGCAGTGTGATGGGTTCTGATTGGTGGCAGCCAAGATGGGGCAAGCCTGTTTCATGTTTTTAGGGTGTTTAAGTATATCGACGGCCTCTCAGATTTTGCGTTTCATTATAACCGGCTGCTTGGCAAACACACAGGTGAAACGGAGCTACACAAGTTTCACGAATATTTGAAGAACTGCACGGGAAGATACAGTTCACGCTGGACTCAGAGAAGAATGGTGCAATTCCATTTCTAGACGTCGAAGTACACAGGAGAACGGAGGGCACACTGGGGCACGGAGTACATCGCAAGCCTACACATACAGACAGGTATCTGCACGGCCAAACCTACCACTACCCAGCGTAGAACTCGGTCATCCGTTCTTTGGCAACCCGTGCGTAGCGCCTAAGTGATGCTCAAAACAAAACATTTGAGCTTAAAAGGCTACAAAAAAAGTTTCTAGCCAATGGCTACAGCCATACGTCGATCCACACAGCCTTGTCGACGAATACAAGTAAGCAAGAAATTGACAAACTGCAGCCAGCAGTGCGCTTACCTTATGCGAAAAATGTTAATGACCGTATAGGCAAACATCTTCGCCATGTTGGGGTGCAGACTGTCTTCTACCGTCGTCGAAGGATCCAGAACATTCTAGGCTCCACTAAGGACAAGGTAGATGCATTCCACACTGCAGGCGTGTACAAGGTGGAATGCGAATGTGGAGAGACATACATTGGCGAGACTGGCAGGCCAATAGCAATGCGCATTCAGGATTACGAGCGCTATATTCGTTAGGGCAACACAAAAAAAACTGCAGTGTCAGAACATCAACTAGATTGCGGAAAAAAAATAAAATTCAGCGAAGCATGTGTGTTGGTCAAGCAGCCGGTTATGACGAGATACAAAATCAGAGGCCATCGAAATACTTAAACACCCTAAGAACATGAAACAGGTATGCCCCATCTTGGCTGCCAGCAATCAGAGCCAAACAGACCGCACTGTCAATGCGAGGCGCGAGCACTATCTCTGGCTCTCTGGAATATACGGAGCGAGCGCACCTTTTCCGGTAGGATGCGTTGTGTTGCTGTTTCGTTCAACAATGACCAGACACTATCGTTCACACGCTCTTATGCAAGACTAGGGCAGCCGTTGTTCGGGTTTAACATGGAATGCGAATGATTGTCTGCTGGGTGATAGAAACATTACAGACTGGCCACTGGAGACGAGTTGTGCAGCAGGTATTTGCTTGAGATGTATTGGAGAAATCTTAAATGGTTCTCTACTAGGTGGCGTTAGGAGATAAGCTCTCACTTTCTTCTTTTCTTTTTTTGTAAACACCAGTGTGATATTTATCACTGAACTGGTAAAATGGGACCTGCCATAGTGTACAAAACAACAACATCCTCTTGAATTTTAGCTTGTCGTTGTTGAACATAAAATGATTGTTTTTCTATCGACATGTGAGCAAACGGCATGAAAGGCTGTATTCTGTAACGTTGTTTCACGTGTCTGAAAAGTTTGTAATACACACATGCATGACACTTTATTTAAAGACACTGATTTGAATGTGAAGGGCGGTCTCAGGCCACGTAATTTGTCCATGAAGCTGAAAGAAATCACTTAACATACATGTCTCTTCTTCAGAGTTTAAATTCTCGCTTTTTCTTTACTCTGCTGATGGTTTCAAAATAATGAGGACATTTTGTAATTGGCAGCACTGCTGTAGTTTTTGTTTCTCACTTCGTTGGGTGTTGGAAAAAAAAGGAGGTGGGGGAAAGAGAGGAGCAAATTGTATCCTGCCACTGAATGTAAAATCTGTACCGATTTTTTTAGTAGATGTGCACTTACAGGATGTGCATCGAGATTAAGTACAATTGTTACAGTGAAGTGTTTTCACACTCAGAACAGCGGTCGCTTGGGGGTCTGTGTCACGAACAGTTCAGTGTGTTTGTGTGTGTGTGTGTGTGTGTGTGTGTGTGTGTGTGTGTGTTCCCCAGTCACAGCTGTGCACCAACCATGTGGATACATTTTTGCATCATTTATCTTGCTTTGTTCTGCAGGCAGTCAGCGTTACAGTGTTTTGTGTTAGCAAAGAACCACCGTCTGGAGCACCCAGTCTTGTGTCCCACCAGGGATGCATTGTACTGAAGACTCTGAGTCTGCAGTCAACATAGGCACCTTCCAGAAATGGCAGCAGCTGGTCAATTGAAAACACCTGTATCCCCACCATAAGTGGAGGGAGGAAGGGAGAGGAAGAGATGAGGGAAGGTAAGAGTGACTCTAATTTCGCTAGTTCCTGACTGCATATCGAGGAGAACGCATGGTCAACTGCTACCTCTCTCTCTGTTGCAATCTTTTGGGGTGACAATTTTTTAGTCCATCGTAAATGTGTTGCATTATGACCCACTAATTACGAGGGGAGGTTTTTTTCATGGCAGCTTCGATGTATAATTAGAACAGCTTGTATTGGCTTCAATTACCTGGGCTGCAGGTTGATTGTCGAGCAATGCAGGGGGGGGGGGGGGGGGGTCTGTAGCAAACTCTGACGTCAATCGTATGCTTACAAGTGATACAATTATTAAACCCCTCTCTGACCAACACCAGCATCTCCCACCAGCTTATAGATGAAGGGTAGAGTTTGAGTATGTCTGCCACTAGTTTCAAGTAGCAGTGTGAAATTTTTTCTCAGCAGTGTGACATCAGTTGTATGTTATCGTCAGTTTTTGACCTACATTGCAATTTTAGACACTACTTATGTAGCACTGTGCATATAGCTGTGTTATTATGATTGATCTTTATCATTAATTATGTAATTGGGCCAGTGTTTACTTCACTTTCCGAACAAAAATAATTATATTACACTAACCTAACCTTCCTCTCCTGCAGCTGGACAGTTTCCTTGTGTCTGTGGGGTGGGAGGAGTGCACTTGGGCTTTCTGTCCATAATGACCAGTGTTCTAGTCGTGGAAAGGACACCGCCATTTTTAATTTCCCTCCAATTCCCGCCCAGGTGAGGGATAGCGTGGGATATTAGTACAGGACTGGGACAAAGAAATTCCCACCAAAACTGGGAATTCCATCAAAATTCGAAATTCCTGTAAAAATTCGAAATTCCCACTAATAGGGTAGGTGGGAGTGGTGGAGGGGGATGGGTACGGAGGGGAGGGGGCGGGGACACACACGCTGGCTGAGAAAAACACATGAAATCATCTGGGAGTAGGGTAGGGGTTGGAGGTGGGGGTAATTAATTAATTAATTTAATTAAGTTGCATATCAATTTGATATCAAAGCTCGGCTTGTGCCGCCATTACCCTACTACTCATGTCTTTTGTACCAAAGCTGCAGATGCGGCAGGTACTTTGTAGTGAGATTGGCACAACTTCGACGCAAACACAAGAGATTCCAGCAACATATCTACCACATCAACACGATCACATCTTTTTTATGTGAATGCAGCAGTGAGAAAGAGGTTAACCACATTTTTTTCAGTTCTGGCAGACGATACGGCCCTGTACCCACAGAAATGACAGTCCGATCTTGAAAGTTAATAACACATGAAAGCTTCACGAGTATAACAAAGGGAAAGTTATGAGGCAGCCAGGCAGCACCAGAGCATGACAATAGGGCTACATAAAATGTCAGATACTTCAAGTGACGTAGAAAGAATTTATCCAGCCGGTCACACCAGAGGGACGCCGGCTGCACTTAAGAAATAACACTGCAAGCCGTAAATATCACTCGGAATAAGAGTAACAGAGACGTAAGGAAGACAGTCTCTGGAAGAGGTTCATATTCGTCATGAAGCACTTATAGCAGGCCCAGAACATGAATTTACTACAGACGCCTCCTTCCCTCCCTCCTCTCAACATCTAAAAAACTGCATGATTAGAACCAGTGAGTCGGGAAGAGTTCTTCAACATTACGCCAAGTCAGGGACTGGCGGAGGCAAAGGGGACATTGATTAAAACTCGGATGCAGACGCTCTGAGGGGAGAGTCACGGCAGTTAGAGCGGACAGGAGTGGAGGACAGATAGGACAGGCAGGTCTTAGTGGAAGTGGAGAGATGGCAGTATTAGTAGAAACAGCCGATATTATTAGCCGAACAGGGCTGAGCAGAGTTAGCTGCGGTGGATCGGAACAGTAGATGGTTCTAGCTGGGTAGCTGAGCACATTGCTTGTCGTGTCATGAGTTCAGATGAAGTTAGTATCGACAGGTTCTTTTAATGGATGGAACGGTGCTATTTAGTCTCTGTGTAAAGAATTGCGCTCTCGCGGATACAACTCATTTAGAGCAAAGATATACTAGGTTGAGCCGGCCGCGGTGGTCGTGCGGTTCTAGGCGCTCCAGTCCGGAGCCGCGCTGCTGCTACGGTCGCAGGTTCGAATCCTGCCTCGGGCATGGATGTGTGTGATGTCCTTAGGTTAGTTAGGTTTAATTAGTTCTAAGTTCTAGGGGACTGATGACCACAGCAGTTGAGTCCCATAGTGCTCAGAGCCATTTGAACCATATACTAGGTTGACGGTATTCCCTGAATAAAATCAGAAGTTGTAAAACACTCATAGTGATCGTCATTCGGTATTTTTTCAAGCCTTACGTTTTGTAGTATGGGAATTTGAACAACATCATCAGGTCAAGACTTCTCTGTCACTTAAACCAGTCGACTATTTCACTTTATTCCCGAATCCTATCGCCAGTCCGAAACTACAGCACCAAGAAACTATGAAACTAGTATAGCGTCTGATGTCTTCTGGCTTCACCAACAACTATTCAAGTTCTTGTAGCGACAAAAGACATAAGAGTGTACAAACTCCTAAATGATTTTATAGCAGAAGGACAAATGAAAAATAGTGAAATCATTTGTTTTGTTTTTTACAATATACTATAGTAAATGAGTAGGTATGGTTTGTGTTATAAATCTTCCTTTGAAATTAATGACTTTTCTTAGATCATCGACTTGATTTCATGTTAAGTAAATGTAATGGGTAATTATTTTTTAACTGTTCAGGCTGTTATATATTTAAATGTTAAACAATCATTCTTTAGGTGCGTGGGTGATTTCCAAAGGCCACTAACAAATTTTTAAAACAAAATTTCCTGCTTTGCGGCGGCTGGACATGGGTAAGGGATGGTCAACGGAGAGAAGTTGCTTCGTACGAAACACGACCATCTTGTCTAAAACGTAATCTGTGTATTTCCATCACGAATATTAAAGTCATAAGTTCTTAAGTGTAAGTGAAAATGTTTCTTTGAAAAGATGACAGTTCACACCATTTACTTAGTTTATTGAGTTCGTAAGTAACTCACTTCCTAACAATGGCCAGACCAATCTACGACCATATTACCTGTTAAAGTTAGCTCCACTCTCACATTGAAGTTTGCCACTTGCTACACAGCGTTTCCATGTTAAACTATCACGTTACGTAAGTTCATGGCAGCCATTGTTTAGAAGATTTAGAAGCTGAGAGTGAAATAGATATACTATGCCTGTCTGAGCATCACATTGTTACTGATATGGATAAGGTAAATGTAAGTGGTTATAAGCTCTCTGCACATGTAATGAGAGAAGATATGGAGAAAGGAGGAGCTGCCATATATGTCAAAAGTTATCATTGTGCAAAAAGTATAGAAACAAAAAAGTTTTGTGTAGAGAAACATATAGAAGCATGTGCCTGTGAGCTTAAATTAAATAAAGGCACATTTATAATTGTAACTGTATATAGGTCCCCATCAGGAAATTTTCATCTATTTCTGAAAAATTTGGACTCCTTGTTGTGCTATCTGTCAGACAGGGGGAAGCAAATTATTATTTGTGGGGACTTCAATGTAGATTCTCTGAAAGAGGGTAATAGGAAAAATGACCTTGAAGTATTACTCGGTTCTTTCAATTTGACACCCGTTATTGATTTTCCTACTCGGGTGGTAAAGGATAGCAGCTCACTGATAGATAACTTCTTTATAGACCAAGATAAGTTTAACCAGATAAATGCTCAGCCTGTTGAGAATGGTCTTTCTGATCATGGTGCACAGCTAGTTACAATATATGACATAGCTCCATTCAGCAATACTAAACAGTCCTCCAAAGTAGTACGTTAGGTCAACGATTTAACAATTGCAAATTTCAGGGAAAGCCTACAGCAGTTAGACTGGGATGAGGTGTACCGTGAACCTGATGCCAATTTAAAATATAATTTATTTCATGACATTTTTGTAAATGCATTTGAAAACTGCTTCCCCAAGAAAATAGTTAAATATACTCGTAAGAAACCTTGTAACAAACCATGGCTTACTAAGGGTATAAAAATATCTTGTAACCGGAAAAGGGAAATGTATCTGACAGCAAGAAAGAGTAGTGACCCAGAAACTATCAAAAATTATAAAAACTACTGTGTTATATTAAGAAAAGTTATTAAAAAATCCAGGAGTATGTGTATCATGTCTGAAATCAGCAACTCTGATAATAAAATTCAAACAATTTGGAATATTATTAAAAGAGAAACAGGTCACCAAGAGCAGAGGAAGACAGTATTACCATCAAATTGAATGAAAACTTTACGAACAAAAAGTCAGAAGTTGAAAATATTTTTAATAATCATTTTCTAAATGTTGTGGATATAGTAGGATCCAGGTGTTCATTAGAAGATGCTAGGTTGTTAATGGAAGAGGCCATACCTATCATACCTATGCAATTTGATACAATTGAAATCTCACCCACTTCTCCCTCTGAAATTAGGAAAATAATAAACTTGCTTAAAAGCAAAAACTCACATGGAATTGATGGCATTTCCAGCAAAATACTAAAAGCTTGTTCTCAACAGATAAGTAAGATTCTCAGCCACCTGTGTAATAGCTCTCTGGAACAGGGCATTTTCCCTGATAGACTGAAATATGCTATTGTTATACCTTTGCATAAAAAGGGGGATAGATCTGATGTCAACAATTACCGTCCAATCTCCCTTCTAACAGCTTTATCCAAAATTTTTGAGAAAGTAATATATTCAAGAGTAGCTTCACATATCTGTAAAAATGAAGTACTAACAAAATGTCAGTTTGGTTTCCAGAAAGGTTTTTCAACAGAAAATGCCATATATGCTTTCACCAGTCAAATTTTGAATGATCTGAATAACCGAACACCACCCATTGGGATTTTTTGTGATCTCTCAAAGGCTTTTGAATGTGTAAATCATGAAATTCTGCTAGACAAGCTCAAGTATTGTGGCATGAGTGGGACAGTGCACAAATGGTTTAATTCGTACCTAACTGGAAGAGTGCAGAAAGTTGAAATAAGTAGTTCTCGTAACATGCAAAGATCAGCACATTCCTCAAACTGGGGAACTATCAAGAATGGGGTTCCACAAGGGTCAGTCTTGGGTCCTTTGTTGCTCTTATTATATATTAATGACTTGCCATTCTACACTCCTGGAAATTGAAATAAGAACACCGTGAATTCATTGTCCCAGGAAGTGGAAACTTTATTGACACATTCCTGGGGTCAGATACATCACATGATCACACTGACAGAACCACAGGCACATAGACACAGGCAACAGAGCATGCACAATGTCGGCACTAGTACAGTGTATATCCACCTTTCGCAGCAATGCAGGCTGCTATTCTCCCATGGAGACGATCGTAGAGATGCTGGATGTAGTCCTGTGGAACGGCTTGCCATGCCATTTCCACCTGGCGCCTCAGTTGGACCAGCGTTCGTGCTGGACGTGCAGACCGCGTGAGACGACGCTTCATCCAGTCCCAAACATGCTCAATGGGGGACAGATACGGAGATCTTGCTGGCCAGGGTAGTTGACTTACACCTTCTAGAGCACGTTGGGTGGCACGGGATACATGCGGACGTGCATTGTCCTGTTGGAACAGCAAGTTAGCTTGCCGGTCTAGGAATGGTAGAACGATGGGTTCGATGACGGTTTGGATGTACCGTGCACTATTCAGTGTCCCCTCGACGATCACCAGTGGTGTACGGCCAGTGTAGGAGATCGCTCCCCACACCATGATGCCGGGTGTTGGCCCTGTGTGCCTCGGTCGTATGCAGTCCTGATTGTGGCGCTCACCTGCACGGCACCAAACACGCATACGACCATCATTGGCACCAAGGCAGAAGCGACTCTCATGGCTGAAGACGACACGTCTCCATTCGTCCCTCCATTCACGCCTGTCGCGACACCACTGGAGGCGGGCTGCACGATGTTGGGGCGTGAGCGGAAGACGGCCTAACGGTGTGCGGGACAGTAGCCCAGCTTCATGGAGACGGTTGCGAATGGTCCTCGCCGATACCCCAGGAGCAACAGTGTCCCTAATTTGCTGGGAAGTGGCGGTGCGGTCCCCTACGGCACTGCGTAGGATCCTACGGTCTTGGCGTGCATCCGTGCGTCGCTGCGGTCCGGTCCCAGGTCGACGGGCACGTGCACCTTCCGCCGACCACTGGCGACAACATCGATGTACTGTGGAGACCTCACGCCCCACGTGTTGAGCAATTCGGCGGTACGTCCACCCGGCCTCCCGCATGCCCACTATACGCCCTCGCTCAAAGTCCGTCAACTGCACATACGGTTCACGTCCACGCTGTCGCGGCATGCTACCAGTGTTACAGACTGCGATGGAGCTCCGTATGCCACGGCAAACTGGCTGACACTGACGGCGGCGGTGCACAAATGCTGCGCAGCTAGCGCCATTCGACGGCCAACACCGCGGTTCCTGGTGTGTCCGCTGTGCCGTGCGTGTGATCATTGCTTGTACAGCCCTCTCGCAGTGTCCGGAGCAAGTATGGTGGGTCTGACACACCGGTGTCAATGTGTTCTTTTTTCCATTTCCAGGAGTGTATATTCATGAAGAGGCAAAGTTAGTTCTCTTCGCTGATGATACAAGTATAGTAATCACACCTGAGAAACAAGAATTAACTGGTGAAATTGTCAATACTGTCTTTCAGAAAATTACTAAGTGGTTCCTTGTAAACGGACTCTCACTGAATTTTGATAAGACACAGTACATACAGTTCCGTACAGTGAATGGTATGACGCCATTAATAAATATAGACCTTAATCAGAAGCATATAGCTAAGATAGAATATTCCAAATTTTTAGGTATGTACATTGATGAGAGATTAAATTGGAAGAAACACATTGATGATCTGCTGAAACGTTTGAGTTCAGCTACTTATGCAATAAGGGTCATTGCAAATTTTGGTGATAAACATCTTAGTAAATTAGCTTACTACGCCTATTTTCACTCATTGCTTTCATATGGCATCATATTTTGGGGTAATTCATCACTGAGGAATAAAGTATTTATTGCACAAAAGCGTGTAATCAGAATAATAGCTGGAGTCCACCCAAGATCATCCTGCAGACATTTATTTAAGGATCTAGGGATATTCACAGTAGCTTCTCAGTATATATACTCTCTTATGAAATTTGTTATTAACAACCAAACCCAATTCAAAAGTAATAGCAGTGTGCATAACTACAATACTAGGAGAAAGGACGATTTTCACTATTCAAGATTAAATCTAACTTTGGCACAGAAAGGGGTGAATTATACTGGCACTAAAGTCTTTGGTCACTTACCAAATAGTATCAAAAGTCTGACAGATAACCAACAAGTATTTAAGAAGAAATTAAAAGAATTTCTGAATGACAACTCCTTCTACTCCATAGAGGAATTTTTAGATATAAATTAAGAAAAAAAAAGAAAAAAAACAAAAAAAAATAAAAAAATAAAAAAATAAAGAAAAATAAAAAAAACACAAAAAATAAAGTTGTTATATTAACTTAAGTATGTTGTTAAATTAACCTAATTATGTCATGTATTGGAAAATTCGACTCGTTCCACATCATTACGAAATATCGTATTCATGATCCATGGAACTAGTATTAATCTAATCTAATCTAATCTAATCCATCATAATCATTAATACAGCCCGCCAACTGATGCTACTAAGAATGGCGATACAGAATTGTCTACTGGTTTCGAGAGTAATTGCGCAAACCCTCCACGAATTTTATTTGATCAATATATTTAGTTCGTTCAGTATTGATTTTTCACTTCCTCTATAACTCCTGCCAAGTAGTTGTTTGAAGTGTGTGTCGATGTATGCATGACGGTAGTCTACAATATTGTCTACCGCCGTCAAATGGTGTTGCTACTTCCGATAGGTGGAACATTGTAGCTGCACTTGTTTCGGCTGCGAGTACGCTGGCGGTCACCGACAACACAATATGGAAGCACACAAGCCTGGGCGACGATGGACAGTGTGGTTTCCATGGAAGGAAGGAGTGACTGCTTCAAGTATCCACAAATGATTAGCAGCCATATGTGGGGAAACCGGCCAAATCGCAGATCCGTCTTTCGTTGGCTATGAGAGTTTAGAGATCGCAGGGACTACGCTGAATAACACGAAAAGCACTGGGCTTCCAACAATTGCACGCAAACCAAACAATATCCAGCGTGTCAATGACTTGATAATGAGGCGCAGGCGCATCGCGTTTGATAAATTAGAGAAGGCAACAAGTCTATCACTGGAAACCCTCCACACCATCATCCATGGGGATTTGAAGATGAAGAAGGCGTGTGTCCACAATGGGTCCTCCATTCCCTCACAAGCATAAGCGTGTGGCGGTACGGCAACAGTTGGTACAACAATACAGTGCGAATCCAGTGGAGTTTTTTGAGCGTTTGGTCACCGTCGACGAGTCATGGTTCTTCCACAAGACTCTAGAAAAGAAACGCCATTCTATGAATCATCATCATCATCATCATCATTTAAGACTGATTATGCCTTTCATCGTTCAGTCTGGAGCATAACCCCCCTTATACAGTTCCTCCATGATCCCCTATTCAGTGCTAACTTCGGTGCCTCTTCTGATGTTAAACCTATTACTTCAAAATCATTCTTAACCGAATCCAGGTACCTTCTCCTCGGTCTGCCCCGACTCCTCCTACCCTCTACTGCTGAATCCATGAGTCTCTTGGGTAACCTTGCTTCTCCCATGCGTGTAACATGTCCCCACCATCTAAGCCTGTTCGCCCTGACTGCTACATCTATAGAGTTCATTCCCAGTTTTTCTTTGATTTCTTCATTGTGGACACCCTCCTGCCATTGTTCCCATCTACTAGTACCTGCAATCATCCTAGCTGCTTTCATATCCGTAACCTCAACCTTGTTGATAAGGTAACCTGAATCCACCCAGCTTTCGCTCCCATACAACAAAGTTGGTCGAAAGATTGAACGGTGCACAGATAACTTAGTCTTGGTACTGACTTCCTTCTTGCAGAAGAGAGTAGATCGTAGCTGAGCGCTCACTTCATTAGCTTTGCTACACCTCGCTTCCAGTTCTTTCACTATGTTGCCATCCTGTGAGAATATGCATCCTAAGTACTTGAAACCGTCCACCTGTTCTAACTTTGTTCCTCCTATTTGGTACTCAATCCGTTTATATTTCTTTCTCACTGACATTACTTTCGTTTTGGAGATGCTAATCTTCATACCATAGTCCTTACATTTCTGATCTAGCTCTGAAATATTACTTTGCAAACTTTCAATCGAATCTGCCATCACAACTAAGTCATCCGCATATGCAAGACTGCTTATTTTGTGTTCACGTATCTTAATCTCACCCAGCCAGTCTATTGTTTTCAACATATGATCCATAAATAATATGAACAACAGTGGAGACAGGTTGCAGCCTTGTCTTACCCCTGAAACTACTCTGAACCATGAACTCAATTTACCGTCAACTCTAACTGCTGCCTGACTATCCATGTAAAGACCTTTAATTGCTTGCAAAAGTTTGCCTCCTATTCCATAATCTTGTAGAACAGACAATAACTTCCTCCTAGGAACCCGGTCATATGCCTTTTCTAGATCTATAAAGCATAGATACAATTCCCTGTTCCACTCATAACACTTCTCCATTATTTGCCGTAAGCTAAAGATCTGGTCCTGACAACCTCTAAGAGGCCTAAACCCACACTGATTTTCATCCAATTGGTCCTCAACTAATACTCGCACTTTCCTTTCAACAATACCTGAGAAAATTTTAGCCACAACACTGATTAAAGAGATACCTTTGTAGTTGTTACAATCTTTTCTGTTTCCATGTTTAAAGATTGGTGTGATTACTGCTTTTGTCCAGTCTGATGGAACCTGTCCCGACTCCCAGGCCATTTCAATTATCCTGTGTAGCCATTTAAGACCTGACATTCCACTGTATTTGAAGAGTTCCGACTTAATTTCATCCACCCCAGCCGCTTTATTGCACTGCAATCTATTGACCATTTTTTCCACTTCCTCAAATGTGATCCTATTTCCATCATCATTCCTATCCCATTCTACCTCGAAATCTGAAACATTACTGATCGCTTTTTCACCTACATTGAGCAACTCTTCAAAATATTCCCTCCATCTGCCCAAGGCATCCACAGGATTCACCAGCAGTTTTCCTGACCTGTCCAAAATACTTGTCATTTCCTTCTTACCTCCCTTTCGAAGACTGCTAATTACACTCCAGAATGGTTTTCCAGCAGCTTGACCCATAGTCTCCAACCTGTTTCCAAAGTCTTCCCACGATTTCTTCTTGGATGCTGCAATTATCTGTTTGGCTTTGTTTCTTTCTTCAACATAACTTTCTCTGTCTACCTGGGTTCTGGTATGTAGCCATTTTTGATACGCCTTCTTTTTCCTTTTACAGGCTGCCTTGACTGTATCATTCCACCAAGCTGTTTGCTTCATCCTACTTTTACACACTACTGTTCCAAGACATTCTTTAGCCACTTCTAGTACTGTGTCCCTGTACCTTGTCCATTCCTTTTCCAATGACTGTGATTGACTACATTCAACTAACTGGTACCTTTCTGAGATCGCTATTATGTACTTGTGCCTGATTTCCTTATCCTGAAGTTTCTCCACTCTTATCCTCCTACATATGGACCTGACCTCCTGCACTTTCGGCCTCACAATCCCAATTTCACTGCAGATTAAATAATGATCAGTGTCATCAAAGAATCCCCTGAATACACGTGTGTCCCTCACAGCCTTCCTGAATTCCTGATCTGTTATTATATAGTCAATGACAGATCTGGTTCCCCTGCCTTCCCAAGTATACCGGTGAATGTTCTTATGTTTAAAAAAGGAGTTTGTGATTACTAAGCCCATACTGGCACAGAAATCCAAGAGTTGTTTCCCGTTCCTGTTGGCCTCCATATCCTCTCCCAATTTACCCATAACCTTTTCATACCCTTCTGTTCGATTTCCAATCCTGGCGTTAAAATCACCCATGAGCAGAACACTGTCCTTGTCCTTTACTCTAACAACTACATCACTGAGTGTCTCATAAAAACCATCCATCTTATCTCGATCTGTCCCTTCACAATGCGAATATACTGACACAATCCTAATTTTCTTGCTAGACACTGTCAAATCTATCCACATCAGTCGTTCGTTTCCATACCTTATTGCAACTACGCTGGGTTCCATTTCTTTCCTGATGTAAAGCCCTACACCCCATTGTGCTATTCCTGCTTTGACTCCTGACAGGTAGACCTTGTATTCTCCCACTACCTCTTCTTTCTCACCCCTTACCCGAATGTCACTAACAGCTAAAACGTCCAGCCCCATCTTACTTGCAGCCTCTGCCAGTTCTATCTTCTTCCCAGAGTAGCCCCCATTGATATTAATAGCTCCCCATCTCATTACCATTTGTTTGCCAAGTCGTATCTTAGGAGTCCCTGGTTTGTCAGTTAGAGGTGGGACTCCGTCACCTCCAAAGTTCCGAGGCATTTTGCTCTGATTGTTGCCAGCATCATATTTAAAGTACCAGGGAAGCAGGTTGCTAGCCTTACTTGTCCCGAGTCCCATTGGGTTTTACCCCTAACGGCTGAGGGAGTAACCGGTGGATTTGGTAGTCTTTGCCGTATGAGCACAAAGGTGACCACGACTCAGAATATGTCCGAGATGTCCAGCCTTATTCCAAAGTAACTGGTATCCCGACTGTCGGGACCACTTGCTTGGCCACTCATACGTTGCCCGTGGTTCATGAACTAGGACATGACTACAGGAACCCACACCATGAACCATGCCATTCTATGAAGTGGAAGCATATTGGCATCCCTCGTTCCAAGTAGTCATGGCTGGGACTATTCGTACAGAAACAAATCGCGACTGTGTTCTGGGATCAAGAAAGGATAGTGCTGGTGGATTGGCTCCCTACCAATATGACTCTCAATAGTGATCGGTATTGCAGTCTGCTGCACCAACTCTGCCGATGCATCAACAGCGCCGACACGAAAAATGGCCCGTAATGTTCTACTCCAACACAACAGTGCACAGCCACATGACAGATCACTGCCACCGTGCGTGAACTAGGGTGTACTGGGCTGTTATATCCCCCATATTCGACGCATCCGGCCCCGATCAATTGCGGCCTATTCGATGCAATGAAGAAGTTATGTAATTGTCCACCAGCTGTGCACGGATACGCAAATACGGAAGCTGTCAGAACGATGCCAACGGTGCATAGACACTGGCGGGGAATACGTGTAATATAATCTGTATTCGTTTGTTCAGTAAATGGTCACTGTCGACACTAAAAATTGTGGTTCCAATCATTTCTGACACCCAAACAGAAGCCGTTCACATGACGTGTGTGAGAAAAGTCATGAGACTGGCAACACTGCAAGCGACCTGTCAACGCTGTGTTGTTTTATTCGTGCAGACAAGTGTGTTCATCTCTTCCAGTCCGAGTTTCAGCTCTGTACAGCCATAATTTGATTTTTGAAAGCGCCATCAATGAAGTTGGTTTTCCATGTGTATTACGAAAATGGAACAGCGGAATTTAAAGCACCATTATACCATCAAGTTTTGTGTTCAATTAGCGAACCAGCGAGCTTGACCTATGAAAAGTTGAAAGAAGCCTACGAGGAACATTCCTTACCAAGAGCATACATTTTTCACTGGCACAAATCATTTTTGGAAGGCCTAGAATACGTTGAAGATGAACTTTGTTCAGAAAGATCTTCCGGGTGACCGAAGTTTTGCACATGAGAAATGTTTCTGCCAAAATAGTGCCGAAAACCCTCACCATTGAGCAAAACAATAATCGAAAAAACGTTTGCGTTTCTTGGTATTTGTTCCTCCAGGACAAACTGTCAACCAAGTGTTTTAAGAAGGTGTCCTTGAAAGGCTGAGGAAAAGGGTGAATCGAGTGAGACGGGACGCTGCAGGCAAGAGGATGTTGCATCACGACCGAGCTCCGTGTCACACGGCCACTGTGATCTCCGAATTTTTGGTCTCAAAAGGCATTCCTCTACACAGACCCCCCCCCTCCCCCCCCTGTTTACCTCATCAGAGTTCTTCTGACGTTTTTCTTTTTCCGAAATTGAAAAAGTCATAAAAGGGCGCAAATTTAGGACTCTGGAAAACATGTACACAACGTGACCGACATGTTAAAGATCCTACCAGGTGAAGCCTTTCAGCACTGCTGCCAATGACGCCACCTAAGGACTCAGCTAAAGTGGGAGTCCGGGGGTCCAGACGCAGCCTATCACCGAGGGTCCAGACGCAGTGAAACTGAAAGGTGTTTTGATTTTTGATCATACCAAAGAAAGGGATATGCACTTTCGATACTCAACAAGGTCATCGATAGCACTATCGGCTATCGCCCATCCATATTTTCGCCAAGACCAACTCTGTACCTTACTTGAGCTCAGTTGTTGTCTCTTTAGTTAGTTCAGTTCTTACTAGCAGTTGAATTTAATGTAAGTGCTGCCGTTTGTTGCCATTGTGCTGTACACTAACCTGACAGTTTCTAATTATTATGGATAACTTTGCAACAATAAAGATGAGGAAAACCGATCTTGATTCGTCCACTAGTGCTATATATATATATATATATATATATATATATATATATATATATATATATATATATATATATATATATATATATAAGGTCGCATAGATTAGACGTGTAGTTGAAATCAATGCGCGAATTAATATTAAGTTCCAAAAATTGTAGGTCGTTGCATTTGTGTATTGCACTTTATTTTACAAATATATTTGCTTGCTAAAATTTCAATTTCACTCCTGGAATAATGATTTAAAGAGACGTTCTTGATCGCTTAAGAAAATTGAAGAACTGCAATGAACTGAATGATATTTAATAAAATTTGAGACTCAACTGAGGAACTTGGAAAACTTTGATGCACTGTAGGATTTCTGATTTGGTATCAAATTAGTGGTAAACTTAGATAGTTGAGTATAATAAGACAAAGATAGCTGTTGTCAAAAGAGGTTTCAACCTACAGGCTTTCTCAGTACTTTTTTGACCACAGGAACTCGTAACGTGTGACAGAAATAGAAGAATACATCGAGCATGGATTTTCACTCTCCAGTGGAGTATTCACTGATTTGAAACTTCCTGGCAGATCAGAACAGTGTGGCGGGCCCGGATTTGAAACCAGAACCTTTTGTCTTTCACTGACAAGTGCTCTGCCGACTGACCTGCCCAGACAGACCTCCGAATCTGCTTTATTTCCGGCAGTACCTTGAAAGGTAGGAGATGAGATGAGATGCTGGTGGATGTAATGATGTGGGGATGGGACATGAGTCGCGCATGGATAGTTCAGTCGGTACAGCACTTGCACACGAAAGACAAAAGGTTTCAGGTTCGACTCTGGGTCCGCACACTGTTTTAATCTGCCAGGAAGTTTGAAAAGTAGACGTAAGTTCTTCGTGCTGTTCAGTAGAGTACACAGTGTCAATCGTGTACGGGAGAATGAACCTCCTAGGGTTATTTCTACGTCAACATATACATGACTACTCTGCGATACACAATTAAGTGTCTGGCAGAGGGTTCATTGAACCACCTTCTACATCTAAATCTACATCCATACTCCGCAAGCCACCTGACGGTGTGTGGCGGAGGGTGGCTTGCGGAGTACAAAAGGTTTCAGTTATTGCTCTACTGATCCACTTCCGAACAGCGCGTGGGAAAAAACGAAGACTTAAATCTTTCCGCACAAGCTCTAATTTCTCTTATTTTATTGCGTTGATCACTCCCCCCTATTTACAGTTACATCATACTCCGCAAGGCAGCAAACAGTGTGTGGCGGAGGGTTCACTGGTATAACTAACTGACCCCCCTTCAGTTTTCCACTTGCGGGATGCTCATGGGGAGATTGATGGACGGTAAGCTTTTGTATCAATTCTAATTTCTAGAATTTTCTAATTTTGTATGTAGGTGGAAGCCAACAAAATATTTTCGCATTCAGAGGCGAAGGTCTATGACTGAAATTACGTGAAAAGATCTCGCCGAGAGAGAAAAAAAAAACTTTGTTTAATGATTGCCAACCCAAATCGTATATCCTATCTATGACTCTGTTACCCTATTTCGCGATAATAAGATGCGAGCTCCGCTTCTCCGACCTATTTCGATGTACTCTGTCAATCTTACCTGATACGGATCTCATGCTTAACAGTACTTCAACATAGGACGGACAAGCGTAGAGTAGGCACTTCCTTTGGTAGAACAGTTGCATCATCCAAGCATTCTGCCAACAAAACGTAATCTCTGGTTTGCTTTCCTCCATAATATTATCTGTGTGATCGTGCGCTTATTGTCCCTTTACTCATGAAGGTTGCCAGTTTAGGAAGCTGAAGCCGTATTGTCAGTTATCACAGCGACATCATTCGAATGTTTAATCCCTCTAGTGAGGAAAAAAAACTAAATATCTTCCTCGTAGTGGTCACTCGCGGTAGACAACACCAGATGATGACATACTATGGCACATTAGTACACGCTAAACTGTGCGACCTCGTCGTACTTCAAGATCGTCCATTTCCGTCCTTAATCGTCTCAGCTGATGAGGACATAGACTGGCACGTAGTCACTGTGTGGAATGCGAAGGACATAAAGGGACGGTCTTAAAGTAATACGAGGACCTGTAGTTCAATATGTTTTTATGTAAATTGAAGAAGGAGGAGGGAGAAAGGAAAGGAAAAGAAAGGGGAGGAACTATTGATGTCAGTTGCATCGAGACTTCCTGAAGAATCAGCGGCGAGGAGTGAAAATGTGTGTCGGACCGGAACTCGAACCCAGGATCACCTGCTTACTAGACAGTTGCTTTAACCACGACACAGTGTGTATCGCACTTGCACAGATTATCTCAGCACGCTTCCCGGCCGACTCATATTCCCACCTAGCGTCACAGTTCCCGACCGTGCCCTCCCTGCTAACTATTTGGATATTCCCACAGGAGTCGAACATTATTGTGCATCCACAATAAAGGCGGTAGGTTCATTGCCCATCGAGGCGAATCGACTACATGAATGGGCCGGCCGGGGATGGCCGAGCGGTTCTATGCGCTACAACTGGAACCGCGCGACTGCTACGGTCGCAGGTTCGAATCCTGCCTCGGGCATGGATGTGTGTGATGTCCTTAGGTTAGTTTGGTTTAAGTAGTTCTAAGTTCTAGGGGACTGATGACCTCAGAAGTTAAGTCCCATAGTGCTCAGAGCCATTTGAACCATTTTTTGAATTACATGAATGTGGATATTTCCGAAAGAACAGACATCGCAGACCATTCGCCTCGATGGGTAATGAATCCACAACCTACAGTGCAGATGTACATTTACATTCGACCCCTGCAGTAATCTCCAAGTAGCGAGCATGGAGGACATGGTAGGGACTGCGGACAGGTGACGCTATGCGTGAATCGGCCGAGAGGCGTGTCGAGGTAGTCTGCGGAATTGCGATAAACAACATGTCCGGATGGGCAGTGGTTAACACAACTACCTAATAAGCAGGAGAACCCTGGTCCGAATCCTAGTCAGGCTTACGTTTTCAACGTCGCCGCTGATTCTGCATAAAGTCGCGATGCAGCTGAGATCAGCTGAATTCCTTCTCTTACCTTTCCTTTCTACTCCCTCTCCCTTCAATTTACATAATATGTACCACAGCTGCGGATTTCACCTGACGTCAGTTCTTTCTGACGTATACGAAAGAACAGACACAACATAATGTGCTTTTATTTTATTTTACTTCTTGAAAGCCACACATGGGTTGTTAGAGTTTTTATTACTTTAATCACATATACTGAGTACTGGCACCCTCACTGTGAGAACCTTACCTCAAGAAAAGCGTTTTTGGGTTGTTTTCGTATGCTGCCAATTATTACTGACGTCTACTTTGTTGTAGACTTCTTTGTTCGGCTACGGGACAATCGGCGCAGAGAGTTGTTGATTGGCAAGCGACTCCGAGAAACAAACCCACCCATCGCGCACAGGAATAGTCTGTTGCGTGCTGTGTCGGTTGCGAGGCTACGCAGTGACGACATTCGGAATATCGACGCTTGCTGACGACCTCGCACCAGCGCGGTTTCTAACTCGCTGCGGAAAACTTTGTTGCCTGCAAATACCCTCCACCCCCTCTCGCCAGTTCCAGAACCTCTCCCACGCGATCAAGAAGTATTTACAATTCTATCCATCCGCTTTGACCAGTCACGTAATGACGTTAGTTCCTGGTACACATTTTGAGTTGCATTTGTTTATAACGCAATTCGTTGCCGTATTTTCCTTGGTTTCAAGGGAAAATATTTTTTTAAAAATTTCCACTTTGAATGAGAAACAAAGTACTGTCTCCTCTGTTTCGGCAGGAATTCTAATATTTAGTCGATTTCTAAGTTTTTTTTAAATTTTATGACAAAATATTGTCTTTAATCCATATTCTGTATCTTGTACTTCACTACAGACGTAGATATTTTTCTATGATGCCTGAATCGTTTTATTTCCGATTAATAGTTGCAGTTCTTCTTGTGATAGCCATTTTTATCTGCTCTAGGCATATTCATACCTTATTTGTGAGTTCTGATCACTTTAGCTGTCTAAGGAAGGAGTGTTAAGCTTCAGTTACTTTACAATTTTTTAAAAATTTAGCACAGTGTGTTGTCGTATCCTTTACAATTATAGACGTTTTCTTACGATAGCGATATTCGATCCTTATTACTTCCGATAAATGTTTGTCTCGAAAATCCGTGACTGAACATCGTTGTTCTAACGCAAAATACTTCTGTTCACAGTGCAGTAAATTCTTGCTATCGATATTGACTGTTGTACGCTGGGGTGACAAAGGTCATGGTTGGTTGGTTTGGGGTAGACCAGACAGCGTGGTCATCGGTCTCATCGGATTAGGGAAGGATGGGGAAGGAAGTCGGCCGTGCCCTTTCAGAGGAACCATCCCGGCATTTGCCTGGAGTGATTTAGGGAAATCACGGAAAACCTAAATCAGGATGGCCGGACGCGGGATTGAACTGTCGTCCTTCCGAATGCGAGTCCAGTGTCTAACCACTGCGCCACCTCGCTCGGTACAAAGGTCATGGGATAGCGATATAAACATATACGGATGGCGGCAGTCTCGTGTACACAAGGAATAAAAGTGCAGTGCATTAACGGAGCTGTAATTTGCTCTCAGTTGATTCATGGGAAAAGGTTTCCGAAGTGATTATGGCCGCACGACGGCAATGGAATGGTAGTTGGAGCTAGACACACGGGACATTCCATTTGGGAACTCGTTAGAGTATTCAATATTCCGAGATCCATAGTGTCAAGAGTATGCCGAAAATACCAGGTTTCAGACATTATCTCTGACTACGAGTATGCAGTGGCCGACGCCCTTCACTTAACGATTGAGAGCAGCGGCGTTTACGTTGAGTTATCAGAGCTAACAGACAAGCAAAACTGCTTGAAATAACAGCGGAAATCAATATGGGACCTACGACGAACGCATCCGTTAGTACAGTGCGGCGAAATTTGACGTTAATGGACTCTGGCAGCAGACGACATACGCGAGTGCCTTGGCTAATAGCATGACATCGCCCGCAGCGCCTCTCCTGGGCTACTGACCACATCGTTTGGACCCTTTTTTTTGGTCATCAGTCTACTGACTGGTTTGATGCGGCCCGCCACGAATTCCTTTCCTGTGCTAACCTCTTCATCTCAGAGTAGCACTTGCAACCTACGTCCTCAATTATTTACTTGACGTATTCCAATCTCTGTCTACCTCTACAGTTTTTGCCCTCTACAGCTCCCTCTAGTACCATGGAAGTCATTCCCTCATGTCTTAGTAGATGTCCTATCATCCTGTCCCTTCTCCTTATCAGTGTTTTCCACATACTCAAAAATGGTTCAAATGGCTCTGAGCACTATGGGACTTAACATCGGTGGTCATCAGTCCCCTAGAACTTAGAACTACTTAAACCTAACCTAAGGACAACACACATCCATGCCCGAGGCAGGATTCGAACCTGCGACCGTAGCGGTCACGCGGTTCCAGACTGAAGCGCCCAGAACCGCATGGCCACACCGGCCGGCCTTCACATATTCCTTTCCTCTCTGATTCTGCGTAGAACCTCCTCATTCCTTACCTTATCAGTCCACCTAATTTTCAGCATTCGTCTATAGCACCACATCTCAAATGCTTCGATTCTCTTCTGTTCCGGTTTTCCCACAGTCCATGTTTCACTACCATACAATGCTGTACTCCAGACGTACATCCTCAGAAATTTCTTCCTCAAATTAAGGCCGGTATTTGATATTAGTAGACTTCTCTTGGCCACAAATGCCTTTTTTGCCATAGCGAGTCTGCTTTTGATGTCCTCCTTGCTCCGTGCGTCATTGGTTAATTTACTTCCTAGGTAGCAGAATTCCTTAACTTCATTGACTTCGTGACCATCAATCCTGATGTTAAGTTTCTCGCTGTTCTCATTTCTACTACTTCTCATTACCATCGTCTTTCTCCGATTTACTCTCAAACCATACTGTGTACTCATTAGACTGTTCATTCCGTTCAGCAGATCATTTAATTCTTCTTCACTTTCACTCAGGATAGCAATGTCATCAGCGAATCGTATCATTGATATCCTTTCACCTTGTATTTTAATTCCACTCCTGAACCTTTCTTTTATTTCCATCATTGCTTCCTCGATGTACAGATTGAAGAGTAGGGGCGAAAGGCTACAGCCTTGTCTTACACCCTTCTTAATAAGAGCACTTCGTTCTTGATCGTCCACTCATATTATTCCCTCTTGGTTGTTGTACATATTGTATATGACCCGTCTCTCCCTATAGCTTACCCCTACTTTTTTCAGAATCTCGAACAGCTTGCACCATTTTATATTGTCGAACGCTTTTTCCAGGTCGACAAATCCTATGAAAGTGTCTTGATTTTTCTTTAGCCTTGCTTCCATTATTAGCCGTAACGTCAGAATTGCCTCTCTCGTCCCTTTACTTTTCCTAAAGCCAAACTGATCGTCACCTAGCTCATTCTCAATTTTCTTTTCCATTCTTCTGTATATTATTCTTGTAAGCAGCTTCGATGCATGAGCTGTTAAGCTGATTGTGCGATAATTCTCGCACTTGTCAGCTCTTGCCGTCTTCGGAATTGTGTGGATGATGCTTTTCCGAAAGTCAGATGTTATGTCGCCAGACTCATATATTCTACACACCAACGTGAATAGTCGTTTTGTTGCCACTTCCCCCAATGATTTTAGAAATTCTGATGGAATGTTATCTATCCCTTCTGCCTTATTTGACCGTAAGTCCTCCAAAGCTCTTTTAAATTCCGATTCTAATACTGGATCCCCTATCTCTTCTAAATCGACTCCTGTTTCTTCTTCTATCACATCAGACAAATCTTCACCCTCATAGAGGCTTTCAATGTATTCTTTCCACCTATCTGCTCTCTCCTCTGCATTTAACAGTGGAATTCCCGTTGCACTCTTAATGTTACCACCGTTGCTTTTAATGTCACCAAAGGTTGTTTTGACTTTCCTTCCGACAATCATATCTTTTTCGATGTCTTCACATTTTTCTTGCAGCCATTTCGTCTTGGACCCTAGACCAGTGGAAAACCGTGGCCTGGTCGGATGAGTCCCGATTTCAGTTGTTAATGCTGATGGTAGGGTTCGAGTGTGCCGCAGACCCCGAGAAGCCATGGTCCGAAATTGTCAACGAAGCACTATGCAAGCTGGTGGTGACTCCATAATGGTGTGGGCTGTGTTTACGTGGAATAGACTGGGTCCTCCGGTCCAACTGAACCTGAACCGATCGTTGACTATAAACGGTTATGTTCGGCTTCTTGCAGCCACTCATGGACTTCATGTTATGGACTGCAATTGTTCGTGATTGCTTTGAAAAACATTCTTGACAGTCCGAGCGAAAGATTTGGTTACCAAGATCGCCCGACATGAATCCCATTCAACATATCTGGGACATAGTTGAGAGGTCACTTCGTGCACAAAATCCTGCACCAGGAATACTTTCGCAATTATGGATTGCTATAGAGGCAGCATGGCTTAATATTTATGCATGGGACTTCCAACGACGTTTTGAGTCCAGGCCACGTCGAGCTGCTGCACTACCCCATCAAAAAGGAGGTCCATCACGATATTATGAGGTATCTAGTCTCCTCAGTGTATGTACAGTTCATAATTTGCCCAAAGAATGACGTTATAGTGGCGATGTTGTTCATGTCTTCTGGCACATGTTCTCCACGCTACTAGTCAAAGCCTTAGACCATAGATGGTTGAAATGGCTCTAAGCACTATGGCACTTAACATCTGAGGTCATTAGTCCCCTAGACTTAGAAGTGATTAAACCTGTTGTATTGTATTATATGTTAACCGGGGACCTAGAAACGACGGAGAGGCTCCGTCCCCGCCGCAGCCGCAGTGGTCCACAACCCGACGACGACTACCGCAGTCCACTTCACCCCTCCGCCGCCCCACACCGAACCCAGGGTTATTGTGCGGTTCGGCCCCCGGTGGACCCTCCAGGAAACGTCTCACACCAGACGAGTGTAGCCCCTATGTTTGCATGGTAGAGTAATGGTGGTGTACGCGTACGTGGAGAACTTGTTTGCGCAGCAATCGCCGACATAGTGTAACTGAGGCGGAATAAAGGGAACCAGCCCGCATTCGCCGAGGCAGATGGAAAGCCGCCGAAAAACTATCCACAGACTGGCCGGTTCACCGGACCACGACACAAATCTGCCGGGCGGATTCGTGCCGGGGACCAGGCGCTCCTTCCCTCCCGGAAAGTCGTGCGTTAGAAAGCACGGCCAAGCACGGCCAACCTAATTAACCTAAGGACATAACACACATCCATGACCGAGGCAGGATTCGAAACTGCGACCGTAGCATCAGCGCGGTTCCGGACTGAAGCGCCTAGAACCGCTCGGCCACAGCGGCCGGCCTTAGACCATGGATGATAAAGACCAGGCATGACCTCATGATATTGAAATCAACATCTCGATCACCTGTCTGGTGGGGGCATCCATTTGCATGCGACATCTGGAATATTTTTCAGTTCACTTTAATTGTAGTACAGTATTCAATAAAAGTTTGTTTATTACATTGGTGAAATATTGTGCAGCGCTTGGCTGCAGCGAAAGATATGTGAAAGAAAGTAATACTACGTTCCACTGGTAAAGTTGTGTCAAAAACACACACACACACGAAAAAACTAGGACTATATATTTCGAGATTAAGTTAGTGAATTTTGAGGTTGAAGCTACGGAGTGATGTCTTTATCAAGGAAAGGTGAACGCGCTTCTTTCCGGGAGTATTTACTTGTGTCTAAATAAAAGTGAATGATGTGGGTAATTATGTACCTTTCTGGTTAAAATACGTTGGTCTTCAGATCTAAAACTCGATGAATGATGAAGATATTTAGAAGAGAGAATGCTAATTTGATACTCACTACAAGAGTTTTCTCTATAGTCAACGTTTTGTAATATACACTGATGGAAAAGGAAATCGCAGCACTAGGAAGGTGTTGGGCGACGTAAAAGATAGTTGGTAGGGTATTTCTATATCTCAAAGATGGTGTCTATTCAAATTTCGCGCCAGTCGCATAAGACTGGAGCTACTAGCGTCACTACGAAGATGCAAATCAGATTTGCTTTGAAGTACGCACCATAACCGTCGTGAGCGTTAGTAATATTTGACATTGGGCGTGGTGAGTTGATATCGGTTAAGAATGCCTTTAAGATGACAGACGCCATGATCATTTGTTAGAATGAGGTCGTGTAATAGGACTACGAGAAGCTGGATGTTCCTTCTTCGATACTGCTGAAAGGATTGGCAAGAATGTAGCCACTGTACAGGATTAGTGGCAGCGGTGTCACGAGAATGTACGGTTGCAAGAAGCCCGGGCTCCGGACGGAAAGTTGAAATTTGTCGTAAGATCTTATGGGACCAAACTGCTGAGGTCATCGGTCCCTAAGCTTACACACTACTTAATCTAACTCAAGCTAATTGCGTGGGCTTTCGCGGCCAGAGTCAGTCGACATGAAAATTTTCCGGGTATGGTACCGCGTCATAATATATAAAACTGCTCGTATCAGTAGACCCGTAAGAAGGCCGCTGCAACCGTGGCCGAAACGTTGGTTTTTGTCCAGCAGCAGTGGTTTTATACATTATGACGCGGTACCATACCCAGTCGACTAAATTAAACTAACTTACGCTAAGGACAACACACACTCCCATGCCCAAGGGAGGACTCGAACCTCCGACGGGGGACGTCGCACGAACTGTGACTGGACGCCCCCAGACCCCGCGGCTACTCCGCGCGACGGCTCCGGACGGCTACGTGGCACTACCGAGAAGGAAGAGTCTCACGTTTGAGCAGCAGCTGGCACCACAGTGACACTACGAACTGATACAAATTGGTTGTTTCAAGGATCTGTGTCGGACCGACACCTGGAGTTATGGCCTGGGCTTCAATTTCGTATGGGTCCGTCAGTTTGCTGTTCGACCTTTTGTGTTGCCATTCACGAACAGCATTCCAGCGGATGTTTTCCAACAGGATACCGCTCGTCCACATGCTGCTATTGTAATGAAACATGCTCTAAAGAGTATCGACATGTCCTTTGGCGTGCTCGATCACCAGGTCTGTTCTCCAGTTGAGCACTATGGGGCATCATCGGACTACAACTCCAGCGTCATCCACCCTATACAACACAAGGCATGCACTTCTGCGTGCTTGCATTCAACTTTTTGGCGGTTACACCGGTTATTAACGCATCATCATTTCACATCTGCATTTGCTTACCTCGAGCTTACATTAACTTGTTATCCTGCAATATTAAACACTTAAATATGTGACCTAGACAAATGTATTCCCGATATTTCATTATTCTACATTAATTAATTTTTTGGTGTTACAATTTTTTTCCTGTCAGTGTGTTATGCTTCTTTTCTGGATACTGTTTCGATATCTGTCCTAGGTTAAGCCAAGTGCATACAGCACAAACGTTTATTTTATGTGACAACCTGACATTACGGACTTCAGTTCTTGTTGCTGTGTTTCTTCAGTCTGAAGACTATTTTGATGCAGCTTTCCAAGCTACTACATCCTGTGGAAGCCTCTTCATCTCCACATAGCTACTGCAACATACATTTATTTGAACGTGCTTACTGTAGTCCTTTCTTCCTTTCCGTCGATAAGTTTTGCCTTCCACACTTCCCTCCATAACTAAACGGGAAATTCCTTGATGTCCCAGACCATCTTTTGACCGATCGCTTCTTTTAATCGAACTGTGCCATACATTTCTTTTCTCCCCAGTTCTGTTCAGTACCTCCTCATTAATTACTCAATCTGTCCATCTAATCTTCAACATTCTTCTGAAGCACCACATTTCAAAAGATTCCATTCTCTTCTTGTCTGAGGTGCTTATCGTCCACGTTACATTTCCACACAAGGCTACGGTCCTGACAAATATCTGTAGATAAGGCTTCTTAACACAAAAATTTGTACTCGATGTCAGCAATTTTTTTTTTTCATAAACGATTTTCTTGTCGTTTCCTGTCTACATTTTGTAGTTTGACCATCAAACGGCTCAGAGCACTATGGGACTTAACATCGGAGGTCATCAATCCCCTAGAACTTAGAACTACTTAAACCTAACGAACCTAAGGACATCACACATATCCATGCCCGAGGCAGGATTCGAACCTGCGACCGTAGCAGTCGCGCGGTTCCGGACTAAAGCGCCTAGAGCCGCTCGGCCACCGCGCCCGGCGTGTGAGCATCATCAGTTATTTTACTGTCTAAATAGCAGCTTTTAATGTCTCATTTCCTATATCCAGTTCCCTTAGCATTGTCTGATTTAATTCGACTGCATTCCATTACCCTTGCCGGTCGTTGTGGCCGAGCGGTTCTAGGCGCTTCAGTTCGGAATCGCGCTGCTGCTACGGTCGCAGGTTCGAATCCTGCCTTGGACATGGATGTGTGTGATGTGCTTCTATGTGTAGGGGACTGATGACCTCAGATGTTAAGTTCCATAGTGCTTAGAGCCATTTGAACCATTACCCTTGATTTGCTTTTGTTTACCTCAACTGCTCTTCCAAGTTCTTCGCGGTATCTGACGGAGCTACAATGTTATCAGCAAACCTCAAGGCTTTTGTTTTTCCCATCATTTTTATAAAATCATAGTAAAGCGTTTCGCACTCGCTAAGAAATCTTTGGGAAAGTAAATACTTCCTGCCAGACCGATATTTTATCGTCTGCTCCTATTGAAACTGTAAACTAAATGACCCACAGTGGAACGAAAACAGCTGTTCATTGAAGAACTGTAATTCTGTAGCTAGTAAAAAGAAAGAAGGGACATTACTATTACCCCATCATCTGGTCAGACGTGAAGAAATGGTTCAAATGGCTCTGAGCACTATGCGACTAAACTTCTGAGGTCATCAGTCCCCTAGAACATAGAACTACTTAAACCTAACTAACCTGAGGACATCACACACATCCATGCCCGAGGCAGGATTCGAACCTGCGACCGTAGCGGTCGCGCGGTTCCAGACTGTAGCGCCTAGAACCTCTCGGCCACTCCGGCCGGCTAGACGTAAAGACTATAACCATAACATTAAAGTTGGTTTGGTTCACTAAATAAATGGCGCAGTGAATGGTAGCATTATCGGTGCTGTCGGTTGCGTTGGTAGGGATGGAAACACAGATGAATGTAAAACGAAATGAGCGTATGGCATCATAGGCCGGGAGGCCCCACCCGGGGAAGTTCGGCCGCCAAGTGCAAGTCTTTTTTTAGTCGACGCCACATTAGGCGACTTGCGTGCCGGTGACGAGGATGAAATGATGATGAGAATAGCACAACACCCTGTCCCCCAATAGAGAAAATCTCCAACCCGGTCGGGAATCGAACCCGGGCCCGCTTGCGTGGGAGGCGAGCACGTTACCACCCAGCTAAGCAGTTAGACGCAGATGAATGTGTAAGAGAGAAAATGGAAGCCGACGACTTGTCTTTGTTTTTTTGTAAGTTTGGTTGTTTGTTTTGCACATAATTAGAATCGTACATCATTCTGTGTTAGTCCATTGTGTATTTTATATCCTTACAGAATATAAATTGCATTTTACAGTAATAAAAATCAGTTGATAGCGTAACTTCTGCATTTTTATGTAATCATAGCAATTACTCTTGATGCAAGTACAGTTTACATGCACAAACATAAAATATGTGTATAATTGTTATTCGCTACGGTCGCAGGTTCGAATCCTGCCTCGGGCATGGATGTGTGTGATGTCCTTAGGTTAGTTAGGTTTAAGTAGGTCTGAGTAAGTCCCATAGTGCTCAGAGCCATTTGAATCATTTTTTATAATTGTTATTGTTAGTTTGTACTCAGTAGAACGCTCTTCATCACGGTCAAAGGCAAGAGTTTCCTCCTGTTACTGATAAATTAGAAGGTTGTTTGTGAATTACAGAAACACGGTTCACATAATTTCGATGAAGTATTAAAATGATGTTGCATACATTTTTGTTTTGCAGTTTTTTCTACTTTATCTTTTTGTCTAGGAAATTGCATTTCCTAGAGCTATATGACAAATCTTTATTGTTTTCTTAAGTTTTCTTCAGTATTCCTCTACTTCACGTAACAAATCAACAGTTATCGAATAAAACCTGTTTTAACATTGACAAGATCAGTTTTGCTACAAATACCGTTTATTTTTAAGTAACAGACAGGAGGATAAGTTTGCAGAACAAAAATGTTCCGTAGGTCACGCGGCCCTTTGTACATCCTCATGCAGTTTTTGGACGGTATACCGCTTCCGGTTTTTGGGGGACTCTATTAATAGACTGGCGATCGTTTTGAAGTAACGTTCGATATGTATGCAACACACCTAAGGTGCAGATAACGCGGATACGAAGTTAACTGATCAAAGCTACTAGGAAAACTACCTTAATCCATGCTTACTTATGATAGTTTACGGCAGCATACAGTAGAATTACAACTCTAACTAGATGTGTAATTGTAATACAAGAAGTTCTTCCGTTACTGAAATCAATCCTCGACTTCAGCTATTAATGTAAAGAAAAGTAACTGTCATCTCTACTTCGTATAGTGCGTAATGATAGAAACACAGCTTTTTGCTTCGTCACGTGACTCACATGTTGGTTTGAAACCTTCAAACAGCAGAGACTAGGCTGTGCGCCTAATACCAATATCGCACTTTCCGCGTGTTCTGAACCCGCAACAGCGCGGCATTCCAACTCACCGCGAAAAGCTCTGTGGCCTGTGCCTACCCCCTCCTCTTCCTTTCCCCTCCCACAACCGCCCCCCCGCCCCCCTACCCCGCCCCCTCCCCCACCACCTACTCCCAATGCGGACGGACGAGGACGTCGCCACGTCTGTAACGCAACGCGCTTTGCTGACTGGCTAGCGCACCAAGACACGCGATACTCCGCCGCTGGACAATAGCTCGTCATAAGACACCGAGACGCCATTCTCCCGAGTGCACGGGTATTATACTAACGTCAAACTCGTTGCAGCGCCGGCCTACCTAAGGTGAGTCGAGAGATTACACCCCGATGTGATGTAACTATCGCCATGTGTGTTACGCTCGTTTTCTTCAGTGACCACGGTCGTCGGTGTTGTGCCATAATTTGAAGATATGGAGCAATACCGGTACCGATAGCGTTAAAAGTTTTTCGTTATACTAGTGTTCAGCACAAAAAAATCTTACAATCCTTGTAAACGGATTGCGCACAAGACAGGTTTGCTGATACGTGAACGAATAATGTATTTCAAACTTCTGACGGGTGTTGTTTTGGTTAGTTTCGATGTAACGCTAAAGTTCCTTCAGACACCTTAGCTCCATGTGCATTTAATTTCTAATCTCAGAGTTTTCGCAGAGAACGAAATTATCAACAAAAGAAGATATCTGATAAAAATTGTGATAACATTCAGTGGATGTGCGAAATATTAGGCTTGTGCAAATAATCGCTACTACCTCCAAAATGCAAACTCTATTAAGTTGTGTTCTTATGCAACTAAAACTTTTTAATATCCTTCGAAAAAATGAGTAATGAATGACAAATGGAGTCGGTCGTGTCGTACCTGGGAGTAACATTTCAAACTACAGAATCCAAGGTTGAGGTAAATTCCTGGCTCAGTTCACCGATTGTGTTTCTGTTTCTTTCTTATCGATTCTTTCACTTCTGGCAATGATCCGAATCGGCGAAATATACCAAGTTAGCGTAGTTCGGATTCCTCAATTTCCAGGGTAAAACTGTTCAAAGATCAGTGGAACGGAAGAAAATACTGCCACCTTTAGAAAAAAGCAGTTTGCCTCTAAAACCAATAGCTTATAAAACACTTGGAGAGTGCATAGTGGAATGTTTCTAAAGTATATGGAATCCACATCAGGTCGAAGTAACAGCAGACAACGAGATTGACAAAGGAAGGGCTGAGAGGATAATTAAATGTTAATGAGACTGACGAGGACATGGGAGTGAAACACTGAGTAATTTACAGAAAGACGGCAAGGGCATCAAGGAAACCAGCTTAGAAAAGCCAAGAGTCTGCTTTCGGAGCAGAATTTACAAATATTTTCCAGCTACCTGCCTGTCCTTTCCGTAGAAACCGCCGAAACAAGATTAGACTAATCTTTACTTGAAAGGAAATGTGTGAGAATCATTAAATGGAACGTCAAGAAACCCTGTTTTGTGGCAGCATATAAAGTTCTTTCTAACATTCTGTTTGTAGTGATTCGCTGAAAACAGATGCAGACATAGAACAACAATCAGATGGCAGAGCATACCTCTTGAATTGCTCTTTTTTCTGTCTTTTTCGTGCAAACTCCACTGAAGGACGAAAGTAACAAATATGCGAAATATTACATTTTACTCTGAACCGTTATGGAGCCGGCATCAGTGACAGTTACAGAAGTCGATACAACTGACGTTCTGTCTCATTAGCTGAATCACGTCTCTGACGCAATGGAAAATATTTTCTTCTGCGATAGCGTTATCACGGAACGATAACATCATCGACACACTCTCAGACCACAAATACCGAAGCGACATTTGTACAAAACATTCGGTTAATGCACCATCAGCTGAACGTTAACAAGCCTGATTCTCTCAGAAGTAGATTCGTGTATGTAAATAAAATACACACTTCTTTACATTGTGGTACCACCAGATTGTTTCATTTTGTTCCCCTACCCAGTGTTTCAGTTATGCATGCACTGCGTTATCTCAGAGCTGGTTCTGTAGCGAAGATAACGGGCGATACGTTACGTGAATTAATTTCGTACGCGACGCGTCCCTAGCGAGAACTCAACGCATATTTGTGATGAACTGCGAGTCTGAGAATCCAGAAGCGGCAGATGTTCCGATCGTTTTCATTTCCATCAGATAGTTACTTATTTCTCGACTTATTAGTATCCACATCAGCAGAAATTGGTTTCCAGCGGCGAAGCAGGGAGTATATACTTCTTGTTCGACAATAAAGTAGTCGCCAATCGCTTTCTAAAGCCATGTTTCGAAAAGGTGTATCTTTGCCTTGTGTTAATTTACGTGTATTTCGAAACACAGTGTTTTGTTTTTCTGCGAATGTATTCATTTGGAAGTTGCCAGTTACTGTAATCACGTCTAGATTACAAGCATTTAGCATCGAGATGTAAGTGTGAGATGTTTTGCGGGATTGCTTGCGCTTTTCACGAACAGATATTTCAGACAGTGTCAGCGGCTTACCGAGCTCATTGTTTATCCCAGAAGTCAGGTATATTTACGGAAGTTGCAGATATGAAGTAAGATTTATCTATAATCACATGGCCGGGATGGCCGAGCGGTTCTAGGCGCTTCAAATGGTTCAAATGGCTCTGAGCACTATGGGACTTAACTTCTGAGGTCATCAGTCACCTAGAACTTAGAACTACGTAAACCTAACTAACCTAAGGACATCACACACATCCATGCCCGATGCAGGATTCGGACCTGCGACCGTAGCGGTCGCGCGGTTCCAGACTGTAGCGCCTAGAACCGCTCGGCCACCCTGGCCGGCTCTAGGCGCTTCACTCTGGAACCGAGCGGCCCCTACGGTCGCAGGTTCGAATCCTGCCTCGGGCATGGATTGTGTGACGTCCTTAGGTTAGTTAGGTTTAAGTAGTTAGAAGTTCTAGGAGACGGACGACCTCAAATGTTAAGTCCCATAGTGCTCAGAGCCATTTTTTATAATCACATGTTCCTGAATTTGAAGTGACCTAAATAATTTCAGTGGTATCTGTCGCAAGGAAATAATTCGAGAAAAGCGCGGGGTTGGGTTGGGGTTGTTTTGGGGAAGGAGACAAGACAGCAAGGTCATCGGTCTTATCGGATTAGGGAAGGACGGGGAAGGAAGTCGGCTGTGCCCTTTGAAAGGAACCATCCCGGCATTTACCTGGAGCGATTTAGGGAAATCACGGAAAACCTAAATCAGGATGGCCGGACGCGGGATTGAACCGTCGTCCTCCAGAATGCGAGTCCAGTGAGAAAAGCATGGAATTACAATACAGCTTCACAGTAGGCCACAACTCACTTTGGAGTTTAGCTTGATTTCCTGCTATCGTTCGGATAGCACTGCTGGAAGAGCTGTTGCCCCGCCCACAGTTACAGCTTGTCGCAAAGTTAAAGTGATTTTTATTTCGGTTTGTTAATTTATTCAAGTTGAGAATGTGATAGGGTGAGATACGTAGCTCAAAAACAAATTTGCATTACCAGTAGACTATGAGGGCTATTCGGAAAGTAAGGTCCGATCGGTCGCGAAATGGAAACCAGCGTGAAAATCAAAAAAGGTTCACGTGCAACAGTTTGCTACACCTTGCAGCTACTTCTCTATACAGTCGCCGCTCCATCTTAGACGTTCGTCGTAGCGTTGTGCCAACTTTTCAATACCATCGTCACAGAAGGCAGCCGCCTGTGCTTTCCTGCACTTCTCAACGCTGGTCTGCAGTTCGTTGTCTGTGCCAAAATGTTGTCTTCATAGCCAGCGGTCCATGTGAGCAGAGATGAACATCAGAGGGAGCCAGGTCCTGGCTGTATGGTGGGCGATCACACAGTTCCCCTAGAAAAGGATGCTGGGGCGTCCTCATTACCCCTACAGTGTGCGGCCGAGAACTGTCATGAAGAACGAAATGCATGACAGTTACGTTGTTCGGGGTTGAATGAAATCAGTCGAAACCTCTCAGCGGCCAACCATACTTGGCGGGAGACACTATTGTTCTAGGTATCTTTAGGTGCTCATTGTGTGCTCAGAACTGAATATAGCGACGAGACGCTATCGATAGGTGTACTAGAAACACTGCCGAACACATCTGTGCAAAGCTTCGTCGGATTTTCACTATCGTTTCCATTTCGCAACCTATCGCACCTTACGTTCCGAATAACGCTCATATATTTTTGCCAACATGATTTATACATGCTTACAGTGATGGAAGAGGTTTACTACTACTCAGAGGTACTGTTTACATCTTACTAATTCTGCGAAGAAGATCAGAGATTTGAATTTCTTTGTAGAAGAAGGGCTTTCTGACAAATCTTGTTTGACGTAAGGCGTTAACAAACCGGAAAAATGTAATTTCTATGAATTGTGTTCCTGCGTGAGCGACCTCTGTTTCTGGGTGAGCAGTATATAAAAAAACTGCAGGTTCACTCTAACAAGGAACGAGGCGCAGCTGATTTCTCCTGCTTCAGTAGGTCACTGCTAAGGCGCGACTTCCGCTTGCAGCATGAGTGGCGGCTTCCCGCAACTCATGACCATCCGATCAGAAATGGAAGTGGTTGCATCACTGTGGAGTAAATAGAGAGGGGTTTTTACTGCTGTGCCGTCAGGTTTACGCACTCGTAAATGTGAGTTTATTGAAAAGGAAACTGGCCGTAATGGACTCGCC
Organism: Schistocerca piceifrons; assembly: GCF_021461385.2. Taxonomy (NCBI): domain Eukaryota; kingdom Metazoa; phylum Arthropoda; class Insecta; order Orthoptera; family Acrididae; genus Schistocerca; species Schistocerca piceifrons. The sequence goes on along the minus strand of NC_060138.1, from coordinate 407,698,982 downwards.
TATGACCTTGAGCGAGAAACTGCCGTGGCGTTGCCCTAGAATGCTTTAAAAAAGACAACGTCCAACATTTTGAAACCGTAGGACCTCCTTGTATCTTGCAGGTGGCTGACAGTCCGATTCAAGCTATTCTGAGCAACATACAGCGTGTTAACGAGAAGTACTATGGAACATTCTGCACTTGCGGCTCGTTTTGGACTTGGCGGCGTCTTATGTAGAGACATACATGAATTATCATTTCAGATGTCTTCCGTCATTAATTAATCGCTAAATTGATTATTATTATCTTTTTAGTTAACAGAAAACAGATAAATATCAAGGAGCAAGTATATACCAGTTAACTGTGTCACAAATCACTGTTAAAAATTTAAAAACGTGGTACAAAAGACATATAAGAAGCCAAAAATATCCATATAGCTATTCTGCCTTGCAATACATCTGATAAACCATAGACACGAAGCGTCGACAAAAGTGCACGTATAATCCACGGCTTTTCCGTTACGTGTTGCTGTTGATAAAAATGGTTCAAATGGCTCTGAGCACTATGGGACTTAACATCTATGGTCATCAGACCCCTAGAACTTCGAACTACTTAAACCTAACTAACCTAAGGACATCACACAACACCCAGTCATCACGAGGCAGAGAAAAGCTGTTGATAACGTTTCGCATGATGAATGTTGGCTGGCCGCGGTGGTCTCGCGGTTAAGGCGCTCAGTCCGGAACCGCGCGACTGCTACGGTAGCAGGTTCGAATCCTGCCTCGGGCATGGATATGTGTGCTGTCCTTAGGTTAGTTAGGTTTAAGTAGTTCTAAGTTCTAGGGGACTGATGACCACAGAAGTTAGGTCCCATAGTGCTCAGAGCCATTTGAACCATTTTTTTTTATGAATGTTGGGTAGAGAACACGACGAGTCGCAGAGAACACGACGAGTCACGAGTCGGATGTGGGTAGCCAATCACGTTGCCCGTGTGTTATTTTCTATTTTTCGTAAATGAAATTAGCTGGTATTTTGTTTCACCTGCAGCAGTTAGTTAAGTTGAGCTACTAGGTCCCCGCTTAACCACCAACTCGGAAATCGCTGTATATTACGACAAGTGACTGTAAACATGTCTCTGCTCGTTTCAGTCGCACCAAATTAAACTGTGCTCTCAGGTCCTATCTTAACCACAACCTCGGAAACTGTGACACATTCCAGAAAAACAGCCAAATATTTGCGGCAACCAAGATTATAAATTTAATTGCCGCTCTTTCCGCTCACAGGAATGCAGTCTCTGCTGTTAGTTTCCAACCTTATCACAATCTCGGAATACAAGAAATAATCGAAAAAAAAATCCGTGATAGAATCAGCGATTCTTATCGCCCTCCGTTCACTGTCACCCGAATGGCTTCGACCAACGATAACGAACTGTCAACAGTACACAACGGAAGAGCCGCGGACATCGTATGTGTACTTTAGCAGGAGCATCTCATATGTAACGTGTGAAAGTTTGTAGCGTGGTCAGTTCTCAGAGAAGGATGCTTACTTTCCAGGAAGATTCCCATATGCAAAAATCTCTTCCAGTGATTTGGAAAGTAAAATTTGACTAAATTAATATAAGTAATAACTCATTGATCTTGTTAACTGCTGAAAGAATAACAAACTAAGGTACAGAAACGAATCGTACTAAATAATAATGCTCCTAATATAGTTTCGGGCAATGGCCTTGCCGCAGTGGGTTCGCCGGTTCCCGTCAGATCACCGAAGTTAAGCGCTGTTGGGCGTGTCCGGCACTTGGATGGGTGACCGTCCGGGTCGCCATGCGCTGTTGCCATTTTTCGGGGTGCACTCACTGAGGATGACACGGCGGTCGGATGCTCCCGATGGGCCACTTGTGGCCTGAAGACGGAGTGCGTAAATATAGTCTCACCAGCAATTCCATTTGTATTAAACTGAACTGCACCTACCCGTCACAGCTTTAACAAAAGACGACAGAAAGGCACGTCGCGGCAGTCGGCAGTACTATAAACAATAAACACAATAAAAAAAGCACGCTATTGATAAAGGGAGTTAGGTATATACGTGTAAGTTAGTAACAGAACATCGTGGACTATATAGGTTAAGTAAAATACAGTTTCAACATGGCATAGATAGGAGGACAGGATTACGCAAAATCGTTAAGTAGAACCGAAACAATGTTAAAACACTGATTAGCTTTTGCGCCAAACAGATGGTTTTGTTTAAAGGAAGGAGGCTAACGCAAAAAATACAGGATCACACAAAATCGTTCAGTAGAACCAAAGCAATGTTAAAACACTGACTAGCTTTTGCGCCAAACAGATGTTTTTCTTATATCAGAAGGAAGCTAACTCCAAAAACTTCAATATAGGAATATCTTAACAACTATTTAATCACAGACTAGAGAAGTCTAGAACAAACGTATAGTAAACAGCAAAATATGTATTTTCAACACTGAGAATGCCTCGAAAATAAGAGAAGAGAAACGTGTGTGGTAGATAAGCGAAAAGCTTTATTTCGTGCTTGTAAAGATGTATGTTATTTACAGATAATACTACTAAAGCTGAGCCGGCCGCTGTGACCGAGCGGTTCTAGGCGCTTCAGTCCGGAACCGCACTGCTGCTACAGTCGCATGTTCGAATCGTGCCTCGGGCATGGATAGTGTGCTGTCCTTACTTTTAGTTAGGTTTAATTAGTTCTAAGTCTAGGGGACTGATGACCTCAGATGTTAAGTCCCATAGTGCTCAGAGCCATTTGAACCATTTTTATTAAAGCTGAGTCGTGCTCAAGACGCTGAACGACACTGAATAATCTGAGAAACTGTAGCTGTAACTGTCATCAGCATACTTAATCCTCACTATCACTCCAACAGCGACAATATAACACATATGCGATGATTCAACGATGTAGAGGTACACAGCATCATATCACAAGAGTCGTGCTGCTTTCACTGCTAAATAACACGATTGTTGATTCAATCTTTAGTGTGCCTTTAAATATACCCGGAATTCTACTTACGGCATTGTGTACCAACGGTATCAAAATAAACAACGGGCAGTGAACTACTGAGCAGTATGGTGTGTGAGTGTAGACGTTGGGGAGTGACCGGTGTTTGAAAGATTTTCGAATGAAGATCTGGATATTCAAGTAAGTTAAGAAGATGAAACTTCCTGGCAGATTAAAACTGTTTGTGCTGGACCGACACTCGAACTCGGGACCTTTGCCTTTCGCAGCAAGTGCTCTCCCATCTGAGCTACCGAAGCACGACTCACGCCCCCTCCTCACAGCCTTACTTCTGCCAGTATCTCGTCTCCTACCTTCCAAAATTTACAGAAGGAGAGCTTCTGTAAAGTTTGGAAGGTAGGAGACGAGATACTGGCAGAAGGAAGGCTGTGAGGCTTCTGTAAGGTTTGGAAGGTAGGAGACGAGGTACTGGCAGAAGTAAGGCTGTGAGGAGGGGGCGTGAGTCGTGCTTCGGTAGCTCAGGTGGTAGAGCACTTGCCTGCGAAAGGCAAAGGTCCCCGAGTTCGAGTCTCGGTCCGGCCCACAGTTTTAATCTTCCAGGAAGTTTCATATCAGCGCATACTCCACTGCAGAGTGAAAATCTCATTCTGGAATTTTAGAAGAGTTATTACCCCTGCTATCCTGCTGCGATAGACGATAGAGGATAGTAGCAAGAATATTCGTTGACCACGCCAGAATATTTCTGACAGTTTTAATTTAAATAATTTCCTTCACAATTAGAAGACAAACATCTTATTGTTGGTGGTTGTGTACTTTGGAATCGTTTGGATTGTTACGTTCATCGACATCCAAGACGTTGTTTTCATTGTTAAATGACGATTTGTAAAATTATAGCTAGTTTCAAACGAAAATCTGTTTGAAATAATGAATGCAAATCAGTGATTTAGTTTATTTACTTATGATTTAGTATATTTAGCTGCATGGAATGGATCTGAAATGGTGGACTATTGATCTAGGACTACTAACTGGATTAACTAATCGAATTGTATTTTTAGAGAGTTTACCCTGTACCATACTGTGTGTTACTGTGTTATCATTTGTACTGTCAGATTACAACTTCTTTCTCCCCAAAACACAGCTATCAATCTGTAAGAACCTAGCTAACGACAGCATATAATACATTATATTGCCAAAGAAATATGTGTGTCATAGGCCTGAATGGAAATCATACCTTTGTACTTCTGGTCTCTACAGAATCTTAAATCTCTCATTCTTCGGATGGACTGTTAGGGAGTGAAGTATTGAAATAATAGTTAAAAATTCTGTTGCCTTATAGAATTCTCATTTTAGTATCACTGTCTGAGGTGGCAAGTTTACGCACAAAGTGAAGTGTCTTTTTGTGGAACAAGACTCATTTCCTCAGGAAAGTTTCAGTTTGACCTTTAGCAGTTTGCGCGAGTTATCTCGCCGTGTAAACCATGTGTCAGGCACGCACACTCAACTAATTTATCTCGCTCGGAGCGAAAGTCTTACTCTTCTCGGAATTTTCCTTAGCCAGGGCAAAGCATCTTTATTCTTTTTATATAATCATGCCTTGTGAAATATTCGGTTTTCATCAGTCTTTCAACTAGTTTTCAGCTCTCGGTCTGAACCTATTAGAAGCTAATTTCTTAATTTTTACATATTTAGACTGTCTTACAGTGTGCATAGTTTGTTTTAAAAATTCCAGCCTCCGTCTTCCTCGGGCTATCCTGCCTTGTTCATTCTAGGACATTTATAAGGAACTGGTTGTGTCGTATTATGTGACGAATTCTTCCGTGTGTTATCCGCTCTGTTTGTCTCCTAAATGACCTTTCTTCGCCAGTTGTTTGAACAGAGTCCTGGCTGATGGTTTTATCTGTCCTCTTTATCGTTAACAGGCTTTTCCAGGACCATACCTCAAATGCTACAAGAGTTTCCATTTCATTTTTCGCTATCGTTCTGTTTCGCAGTCGTACAGCGCTACGCTCCAAATGAAGATCTGAACCACCTTTTTTGTCGATCCAGTATTTATGCAGCTTAACAAAGTATTTCTCTGTTATTCACGAACATTGCTTTTGCTTCTCCAATTGTTTATTTTATGTCTTATTCGTTTCTCCCGTCATCAGTGATCTTACTTCCTAAATAGTTGTATGATATTGCTCGTTTTATATTATTTCCTCTAATTGTAATATTCATTTCTTTTGAGTCCTTTGAACTCGTACTCAGTATTCAGCGAGAAAGAGTGAATGTTGTGTAGTGTTCCCGTTGGGTTCCAAAATTTACCTTTGACTTACTTTAGTTAGTGGATACTAAATATTATTATGATTTTCTTCATCTTCGCAGTTGACCGCAGCCTTGTTACAGTGTCCGTCAGATAACAAAAGACTTCAAACATCGTATCTCAGTTGGAAGCACTACGAAAAACTTACTTTTACGTAGCATAAAGGATTCAGAATTCAGCATGACAGAGCAGTTCTGTAAATTTTAATACCAGTAAAGCCAGTCATATTTTCTTGCGTTTTATTCTGGGACCGTCTCGTTTCTCCAACGTAGGCCAGCACTTCACGAAACTTCTACTGGGAGATTCCGTGATGCCGGCCGGAGTGGCCAAGCGGTTAAAGGCGCTACAGTCTGGAACCGCGCGACTGCTACGGTCGCAGGTTCGAATCCTGCCTCGGGCATGGATGTGTGTGGTGTCCTTAGGTTAGTTAGGTTTATGTAGTTCTAAGTTCTAGGGGACTGATGACCTTAGAAGTTAAGTCCCATAGTGCTCAGAGCCATTTGAACCATATTTTTTTTTTGGATTCCGTGATGATGTTACAAACTTTCAGGGATGATGGAAAAGAAAAGGTGAATGTATCAATTTGAGGTAAGATACGCTGGTTCGGAAACGACCGAGTCGAAGAAAAGTATAAGCGAAAATCTGGTACTTAACTTCGGCTTTAGCTTCGCGCAGCGCTCAAATTAAGAGCCCCAGCTTCCGAACCCTTATCATGACGTACAGAAGTCGTACTGAGTACTCCCCAGTAGACTCAGATAATTTCCTCTGTTGATGATCAAGTAACGCCGCACTTAACTTGATGTCAGAGAGACCGCAAATTCTAAATCTACCGTACAGTAGCAATGAATTCCATTTATCTGTGTACGTTTCACAAGCTTCTACATTTACAGCAGATTTCAGCATGGCGTCCCTTAGCGGCGATGCCGGCAAGTCATCGTTGCAAAAAGTTCTGTCGCACCAGTGGTGTCGTTTGAACAGTGCCACAGGCAGCGAGAATGCTTGGCAGTCAAAAAGTGAGGTGGCATTCCACCATGTTGGAACCACGTCCGTTGGTGAGTAAGAAATGGGATATATTCCAGGAAGATGGGCAGAATGTGTTTGAAACACACTGCGTTCACTGGTGCAGTTTAGCGACGAGGTCATAGAAACTGGTCTAGCACGTTGACTGACAATCTGTATCAGTGGCTCTTCACCGCTGTAGATGGGGTTCTCATCGGCCCAAACATGACTGTTCCGACTATTCAAGATTCCGTATCTGTTGAAACATGTTGCACCCGTATGGTGAAAAGTACATACATGTACACAGGAAAGTGAGGATCGACTGTAAGACGTTGCAAGAACCATTGGCTGAAAACGGCACGAAGTCAGAAGTTGGCAGTAGTGAAGTCATGTACTTTCTATGGATGGTAGTGACGTACACTACTGGCCATTAAAATGGCTACACCACGAAGATGACGTGCTACAGACGCGAAATTTAACCGAAAGGAAGAAGATGCTGTGATATGCAAATGATTAGCTTTTCAGAGCGTTCACAAAAGGTTGGCGCCAGTGGCGACACCTACAACGTGCTGACATGAGGAAAGCTTCCAACCGATTTCTTGTACCCAAACAGCAGTTGACCGGCTTTGCCTGGTGAAACGTTGTTGTGGTGCTTCGTGTAAGGAGGAGAAATGCGTACCATCACGTTTCCGACTTTGATACAGGTCGGATTGTAGCCTATCACGATTGCGGTTTATCGTATCGCGACATTGCTGCTCGCGTTGATCGAGATCCATTGACTGATAGCAGAATATGGAATAATCGGTGGGTTCAGGAGGGTAATACGGAACGCCGTACTGGATCCCAAAGGCCTTGTATCACTAGCAGTCGAAATGACAGGCACCTTATCGCCGTGGCTGAAACGGATCGTGCAGCCACGTCTCGATCCCTGAGTCAGCAGATGAGGACGTTTGCAAAACAACAACCATCTGCAAAAACAGTTCGACGACGTTTGCAGCAGCAAGGACTATCAGCTCGGAGACCATGGCCGCGGTTATCCTTGACGCTGCATCACAGACAGGAACGCCTGCGATGGTGTACTCAACGGCGAACCTGGGTGCACTAATGGCAAAACGTCATTTTTTTTTTTCGGATGAATCCAGTTTCTGTTTACAGCATCATGATGATCGCATCCGTGTTTGGCGACATCGCGGTGAACGCACATTGGAAGCGTGTATTCGTTATCGCCATACTGGCGTATCACCCGGCGTGATGGTATGGGGTGCCATTGGTTACACGTCTCGGTCACCTCTTGTTCGCATTGACGGCACTTTTAACAGTGGACGTTACATTTCAGATGTGTTACGACCCGTGGCTCTACCCTTCATTCGATCAGTGCGAAACCCTACATTTCAGCAGGATAATGCACGAACACATGTTGCAAGGTCCTGTACGGGCCTTTCTAGATACAGAAAATGTTGGACTGCTGCCGTGGCCAGCACATTCTCCAGATCTCTCACCAACTGAAAACGTCTGGTCAATGGTGGCCGAGCAACTGGCTCGTCACAATACACCAGTCACTACTCTTGATGAACTGTGGTATCGTGTTGAAGCTGCATGGGCAGCTGTACCTGTACACGCCATCCAAGCTCTGTTTGACTCAATGCCCAGGCGTATCAAGGCCGTTATTACGGCCAGAGGTGGTTGTTCTGGGTACTGATTTATCAGGATCTATGCACCCAAATTGCGTGAAAATTTAATCACATGTCAGTTCTAGTATAATATATTTGTCCAATGAATACCCGTTTATCATCTGCATTTCTCCTTGGTGTAGCAATTTTAATGGCCAGTAGTGTGGTTTCAAAGTCCGAAATACTCGCGACACGGTACTCTGCGAAATATTCATTTCATGTGCATCTGATCGAGTGTTGATGCTAGCCCCTTATCTACTCGAGTAAGTACTATATCTTCTAAATAGGGAGACTGTGTAGTTCGTCGTTCTCGGTCGTTGTACTGTGGTACCAGCTGCCCTGTTTCACTCAATCGTTGGAAAACTCTTGGAAACATCGTATGAACCGGGTGTCTTCTACGTGGATATTTGATCCTGCACAACGTTTCTGGTTCTCTGCTGCTTTCATTTGCTTGGTCATGCACGATAATCTTGTCTACAAGTTCCGTTGTAAATAGGCTGTTTAGATTTTTATGTGGGTAACGCCACATAGCGCTCTGTATGAAAATCACTGGCTGTGCTGTGTGCGGTCTGTGGCTGGTTGGCATTGTTGCATTATTCGCTATTGTAGTGTTCGGCAATTGGATGTGAACAGCGCATAGCGTTGCGCAGTTGGTGAGCCGCCAGCAGTGGTGGATGTGGGGAGAGAGATGGCGGAGTTTTGAGTGCGGATGATCAGGACGTGTGTCCATCAGAGATAGTAAATTTGTAAGACTGGATGTCATGAACTGATATATATATATATATATATATATATATATATATATATATATATATATATATAATGACTTTTGAACACTATTAAGGAAAATACATTGTTTGCTCTCTATCAAAATCTTTCATTTGCTAAGTATGCCTATCAGTAGTTAGTGCCTTCAATAGTTAGAATCTTTTATTTAGCTGGCAGTATTGGCGGTCGCTGTATTGCAGTAGTTCGAGTAACGAAGATTTTTGTGAGGTAAGTGATTCATGAAAGGTATAGATTATTGTTAGTCAGGGCCATTCTTTTGCAGGGATTATTGAAAGTCAGATTGCGTTGCGCTAAAAATATTGTGTGTCAGTTTAGTGTTGATCAGAATAGGAAAACTTATAAACACAGACTGCAGTTACTAGAGCACAGACAGTGTACACAAGGATTGCTCATGTCAGTACACAACACGCCATCTGCATTTGATTAGTGCCAAACCTACAATCCTAGCAACAGCAGTACCGGTACAAGTAGTGTCAGAGTTACCGTAACGATTTTCGATTATAACTTTCGACTCGGTCGTTTCCAGACCAGGGTCCTTTACCTAAAATTGATACATTTACCCTTCTCCGACATCCCTGAAAGTTTGTAACATCATCACGAAATCACTCTGTACGTCGCGCCCGTGACGGTAGTGCCTGTCGCGAAGTTACTCCTATCGCCGTTCCATCTCGAAGACACGCATTGTCCCCTGGCCTGGTTCTCCGCATGCACACAAAGCAATAAATCCGCACCGTAGCTGTGCTGTTCTATATAATAATTTATTTTATCGTTCCGTCGCCAGCGAGCATCATTCGTGACTAAGGCGTACGAAAGTGCGCATTTCACTCTTCCGGAGTGGTAGGTAGCACCATACTTGTCACTGACTGAACGATTTGAGGTTCCTCCTACATTATTTGAACATGCGACGGGCCCAGTGAGTGTGCAGATTAATAAGCGTGTCTTTGTTTGTGGCAGATACTCAACGACAAACGAAGATGTCTGGAAATACGGATTGGAAGTCAGCATCTACCATCTACGACTTCACGGCACGAGACATCCAGGGCAATGACGTGTCTCTGGAGAAATACCGCGGTCACGTCTGCATCATCGTCAATGTCGCTTCCAGGTGCGGCCTCACTGCTACCAACTACAAGGTACGTAACTAGCCTTGTGCTGACAGAAATTAGCTGCCTGCTCAACTGCACAGTTTTTAAACCGATCTGAAGTTAAGGAAATGCACGAAAAGAGATAGAATGTGAGCCTCTTTGGGCGTGGACAACCATCTGAAATTCGTTGTTGTAAACAACATTGTTATTACCTCACTGACGCCTCCAAAGAGTAAACTAGGCGTACCCTTATGTGTCAGATCTGTGTAGTGTCAAATCTGGAAAATTATGAACACTCCGCTGCAGAGTGATTTGTTCTGGAAACTATTGACAAGGCCGTGGCTCAGCCATTATTCTGCATTATCGATTCTCCCAGGAGTGCTAGTCGAACAATGCATGCTGCAGAACTGAAAAGTTTGGTAGTAGGAGACAGGTACTAACAGATTGAAGAGACAACGGCCGCTTGTGAATCGTACGTGGATGCTCAGCCGGTAAAAAAAAAAAAAAAAAAAAAAAGATCCGCGAAAGCCAAAGTTCCCGGTTTGAGTCCCAGTCCATCACAGTGTTTTAATGCACCCGGCAGTTTTCAAAACAGCGCACACTCGGCTGCACAGTGAAAGGTTCATTCTACAAATTTATAGCGGGATAGGAATGATACACATGCGCCGAAATTACTACTTGTTTCATCGGAGAACAATAATAGTTGCTGACACCGTGTACGTTTTTTACATATTCATGACTAGATTTCAGAAAGTGAGAAGAGCTGATTAAGACGTCGATTGTGAAACTTTTCTTATTACAGAGGAAGAACTGCTCAATGCTCCTGCTTATAGATACTAAACCACGAACCGTTAATCTAAAGCTAGGGAGATGAAGTATACTTCTATGGAAATAGGGTAAAATATTCAAGATCGTTCGTGTCATACACCAGCCAGTATTAAGCTAATTATTAACTGGTTTCTCCCGTTACATTGATGGGATAATCTCCCATCTGCTGCTCATAAAAACACTGCCTAACAAAAAAAGTGAAGCTCCCACAAGAGACTGTGGTATGTCAGTGTAACTTTGAACAGATACACATCACCATCGGGTGTCCAAATGATTAGAATTACAGTTGTCCATGACAGGTAGAATAGCCACAAGAGAGCATTAGTGTCGTTAGAGTTTAGTGCTTTTACGGTGTCTGAGAGGTTCAATAAGGGGCTTGAACAGCGGCAGATATTGAGTGATCACTGTGGGAGACACAGAGATGCAGCGTACTTGTCTGAGACAGTGTTGTCAGAGTTTGAAGTGGGCCTCATTGTGGGTCCCCATTTGGCCGGGTTGTCGAGTCTGCAATAATCAGATTGTTTGGTCGATGTTGGACTGCATGGGAACGTGAGAGTGGGCACACGCACCACAAGCACATCGTAACATATTCTGATCTGCTCATGCCGCCGCAGAACAAACAACGTTACAACGTTCTGTGTCATCCCGCACCACTGTCCGGATACTAACTGCAGTAGCGCAAGGGAATTGCCGTCCCATTCCTTGGTTGCCGTTAACGCCGCAACACAAACAGCTCCGTTTGGAGTGGTGTCGTGATTTGGAAGTGTTGTCTGCTGATGAAAGGTATCACATTGTGTTTTAGCAATGAATCGCGGCTATTCCCTAACACGGCGACCTGGAGAGAATTCCCAATTTTTCAAAATAAGTAGGGTCATAGCGGTAGTTACTGTTGGTGTCATTGTGTGGGGAGACGTCGGGTATAACTTCACGTCGTGGGTGATAGTGATCGAAGGAACTGGTGCGGTATGCCACAGATATTCTGCGTCCTCATGTGTTAACTCTCACGCAACAATATCGTGGTACCATTTTGCAACAGGACAATGCTCGTGCACACATGGCACATTGCTCTATGAACTGATTGTGTGATGCGGCTTTTCGCGGATGATGCTGTAGTATACAGAGAAGTTGCAGCATTAGAAAATTGCAGCGAAATGCAGGAAGATTTGCAGGGGATAGGCACTTGGTGCAGGGAGTGGCAACTGACCCTTAACATAGACAAATGTAATGTATTGCGAATACATAGAAAGAAGGATCCTTTATTGTTTGATTATATGATAGCGGAACAAACACTGGTAGCAGTTACTTCTGTAAAATATCTGGGAGTATGCGTACGGAACGATTTGAAGTGGAATGATCATATAAAATTAATTGTTGGTAGGGCGGGTGCCAGGTCGAGATTCGTTGGGAGAGTCCTTATAAAATGTAGTCCATCAACAATGGAGGTGGCTTACAAAACACACGTTCGACCTGTACTTGAGTCTTGCTCATCAGTGTGGGATCCGTACCAGGTCGGGTTGACAGAGCAGATAGAGAAGATCGAAAGAAGAGCGGCGCGTTTCGTCACAGGGTTATTTGGTAAGCGTGATAGCGCCACGGAGATGTTTAGCAAACTCAAGTGGCAGACTCTGCAAGAGAGGCGCTCTGCATCGCGATGTAGCTTGCTGTCCAGGTTTCGATAGGGTGTGTTTCTGGATAAGGTATCGAATATATTGCTTCCCCCTACTTATACCTCCCGAGGAGATCACGAATGTAAAATTAGAGAGATTAGAGCGCGCACGGAGGCTTTCAGACAGTCGTTCTTGCCGCGAACCATACGCGACTGGAACAGGAAAGGGAGGTAATGACAGTGGCACGTAAATTGCCCTCCGCCACACACCGTTGGGTGGCTTGTGGAGTATAAATGTAGATGTAGATGTAGATATTGATGTACTGTCCTAGACAGCAAGATCCCCGATTCCCAACGGACTGTGGGACGAGCTCGGAAGTCAGTTCTGTCGCATTCTCTCAGTATCCGGGATGTCAAGAACCGATTACAACAGTTGTCGACCAGCTTGCCTCAGGAGAGGATACAATGGCCTTATGACGTCCTTACCAACCGAATTAGTCCATTCACCCACAAGAGAGTGAGTACGACGTGATGCTGATAAGTGGGGTCACACTACCAGGTTCTGTGTAAATTTTACTCGATTTTGTAATCACTGGCATAACATAACATACACTTTCGTCGAACTGTGAAGTTTCGTTCTGTTTCCTCCTCTCATGCTGAGTGGTTCATCTTCGTATCAAGCAACAATAGCAAAATACTGCCCCTACCGGCTGGTGTCGATCGCGCGGTGTATATGTTGAGCTGCCGTTTGCCTGAATGACGGCGTATCCGGACAGAACCATCATGGTGGTTCATCTGACCAGGCGACACGTTTCCATTGATCCACGGTCCAATTTTGATGATCCTATGCCACTGCATTCATGGCGATATCATTGCCTCCGGATGGGAACATGGTGATTGTCTGCTGCGGGGCTTCATACAGGATAAACCTACCTAACTTCGTGATATTAAGTATTGTAAATGAACAAACAGAACAAATGTTCAGTTTAGAAATTGTATATTTTACATATAAGAGACAAATACCAGGTGATCAAAAAGTCAGTATAATATGAAAACTGAATAAATCACGGAATAATGTAGATAGAGATGTACAAATTGACACACATGCTTGGAATAACATGGAGTTTTATTAGAACCAAAAAAATACAAAAGTTCAAAAAATGTCAGACAGACGGAGCTTCATATGATCAGAATAGCAATAATTAGCATAACAAAGTAAGACAAGGCAAAGATGATGTTCTTTACAGGAAATGCTCAATATGTCCACCATCAATCCTCAACAATAGCTGTAGTCGAGGAATAATGTTGTGAACAGCACTGTAAAGCATGTCCGGAGTTATGGTGAGGCATTGGCGTCGGATGTTGTCTTTCAGCATCCCTAGAGATGTCGGTCGATCGCGATACACTTGCGACTTCAGATAACCCCAAAGACAATAATCGCACGGACTGAGGTCTGGAGACCTGGGAGGCCAAGCATGACGAAAGTGGCGGCTGAGCACACGATCATCAGCAAACGACGCGCGCAAGAGATCTTTCACTCGTCTAGCAATATGGGGTGGAGCGCCATCCTGCATAAACATCGTACGTTCCAGCAGGTGTTTATCAGCCAGGCTGGGGATGATGCGATTCTGTAACATATCGGCGTACCTCTCACCCGTCACGGTAGAAGTTACAAAACCAGAATCACGCATTTCCTCGAAGAAAAAAGGCCCGATAACGGTAGATGTGGTAAATCCAACCCAAACCGTGACTTTCTTGTCGTGCAATGGAGTTTCCACGACAGTTCTAGGATTTTCGGTAGATCAAATTCTGCAGTTGTAGGCGTTGACAGACCCTCGGAGCGTGAAATCAGCTTCGTCGGTCCACAACACGTTACTCAACCAATCGTCATCTTCCGCCATCTTTTGAAACGCCCACACCGCATATGCCCTCCGCTTCACTAAATCGCCAGGTAACAGTTCATGATGCCGATGGATTTTGTACGGATAGCATCGGAGGGTACGCCTAAGTGCCAACCAAACAGTAGTGTATGGAATGCCGGTGCGACGTGCGACTGTACGAGCGCTGACTTCCCCGTGCATAGACGAACCCGATACAGTCTCCATTTCTTCCTGAACTGTCTCAGCAGCATTTCACCTTGTGCTCGGTCGACCACTACGGGGTCTATCGTCTAAACAACCCTTGGCTTCGAACTTCGAAATTTTTCTCGGCACAGCTGCATTTGTCAACGGACCTTTACATGTTCGAATCCCCTTCCTATGGCGATAGGATCATAACGTTGAACTAGCACATTCCCCATTCTGATTATACAACCCCACTAAAAGCGCCTTTTCAGGTAACGTCGACATGCTGCGACTACTGGCGCATCTGATTCTCTCTCTCATTACAGCTCCTTTTATACACGATTGTGATGCGCAGTCACTGACGTTTTGCTGCCCAGCGCCATCTGTCGGACATTTTGTGAACTTGTTTTTTTTTTTTTTTTGTACTAATAAAACCCCATGTCATTCCAAGCATGTGTGTCAATTTTTACCTCTCTATCTACATTATTCCGTGGTTTATTAAGAGGAAGTATTTCCCACCACACAACAAACAATAAACTACCCGTTCCATATGCAGCGTTTGTTCCCGCCTAGAATGTCTTTCTCGTGTGAAGACATTCCTCCCATCTGCTAAGGATGATCGGAACTGTCTGTAGAAGTCTTGCCTTAATTAAGAACGAGGAATGTGAACCCTATCACGAAATAAAATACGTCACGAAGATAGGTTTGTTTACCCTATAACAATGTGCACTGGTCGGTTTGCTCCTAAACACTTGGGCCTGCTTTAGTATTAAACTCTGTTGTCAGATGTGCTCAGATCGCCTCCAATCCTTGTTTAAAGTGCGAGCGAGCTTCCACTTCCTCACGACAAGAACAATAAATGTATGTTCACATCTACGTCATACTCCTCAAGCCACCTAATGGTGTGTGGCGGAGGGTACTTTCGGTACCACTATCCGATCCCTCCAACCTTGTTCCACTCGCGAATAGTGCGT
This sequence comes from Schistocerca piceifrons, assembly GCF_021461385.2. NCBI lineage: Eukaryota > Metazoa > Arthropoda > Insecta > Orthoptera > Acrididae > Schistocerca > Schistocerca piceifrons. Next base: position 407,683,707 of record NC_060138.1, on the reverse strand, counting down.
GGGACGAATTATTGTCGGTAAGCCTCTGTATTGGTTCTATTTCACGAATTTTCTCCTCGAGGTCAATACGCGAGATGTATGGGGTTAGGGGGTGGGGAAGTAATATGTTGTCCGATTGCTCTTGAAAACTGCTGTCCCGAAATTTCAGTAGTAAATCTCTCCGTGATTCACAACGCCTCTCTTGTAACGTCTGCCAATGGAGTTTGTTTAGCATCTCCGTAATGCTCTCGTCAGCTAAACAATCCCGTGACAACACGCGCCGCTTTTCGTTGGATCTTTTCTATCTCCTTTATCAGTCCTACCTGATACGGATCCCAGATAGATGAACAATACTCAAGAATCGGGCGAACAGGCGCCTTATAAGCCATTTCTTTCGTGGATAAGTTACATTTCCTTAAGATTCTTTCGATGAATCTGAGTCTGGTGTCTGCTTTTCCCACTATCTGTTTTAAATGGTCATTCCACTTAAGGTCGCTCTGGATAGTTAAGACTAGATATTTTACGGCAGACGTTACCTCCAGCTTTTTGTCATCAATAGTGTAGCTGTAAAGTAGTGGATTTCTTTTTCTATGCATGCGCGATATTTTACATTTATTTACGTTCAAGGACAACTACCAGAGTCTGCATCATTCATCAATTCTCTGCAGGTCGTTCTGCGAATTCTTACTATGTTCTGGCGTTGCTACTCTGGTACAGACAACTGCATCATCTGCAAACAGTCTTAAAGAGTATCCGACGTTTTCTCTAGATCATTTATATGTATTGTAAACATCAACGGTCCTATCAGATTTCCCTGTGGTACTCCGGGTATTACCTTTACATCTGTCGATTTAGTTCCGTTAAGAGCGATTTGTTGAGTTATATCTGCAAGAAAGTCGTGAATCCAATCCCAGGTCTGCTCCGATACTACGTAAGCTCGTATTTTTTTCATTAAACAGTAATGCAGGACGGTGTCACATGTCTTACTGAAACCAAGGAACACGGCATCAACCAGAGCGCCGTTGTCCATTACGATGTGGATCTCACAGAGGAACAGAGCGAGCTGAGTTTCGCAGGCTCTCTGTTTGCAGAATCCATGTCGATTTTTGTAGAGGAGATGTTCGTTTTCCAAAAATGTCATAATACTTGAGCATTAAACATGTTCTATAATCCTACAACATATTGACGTCAAGATATAGATCTATAATTGTGTGGATCTCTCTTACGGCCATTCTTAAACACGGGAATGACCTGTACTTTTTTTCCAGTCGTTAGGTACCTTTCGTTGCTCAAGCAATCTACAATAAATTGCTGCTAGAAGGGGACCAAGTTCTTCCACATAATCTTTATAGAATCTTATAGGTATCTAATCCGATCATGAAGCTGTTCCACTGGTAAGCGACTGTGCTTTTCTTTCACATTCCTCTGTTTTCCTGCATTTACTCATTTCTGTTTATCTCATTGATATTGCATGAGGTCTTCATATATTCTGTGGTCACAGTTCATAATTATTTCTTGTAATGAATGGTTTGTGTATCACTTCCCATGTCTTATATCTCTTGAAGTAGCCTTGTCAGGTACTAATTTCATTTTAGTTTATTGGTTTTGTTTATTAATACAAACTGTTACGTAGATATGTTTTTTCCCGTTTTGTGTTAAAGTTTTTTCCTGTTTTTTCCCATCATATTTACTCATTGAGAACTTTTTTACTTTTTATATTGCATTACCATCACAATATGAAACATATTGTTTACTGTACTTCTGTGATTCATTGTAGATGTGTAGCTTCTTTACCAATGTCGTATACAAACATGTAATTTCTTTGGCGACAATAGTTAGTAAATGTCTGATGATGGCCTTGTAAGCCGAAATCCGGTTAACACAATAAATTAAACAATGTAGAACGAAAGCAAACTAGCGCCTTTCAGTTATTGAAATATCTTTTCGTTCCTTGGTATCTGATCAATATGTCTGAGAAATATTTGCCATTATTTGACAGGAGCTGGTGGAACTGCAGAAGGAATACGGTGAGAGCAAGGGCCTGCGCATTCTGGCGTTCCCGTGCAACCAGTTTAACGGCCAGGAGCCGGGAAACAGCGAGCAAATAGCCTGCTTCGCGCTCAAGACGATGGGCGCCACCTTTGACCTCTTCGAAAAGGTACGCTCTCACTGGATTTTTTGCGTGGCATAGTTGATGCTGTGAAGATCTAATATTTGGAGGCGTGTGAAAAGTTAAAATTGAATCTCGAAGCGAGAACTGAACATTACTAGCGGCTTATCGTTACATCAGTTTTGTTAGTATTCATTGCAAAATCCGGTGATGCCATATCCATCCATGCCATCATAGTCAATTACATCTGAGGACATTTTCTATAGCCGGCCGCGGTGGTCTCGCGGTTCTAGGCGCGCAGTCAGGAACCGTGCGACTGCTACGGTCGCAGGTTCGAATCCTGCCTCGGGAATGGATGTGTGTGATGTCCTTAGGTTAGTTAGGTTTAAGTAGTTCTAAGTTCTAGGGGACTGATGACCACAGCAGTTGAGTCCCATAGTGCTCAGAGCCATTTGACATTTTCTATACCACTGATTTCGTTAATAACATAAATCCTGCAATCTGTTTGCAGAGCAGTAAGGTATAAATCTCTGCATTGATGCCAAATTTTTCTCCATGTGTTCCTTAAACGCCTGTGGATTCAATCTGAAAAGTCTAAAAGCACACTTCGCAGCTGTTTACTTCTGAAGAATTCCTTCGGAGAAGTTTAGCTCTTCAGTTGCTTAAAAATTGTGTTTCAGTGCTGCTATTTATTTGGTTTATTCCACTTAAGACTATGCAGAATCTTTTGTTTAATATCACTGGTTTGTTGACCTTGTTGAATGTGTACAGCAAGGCATTCCCGTTCTCTTTGGAGGCAATTCCTAAATAAGATATTTTAGTACTTGAAACGACCGCCACGGTAATACATGTGTCGTGACGAACCAAAGTGAGAAGGAGAAAAGAAAAAGGATTGGTTTGTAGAGCGTCGTAATCTGACAGCTCAGAACTACGATGCATGTAGGCGAAAAATAAAATAAGATAAAATAAAAAAATCTTCCCACCACAAAAGTCAGCGACCAGTGGGTGGGTTCTTCGATTAGTGCCTCAGTACTGATATAAAAACTGTATGCTGAAGCCGACCAAAAAGCGTTCTGAAAGTACTTTTCGTAAAAGCTTGACCCTGAGAGTGTCACAGAGGTCTTCCTAAAGAGACAGCCAAGCACACCGCTAGAATCGACAACAGTTTCTACTGGCCGCTGGTTTTTCGCCATTCCTTTGATGCCCATTTGGAAGGACATTTCCCTGGAAAGACAGCTATGGAATTTTGAGTATCATCCACACTCAGTTTTAACTCTCACATGTGTTCAAAGTGGCATGTACTGTACTAAACGATAAAAAAATTCAATTTCTGCAGTTATTACACTGTTTAATGGTACTTACCACGAGTAAGATAAAATTTATAGAAACGATTTAAACAAGTAACTGCAGCCTTGGTAATGCGCTGTAGTCGCACTAGTGGCCGGCAGCTTGGAGGCATTAACAGAGCCGCAGATGAGAGATTCAGCAGAAACAGAGGACCGCCTCCGCTGCCAGTTCTGGCAGTAAGTGAACTGCGAGATGCAGGTCTAAGTAATTAGCACCGTAGCGGGCCAGAAACAAGCTGCTTTTAATACTGCTCCTAAGCATCTGTGCATTTTTGATGATTCTGGTAGTTATTGCCCAGTGTCGGCATTGTAAATTCGGAATAACACAGACACTGCAATATTGTATTTATCCCCCGACACCGGGCAAGAAAGTAAAATGTCTCACCTGTACGGGAATATAGATGATGAATGTACGAGTACAGGTTTGGACACATGATTGACGACGTATGGAAGTTTGTGTCCGGCCGTGAGTGGTGCTGGGATAGCCAAATGCTAAGGCGACCGCTCGAGTCCCGACCCGGCACGAACTTTCATTATCGTCATTTCATTATACGGCTGATGGTAGTTTTTCGAATACATTTCATGTATTATTATTTTTGGTTCGGCGAGCTTGCAGATGTGTGATTTCATACCAAAATTCGCTACAAAGTGTCTCATCACATTACTGTCCATTTGAAACTATTTGCTGTTGATACATTCAGTACAGAATGTTTGAACTTTGTCTGTGATAAGACTGTAATGAACGTAACTGACTGCCCTAGTCGGAAATTCTGATTTATCCGTCATATTCTCTGTTCTTCCTCCGTTAACTAACTGTCGAGTTCGCAGAACATTCAGAATTTTTAAGATATATATTCCATAGTTGATGACCATTGAGACACCCAAAAGGATACGCTTTCGTGAGTTATCGTTTATAGTCTTTAAGTGTTTTTTAATCGGTTTTAGTGTAGGGCTTTCACATCGGTAATGAGATACTAGTTGCTGAATGTCATCGGTTCATCGCTGACCCTTAGTAGTGCTTTGGTGGTTCTGAGATTTTTTTTTATTTCTGTTACATGCGTTGTAGTTCCGAGTTTGCAAAGTATGGTGCCGTATAAATGAATAATTTCTGATCTTTCCTTTATTTCTATAGATTGGTGCATGCAAACTGCTGTTTGTTAACAACAGTTGTTTTGCCGTGGCAGTTATTTCCTGTGCTAAAAGACCACATTTCGGAATTGCCTTCCGAGCCAATGGGCTGCCTTGCCATAAACTGTCAGTATATGATATATGGGAGACAGACTTGTTAGCGAACAACTGCCATTGAAAGACAGGTAAGACGTAGTCTTCATTGGAGAATAATCAAATAAATATCAACACTAAAACAATTTCCTCAACAAACTGAAGGGCGAAACGTCACCTCGACAGTTATTCTAAGTTAAAGAACAGGAAAGCCCTGTTTTAGACTTTCTAAACCGTATCCACAATCATTTAAAGAGCAGCTAGATAACAGTCTAGCATCAAGGTAGAACTTCGTGTATTATACTGCTCTGAAAACAAATGACAAGCTCTGTCTGATCATAAAGAACTACGATACAGAAAAGACTCTGTTGTGTAACAATGATCACTGTATATATTTGGATATGGCATAGTCGTCTCTTGTACTGAATATTTACAGAACTTATCTCTTGTTATAAAAAATAGTGAAAGTCACAATAATTCACAATTAAAATTATTAATATTGTACTACGATCTTAGAGGTATAATAGTTCTCTTTCAGTGAAATTTCATTTACACATGGCATAATATTACTAAAATAAATTATGACCCTTTACGATTTTGATGCGGTTTTCATACTGTTGTTTTAAACTCACAATAGACCTAACATAAAATTTTTTATCAAACTCGTACCTTATATACTGTTCTCTTTTTGGGCTACGTACCTCAGTTGGCGTTGGCGAAATGTTTCAACAGTTTGTCATGCGCAAATGGAAGTATTATCTTTTTGTGTAACAAATATTTCGCCTAAGCAAAATATTACTGTGATTATCTGAACTGCACTGATACATTTTTTTTTTTTTACCTGTTGATAGTTCTGGTTTTGGACGTGAGCTTCTGCATCTGAATTTTCGTGACCAAAACCGATTTCATATGTGACCTTGTTATTTCAAGTTCCATCTTCGTTGTTTGTGAACAGGGAAACATTTGTATTGATTGTTCCCACTAACTTTTCATTGCTTTTTGACGTGGATTCTTATGCCTATACTATGTTACTGTGCACAAAGCAGTGCTTAAACGCCGTGTTGTTTACTTGATACAAATCTATTTCTGTTAGGCAGGGACATATAAAAGAAAAAGCTGTCTTGGTTACAGAAGTCCAAATTGCAAATAAAAGTTTGTTTGCACGACATAGGTACGCAGCCAATTATAGAAACAAATACGTCAATGAATATCTACGAAATATATACAACGTTAAAGCTATGATTCTTATCAGTAAATTCGGGGCAGCTCGAATAAAACAAGCCTGATTTATTTTTATTTTTTATTTTTTTTTTTTACATTTAGTGACAACATAATCCAACAAGTAAGGAAATTACAAGAAAAGGAAGTTGCTAGGATATTTTCAGAAATATGGAGCAACGGCACGAGTTCATGAAGCATTCGATGGTAACCAACAAAGGAAGTAAAATCTCCTGGTGTCCAAGATGATCCGATCTCTCTCTTACTGAGATTTTTACCTGCAAGGAAAGTTGAGGATCGAGTGCACTCAAATTTACGCACACACTGGAAGAACGAAAGGAGAACATTGGAAATGCTAATCCTGCTACGCCCAGAGCAACGATAATACAACCTGTCTCACTGATATACTGCGCAGTGTTTCACCAGCGCCAACTTTGGCCATTCCGATCTTACGCAAAGACTAAATCTTCTGTACAGCTAATCGGGTAACTTATTTCCTGTTACACTTAACAACCTTTTGCAGGTTACTTTTATTTAGTTAGGTCACCCCGCACCTGTTTGAAGATGATGGTGCAATATTAGTTTTTTATGGATAAAGAATAAAAGAATAAAGTGTATACTGCTGAAGATGGTGGTTAACTCGAAGTATTCTATAATCAACTAAACGGGAGGCAAGACTACGAAATTTAGAAATCCCCCAACAAGGTCGTTAGAATATTGTTTTTGCGGGAGAACAGAGCTGATGAACTTAGTTCAGACCGTTTTACGTGAAAGTTTACTACTGCCGACCGCTTTGTAGATTCACTTACTGCTGCCGCCAAAGAGGTTAAGAATTTTAATATTCCTTGCAAGGTCAGCGGACATTGCGATCCATAAACAGTACGTTGATACGCTAGCTTCAGAAATTTTAGTTTTCATTGTCGGTTAACAGAACATAAAAAGGATCGAATTACTCGGAATGACTTTTACAGCAGTAATGTTAATTTTATTTTGTTTCGTGCAGTAAATTCAGTTAACGACTGTGTTATGCTACACGCCAGAACCTAAGAAGTTTCGATTCTTTTGATCCAAATTCATTAAACATTTATAACTGGCAAATCGCTGAGTGAAAATATTCGCATGGACGAGGATTCTCCGTAGCTTTCTTCATATATCTCCCAAATCAATGAATATGTGGGTGTTAGGTCGAACAAAAATTGTTCTTTCTTTTCTGTCCCGTATCCAATCTTGCCTGCTGTGGAGCTATCTGTTGAAATTGAGTACTTTCCTACAGAGCTCCCAAATCTTTAACATGGGTGACTTTTGTGATGAGAAAAGCTGATAGGCTAATGGCTAACTTACGTCATTAGGTATCCGCTGTGTTTATACTTTGCATCTGTTACCGTAACAGTGAAACTCAAGGCGAGACATTTGAGATACAGTTGTTCACCTTTAGTTCTTTGGTAGTAGCAGTACGTTTCTTTGCTCTACGGACAATGCCTCCCACTAAAGTAATTATGTATGTCCGACAGTTTAACGACTGCTCTAGCACGTGAGGTGCATTCCTATAGCCGTAAAAGTAACTCTGAAAGAATCATACTGATGAAAAAGTAACGAGGGAAAGGAGCAAGACAGGGAAGAGAGTACGTGGTCCTGGAGCTACCATCCGGGTAGTTACTGTTGTTTCTAAATATTTGTGCCATAAAATTTCTCACATTTGAAACTGTGCTTAGAAGTACTGTTTATAATTTTCCAAGAAGGTGTTACTTCGTTTTATTGATAACCACACAGACATATCTCTTTGTTTCTAATAGGGCTACTGCATTACCTCAAATTTTTAATCTCAGTTTTCATTGATAATTGCATTCTACGATTAAAAAATGTTTCAGAAAATGCAAGTTATCTTTGCTGTATTGAATTTTACATATTTATTCCGACCGGATTCGGTTTTTAACCGTCATCAGGGAAAAGCAAAGAACAACACGACTTTTACATTTCATATATCACGCTACAGACGAATGCTATACTACAGGGCATATTATGATACACGTCAACAGTTTTCAGCGAAATAAAGTGACTCATTCAGTTTACATACAGAGTCTCTGTAACTGGAGAAGACGGGTCTCCTAAACCAAAATGCTCAGAAAATATCTCTGAACAACCTCTGAAATTTTTCTGGGAAGTTCGTGTTTATTCTGTCTACAGAAGAGTCAGCAGTCCAGGAGAGTAACAGCCTCCGCTCAGGTGTCGATCATACTTCACACGTTTGCTACAGTGAATTATACAGGGAGGCGCATGAAACACCGGCCCAGAGTACACATTACTCGCCAATTATGCACGAATAGCTACCTGAAACGAGGAGATACAACAACAGTTAGATAAACATGTAATAATTAGATATCAAAGAGATAATAAAAAAGCTAATGCGAAGGTGTATATTTACTGAATTGATCTTATCTTTTACGTTACATTTCATTAGGTGCTGAAAATGACCTCCGAGTGTTTAGTCTACGTTTACGTACTCCCTAACATTTGCGCAAGTCTGCCGCATCAGTTCTCATAATTTCCTTACGAATATTGTCGTTCAGGTCTTCTTAAGTTATTGGGTTATTTTCATACACTTTTTCCTTTAGACTACACCACAGATAAAAGTCACAAGTGGTTAGGTTCGGCGATGGCGGCGGCCACAATCGTTTGCCGACAGTCCTCTGTTTTGGGAATCTTTCATGAGTCTGTGAGGCTGACTCACGTGAAGTGTGACAGGTCGCCCCAGCCTGTTGAAAGACAGCATACGTCCGATCATGGTGGGGGTGGGGGAGAGGTCAACAGTGCTTAAAATTCCGCGAAGATTCGTATAAACACAGCACTGTAGTGTTTTTTGTCGTCTCAAAAAATATGGGACCCACAATCCGACTTGATGACACGGCGCACTACTTTTTGACTTTTTCAGCATGAAGAGGTTCCTCATTAATCATACAGCGATTGTTTGGTGCTCTAGGATTTCACATGTCCTGTCAGATGGAACCAGGCTTCATCACTCATGAAACACAGCAGCGGATCCAAAATTCCGCTCTCAGTTATTTGACGGTGTACGGTAATTCACACTTTTTGTCTACCCTTTCTCTTTCAATTCTTGTACACATTTCATCCCTATATGGCGTAAAACATGTTGACAAGACCTACGCGAAACGTTCACTTGTTGCGGCAATTTACGTGTCGGCTTCTTTGGAGTCTGGGATCCACGCTCGAATGCACGCGGTCACAGCCGGTTTACTAACGGACGGGGCTCGATGTTTTTTGCATTTGTAGTTGATCCTGTAGTAGGCTAGTTTGTAATCAAAACCAGCATACCGCTCTTTGCTGGTATGGGAACACGAGAAAATTTCTTTGTATAAATGTCCGGCGTTTCCTTAAACGAACAGGTAAACATGTACGCCTCCATTATTGCGGTTCTTTCTAGGAGAGGATACATCTCGCTGAGATATTTACTTAACACGTCTTGACCAATTCGCAACGATTTTCGTACCGATAATACAAAACAATATCAGAACTTCTTCTGAACAGTAGATGACAACTGGCGGGTGACAATGAGCTGTGTAATACTAGGGCCGACTATTCGTGTGCCACCCTGTAGTTGGACATCAGTGGCGGCTCGTGAGTATACACTCCTGGAAATTGAAATAAGAACACCGTGAATTCATTGTCCCAGGAAGGGGAAACTTTATTGACACATTCCTGGGGTCAGATACATCACATGATCACACTGACAGAACCACAGGCACATAGACACAGGCAACAGAGCATGCACAATGTCGGCACTAGTACTGTGTATATCCACCTTTCGCAGCAATGCAGGCTGCTGTTCTCCCATGGAGACGATCGTAGAGATGCTGGATGTAGTCCTGTGGAACGGCTTGCCATGCCATTTCCACCTGGCGCCTCAGTTGGACCAGCGTTCGTGCTGGACGTGCAGACCGCGTGAGACGACGCTTCATCCAGTCCCAAACATGCTCAATGGGGAACAGATCCGGAGATCTTGCTGGCCAGGGTAGTTGACTTACACCTTCTAGAGCACGTTGGGTGGCACGGGATACATGCGGACGTGCATTGTCCTGTTGGAACAGCAAGTTCCGTTGCCGGTCTAGGAATGGTAGAATGATGGGTTCGATGACGGTTTGGATGTACCGTGCACTATTCAGTGTCCCCTCGACGATCACCAGTGGTGTACGGCCAGTGTAGGAGATCGCTCCCCACACCATGATGCCGGGTGTTGGCCCTGTGTGCCTCGGTCGTATGCAGTCCTGATTGTGGCGCTCACCTGCACGGCGCCAAACACGCATACGACCATCATTGGCACCAAGGCAGAAGCGACTCTCATCGCTGAAGACGACACGTCTCCATTCGTCCCTCCATTCACGCCTGTCGCGACACCACTGGAGGCGGGCTGCACGATGTTGGTGCGTGAGCGGAAGACGGCCTAACGGTGTGCGGGACCGTAGCCCAGCTTCATGGAGGCGGTTGCGAATGGTCCTCGCCGATACCCCAGGAGCAACAGTGTCCCTAATTTGCTGGGAAGTGGCGGTGCGGTCCCCTACGGCATTGCGTAGGATCCTACGGTCTTGGCGTGCATCCGCGCGTCGCTGCGGTCCGGTCCCAGGTCGACGGGCACGTGCACCTTCCGCCGACCACTGGCGACAACATCGATGTATTGTGGAGACCTCACGCCCCACGTGTTGAGCAATTCGGCGGTACGTCCACCCGGCCTCCCGCATGCCCACTATACGCCCTCGCTCAAAGTCCGTCAACTGCACATACGGTTCACGTCCACGCTGTCGCGGCATGCTACCAGTGTTAAAGACTGCGATGGAGCTCCGTATGCCACGGCAAACTGGCTGACACTGACGGCGGCGGTGCACAAATGCTGCGCAGCTGGCGCCATTCGACGGCCAACACCGCGGTTCCTGGTGTGTCCACTGTGCCGTGCGTGTGATCATTGCTTGTACAGCCCTCTCGCAGTGTCCGGAGCAAGTATGGTGGGTCTGACACACCGGTGTCAATGTGTTCTTTTTTCCATTTCCAGGAGTGTACATTCTGGGTGTTTACAAACTTTTAGATCCAGATAAATTTGAGAGTGTGAAATTAATAGCATCTGCTGTATCAACTAATTTATACAACTACAGGCACTGTCAATAATAATAATAGTAATAATAATAGGTGCATAACTTAGCTGACAAAAGAAAGAATTGTTTTTGTGGAATTTTGTTGTTTTGTACATAATTAAGCACAGTTTAGGGCACTAACGAAAATAATGTGTAAGCTTTAGCAACTCTCCATTTCGCATTTTTGTGTGAGTGGGAGTTTTCGTGCTTTTCAATTTTTCGGACAAATGTATTACTTTACGAATTTACTTCCGGGCTGAAAATCTGATATTCCTACGGTGCATCCACACAATAGCTTGTGCTAACTGTACACGTCCTTGTTAAATGTTCGCTTGTAGTCACGCTTGTTTGATATCGTCACTCTTTCAAAGGATCAGCTCCAGGAGGCCCTAGTTTCTTTGCGGCTAACTTTTCTTGGTAATTTACTTTTCTGTTCCCAGAACGAGATTTTCTTTCTGCAGCGGAATATGTTCTGGTATGAAACTTAGTGGCAGATTAAACCTGTGTGCCGGACTGAGTCTCGAACTCGGGACCTTTGCCTTTCGCGGGCACTGAGCTACCTAAGCACGATTCACGACCCGTCCTCACAGCTTTACTTTTCTGTTAGCATTTAAAACAGATTCAACATAGTTCATGTTTACACTGCATTCGAAAGCTGATTCCCGCAAAGTAAACAACCAACTCCAAACACGAAGTGCCGTTTGTGGAAATGATTAAACTCAAGTAAAATGTATACCAACATCGTCACTTGGCTAGAGCACAAGTGAGGCGCTGAGGTCCAAAAAGGGCCTAAAGAACACTGCCGCTGAACCCATATTTAAGTAAATGTCACAGAAACCAGTGACACAGCTTTTCGTGAATTTTCATATGTACATTGCGGGCCTACAGCACAGCTAAACGTGACTCTTCATGAGATCAACAGATTCAGAAGCCTGAATAAATGCCAAAATCGACGGTGATGTGTTTTGGCCATAATGATTCTCATCGCCTCAAATGGATTATTGTATGGTACAATTCATAGCTTAATATATTATAACTCATTCAGAAACCCACAAAATATGTTTACTGCCAGCACAACTTTGACATATACTGACATTCGATCTAATTTTACTATTAGTGTGTGAATTAGCGTATCTGAGAAGTGTGCTATCACATAGCAGGATTTATGCTGAGCGAACGGGGATAAATTCTGCCGCAATGTGCTACCACCTGGGTGCACTGACGTAAACTTCTAGTTGAATGGCAAGGGCTAGCTGTGCCCATCGTGAACTGTGCACGCTCTTCATCAAATGCATATGTATCTGGCCCATAAGCTAATTACGTCACGCGAATTACGCATGCGCAGAAGCTCCTTAAAACGTGCACAACTGGAGGTGTGCTCGTCACTCTGATGGCAAGTTTCACGGAGTCTAGAGCAGCAGTAGCGCGGTAGATTTAAGTGCCTTTATCTTTCAGAATATAGCATCTATGTTACGTTTAACAGCATTCAAAGAAAATAACCAATAAATCTGAAAGTTGTCAAAAGTTAGAGTGTTCAACTGCTCTTGTGCTCGTACACAGCAGCTGTTACTGTGGACAATATAAGACAATTTTTAAACGAAAATTCGAGATCATAATAAGAGTGACTGGGTGACCTGCAAAATTCGAAGTAATTTAGACTTAAGGGGTGTAGGACATCAAAGGGGCCGACTTGGAGCAGGAGAGGCACCACAGGACATTTTAATTTCCACTGTCTATACTTTTACAAATAAATTCATAAAACTTTGTCGGCATGATCTGGAAGGATTCAGAATTCACTCTCATAGCAGTGGAAGTTCAGAAACATAACAAAATAAATTTTTTTGCATTTGAAATTTCATCATTTTTTCACTTACTATTGGCTGCATTTGTTGCTGTAGGTACACTCTTCTTCATAAGGAAGAGAGATTCTTCGATGAATTTTGCGCAGCATCCAAACCATACTTACAGGTGTATGAAACTAGAATTTTCCAAACCTATTAAAAACTGTGGTAAAAATTGAGATAATCAACTATAAAACCTGAGTTTCTTCTGAACGCGAAGTTTAAAATGTAACACTTCATTCATTTTTCATAAATTAAAAAAATTCTAGAGCATCACACACCCGTAAGTATAGTTTGTATTCTGTGCAAAATTCATCGAAGAATCTGTCTTACTTCTGAAGAAAAGTGTACCTACAGCAACAAATGCAGCCAATAGTAAGTGAAAAAAATTATGAAATTTCACATGTAAAAAAATGTACTTTGTTGTGTTTCTGAACTTCCACTGCTATGAGAATGAATCCTGAATCCTTCCTGGTCATGCTGATAAAGTTTAATGAATTTATTTGTAAAAGTATAGACAGTGGAAATCAGAATGTCCTGTGGTGCCTCTCCTGCTCCAAGTCGGCCCGTTTGACTTTCTAATCCCTTTAAGGTCGAGAATTTTTTTCCTCCATGCTCTAAAAAAATATCATAACGATGTGTTCGTGTCTAGTTACAATGAAGGACGGAGTTTAAAGGCACAGTGTTGTGTTTACCTTCTGTTCGCTTGTGCAGGTGGAGGTCAATGGTGACAATGCTCATCCCCTATGGAAATTCCTGAAGAACAAGCAGCCGGGGACGCTGGGAAACTTCATCAAGTGGAACTTCACCAAGTTTGTAGTTGACCGCGACGGCAATCCAGTGGCCAGGTTCGCGCCCACGACGGAGCCCAAGAAGATGGTGGACACGCTCAACAAATTCTTCTGAGCCGGACCGGGGGGCTTTCGGCGTTCAGGCGGTTCCTACCAATCGCCTCTGTTTTTTGGGGACAGTAGAATTCATGCGTACAAATGCTATTACACTTTAAACTTCTCACAGGGACTGTCAAAGCACATTCGAGACTGTTTTCTATCTGCACGTTGAAGCGAGATTATTTAGCGTAGACATTTTGGGAAGGGGGAGGGGCGTGGAGTCCTTCAAGGAGCTGTACTGAGACGAACATAGAATTCTTTTCAGAGATACATGGCAGAAGCTCTCATCCATTGTGTAAACTAAACTAAAATTGCGAGCATTATACACCTGGTATCTAACATCGTTTTTAAGTTTTTTACTTTGAAATTATATTGAAATATATGTATTATTAACGTCTGTAGTCATCGTTTCGAAGATATTAATGCAAGTGTATGATGCTGACCATAAAGTCATCTAGACTGTTTTCCATCTCTTATTGCATCCTGATTTGTAGTGGGTAAATTTCATTTTGTGAAACATTTAAGCAGTAAAGGAAGGCATTACAACGTCGTGTGTCTTGAAAATCTTCAATTTTATGGTTGGACTGAAACCTCCTTGAGTTTGGATCTGTATCCTTTAACGAACTGATGCAACATTTTTAGATACTTTGAATAGATAATATCTCGCTGTAGAATTGATACGATTTAGCCATTGTAAATTTTACTGTGAGTTCGAGTTCTTAATAAACTACATGTACAACCACAAAATAAAAAATTATTGTTTTTTCTTGCGTCATGTTTCAGACGTATTGTGCTTCTCAGATAAAAATTGTGGTCATTGTGAAGAGACATATATGTTTCCAGAATGAGATTTTCACTCCGCAGCGGAGTGTGAGTTGGTATGAAACTTCCTGGCAGATTAAAACTGCGTGCCGGACTGAAACTCGAACTCGGGACCGAGCCTCGGTCTGACACACAGTTTTAATCTGCCAGGAAGTATCAGACACATTTGTGTTCGCTATTGATACGTTACCAGAAATAAGATTTTTTTAAAATCTATTTATTGGTTAAGGTGGTATAAAATTCGTGAATGATAATGACCAGGTCTATTTAATGGTTCATCTTTCATGTTCTGTGTTGTATGTAGCTCATGTTTACTTTTGATTCACGTCAGATGATGTTTGCTACACTTGGTTCCCGCATTGTTTCTGACTTATACGACTAATGGCTAACTGCTGCGAGGCTTAAATAAATTGGTAACAGTAACAGTAAGAGGAGCACATCACTTGTTAGTTCCCCAAATCCTTGTAAAAATATATCTCTCCAAACTGGCTTAATGTAGAGAACAACACCTCGTGTATTTAACTATTTGTAATAGTCTAAATATTGTTGATTACAATACTTCTGCCTCAAGAGGTGGAGCATGCAATGTGTGCCGACGTGGTATATTAAAACGCCTCTATATAGTGCGCTGGTTAGAGCTAAAAAAATCTCATCGTGTTTAGTTATCAGAGTTTCAGAAGATCTGACTTTTTGCCTGTCGGGTTTCGTCAGGGATGCAGAGTGTATATTTCTGTCGCGCCATCGTCAGAAAAATCATTAAACTATTGACCGAAAATCTCGAGACGAGGCGACCAGGAAATTCCTTAACACATGGACATGGAAGCCACAACAATTTCGTATTTCAGAGTATCTACTGTACAACACATTGTAGTTGTTGTTGTAGTCCAAGAGATCACTGAAACACACACACACACACACACACACACACACACACACACACTCACACGCTAAAACATTGTCACTAGCGCATTGTAGTCTGCATTGTTGACGATTGGTTCTGTCAGTGAGAGAGAACAATGAATGTTCTACAGGAATGTTTTCCTTCATAAGCTAACAGTCATGAGCTTTGTGTGGAATAAAGATACGACATAGGAGGCAAAAATGGTGTATTGACCTTTCTATACACCTATCCTGACCTTTGATTCTGAAACCTGGAAAGTGAATAAAAGTAATTTAAGCAAGATATAGGCATACAGGTGTGTAAGTACAGTCATCGTGGCCGTGAAACAGGTAAGTGAAGTGCGGTCCTCTTCCCCTCCTACATCTCTACCGCCACCCCACTCACACGCAACTCAAAAAAGCGTCGCCCCCACATCGTCTCCCACAGACAGTAGGCTAATCTTAGAAAATAACATATTTGTGTGTGTTATTCGAGGTACTGTGCCATTACACAGAAATCCACACACGTGCAAGCAATCACGGACACTGTGTGTGAAATTAAAATACATTACAAACATATTATGACTCTATGGCTTCGCAGAGAGCTTTGATACAGTCAGAGATGTTACATTTGTTGTATGGATTACTGTATTTACAGAAAGCTGTCACTTGTAACTCTTACCTTTCCGCTACTGACTGCACCCACAGCTAGGGTTGCCACATCTAGCTGAGGCCTCGCCGGGACACTCTGAGATATTAGTTTACTAAACATAAGTACTTTTTATTGAGAACACATTATATGGAACTTGTTGCGGCAGAAGTAGTTGGTACACCACAGTTTTCGGGAAATTTCGCATTTTTCAGCAAGTCTTTTTTCCGTTTTACGTATTTATAAAAATCCGCAAGTCAGTTTGTAGTTTATTCTACGTTTCGCATCTTAATGCGGGTGACCTTGAACGGGACTTAGTCTCTGGCGCGGCTGCTGCAACGCACGATCCCTAGCTCTACTTAGATCGTGTTGCAGAATAGTTCACTTCCGGTTGTGCAATACGCGCTGATAAGGGACTGCGTTCGGCCGTTGCTGTTAATAAAGATCAACGGTGATTGTATGATTTATTATAGACAATAAAGTGTGTTTTGTCCTTTCCTTATCTCTTTTCCTTATCTCCCTCCCTTTTTTGATTCAAAAAATCTATTCACTTTTTGTTTTGGTGGCCGTGCCGCTCTTGGTTGCACGCTAGGCGGGTGACCTTGAACGGGACTTGGCCGCTGGACGAGGTTGCCGGGCAACACTGTAAGATTGATTCCACAGATCCTGGCGGCAGTCGATTTCTTTGGATTCAGGATATTCAGTTTTACGGTACAGTCAAGAGACTTGAAGGATTGATGATTCTTGACAACTTTGTAAAATCACGAATGTAAAATTAGCCTTTCATGCCGATGTTGCCTCGAATGTATTGTATGATTCTTCGTAGAAAGATGATGCCTCATATGTGCCTTACCTCTGTGAGTTTCTGAGATGAAACAGCTACAAATTGATCCGTAAGTCCTTTCTTGACAAAAGACCACTCTTTCGTGTAATCGTTCGAAAGGTGACACTTTTCTCTTTCCATCCTTAGGCGTAAGCTGTGATAATTTTATTAGACGGTAATTAGCCAAAAATAATACTTTAATCATCGAAGTACACGTTATACGCAGTGATAAATCAAAAAAATAAATACTGAATACTGCAATATTAATTGTGGGCTAGCATGAGACTCTGAAATAACTCAATACTACGATAACATACGTACGGACATCGGCTATACCGAAGTACGCACGAAGTAATATTTTATACACAGCGCGCGACTCACCACCTTCTAACAGATAGTTCGCGTGAGCGCTGCTATTATGGAGAGAAAATATGCATGCTTTTACACAAACTGTAATGATTAATTTGGTTCTCAGGGGCTACTGGTCGTTTATGTCCAACTTCACAAAGAAACTGAGATATTTTTTATGCTTATTAACCGGAATATTTTTCTGTATTTACTATTCTTTATCTGCAAGGCAAACACTGACGAGAATCTCATCTGCCGTTAAGCGGCCAATCTTAAACATAGAACTCATTCAGTACGAAAACATTAAGGAATGGGTTTTGTCTTTACATTACTAGCTTTGAAACTATTAAAACATCAAAATAGAGAAGTGTCCTGCATTTACATTTAATATAACAGACTGAATTTCTAACTAAAAAATATCGCCAGCTTAATGGCCGACCAAATGCTACTAAGGAAAGAGAGCTCTCCACAATACGAAGTTCTGATATAGAGTTATTAATTACAATTAATGGTGGCTATTATGGGAGGTGCTCACTACTTCAATAACCAACACCTTCTAATAACAATTGGATATATATTCTGATAACTTATAGACAGACTTACTTAAATATCAGACTGTGGTACAATGGCGACCTTCCGCTAGACGAAACAAACTAAGAAAAAGTCTAACCCAAAAAAAATTATCTGTGTTCTTCTTCATCTACATTACACAGATACTGTAAACAAAAGGCTATTTGTTAAACGCATCGCTGTTTGCGAGCTTTGCAGATAACAAACTACACTTCATAATATTTGATATTCATCGCATGCACGAACGCAGTCTTTCAATAATTTGTAGTTCACAAGTCACTAATTTTTAACACAAAAAACCGTTTTAATTTTTCTCTAAATGTCAATTTATGTGACGTTCCGTCACCACGTCATTAAACACTTAACGCCCTATATGCCCTCCGTACACACTTTAAATATTACTAACTTGCACTCGTTGTTCGTATTACGTTTAGAAAGAACTGTCTTATCAGATCGTTAATCAAATGGGAACTGCTTGATAATTCCACGTGGCGCTGCTTAAACAGTTCCAGTCCCGCACTACTGGAGAAATCTGGTATATTCTCGAACGATGGAGCTATATTTAGAAGGTGCTTGAATCTACATCTACATATACATCTACATATATACTCTGCTAGCCACCAAGCGGTGTGTGGCGGAGGGAACTACTCGCACCAAAGTAATATTTCCACCCCCCCCCCCCCCCCCTCTCTGTTCCGCTCGCGGATCGCGCGAGGGATGAACGATTGTCTCAACGCCTCAGTACGAGCTCTGATTTCCCTTATCTTTGAATGGTGATCATTGCGCGATTTGAAAGTTGGTGGTAGTAAAATACACTCTACATCCTCGACGAAGATTGGATTTCGGAATTTAGTGAGCAGCCCCTTCCGTTTAGCGCGTCGTCTATCTGCAAATGTGTCCCACTTCAAACTTTCTTTGAGATTTGCAACGCTCTCGCGATGGCTAAATGTACTAATCACGAATCTTGCCGCTGTTCTTTGGACCTTCTCAATTTCTTGAATCAGACCCAACTGGTAAGGGTCACATGTTGTTGTTCTTGGCCGGCCGGGGTGACCGAGCGGTTCTAGGCGCAACAGTCTGGAACCGCGCGACCGCTACGGTCGCAGGTTCGAATCCTGCCTCGGGCATGGATGTGTGTGATGTCCGTAGGTTAGTTAGGTTTAAGTAGTTCTAAGTTCTAGGGGGCTGATGACCTCCGATGTTAAGTCCCATAGTGCTCAGAGCCATTTGAACCATTTTTGTTGTTGTTGTTGTCTTCAGTCCTGAGACTGGTTTAATGCAGCTCTCGATGCTGCTCTATCCTGTGCAAGTTTCTTCATCTCCCAGTACTTTTTTCAATTTACTCCGCGGGTGTACCGATTAATGAACACACCCATGATGTTTCAGCGTCCTGCGAAGTGTAGAGCCCTTGCTGCACCACTCTGAACACTCAATTTAACTATAACCATCCGGTACATAGCTGCTGCAGTATTTCATTATTCAAATCATAAAACAGTTCGGCTTGCGGAGCTGAAAGTGCTGAGTTTTATAGCCTCTGATAATGTCTCCAACATTAGGAGACGAAACGTTAGGCCCAGAAACATTTCTTTCTTTCTCTTTCTTTTTCTGAGTCACTTTGAGTAGTACTTGCAGCCTACATTTGCTGGACGTATTTTAATCTCCGTTTTCCTCTGCAGCTCCCTCTAGTATCATGGAATTCATTCCCTGATGCCTTAAGAGATGTCCTATCATCCCGTCCCTTATCCTTGTCAGTGTTTTCCAAATATTCCTTTTCTCTCCGATCTGCGCTGAATATCTATGTTCCTTACGTTATCAGTCCATGTAATTTTCAACACAGTCTAATACCCATAAAATAAAAATTACTTAAATGAGCTTTGCCGCGTTCTTGCATATGTGAAATTGTCAATTGCTCTCGGCAAACCAATATAAATTTGTACTCCTACATCTTCATCAAGACCGCTTCAAAACCCTACAAGTCCAATCGCGATCGTAAATTAGTTTGAAGTGGATTTCTGGTGTAGAAGATGGGCTTCATCGAGCTACGTTGTCGTTTTAATTCAAAATGAAATTTTAACCGTGTAAATCTAGTGCAAAGTTTGGATTTTTTGTTGAAAACTCGGTAGGTCTACCAAAAAATTTGATTCACATCGCGATAGGCCCATTTTTTCCCGACTGTCAATGTGAGTAGTACCTAAACTCCAATAAAAACTGTTACGCTAAGACAGGAAGCATTTCGAAAGTTCACAACAATGTTTACATTGTATAAAATGGTTCAAATGGCTCTGAGCACTATGGGACTCAACTGCTGCGGTCATTAGTCCCCTAGAACTTAGAACTAGTTAAACCTAACTAACCTAAGGACATCACAAACATCCATGCCCGAGGCAGGATTCGAACCTGCGATCGTAGCGGTCTTGCGGTTCCAGACTGCAGCGCCTTTAACCGCACGGCCACTTCGGCCGGCTTACGTTGTATACTGTGTATTATTTTGGCCAAGGCATTGTCGTAGACCACAGGTTTGTAATCTAGCATTGTAGTTTTGCACGAACTTGCACTTCATGTGAAACATGACGAACATGGCAGAAAGTACAGTGTAGGGGACTACTCTTCTGGATCTAGGGGCAGAAGGAGAGCATAGTGAAAAGAAAAGGGGTGCAGTTGCAAATGTAAATTATTTTAAAAGATTTTTTTCTATGAAGAGGACTATCTGGTGGATTTCCTTTCTTGAAAATAAAACACTTCAGTTGCTAGATTTAAAACGTTTATTTGGTCCTTACAACTTGTTTTGAAATACTTTAGCCCTTTTTACACTGACTTAAAAGGATAAGCTGTAAAGCATCGTCACGCTTGAATACATGAAAATCATTTAAACCATAAAACGTCGCCATTTGATTACACAGATCTGCAAAAAAATATTTTTTGAAAGTTGTTTGAAATTTGGTAACTGACGTTTATGTACTTTTCAGCGCTGGTTTCAAAAATACAATCCATTTTTTTCTGTCACGTCAGGTTTTCTCACAAAAAGGGAGTATTTTTTGGGTATACTAACAAAATTTAAGCAATTAATAAAATTTTTTCCAACGTTACAAAATTTTATTTTATTTATAAATCATTTTCTAAACTACATTTCCAGTACAGTTCCATTTCTCTTTAAGCTCATAAGTCCTTATAATAACGCTTTCGCTTTCTGTCGAAGCTTCTTTTATTGCTTTTCCGGCTGTGGACTCGTTGAGGATCATCTCTTTTTATCATTCATCAGTAGTCCGCTATCATATTGACGTTCCATCTTCCTTGACATCTTCTTTCCATTTCTTTGATGTCTTGGTCGAATCTTCCGCCCTGTTCTTCACTTACGACACCAAGGTTTGCAGGGAAGTAGTCAAGATGTGAGTGGAGAAAATGAATTTTAATGCTCATGCTACAGCCCAGCTTCTTAAAGTTGTAGTCTGGATCTCTTTTGTTCCCTAGGAAACCGGTAACAACTAATTTAAAAGATGTCCATGCTGCCTTTTCTTTTGTTTCCATTTTGTCCACAAAGTTGGGATCTGTCATTAGTTTTCTAATGTCTGGTCCGACAAAAATTCCTTCCTTTAGCTTTGCCTCGGATAAACCAGGAAACTGTCCACAAAGTTATCTGAAACACTCCCCTTCTTTTGGCAATTGTTTCATCAGCCGCAACTTAAAGTGAAGTGGTGGAAGTAACACCTTTTTGTGATCCACAAGGCTTTCCTCTCAACATTTTTAACCCCTACCTGTAAAGTTTTTCTGAAGGGCCAAGCTTTTTTTATGTAGTGTTGCTTTCTATCTCTACTGTCCCATTCACAGAGAAAGCAAGGGAACTTTGTATAGCCACTTTGTTAACCAAGCAGCATTGAAATCACTTTTAAATCACTACATAGTGTCCATTTGTGGTCTGAATAGCAGAGTTTGCTTAAAACCAGCTCAAGTTTTTCGTAACATTCTTTTAAGGGAACTGAGTGTACAACTGGTATAGAAGCACACTTATTGCCATTGTGTAGAAGTACTGTTTTAAGGCTTCTTTTTGAAGAATCAATAAAAAGTCTCCACTCATCAGGAACATATTCTATTTTGAAACACATCACTGCAAAACACCAGGTCACCTTCTTAAGAGAAGAAAGGTACGAACTCCTTTTCTCTCAATCGATACCAAGAAAAGGATGTACCCGGAGCCAATATATGTTTATCTTTCAATCTATATCCTAAAACCTCTGCCGATTCTTTAGAAAGGCCTAGGTCTCTAACTAAATCGTTCAGTTCAGATTGTGAGAATGGAATGGAATCGGTTGTGCCAGGATCCAAAGGATCTGGAGGAGTGGGTTTTGGTAATTCAGGTCCATGAGGAACAGGGCGAATGACTGATTCAATGTTACCATTAATATAAAATCATTAATTTTGATTGTATTGTTTGGATTGCAGTTGGACACATCTTGTTTCCTTGTATCATTTATCATTACCCAAAATAAGAGCTAGATTAGATTCTTAAATTTTTCCTATGTAAATTTGGCCCAAAGCACGAAATGTCCCTGTGGTTGGTGTGAAATTAAGGAAGTCCATAGTTTCTAAAACATTTAAATGATAAAAGAGTGAGATTTTTCTACTCATTCCATTTTTTTATGTTCAGGATCATCAATAACTTCTCATATTCAGATTATCAGATATTATAAAACTGCACTCGATATTACTTTCTTGTCAGTCCTGTAACATTTTTATTTGTGGACTTCTCACGTTTTGAAAAATGATTTCTCTTTTTTATTCTATGAATCACTATAAACTCTGTGGCGGAGGATTCCGTTTAATTGACTCATACTTCGAAGTCTGCCCCTGTCCTACTCCCGGATGGGCTGTAGTTTTTCTGACATACATCACGACGCATGTGCATACTTCAGGGTAACTAGACATTAGCTCTGCTAAATCTTGCACAACAGACATTTATTTCATTTGAGGTTAAAAAGGGGTCTTATCAACATTATTGTTTTGAAACCAGAAGAAAAATGTCTTAGGATAATATTTGCGAAAAACTAAAGTACTTAGTTTTTAAGATCTTCGTCATAGGCAGTAGATTTGAAAAAAAGCTGTACTGCTGCATATGCCTCTATACTAAAGTTGCGCTCTGCCAAAACTATGGTTCGACAGTTCTGTAACACTACATATATACGTAGTGAATGGTAGGATTACCGGCAGTATTGGTAGCATTTGTAGGAAAGAAAACATAAATGAATGTGTAGGATGGAAACTGGGGACCGGCGACTTGTCGTTGTTTTTGGTTTGTTTAGTTTCTTTTGCACATTATTAGAACCGCACATCACTCAGTGTTAGTCCATTGTGCATTTTGTATCTTTACAGAACAAAAACTGCATTTTTCAGGTAATAAAAACTAGTTGATTGCGTAACGTCTGCACTTTTGTGTAAGGGAAGTAATTACTTCTGATGCAAGTACATTTCACATGCACAAGCATAAAATATCTATATCATTATCGTTCCTATTTTGTGCTCAATAGAGCGTTCTTCATCATGGTCAAGGACAAGAGTTCCCTGTTATTACTAATAAACGTGAAAGCTGTTTATGAACAACAGAAACAAGTTTTATAAAAGTTCGACGAAAAACCGAAACTCTGTTTCATATATTTTTGCTTTGTCTTTTTTTAATTTTTCTTTTCATTTTGCGTTTCCTAGCGGTATATGATAAATCTGTATTGCTTTCTTTATTTTAACTACAACATGCCTCTGTTTCTCGTTATAAAGCAACAGTTATCGAATAAAAACTGTTTTAAACATTGACAAGTTCAATTCTGCTATAAATACTGTTTATTTTTAAGAAAAATACAGGAGAATAGCTCTGCAGAATAAAAATGTTCCTTACGTTACGCAGCCCTTTACGTAACTTCAAGCAAGTTCTAGATGGTATACTGCTTCCGGCTCTTAGGGGAATTTAGTATGACACGGATCACTCCTGTAAAGAAAACGATCATTATACGGTAACGTATGATAGCTATGCAACAGATCAAACAGACAGGTATTGCAGGTGCAATCAGAACTGACCAAAACTACTATGAAAATGACCGTAGTCTACGCTTACTTTTGATAGACTGTGGTAGTTTACAGTAGTTTTACAACTCTGTTCTGTAACGTACATCATTCCTTAAAACAACATATTTAGTTGCGAGTAAATATTATCAATCAACGGGCAGAAATGTGTTACTTTGAAGTCTAGTTACGGGTTCCATCTTCTTCTCCTCCTCGCAGAGTTCACGACGAGTTTCTCCATTGCGTTAATTTGTCTGTTTACACTGAGTATATTGAAAATTTCTTCAAGTAGTTTGTTGTACGATTCTTTGGTGATGGCTACTTCCGAGAGCAACCGAGCAATACAGGTATGTTGCTGTGGTTAAGGCACTGGACTCACGGGCCAGAGCTCTGCGATTCATATCCTCGTCCACCCTATCGGATGGAAGTTTTACGTGATTTTCTCCCAAATCGCTTCAGGATAGTGTCGGGAAGATTCCTTTTTAGCCGATTTCCTTACCCATCCTTCCTCTTCAACTCTGTCTCTGATGACCTCGACGTCGATGGGACGTTAAACTTCAATCTTCCACCCTTATTTCTGACAACACAGTTCTTCCTCAGACTGAAATGCCTTAGGTGCTGTATAACACTTTCTAGTGCTTCATATTGAGTCTAAAAACGGTCAGATTATGTTTTTAAGGCCTGTTGCTATGTTTTGATCATTACATTTCGTACTCTTACGAAGCATATTTGTCAGATGTCTTAAGAATGTCAATCAGAAATGTATAGATGGTTGATTATCTGCCAATAACGTATTGGATTTGGCCTCTTTAGCGTTACATTGGTAGCACTGACGGAACAAGATTGTAAATCCTGGCGCACGTGACAAAAAGTTGTAGGTTCTGCTTCGAAATACGTGGGTAGGTTCTGTTTCGAAACATTGGCTGTTTCTTGATTAGCTTCTTAGCCTCTAAATAGTTTTCAAGGACTAAAATTAAACTGTAAGTTGATTATTTTTTTGCATACGCCACCCATGATGAATGCGCCTTCATAGTCTGGTCCTCAACACTTGCTCACAACTGGTTCCTCTCATTCTATAAATTCAATTAACTGATGTTCGTATCCTAATCCAGACTGATTTTTTACCTAGGCGAAGGAGATAAATGATTCGCTTTTCTTTACGTCAGAACGATTTCCAAAACGATCCTCCATTATTTTAACATAAAGAAAGACTATTCTTCTTGACTAATCGATTATACTATTTTTCCCTCTTTTAATTCCTGTTTATATTTTGCTTCGGTTTCCTTATTCATTTTTTTCCGGGGACGCCATAGCCTTGGGTCCACTTCCGTGGGCGTCCCAGTCTAATTACACTCCTGCTGTTATCACTGGAGATTTCCCTTAATTGTAGAGCGACAGCTTTCCGCACATCACCTTGGGATAAACAACATATCGCAATGTGACACAATTCTTAGCAGTACAGTTGATTTTGCAACGGCCCACGTCATTACCTAGCATCACTTGAGACAACGTGACTGGCGAGCAACATACCCATTCAGCAGACTCCTAAGAAATCGATGAAACGCAGGAACAGCACGGAACATCAAAGTCAGAAAGAAACCAATCAACTAACATCTGAGTTCCGCCAGTCTGTGCAACTCGAAACACAGCGTTTCTGCGGACACATAACATGAATTCTCACGGGCAAATATATTTAATGATCGTGGAGAACTTGGACACTGCAGTTACATTCAGGGTAATTTGATGTAGCAAACCAGTTATCCGGAATGTTTACCAATGTTGGTCAGAGGCAGTTGGTGATGAAGAAACATGAGTTATATAAATTACAGAAAAATCGGAGTATTAGAAATTATATGTATTCCTATGAAGTTTCCATGCCAAGTGATCTATACAATCGTATGAACAGACAGTATTCGACAATTTATGTGTACCATCATGGTGTCTTGAAACATACGTTTTCCGTACAAGTACCATAAGAAATAATGCACTTTTATAACAATTTTTGACTATTATAGACGAATTTAAAAGATTTGGCTCTATTATTGTTAGAAAACCAATTGATTTATTTTTTAAACGACAAGTGCCGTACAAACAGTAAAATGTGTTTTGAAATTGTTGTTTCAGCGTACATTTCATTAAACAGAATGGGTCAGCTCTCATCTTCGTACCAGTACAATTTGTACCCTCACTCCGAGTATTAAGCGACTACATTTTTTTGAAATCTCGTTTGTCAAGAACTGAAGTGGTAAGGTCGATATAACGTGGGCTGCCCATCAAATGATATTGTGCACCATACGACTGACACTATAATCTTCATTGTTTAATGCCGTGTTACATTTCGGTTATAAGTAATTTGCAGTAGTCAGTGTCACTATAGTCTGGGAGACGAGTCTCTGGTATTGACAGCTCGGTAGCGTCTTTCCGTTGCCTAGCGACCGCAGGCAGGCAGCCAATGACGGCCGACTTTGAGCGGGTAGCAAGGGCCACGTTGCCGCTCTGAAATCCGGTCGCGCGCGCTTATGAAACTTACCAGTGTCTCGCGTGCAGGCGGTGCGGTCGTTCGTCGTTTGTCTGAAGTTGAATTCGCAGTTTATTTCGTTTTTGTTGTTTTTAGTGTTTCTTTGTTTATGTTTCGTTGTAAACAATGTCTAGTGCGGCGGGTAGTACCAGCCCAACACAAGAAGTGAAACGGAGGAAGAAAAGTGTGCTACACACCCAGGCCCGTGAATTCGCGTGCTCTGTGAGGGATTACTTTGAGAAAGAAAAGGACAAAGGTGGGCCCTTAATTCCTGTTGTTCAGGTTGTGAAGAGAACTGCAGCAGCATTGAAAATAAGTAAGAACACTGTTGTGAAGATAGGGAAAGAACAGTATAGTGTAGATTGTGACGAGAGTGGCACAACAAAGCTGCACACACCAGGAAAGAAGCGACCGAGAAATAAGCAGGTGACAGCTTTGGACGATTTTCAGAAAGACGCTATTCCTCGTCATATATACAGCTGTTATAAGAGAAGGGAACATCCCACTCTGTCTAAATTACAGGTGTCGCTTCAGAAAGACGATCTTTTTAAAGGGAGCAAATTTTCATTGCGTACAGTGTTGAAAGACATAGGCTTCAGCTATTCACTGTTTAACGGACGCAAAATATTAATGGAAAGGACAGATGTAGTTGCATGGCGGTGCAGATTTCTGCGCAGGATCATGGGTGTGGAATTCGAAAGTATAGTGTGGTTAGATGAAACTTGGGCCAATGCCAGCCATTCTTTACGTAGAGGCTGGAATGATGGAATGCCCGAGGGGACAATGGCAGTGCCTGTTGGCAAAGGAGGGCGTATTATTGTCTTACATGCAGGAACATCGAAAGGTTTTGTGCCAAACTGCTTGAAAATGTTTCGGTCAAAAAAGACGGGAGATTCTCATGAAGAAATGAACAGTGTAGTATTTCAAGAATGGTTCGAGACATCGCTTATGACGAATCTGACAAGTCAGTCAGTGATTGTTATGGACAATGCGCCTTATCATTCCGTTGTTCACGATAAGGCACCAACCTTGGCAACAAAAAAAGACGATATCATTCAGTGGTTGAAACGGCGAAAAGTAGATTTCAGAGGAGATTGAAGGAAGGCGGAACTGCTCGAAATTGTGGCACAAAAGAAACCCCAATTTCCAACATATGTAAGTGACGAGATTGCTAAAAGGCACGGGCATGAAATCGTTCGGCTTCCTCCATACCACTGTCACTTCAATGCAATTGAAGGAGTGTGGGCGCAGATAAAAAATTACATTGCTGCAAACAATAAAAAATTCACGATCTCTGAAGTGGAAACTCTCCTTCCAGCAGCTATCAATAAAGAGACAAGCGAGACGTGGGCTAAAATTGTAAACAGCACTGCAAGTGCCATCAGAGAGGCGGCCAAAACCGAAGGGGTTGTGGAAGAATGCATCGAAAATTTAATTATACATCTGCGAGAGAGCAGTGATAGTTCGAGTAGTGCTGAGGAAGACAATGTCAAATCAGATTCTGACAGTGATGTGAGTGGTGTTTTTCCATTACAGTAACTACAACGTATTCAGGAATGTAAGGAGGGAGTTTGCTATCGATCTACAACCAGATCATCATATTGTGAGTACTTTCTTCAGATTATAACTCTTAATACACTGACCAATTATTCTGTAGCTTGTAGTAGAACAAATTAATAATGCTAATACTTAACAATGGAAACCAAAACTGCTAATGTTCAACAACTTGCGAAAATAGTTTTCGTTTCAGTTGTGAAGTTTAACAAATAACTTTATTATGTTTCAGCATCTTCGATACTTGTACTAAATAGCTCTTATCAGTTTTCGAGTTAATATATTTCAAGCATCAACTTTAAATAAATTCACGCGTACCAATACGACTTGTATTTTGTCTCGCTTTTATTTCTGCTGCTAGAGAATGCGTGTAGCAGACAGGGCGCCGCGTGCTGTGAGCCACGTTCGGCAACAGCGCCGTCTGCCCGCCGGAACTGTCAGTACCAATCACTCGTCTCACGGACTATAGCAGACGACCTTTTACGCCAATTTGTATCTCGCTGTCTCAGACAAAAAGCATTTAACTGTTCACCCTTAGAAGACACCGTAGCGGTGGCTGTCACACGTAGCTTTTTCGACAGAAGTCAAAAGAGTATGTATGACTTGACTGATACTCTCTTTGTGTCCGGTCGCTAACAGTCTTAGCTTTCAATAAAATTACACAAAGAGTATCTTCATTGAACGTACAAAGATTCTATTAGATTCAACGTATCTGTCATCTTTAATTACACATGTTACTCCTGATTTCACTTCTGAGTACATAGATTGAACACAGTGTCGTGCGCCAGCCAAACTAATGATGCACATTACTGTATAATAATATGACTTACATAACTAACCATGTACTCACATATTTAACTTGACGATGATTTTTTATCACAATATTTTAACGATGTGAAGATGGCGGTAAGCCGAAACCGGTGATAAAGTGCAAAGAAATCTGTGTGATCAAGACGGACTTGTAAAAACAAAAGTGCCAAAAATAAAGTGATTGAGGACTCATTTACAGAGTTCATGTCTTCAGTTGATAAATTACATAACTAACACTGATTGTTTTAACATAGAGAAAGACTGTGGATTTTTAAAAATTTTTCCATTTTTCTCTCCATTTTTTTTTCTAGCGCCAGGGTCCCCTCTACGCCACGGTTGCTGCAGCGTAATTATACACTTCCAGGCATGTGTAATAAAATTTCACAAACTCATAATGGGAGTAACAAGGATGAGGATGTTAGATGGGTGGTAATGGAACTGCACTCATGGGACACCACAGAACCAAGGCGCAGAATACCGTGGCCTGTAGTTGCGGCAGGGCACACGGGGTGAGAGCGGTAGTGATGGGGGTTAGGGGCAGGCGTTGTAGGGGAAATGCGGAGCGCTGGACGAGTAGTGCCGTTCTAAACTGAAGCCTATAGTCACATTATCTGTAAATACTAAGTAGGGCCCCTCCACGCCCACAATTGCATGGTAACCATTCGGAAAGATCTTTCACCTCAGCTTAGGTTAGCATTTAAAAGATTTATTTTCATCTGGCTTGTTAACCATTTGCAACTTCCAGGGAAGCGACATGAGTGGCGAATTATGAGTAAAACCTACACACTTCTCTGGTTGCCATATTAAAATTTGCTTCTTTTGCCAAAACACAATGGAGTTTACACAGTCTCACCTCACTAACATGCCGTACAGACACAATTGTGGGAGAATTCTTAAACAATTTTTTATTAAGTTTATTAAGTGAGGAAAAGTAAGGTCAGCAGCTTATGGTAAAACACATCCTCAGTACAAAGAAACGTGTAATGTCTTCACTTATGTTGTTCCAAAACACGTAGCATTTCTCGTTTCACTGGCTGTCGATGGCCCTTAAAAATTAAATTCTTTGATCGAAAAAGTTTGTAGTTAGTGGAATAACACGGCAGATAATGAAATTTTGCATAATAACGATATGGCAAAATACTCTCCTCTTTGACAAAGTCTCATTTGGATATCTAAAACCGTTTATTAAATATAAGGAATGTTGGGGATATTTTACTCTGGTTTTATAGATGGCGCAGCGCGACCACAAATGAATGTGCTATGTGAGATCAGTTTTCTCGAGACTGGTGACACACAGACTCCTCTACCCAAACTACAGGAAAATAAAGTATGTTAGCTAAATTTCGTACACAGCAACATGTTATGTAATACGCACCAAACGCAAAATCAGAACGACCTCTATTTTTCATCGCAAATTTTTCCGAATTTCGTGCATTCTCTTACTTTCACGTAAATATAAGAGTAACAATGGTCATTGAAATGATGGGAACATCGTCATGCACCTGACGTGGAATGCTGTAAGTGAAGAAAGATTGAATTTGTTTTTACCAAATAGTTTCTGTAAAATCGCTTGAGAAAGATTGCAGGGAGTGTGCTTCGATTGTGTCATCGCCTACCAGCCGAAAGGTGACAAACAGTTGTCAGCCTCCTCTTCCGAGCAAACTAATGAACTCGCCCAGCACATTGGACGGAAACTGGTCACTGCACATCGGTCACCGTATTCTGCGCGGACTCTACAGGCATATGAGTAGAATGAGACGTGATGGAATACCAAGCAAGATGCACTGTACTCAGGCACCAAGGGAAACGAGCAAGAGGAAGGACCAAGGGATATTTGGCTTAAATGAGTGGAGCTGGGCACGCGACGAAAAAGAGAGAACTGGAGCAGGGTGGTGGCAGAGCGGTGGCGAGTGCACAGAACAAAATGACAGGGCTTATGCGCAAACCAGACCCCGCAAGTGGCTGGAAATTGTGACTAATGATGTGATGATAAGAAAAGCTGCATCCTGCTGAGGCACTGTTCTATCATTTCGCATGAAGCAAATGAAATTACTCTGAGACATTGCGTTAAGGAGCAGAGACTTATCGAGCATCAACCTTAGCTGCCGTTAACTCGCTTTCATCTTCATAGATTAACTTACGTAAAACTTTATCATCGAACTAAGATATGAGATAAGGTGCTCCAAATACGCAATCGAGATGCGATGTGAGTGGCACAGCTGTAGCGGCGCAGCGGGCAGTGCTAAGGTACGGCGCAGTGTAAAGGTGGTAGGGATGCGTGTGACGCACGCTGACTCGTCGAGACCAGCTAGCCGGCCTTGACCGACGTTCCTCCCGTAACCGCCTTGGGCTGAGGCGTAGCTGCGCACCCAGTGAATGGAGAGGCTGGCGAGGTTTAAAGGCTGGCGCAGCTCACGTAGGCAGTCTTCCGTGGCCATTGCCAATCGAAATAATATTAGTCTTCCCGTCTGCCTGTAACTTCTGCAGCCTGTATCCATCTGAACCTTATTATTATGGCCGAGCCTTGATCTCCATGTTCAGTCCCCACCCCCCAATACACACACATACTTCCCTCCATTAGCAAATGAACTCTTCCTTTCTTCCTTGATACTAAGGATGTGCCCTGTCAACCTATCTATACTATCTATCTATACTAAAACGGAAATGCCGTGTGGCTAGGGCCTCCCGTCGGGTAGACCGTCCACCTGGTGAAAGTCTTTCGAGTTGACACCACTTCGGCGACTTGTGTGTCCATGGGGATGAAATGATGATGAGAAGGACAACACAACACCCAGTCCCTGAGCGGAGAAATTCTCTGACCCACCCAGGAATCCGTCCGTCGCCCTGACCACTCAGCTACCATGGCTAATAGTAAATCTATAAAACCGTCGTGTCCGTCTGCATTCGCCAACGTCCAAAGCTACTAACCAAGACGCAGTCAGTACTTTCACTGCGCAATAGCAATGATGATATCACTGACTACAATCCCGCTAAAGCAGAGCTGCTAAACACGGTTTCCCGAAAGTCCTTCACCAAAGAAGGCAAAGTAAATAGTCCAAAATTTGAATCTAGAACAACTGCCAACATGAGTAACTTAGAACCAGCTTAAATAGCTCAAGAAAGGCGAAGTCTCCAGCCCAGACTGTATACCAGTGAGGTTCCTTTCAGAGTATGGTGGTACATTAGTTCCATACTTAGCAATCATATGCAACCGCGAGCTTATCGAAAGATCTGCACGTAGAGGCGGGAAAGTTGTACAAGTTACATCAATATCCAGGAAAGGAAATAGGAATAATCTGCTGAATTACAGACCCATACCACTGACTTCGATTTGCAGTAGGATTTTGGAAGAGAGATTGTGTTCGAATATTATGAATTATCTCGAAGCAAACGATTTATTGACAAGCAGTCATCACGGATTAAGAAAATATCGTTCTTGTGAAACCTGACTAGCTCTTTATTCTCACTAAGTAATGAGTGCAGTTGACAAAGTGATTCCATATTTTCATATTTCCGGAAGGCTTTGGACACCGTTCATCCACAAACGACTTCTAATTAAATTGCTTGCCTGTGGAATATCGCTTCGGGTGTACTAATTGACTCTTTAGTTCCTGTCAGAAAGGTCACAGCTCGTAACAACTGACGGAAAGTCATCGAGTGAAACAGAGGTAATATCTGGCGTTCCCCAAGGAACGCGATCTATATAAACGATTTAGGAGACATTCTGAGCAGTCCTCTTAGATTGTTTGCAGATGATGCTGCCATTTACCATCATGTAAAGTCATCAGATGATCAGCACCAATCTAAAAATTATTTGGACAAAACATCTGTAAGGTGCGACTTTTATAGGATGGTGTGATTCCAAAACCGGCCAAACTGATGATGTTTAATAGCTATTTCATACCAATATTGACCTATGGTATTGAAACATGTACCACCAAAAAAAGAGAATCATCAAGGCTGCAAGCATCAGAGATGAAATTTCTTAGATCCACCATCCAGAAAACCAAGATGGACAAGTTAAGGAATGAGGAGGTGAGGAAAGAAGCCGGGATAAAGACATCCCTATTAGATCGAATTGGCGCATCTAGACTTCGATGGTATGGGCATGTGATGAGAATGGAACCAACTAGAAGAGCCACAATAAATTTGGAAAGACAGGTGGATGGGAAGAGACTTTAAGGAAGATCTCCAACCCGATCGACTTCATTAAGGCTGATCTAGTGACCAGAAGATGGACAGTGGATGATGCTCTCCGTGAACAGCTGTATTTGAACAGGACGAAGTGGAAGACGCTCATTACCAGTACCCAGGAAACTGTAACTGTAACTTGATGATGATCTGTATGGCGCGAAAATGCCAACTGACTCTAAATAATGAAAAGTATGAAGTCATCTACATGAATACTAATAGGAATGCGCTAAATTTGGGTTACACGATAATCACACAAATCTAAAGACTGTAAATACAACCAAATACTTAGGGATTACAGTTACGAATGACTTAAATTGGAATGATCAAATAGGTAATGTTGTGGGGAAAGCAAACCAAAGAGTGCCGTTTATTGGCAGAATAATTAGACACTGGAATAGCCCTGTTGAAGAGATTGCATACGCCACGCTTGCCCACCCTCTTCGGGAGCATTGCTGTGTGGTGTGGGATCCGCATCAGATGGGGCTGACGGAGGACGTCGCAAAAGTTCAAAGAAGGGCAGATCGTTTTTTATCATCGTGAAATAGGGAAGAGAGTGCCACGGACATGATAAGTAAATTGGTATGGCAGTCGTTAAAGCAAAGGCGTTTTCTGTTGCGACAGGATCTTTACGTGAATTTTCAATCATCAAATTTCTCTTCTGACTGCGAAAATATTTTGCTGGCGACCACCTGCATACGGAGAAATGATCATCATACACACAAAAGAAATGAGAGGTCGCACAGAAAGATTTAAGTGCCCGTCTTCCCGGCACACACTTCGAGAGTGGAATGGTAGAGAAATAACTTGAAGGCGCTTCGATGAATCCTCTGTCAGGCACTTAATTGTGAATTGCAGCTTGATCATGTACATGAACTTTCATGGTGATTTTGTAGGCAACTTGAGCATAGTTTGAGACACCGGACAGGGCTTAGTTCATGAAAATCGGATCACGGAAAAAATATGGTAATTTAAAGTTTTTGTATCCTACCTGGTAGGCGGCGCGTGGGTCTGCTCCTGTAAACTGAAGGGTAGGCCGAATGTAGGAAGTGAGTAGGAGCAGGCAAGGGGAAACACGTCGGTACTGCGTGTCAAATTATAGATGTTTACTATAGGCAAAAACAAGTCAATAAATGGTTACATAACTTTGCAATGATGAGCAAGCCTTAGGCCCGTCGTAAGTAGTACAAAGTCTCAAGTTTCTGTGAGGTTTTCCGTGGTAACTGCAGCGTAGGTAGGGGCACCCTCTACGCTATATTTAATGAAAACCGGATCACCAAAGAAAAAAGAAAGAAAAGATGTTCATACACATTAATACACACCTCTTCCCAAACCACCGGACCGATTTCAACCACACTTGATACACATATCACTTACTGTCTGTAAAGAATCGCTGTGGGAGTGAGATGCACGTACTTAGCCACTTGCAACGAACTTTATACATGATTCAAATCTTTACGAAATTTTTCTCGCTGACACCCCGCTCGTAATAATGAAAGGAAAAAGTTTACCGTTACTATATTTTCGCTGTACATTTTCCCATCAGTCAAGACATTTTAATTTAATGCTTCCTAACTTCTAACTCTCTCCGCAATACATTTTGCTTACGGTCACTGAATGTACCTGAAACACTACGATTAGGTGACAAAAGCATTGGGATGGCAGTAGCGTTACGTAGACATGGTACAAAAGGGCAGTACTTCGGAGGAACTGTAATTTGTACTCAGGTGGTTCATGTGAACACATTTCCAATGTGATTGTGGTAACACGACAGGAATTAACAGACTTTCAACGCGGAATGGTAGTTGGAGCTAGACGCGTGGAGCATTCCAGTTCGGAAATCGTTGCGGGAGTCAGTATTCGCAGGTCTACAGTGTGAAGAGGGTGCCGAGAATACCACATTTGAGGAATTATCTCTCGCCTCGGACAATGCAGTGGCCGACGGCCTTCACTTAATGACCGACAGCAGCGACGTTTGCGTACAGTTATCATTTCTAACAGGCAAGCAACAGTACATGAAAAAACCACAGAAATCAATGTGGGACGTACGACAAACGTATCCGTTCGGACAGTGCGGCGAAATGTGATGTTGCCGGCCGCTGTGGCCGAGAGGTTCTAGGCGCTTCAGTCCGGAATCGCTATGCTGCTACGATCGCAGATTCGAATCCTGCTTCGGGCATGGATGTGTGTGATGTCCTTAGGTTAGTTAGGTTTAAGTAGTTCTAAGTTCTAGGGGACTGATGACCACAGATGTTAATTCCCATAGCGCTTAGAGCCATTTGAACCATTTTTGAAATGGGGCGTTAATGGCGTATGGCAGCAGACGCCCGACCGAGCGCTTTTGCTAACAGAACCACATCGGCTGCGGCGCCTCTCCTGGGCTCGTGAATATATCAGTTGGACCATAGACGATTCGAAAACTATGCCCCGATCAGATGACTCCCAATTTCAGTTGATAAGAGCTGATGGTAGGTTTCGAGTGTGGTGTAGGCTCTAAGAATGCATAGACCCAAGTTGTCAACAACGCACTGTGCAAGGTGGCGGTGGCTGGTGTGAGCTGGTTTTACATGGGATGGACTGGGTCCTCTGGTTCAGCTGAATCGATCATTGACTGCGAATGGCTACGCTCGGATATTTGGAGACCATTTGCAGGCATTGATGAACCTCATGCTTTATTGACAACAACGCGCCCTGTCACCGGGCCACAAATGTTCGCCATTGATTTGAAGAACATACTGGACAATTCGTGCGAATAATTTGGCTATCCAGATGGATGGCCCAATGTAGATCCCATCGAACATTTATGAGACATAATCGAGATGTCAGTGCGTGCACAAAATCCTGCGCGGGAAAAACTTCCGCAATTATTGACTGCTGTAGAGACAGCATAGCTCAATATTTCTGCATCCACCGACTTGTTGAGTCCATGCCTCGTTGAGTTACTGCACTACGCCGGGCAAAAGGAGCTCCGACACGATATTAGGAGGTATCCCATGACTCAAATGTAAACCCGAAATGGGTTGCCATGAAGGACAACAAATTATACTGCTATCTGGGGCGTCTCCAGACACGTCTTCGCTGGTGATGGGGATCAGTTTCAAGCGGGACTCATCACTGAAGACAATTCTACTCCAGTCAGTGACATTCAAGGCCGAAAACATGTCTGTAGATGCCCCAGACAGCGGTCGGATACCGACTTGGCTGTCGTCCGCGCAACGGTCCGATAACCAGAAGCGTTGGTCTGGGGTACCATTTCATTTCGTAGTACAGCCCCTCAGGTTGTCACCCGTGGCGCTCATGCAGCACAGCGGTATGTCAACGGTATTCTACGACCCGTGTTGTCGCCCTTCTTGGAAAGCCATCCTGGGCTAACATTTCAGCACGATAAGGCCCACCTGCACACGGCGACAGTTTCTACTGCTTGTCTTGGTGCTTTTCAACCACTACGAACCACTACCAGCAAGGTCACCAGATCTCTCCTCCATTGAGAAGGTTCAGAGCACTACGGGCAGGGTCCTCCAACCATCTCGGAATTTTGACTATCAAACGTGCCAATTTAACAGGGTTGGTACGACATCCCTCAGGATGACATTCAACAACTCTGTCGCTCAGTGCCAAGCCGAATAACTGCTTGCATAAGGGTCACGGGCGGAACAATGCGTTAGTCACTTGTTCAGTTGGTGAAGCTCTTTCTCAATAATCCAATTTTTCTGAAACAGTGATCATTCTTTTACGTGTACGACACAGCTACCTATTTCCGCACCATTTTGATAATTCCTTTGTGGTGCGTCGTATTTTTTTGTCTTGGAGTGTACATTCTACTGTAGATCACCAACTATGCTCGTCAATATTTCGCGAAATGATGCTTTACGCGCGGTTTGCTGCCGCACTGTACGATGGGAACGAACCTTTTACGAATATAAGCCATGTTCGTTTTTCCGTGGAAACCTTAAAATAACCACGTAATTGTGAAAATGCGGCTTTAAAAGCGTTTACACGTTGCCGAGACAATTACTACTTCCCCTGTATTTACGCTCAATATCACCTCAACACTGGTCTGCCCCCGGTAGCTGAGTGGTCAGCGCGACAGAATGTCAATCCTAAGGGCCCGGGACTGGGTGTTGTGTTGCCCTAATCATCATCATTTCATCCCCATCGACGCGCAAGTCACAGAAGTGGCGCCAAATCGAAAGACTTGCACCCGGCGAATGGTCTACCCGACGGAAGGCCCTGGTCTTACGACATTTACATTTATTTTTAACCCGACACTTGTAAATCATCAGCTGTAAAATAATAAAAGTATCTACTTTCATATACGAAATTCTCATGTACGTCGTAAATCCTCTCCTTAAAATTTGTTTACAATCCCAAATTTTCCTTTGGCTTTCCTCTTCATGCTTTTTTGAAGCCGGCCGCTGTGTGGCCGAGCGGTTCTAGGAGCTTCAGTCTGGAATCGCGCGACCACTACGGTTGCAGAATCGAATCCTGCCTCGGGATGGTTGTGTGTGATGTCTTTACGTTAGTTAGGTTTAAGTACTAAGTTCTAGGGGACTGATGACCTCAGATGCTAAGTTCCATAGTGCTCAGAGCCATTTGAACCATTTTGAACCTTTTATGAAAATATTAATAAACACAATTACTAAGCATTATTTCGGTTTATGTGCAGTACAAGTAACGTGAAAACTGGAAATCAATAACGGTTACTGCATAGGGACTCTTTCCCACGACCTTCGGATTAGACTACTGCACTTTTTCCGCTGCGCTAACCGCTGCGTAGTATTTGCGGTAGTATAAATGGCTCATGCCTAGCGCTCGCAAAATCTGAACTGCTGCTGTTTCTAGAGTTTCCATACGGCTTTTCAGCTCAGTCTGAGTGTGGGATACCAAAGTGAAGCCGCCAGCATACGATTAGTGTGCAAATATTTTTGGCTCAGATTCGTGTCAATATAGTTTTTCTTTTGAATTCCTCTTATGATTTCCTCTCCCGTCGGATAAGAAAGAATTGGTGACGACCCCTTTCTTAGGCGTCATGATTTGGATGTCCGGAGCAACTTTATTATTTATTTCAATGCTCGCCCCCGCATTTGCCATACACAACAGCACTAAACTTCGGAGTTTGTTATTAATGTCATCTTCAGTTAGGGGCTTAATTTGATTTCTCCTAGAAATCAACAAAAAGAAGATATGAGTTTCATAATTGTATTCTTGGAATACTTGAGATGGCTGTTTCAAGACAAATATATCTGTGTATATTGCTTTTTGGAATAATTCCTGCACGTACTCTCCAATTACTTTTGTTAAAAAAGTTCTGTTCTGAGTACATTAGCAGTTTGCGAAATATTTTTCATAGCAAGTTTTTGTGCTTGAGGCAACCACTACTGTACGAAAGATTAGCATCAAAGTAGCAGTTTAAAAAACCATAAGCTGCCGCATTTCATTGTAGTAGTTTGGTCTGCTGTATTTTGTGGTGTACCCTATCACCTTCAAACAAGTTTAACCCCCAGTAATTTTTGCTGGCGCTCTTATGAATGATGTTATTGTGGTATTTTGAGAGGACAAACTGTTTTTCATTCTAGGCGCCAGTGTGTTCCCTTTGTTCTCCATTGCTAGTGTGCACACATTCTCGTGTGTTACTTTTCACAAGTAGGAACGGAAAACAGTCCGTCCATTGAGAATATCACAAACAGTGCCTTTCAGACGTGTGCCAACGTGAATCACTTATACGTAATTTACCTGAAGGTTCCATAATGAGAGGAGACTTGTGTAGTGCTGCTGTACCGAGACGTTTATCCATTCGCGTGGTGAGCGTAATAAGACGCGATAATGAACGCTGTAACTGAGATGCACTCATTGTGAACTGCGACGTGTGACTCACATTATGGAGATAAAAAACACCAGACACTATGACAGCCAAGACTGACTTTTTCCACTCTGCGCCTTACGTGCTATGAGTGTAAGTGGTGAGATGGTGCTTACTTCATGGAAAGTGTTAGTTGCAACCTCAGTATATAATGACATGAGATCAGACGACGGATAATTATAAGGTGCGGATGAACAAGTTGAACAATGTTTACACTTGGTTCACCGAAAGACAGGTCTGCGTAAAAGGGCGTTGGTACACATTAACACAAATAAAAAAGAGAAACATCGTCACAGTACAACATTAGCAATAAGCCTTTGGAGCCTGTCAAATTGTTTGTGTATCTAGCAATAACATTAGAAAGAATTATGAAATGAAATGAACATGTCATAGCAGTGGGAGGAAAAGCGAATGGTACTGAGAAGCTTTTAGAAAAATTATGGTAAAATGCAGCACGCCTGGTGATGAAACTGACAAGTCTCTGGTGTGATAGATTCGAGAGTAGTACGTCAGTGTTTGTGACACGTTGTCAGAGTATTTCAAGGCGCACTGTTTTCACCGTGACAGGTCGATTTAGCCCACACCAAAGGTGAACACAAATACACATACAACTTAAAGCACAATATTTTGCTAGAAAAACCCAGTTCGGTGGAGTAACAGAATCTGTGTTTGAAGCGGACAGTGCGACAGCTCTACTGGCTCAATAGCATCGTAAGGTCGATAAAATCTTCTGGAAGGCATAGCAGCGACAGCGACGCATCTGTGTTCCTTCGGTAAAATAATATCCCTTTTCTCAATAGGTACTGCCTCATATTCGCTTGGCTTTTGTGCTTCTGTGCTTCCATCTATTCTGGATGGCCGGTTGTATTGCTTCTTTATCTTGACTTTTTTCAATGTCCTTTAGTGACGTGACAATGAGATTCTCCCCGCCTACTTTTCTAAAATAACACAAACTGAAGCCATTTTCTTCACATTCTCATTAATATGTTCCGTTAACCCCATTGAAAACCTTGATAATGCGTCTGCCACAACATTCATCGAACCAAAAAATCAAACTCCTGAAGATATAATATCTATCTTGTAAGGCGATCATGTCTTAGTTTTATCATAAGCAGTAACTATAATGATTTACGGTCGGTGTAGACTCTTACTTTTCTCCAGAACAGAAAATAACGAAATTTCTGGACGGCCTACATTGCTGCCAATGCCTCTAGTTCTGTCACGGAATAGTTCCACTCACTCATAGATAGCACCCTACCGCTAAATGCTATTATTTTCCTAACCATTCTGCTGTCCTCTTCATATTCTTGAAAGACCTCCACACAAAGCCCCGTCCTTGCTGAGTCTGTTATTATGCAGCAATCTTGTGACAACTGCGGATGAGCCAGAATAGGTACATTAATCACTACTGACTTTAAGGCTTGGAATTCTACAAAGGCTTGTGGCGCTAATGTTTCAATCTTCACACATTTTTTATAAAAATTAGTGATACCAAGAAAGCTTCTCTGTCTTTTCCTGATGTTTGGGGAAGGGAGTTTAGCAGTTGCTATAATCTTCTCTGGATCAGGTTCTATTCCTTGAGCTGAGTCAATGTGTCCCAAAAGGTTTACATTCGGCGATCCAAAAGATAACTTGTGTAGATTGACAGTAAAGTCATGAATATTCAGGGTGGTAAGGAGCGTCCTCAGTACCTCATTGTGCTCTCCCCACGAGCTTTCACCTATCAGTATATCATCCACGTAGCTGATCGTACATTGCTTTAAAGTATCGACCAGTATGCTATACAGACAATGGATAAAGTCAAATGACAATATAGTTAATCCAAACGGTAGACGTTTCCATTGGTAACATGTACCGTAAGCAAGAAATGACGTATATTTGCTACGGCATGAGTGGAGCTCTGTCTGCCAGAAACTCGCTCGTAAATCCATCATCATTAATAATGAAACTTCCTCGCAGATTAAAACTTTGTGCCGGACCGAGACTCGAACTCGGGACCTGGAGAGCTTCTCTGAAGTTTGGAAGGTTGGAGACGAGATACTGGCGGAACTAAAGCTGTGAGGACGGGTCGTGAGTCGTGCTTGGGTAGCTCAGTTGGTAAAGCACTTGCCCGCGAAAGGCAAAGGTCCCGAGTTCGAGTCTCGGTCCGGCACGCAGTTGTAATCTGCCAGGAAGTTTCATATCAGCGCACACTCCGCTGCAGAGTGAAGATTTCATTCTGGAATCATTAATAATGACATTCCATGAAACTTCTGTTATATATTCTTCAGGTTCTCCAGCCTGTCCGACTTTGGCGCGGTTATAGTGTTGATCTGCCAAGAGTCGAGTACAGTGCTGACTGATTGATCGTTCCTTACCACAACATGCAAGGGGTTGTTGTAAGGTGTTGTTGTGTGCTCGATTATTCCTTCATTTAGCATCTTGTTCAATTCTTCATCAACTTTTGCCTAAGCGCGAGAGGTATTGTATGTGGTATTGCTCAAAACGTCTGACAGTCACTGACTTCGAATATGTATTCGAGATTTCTTATTGACTTGGCCTAGAATGTTTCCGCATTACCTTGTAAAATTACTGTAGTGTTGGCAGAAGAGCCAACACTGTTTTTCTAGAGGAGGCCGAAATGCACGCGTTTAATTACACGCTGACTGGCGTGAGGTCTGAAACAGGACAATATCTTGAGAATTGCAAATAAAGTACGTAGATGATGTAATACTTAACTTTGATCCACAATTGTAGAACATCTCTCGTTACGGTATATGCTTCATAATATTAATTATCAACTGCTATGGCGCCTTGCTAGGTCGTAGCAAATGACGTAGCTGAAGGCTATGCTAACTATCGTCTCGGCAAATGAGAGCGTATCGGTCAGTGTAGCTTCGCTAGCAAAGTCGGCTGTACAACTGGGGCGAGTGCTAGTACGTCTCTCTAGACCTGACGTGTGGTGGCGCTCGGTCTGCGATCACTGACAGTGGCGACACGCGGGTCCGACGTATACTAATGGACCGCGGCCGATTTAAAGGCTACCACCTAGCAAGTGTGGTGTCTGGCGGTGACACCACAATTACCATATAACTCTTGCTTGTGTTGATCCTCGATGATGCTTTGCCTCTACTATATCCCCAATCTATCTCACGCCTCATCTATGCCTCCTCTTGTTAGAATCTCCGCATCTGGTCCCGGTAAAATTCTACGTTAGATCCTATCTTCGTTTCTGGTACGACGAGCAATCTTAGTCAATTCGCTTGGATCTGTGCTCTAATAGCTTTTCCTCAAAAAGTATTAGGACTTCTTTCTCTGCCTGAAGCATAATTACGCCACATCTCATATCTAGTGTGGCCTCATTTTTCCTCGTGTGAAATCTACGCCGAATATCAGTTCTGAGACAAGCTTATGCACAATGATGAAATTATACTCCAGCTCATGTCCCTGACGTGTAAATTCTGTTCAAGTCTGCCTATTTACTTCCCTGTATTTGCCTACAATCCCCCCTTTACGTGTATCTTTTTTAAAGACAGCACCGGCCACCGAGACTCTTTCTCACATCTTTCAAAGGCGATATTGGAAATCGCAGAAATTTCGCTACTATCAAAAATTCTCTTCTGTTTTACCTTCCCAATTCTTACCTTCATCACTGGGTGTAGATCCTGACCGCAAAACGCTTTCTTTTCTTCCGACAGGATCTCCGACATGTCGTCGTACTTTAGTAAGCTTACACTGTTCATCACTTCCATTTTCACCCTATGTTCACTTGATATTTCCATGGGTTCGTCTGTTTGACCACTGTTTACTTCTTTTCAATATCTCCTGTTTTGACGTAGGTTTTCCACTACCTTTGGTCCAGCCTGTATTTCCGAATTCCCTTCATCATACTCAAAATTTTCTTTCCAAAGTTCTAAATATGATTTTTCATTTACGCCTCGTTCGTTGTCTGGAATCGACTCCTCTTCTCCCTCACGTTTCTCCTTCTCTAAATCATGGATTAACGTATAAATGCTCATTCTCTGATCCCCGTCATTATTTGCAACTCGTTCCTCTTCATTACCGCTGTCGCTCTCATATTACGCATCTCTCTAATCGTTTTCGTCTGTCCTTTACTGCTCCCCCTACGATATATTTGTAGAATCTACATCGTCCTGGTCTGCTCCGAGTGGTTCTGCCGGTGTTCTAATGCCGATCCCACTTCTGATCTCTGTCGTTGTTGATTCTGATACGCTGAGTGACTCTGTCGAGACCATCACGTGGCCTAATCTCCGTGATTTCATCTCGCTGCACCCTTTCATTAGGATGTGGCCATGCTGCTATAAAATATGGGTGATTTTTCGGTTGGAAATGGTTTCCTGCGCCTCCGTTTGGTGGGAACAGCTGAAACTGCCCACCCATATCTTGTCGTTTGTTCCTGTATTTGTTCTGTTACTCTCCCATTACGGCGATCTATGAAAATTACTAGAATTGCTTCTATTATTCTCCGCTTTCCTCTTCTTTCCTGCTCCTGATTCTCGTTGGAAGCAAATTCTAACTCCTGTAATATGTTTTTGAATGTTTCTATGTCTCCATCACATTTGCTGACCAATACTTGCTGACAGCTGGTAGGTAATTTCATACAGCTTCTGTCGCATCACCCTTTGCTTCCGTCGCTAATCTTTTTACATATTTCAAATTTTCGCTCAAAACATCCCATTATTCCTTTAGCTCCTTCCTAGTTACCTTCATTTCACGTGAGATTTCCTTTCTCGCTGCCTCATTCTTCTGTTCCATTTTTTGCAAGTTGTAACAGAGCAAGTTCTGAGTTACTTTGCTCATTTCTTCTACTGGGAGTTGACGCTCCTGAACTCAATTGAGAATGCGTTTGAAGTGGTGAAACTGCCCTGCTGCTCCCCTCTAGCCGATAATCTCTGATACTTTTTGCCGTGCCCTCGTATCGTGAAGCGACCGTTGCGTCCTCTTTCTCATTCTGCTTGTCACATCCGACTGCACCTTCTGACTGTAAATTTTCCGTCTGCTCAGTTGGAAGCACGGGTTGACTCTGAATCGTCCGTTCCGTGGGAAACGTTATCTGTTCCTCCCCCATATCTGACAATTCCCTATCTTGATCTCGCTCTATATTCGAGATCTCCTTTAACTTAAATAACTCCCTAGCAGCT
Organism: Schistocerca piceifrons; assembly: GCF_021461385.2. Classification (NCBI taxonomy): domain Eukaryota; kingdom Metazoa; phylum Arthropoda; class Insecta; order Orthoptera; family Acrididae; genus Schistocerca; species Schistocerca piceifrons. The sequence continues at coordinate 407,639,754 of NC_060138.1, read as the reverse complement.
CTCATCTGACTCCTAGTTATCATTCAAACATGTATTCAAAACACCTCGCGTACACAAAATATTATCAAATCCATTAAAAATAATCTCGACGCTGATAGATCGACAGGATGTGGAGCAAAAGCCACACAAATCAGAGGAAGCTGAAATAACACATATTTGGATTACTTAATTTGCGCCTGTAGAAGTTCTATGAGTAGCGTGGATTTATGTCTCTAGAACTGTGGTTGTAAACGAGTATAACGGTCAAAAATTTTTATTATCTATTTCCTCTTTGAGCATTACGTTAGACAAAATGTTTTAAAAATATTCCTGAAAATTTAAGGGTGCAAGTTATTATTCCTGACTTCATCACGAAATCGCCAATCACTGTTGTGATCCTGGCACGGGTGCACCAGAAATGTACTACCTCACGGCCTACGCCTTTGGGTAATTAACCTGTATCGTTATGTAGATGTCCAATAAAGACTGTAAGCTATCGTTTGTTATGCAAAGATTTTTTATTAACGCTATATTATGGGCTTTAATTACTTACTTACTTACTTACTTACTCGTCGACTCTAAAGTCCTGCATCACAATTTCATGCCGTTCTATCCGATCCATGGGTTTCCGTCTCCATCCTCCGACACCCAAACTTTTAGTGTCTTCTTCAATTCCGTCCACCCATCTCTTTCTGGGACGTCCCTTCCGACGTCTGCTTCCACCCTTGCCATAAAAAAATCTTCTTACATGTTCTGTCCTCGCTGGCCGGTGTGGCCTAGCGGTTCTAGACGGGTCAGTCTGGAACCGCGTGACCGCTACGGTCGCAGGTTTGAATCCTGCCTCGGGCATGGATGTGTGTGATGTCCTTAGGTTAGTTAGGTTTAAGTAGTTCTTAGTTCTAGGGGACTGAGTGCTCAGAGCCACTTGAACCATTTGTTCTGTCCTCCTCCATTCTGACCACGTGTCCTGCCCAGCGCAGTCTTCTCATTTTAATTGTAATGACAATGTCAGGTTCTTCAAAAAGTTGTTCTATTCTGTATTTGTATTATGGGCCTACAGACTTCAAATCTGTGGTGGAATAGTGACACTGTAATATAATTTTGTGACCTAGTGAAACATGTACGCAACGAAGGTCAAAGTTACCGTAAGTTATATTGTATATTACAAATCCTCACAGACATCGTGTGCAGCAGTTGCACTGAAATATAACAGAAACATATTTACTAACATCCTATTCACTGACAGAGTATCGCAAGACCATGAAATAGCTACAAGTAACTAAACTGGCAGATACACAAGACAAGGAACTGATAGGTAGGTTACTATATTATTAACACACTGATCCAATTCCGCTATCTGAAGATAGTGAAACCTTCCCGTCTCCTCTATATGTCTTTTTTTTACGCAACCTTCCCTTCTACAATAACCTATGAAACCTTTCCTTAGGATTTCTATCTCTTGCTTAATAATAACAAATGAAATCTTCCCTTTGAAATTTATTCTCTTTCTCAATCTTCGCATACAAATTTAATCGCTGCTTATTAAAAGTGATTTTCTGATTATTTCGACGAAACATAGAATGTGTCGTCGTCGTGGCCCTCGGTCGTTACTTGCAATAACCCAAAACTGTTCCTTACCTTTTTTTACTGTTACTGGATCGTCATCTCACTGCTACATCGAAATGCGACATGAATATATTTACTCTGTTTTACTATACTCTATTAGCTGCTGGTGGACTTTCATAATAAGTGGCTGTATTTATTACCAAAGCTGACGTTATTTTTTAATAGCAAAGCTGACGTTATTCTTTAATTAATTTGACTGAAATTACGTAATTCATAGTTAAACGTTTTCTTGACAGCAATAAAATTTTGGGAAGTTTTACGTTGATGGTTTTGAGATGGATTATAATCATAAATGCAATATTGCTGGCAAAAATTAATTATATTCTGAATGAAATGATTTTACAAACGTTCAAATGGGACTTACTTTTTACAATAATCTTACAACTGGCATTGCGCAAGCATACCTTCAGTAGTCTTGAGTTTCTCAAAAAAATAATTCAATAATATTAGTTCCTCTTATGATAATAGTTAGCTGATGTCTCTGTACATCCGTTTATAATCTCTTGTAAATCATAGCTGTCATAGCTGGTGGCTGGCAGGCACACCGCTCCTCTCAACCTCTCGCTTCAGACCTGCTACCGACTCGCTTCACTTCTCGCTTACTACTGATTTCCTACGAACGCTAAAGTGCGGTCTCGCCTGCCAACAATGCTTTCTGGTGCAGACAATCCCTGCTACCATTACAAAATGTATCAGTGCACGGTATTTCCCGCTCTTTCCTTAAAATGTATCCATACGCTGTCTCTCACGCCCTTTTTAAAATTGTATCAATGTGCGGTCTCTCTTGCCAACAATACTTTCCCTGCTACCACAATTATTTCCAACATGACAAATATTAATTATTCCTACTTAATCCTATTAATAAAATATAAACATCTTTCATAAATTGTGGTTTGACTATAGACAATAGAAATATACACGTCTTACAATAGTGACTGCCAAAATTTGAGTTCGTGAAGTTATGCATGCCAGAATGGTATCATCCTCCTACTCATCTAGCCCCTCAAGAGCAGTCATCCAACGATAGGTGTCAGTTCTCCTGGAGCATCCTCCCACTTCTCAGCAATTTCACAAAACTATTACTTTAAACTAGGCTGACCAATGAAATTCCTGCATTTTTGCGCTCGAGAAGCCTAAAGTTAAAGATAAGAGTTTGTTTTGACTCTGTCCTGTTGGTACCTCAAAGGAGAGCATTAGCATGTTGTTTCTTACGACCATCTTAGGATTCCTATTTGCTTGATATATTTGAGGCGCCAGTTACAGGTATTTATGGGACGAGAAAGTTAGTCTCCCACTTATAGAAAGCTCACACTGCACCTGTGATGTTCTGCCGGGAGCGTAGAGCCACAAATACCTGTACCTTTCACAGGGCCTGTACAGTGTCCACCGGTATACTGCTCTCCTATCGGCCGACTGACGCCATCTTCTCTACAAGGCCAGGGTGGCCGAGCTGTTCTAGGCGCTACAGTCTGGAACCGCGCTACCGCTACGGTCGCAGGTTCGAATACTGCCTCGGGCATGGATGTGTGTGATGTCCTTAGGTTAGTTAGATTTAAGTAGTTCTAGGTTCTAGGGGACTGATGACCACAGAAGTTAAGTCCCATAGTGCTCAGAGCCATTCTCTACATTCTCCGCCCAAGGCTCATTGCTGCTCACCTCCCGGGATCTTTACTTTACTGCACAACGCCGAGGAAAAACGCCTTAGGAACGTGGGAGATGCTGTCATCTCGTGCAGAATTCCACCGACTCTAGTGTGATCTTCCGGACGGCCGCGGCATTACCTGCTGTCTACATTGCGTGGACATGTTACTGGCATCCCTTCAGCCTTCCAGTACAGACAACAGCCTTTGGTAATTGCTGGCGTGGGCGCCATCTTATACAACCTGATTTAAATTAATGGTGCCCTTCAGCCTGCTTTGATCTGCTATTTGTCGGTGAAATTGCCAGCCCAGCCAAATGTAATTCTCAAGAAGTAAAACACCTACGGAATACGTTATGTAGCGATGATGTGAAAGTTGACGAATCCGTCAGTTTCGCCATCTTTCAGATGTTCAATCTTCTGAGAAAAATAGGTGTAAACTTTAGGTAAAGATGAGGAATGTACAATATGTACAAGAACTAAGAGGGAACAGTGTGAGTGGAAGACCAAGAACAAAGTTCTCAGATTAAAGAGGGTGTAAGACAGGGAAGTCGTCTTTCGCCGCTATTGTTCAATCTATACATCGGAGAGGCGATGGGGAAAATAAAAGAAATGTCCAATACTGGAATTAAAATTCAAGGTGAAAGGATATCAATGATACGATTTGCTGAAGACATTACTAAACTCAGTGAAAATGAGGATATATTGAATAGAATGAACAGTCTGATGAGTACGGGGTATGGATTAAGAGGAAACCAAGGGAAGATGAACGTAACGGAAAGTAGCAGAAATGAGAACAGCTAGAAACTTAACATCAGGATTGTTGATAACAAAGTACATGAAATTAAGGAATTCTGCTTCTTAGACAGAAAAATAATCCATGATGAACAGAACAAGGAGGACATAAAAAGCATACTGACACTGGATGAAAGGGCTTTTCTGGTCAAAATAAGTATCAGACCTAGGTCTTAATTTGAAGAAGAAATCTTTTAGTAATGTACGTTTGGATCACAGCATTGTATGATAGTGAGACACGGACTGTGGGAAAATCAGAACAGATGAGAATCGAAGCATTTGAGATGTGGTGCTACAGAAGACTGTTGAAAATTAGGTGGACTGATATGGCGAAGAATGAGAAGCTTCTCCGCAGAATTGGCGAGGAAACGAATGTATAGAACACGCTGACAAGAAGAAGGGACAGGATGGTAGGACATCTGGACATCAGACAATAGCTTCCATGGTACTAGAGGGAGCTGTAGATGGTAAAAACTGTAGAGAAAGACAAAGACAGGATACATGCAAGGCACAGGAAAGGAATTGCTGGCGGGCTGCATCAAACCAATCACAAGACTAACGACTCAAAAAAAGTATCCTGAGCCCAATTAGTTCACCTTATTGTGGGATATGTGCATTGTTCGCCAATATGACGGCTTGAAGTCTGCTGGGGTCACTTTCAGTGAGGTATCTGAATGTCTGTGAAGGAAGCCGAAATCAGAAAAGGCAGTGATGAAGGACACTGAGGTCTGGAGCGAAGATAATGTTCAGATTCGTTCTATAGGGGTTACGCTGTTTTAGGATGGGACTATGGGCAGGCTAGCTCATTTTCGAGATATTATTGTTCACAAACCACTGTCTTTATGACAGGATGCTTTGTTACGCTGATATAATTATCGTCTCCGAACTGTTACTCTGTTGTAACAGCACAATGTCATGGGAAATGTGTTCATATTCTTCGCATTTATCGTTTTATAAGTGCAGTAAGGAGACCGCGCCAAAACTGGGAACACCCCCAAACCGCAACACCACATCGTCGTACTTGACTGTTAGCACTGTATATGAAGACAGGGAACGTTCTGGGGGCATTCGCCGAACGCAAACTCTTCCATGAATTACCACAAGGTATATCGCGATTTATTTCTACATCTACACTCCTCCTTGCCGTGTGTAGCCGAGGGTGCTTCGTGTAGCACAGTCACTTATCCCCATTTCCTGTTACAGTCGTGAACAGTTCGCAGGAAGAACGATTTCCAGTAAGCCTCCACCTGGACTCTAATATCTCCAGTTTTATCTTCATGTTCATTTAACGAGGTATCGGCAAGCATACAGAGAAAGAAGCAATAAATTTGTTGCTCCTTCTAGGAATCTACGCTCTCGGTACTTTAACAATAAACCACACTGTGATGCAGAACGCCTCCCTTGCACCGTTTGCCTCCAGAGCGATTGATCATCTCTGTGACTCTTTTGTGCTTACTAAATGAATCTGTAATGAAGCGTGCCGTTCTGCTTTAGACAATGTGTTTCCTTTACCAGTCCTATCTGGTACGGATTTCCTACTGACGGGCAATACTCAAGTATTAGCCGAACGAGTGTTTTGTAAGCTTCTTCCTTTGTTCATGGACTATATTTCCTGCGGATTTTTCTTGTGAATTTCAGTCTCCCATTTCCCTTATGTGCGATTACTTTTATGTGGTCGTTCCCTCTCAAATAGATCCGTATGCATACTTCCAGGTATTTTAAGGAAGTAGCTACTTCCAGCGATTGTTCTGAAGTTGTATAATTTTAACATAAAGAGTGTTTTTGCATATGCATTCGTAGTGCTTTACATTTTTTTACGTTGAGAGTCAACTGCCACACTCTGCACCATGGGTCGATTCTCCGCAGGTCTTCCTGCATTTCGCAAGAACATTTTAGCAGCATAACTTTTCTGTAAACAATAGCGTCATCCGCGAAAACCTTCACAGAGCTACCGACGTGATCTGATAGGTCATTTATATACACTCTAAGAAAAAAAAAAAAAAACAAACGACGCACCACGAAGGAATTACCCGAATGGGACGAAAATCCGTAGATGTGATGTAGAAGAGTTGGAACTTAAATAGTGGCAACTATTTATTCACAACCTATACAAAAGAGTTACTTGTTTGCACCTGTTACTGTCCTTCAAAGTAGTCACCAGCGTTATGTAGAACCCGTTGCCAGCGATGTGGAAGGCGTAATATACCATTAGCAGAGCCTGTTCTGTTGATGGTGCGAATGGAGCGGTCTAAAGTTATGGTGATTCTCGTGTACGACTGTGATGGTGTTATCCTAACGCATTGCGTTCCCCCACGGCAGACCGTCAACGTACACTATTACTGTTCGTTTTTGGAGCATCACCTGCGACCAGCTTTGTGAAAAAAGCGGCGACACTTTCTGCTCATCCCATCCATCATTTTGCACGACAATGCGCTGGCGCATACAGCGCAAGCTGTGGCTGCTCTGTTCGGTCGATGGGACTGGGAAGTAGTGTACCATCCACCATACTCCCCGGACTTAAGTCCTTGTGAGTTTGATTTGATTCCGGAGATGAAGGAACCACTTCGTGGCATTCGCTTCAGAACCGTTCCAGAGATTCGACAGGCAGTAGACCGCTCCATTCGCACCATCAACAGAACAGGCTCTGATAACAGTATACTACGCCTTCCACATCACTGGCAACGGGTTCTACACAACGCTGGTGACTACTTTGAAGGACAGTAACAGCTGGAAACATGTAACTCGTTTGTATCGGTTGTGAATAAATAGTTGCCACTATTTAAGTTCCAACCCTTGTACATATAGAGACAAGCAAATGATTAGAGTTTCAGAAAAACTGGATGATTTATTCAAGAGAAAGGGTTTAAGAAATTCTGCAAGTCAGTGAATCGTTGATCTACTTCTGGCACTTATGCAAGCAGTTATTGGGCTTGGAACTGATTGATAGAATTGTTGCATATTCTGGTGAGCGATATCGTGGCAAATTCTGTCCAGCGGCCGCGTTAGAGCGTCGAAATATCGAGCTAATTAGATGGACCTGCCCATAATACTCCAAACGTTCTCAATTGGGAAGAGATCCGCCAACCCTGCAGGCCCAGATAGAGTTCGACACGCACGAAGAAAGGCAGTAGAAAATATCATCGCGTGCTGGCGGGCATTATCTTGGTGAAATGTAAGTCAAGGATGGGTGCTATGAGGAACAACAAAACGGGGCGTAGAATATCGTCGACGTACCGCTGTGCCGTAAGGGTACCGCGGATGACAACTAAAGAGAATAAAATGGAACAGCAGACATTACCCCTGGTTGTTAGGCTGTATGGTGAGCGATAGTCGGTTTGGTATCTCACTGTTGCCTGGAGCGCCTCCAGACACGTCTTCGACCTGGAATCCCACTGACTGGAGTGGAAAGGCCTTCAGTGACGAGTGCTACTTCGAACTGTGTCGATGACCAGTGAAGATGTATCTGAAGACATCGGTGGTATACCAAACTGACTGTTAGCCGCCATTTGGCCCAAAAACCAGAAGTGATGGTCCTGGGAGCAACTTCATTTCATAGCTGGACCCTCGGGCTGTCTTTTGCCTCAACATTACAGCACAGCGATACACCGACGATGTTCTGCGCCCCGTTTTGTTGTCCTTCATGACAAGCCATTCTGGGCTGACGTTTTAGCAAGACAGCGCCCGCCCATACACGCCGAGTATTTCTTCTAGTTGTCTTCGTGCTATCCAAACTCTGCCTTGGCCAGATCTCTCCCCAGTTGTGAAAGTTTGGAGCATCATCTTGAAGGACACTCCAGCCAGTTCGGGATTGTGACGATCTGACGTACCAATTGGGCGAATTTGCTACGACATCCCTGACGAGGGCATCCAATAACCCTATCAATCAATGCCAAGCCAAATAACTGGTTAAATAAGGGCAAGGGGAGGACTAACGCGTTATTGACTTGCTCAAGTTGTGAAGCTCTTTCTCTAGAGTAAATCATCCAATTTTCCTGAAACTAATCATTTGTTTGTCTGGACATGTGCACCACATCTATCGATATCCGTTCCATTTGGATAATTCCTTTGTGGTGTATCATTTTTTGGCTTAGCGTGTATAATATGTAAACTGATGGTTCTATAATACTCCCCTAGGGGACGCCTGAAGTTACTCTTACGTCTGAAGATTCTCTCTATTTAGAATGACTTGCTGTGTTCTGTTTGCTAGAAACTATTTAAACCAATCACACAGTTCGTCTGATATTCCGTACGCTCGTATATTATTAATTAGGCGGCACTGCGGAACTGTATCGAATGCCTTCCGGAAGACAAGGAACACAGCATCTATCCGGGCGCCTGTATCTGCTGCTTTCTGGGTCTCGTGGACGAACAGAGCGATCGGGGTTCCACATAATTATTGTTTCCGAACCTTGTTGGTTCCAACAGAGGAGTTTTTCGGCTTCCAAAAACGTTATAAACTAAACTAAACTTCGTCCGAACAGGCCTTGGAAGGCCCAACGGTACCGACGGGCCACCGTGTCATCCTCAGCCTACAGTCGTCACTTGATGCGGGTATGGAGGGGCATGTGGTCAGCACACCGTTCTCGCGACCGAATGTCAGTTTATGAAACCGAAGCCGCTACTTCTCAATCAAGTAGCTCCTCAGTTTGCCTCATAAGGGCTCGCTGCACCCCGCCAACAGCGCTCGGCAGACAGGGTGGTCACCCATCCAAGTGATAGCCCAGCCTGACCGCGCTTAACTTCGGTAATCTGAGGGGAACCGGTGTTACCACTGCGGCAACGCCGTTGGCACAAGTGTCATAATACGCGATAATAAAATATATTCCAAAATTCTACAACAGACTGACGTCGGAGACGTAAGCTTATAGTTTCCTGCTTCTGTTCGACAGCCCTACTTGAAAACGAGAATAATCTGCGCTTTTTTCCGAACATCAGGAACGCTTCTTACCTGTATACTGCTGCTAGAAGAGAAGCAAGTTCTTTCGGACTCTCTACTGAGAATAGTATTGGTATCCTTTCAGGTTCAGCCGTCTTCCCTATGTTGAGCGATTTCGGTTGCTTTTCTATTTCATTTTTGAAAAAATTGGAAATTTGTGTTAAGGACTGTGGGACCAAACTGCTGAGGTCATCGGTCCCTAGGCTTGCGCACTACTTAATCTAACATACGCTAAGGACGACACACACATCCATGTCCGAGGGAGGACTCGAACCTCCGACGGGGGGAGCCGTGCGAACCGTGTCAAGACGCCCCAGACCGCACGACTACCCCGCGCGGCTCTCATTTTTGATATCAGGCATTTTGCCGTTCGTGCGAAGATTTAAAATACCGGGTGATCAAAAAGTCAATATAAATTTGAAAACTTAATAAACCACGGAATAATGTAGATAGAGAGGAAAAAATTGACACACATGCTTGGAATGACATGGGGTTTTATTAGAACAAAAAAAAACAAAGTTCACAAAATGTCCGCGTGAAAGATCTCTTGCGCACGTCGTTTGGTGATGATCATGTGCTCAGCCACCACTTCCGTCATGCTTGGCCTCCCAGGTCCCCAGACTTCAGTCCGTGCGATTATTGGCTTTGGGCTTACCTGAAGTCGCAAGTGTATCGTGATCGACCGACATCTCTAGGGATGCTGAAAGACAACATCCGACGCCAATGCCTCACCATTACTCCGGACATGCTTTACAGTGCTGTTCACAACATTATTCCTCGACTACAGCTATTGTTGAGGAATGATGGTGGACATATTGAACATTACCTGTAAAGAACATCATCTTTTCTTACTCTTACTTTTTTATGCTAATTATTGCTATTGTGATCAGATGAAGCGCCATCTGTCGGACATTTTTTGAACTTTTGTACTCTTTTGGTTTTAATAAAACCCCATGTCATTCCAAGCATGTGTGTCAATTTGTACCTCTCTATCTACATTATACCGTGATTTATTCAGTTTTCAAATTTATACTGACTTTTTGATCTCCCCGTAAGTGGTACATTGCGATCTTCCTCTGTGAAACAGATTGGGAAGAAGACATTTAGTACTTCGGCTTTTTCTATGCCGTCCTTTTCTTCACTGCCTTTATAGTCACAGAGTGTCTTGCAGATGACATCGATAAGTTTACTGATTTAACGTAAGACCAATACTTCTTTGGATTTTCTGTCAAATCGGCAGACACAATTTTAGTTTCGAATTAATTGAATACTTCAAGCATGGCTCTCTTTACGCTGCAAATTACTCGTTCATAGCTATCCACTGTCCAGTGTGTCGCCCCTTATACCACTACAGGCGTCGGTTAGCAGAGACTAAGAGGAGTTGCTCCATTACTGTATCCCATTCTTTTTAGCTCACTACGCACGGTCGTTGTTCCAGCTGGACTGCTAGCTTTTTGAAACTCACAAGTGATTCCTTCCACCGATTTCATGCGATGTCTTACAACCACCTTGCTCAATACTCGACGGTCTGTATCTGTCACTACATGAGACCTCAGTACACGAGGCCTGCCTGATATTGGTTTAGTTGTGGTTGAGCCTTCGCGTTTCCACTTCACTATTAGGCCCTACATCACCAATAGCCGACTTTAGTAGCTTTGGAGCGGTTGAAATGTCCCTGATGGACTAGTTAATTAGGTGACAACTAGTGACTAATCGGCATTCGAAGTCACCGAGCTGTCGTGGTTGACTCATTCTGCTTTAGTGCTTTTGTATTGACAACACATCAATCCCTGTCTCCTTTTATACTAGCGGCTGAGCCTCTCGTGACATTTAGTTGTCAATCCGCATTACCTAAGGATATCCGCATACTTTAGACAAGATAGTGTGTGAGCTGATTTCGTAAAAATGTCTGGCAAAAATACACTAACGGAACAAAAACTGCGGTACCAATAAGGAGTTGTGCTACATAAACGGAAGTTGGTAGACGTGTTCCTACAGCGGAAAGCTAATTTTTATTCAAATTTCGCGCCAGTTGCATAAGATTGGCGCTAGCGCCACTATGAGGATACAAATCAGGTTTCCTTTAAATAGCAACCTTTGTGATTGAACGTAGTTACTCGACGTTAGTCAAGAAAGCCTTTAAGGTGACAAAGATGCCTTACCAACACCTCACTGAGTTTTAAAGAGGTCGTGTAATAGGGTTACGATAAGTTGGATGTTCCTTCTGCTATATTGCAGAAACACCTGGCAGGAGCTTAGCCGCTGTAAATGATTGCTGACAGCATTGGTCACGAGAATGTACGGTCGCAAAAAGACCAGACTCCGGGCGGTCACGTGGCACTATCGAGAAGGAAGACCATCGTGTTCGGCGTATGGCTCTGGCGCACCGTACTAAACTTGTTACAAAATTTCAGCAGCAGTTGACAGTAAAGTGATACCACGAACTCTTAAAAATTGATTACTTTAAGGACAGCTCCAAGCGAGACGCCATATAGCGTGCATTCGACTGACCTCAAACCATCGCCATTTGCGAAGTCAGTGCTGTCAAGCAAGAACGCATTGGAGGGTAGGGAGGAGGTCCGTTGTGTATGCTGATGAAAGCTGGTTCTGCCTCGGTGCCAGTAGTGGCTGTGTGTTGCTTAGGAGGCCAATTGAGGGCCTGCAAGAAACCTCTCTGCTTGCTACACACACAGAACCTACACCTGCAGTTATGGTCTGGGATGCGATGTCGTATGACAGCAGGAACAATTTGCTGGTTCTCCCAAGCACCCTTATTGCAAATTTGTAAGTCAATTTGGTTAGTCAAAATGGTTCAAATGGCTCTGAGCACTATGGGACTTAACATCTGAGGTCATCAGTCCCCTAGAACTTAGAACTACTTAAACCTAACTAACCTAAGGACATCACACACATCCATGCCCGAGGCAGAATTCGAACCTGCGACTGTAGCGGTCGCGCGGTTCCAGACTGAAGCGCCTAGAACCGCTCGGCCACAATTTGGTTAGTCGACCTGAGGTACGGCCAGTCCTGAGCAGCATTGTATGTGCTATTTACCGACAGGATAACGCTCGCCCACATACCGCTGTTGTAACCCTACATGCTCTACAGAGTATCGATATGTTGCCTTGATCTGCTCGATCACCAAATTTGCCTCCAATCGGATACATATGGAACATAATCGGACGGCAACTCCAGCGTCATCCACAAACAGCATTAACCGTCCCTGTATTGATCGACCAAGTGCAATAGGCGTGGAACTCCAACCCACAGACTGACATCCGGCACCTGTAAAACGCAATGCAGACACGTTAGCACGCTTGCATCCAACATTCTAGCGGTTACACCGCATATTAATGTACCAGAATTTCACATTTGGAGTGGCTTATCTCGCACTTCCGTTAAGCTGTGATCTTGCAATGTTGATCACTTAATATGTCACTTAGACCAACGTATTCCCGAATTTTCATTACTATATGTTAATTGTTTCTCGGTGTTACAAATTTTTTTCGGTCGTTGCATGTGCTTCGTGGCTCTTTATGAAGCACTGGCTGATATATGGGCCACAAACTGTTCAAAGAACAGGGACCGAGCCACCTAGTCAGAGCTCACTGACGTGTTCTTCCCAACACATCAGACAGGAAGTCAGACGTTTCAAAATATTTTGAAACACATGTTACACCATCGTCTTTGTCAGCTAGTATGCTGGAGAGTCTTCAAAAAGCAGAGAGTTGCCTTTATGTCGGTATAAGAAACACACCTAGTTAAAATATTTTGTACTGAAAGCAGTATTCCACAAGCCTCACATACTCATAGAGCATCCCACCTAAGGAAAGTGTTAGTAACTGGACAACGTACTGTTATTAAACTGGCGAGCATCACTTCCCTCTAACGGTGCAATAAGTAGGAGATTCGTCACGCCCGGGTGGTCGATTTGATTGCTTGATGTCTGTTGTTTACCGCCTCCAACCACTCGTCTCTCCACCGGTGCATGATCCTTCTGTCTGATGATAGCCCGCAAGAAGGCGGCACACCGAGTGACAATGTCTCCTCTCCACCCTTCCTGAGCCATATCATTTCCCCATGTTCCCACCCGTACCGAGCAGAACACCAACTCCTTGGCTTGGTTATGGATCTTGGACACTCTGAATATTTTTTTCTACTGATTGTAGGGCCCTCAGAGTGTCAGAGCAGGCTAGAAATTTTATATTTTGATTGCGTCTCACTTGCGTCATCGACTTCATTACTCGGTATACCTTGGTATAATTGTTTGTTAGTTGTTCCAGGAGGCAAACTCTGAAGATCGTATCAGGGAAGGAAGCTGAACAACAGAGTGTATTCTCCTGCTTAGATAGATCCACATATACAACGATAAACTCTTAATATAGTCTCAAAGTTGATGAAAACAAACTTTAAAAAGTAGCCTGGCATTACTGATTTCTTACACTCTGTCAGGCTCTATATCTGTTTTTATCCTATCCCTGGTTTTTAATTCTGTGACGTTGGATCCATGTGGCTTTCTTGAATAGCTAGATCACACATGGCTGATTACTAAATATCGTCTCAAAGACTAGACGGTCCACCACATTCAGTTCCAATGATTACTATTCTGAGAATCTGTCTTGCCATGAGGAGACGTGACAGTATGCGGAGTGGTGGTTTACCAGCCTCTATACTCAAATTCAGAAGTGTGCTGGTGCGAAGCGATAGGCTCCTGTTGACTGCATGGTGGACAGCATCTAGCCTCTTGAGATAGGAGACGCGGGCTGACCCACAAAAACGGCTGCGTTAATCTAGTCGAGACGATATAAAACTGTTCTATTGAAGTGTGGGAGACGGGACCTGTGGTGCCCTCTGCCTTTTTGCTGACGCATTTCAGAATGTTCAATGATCTTATGCCCTTCTTTGAAGCGTAGTAGCCAAATAAGTTTCGTGCCGAGTATTAGACTTAGGACCTCTCTCTAGGCAACAGCGTGTATCGTCTCTTTCTCTCTTTTTTTTCTTTTTTTGTTAAATGTATCGGTCTGTTACTTTTGGAATCGTGGATGAATATATTTATAAGTCGTGACGTCTCCTACATTTCGCACGCTTGTGGTAGCGGCTGAAGTGTACGCTAACAATAATCAGTGTTGTTACGTAGGCAGAGATACTAGGTTGGGTTGTAACTATTTACTTATGTCGTCATTACACACAGCTCGCTCGAAAATACTCGTTGTTTGTTTAAAGCTATAGTAATTAAAGCCCGATGAACAAATATTGCTACAGACACGATATAATCATCTATGTAGATATACTATTATTCTCAATGTTACGAAAATTCTTTATTAAACACGGAACTTTTGTACTGTTAGTTACGATTTGAATAATATTAAGAAGAGTGAAAACAAGTTTTTACCAGTCAGCGATTTACTCATAATCAAGCCTGAGCCTCATATTATTATTTATTAATTTTGGGTTTTTCGTGCATGTTTAACAAAAACTTTTATGCCAAAAATATTTTCTTTTCCTGATAGCAAAGTATTTAAAGTACTTTTTCTTGTTATCTTGTTGGTGAAGCCCGAAAATAATGTGATTAACTACGGTACAGTTCACGTAATGGGTGCTAATGGGCCATTACGACAAAAGAATGGCAGATGAATAATTATTTCCACTTAATTATATTCACGAGGAGAGAGAGGTATGAAATGAGATTAAAGGGCCAAACACTTTTTATATGTATACGAGAGGGTACTCAAAAAACTGGAATTATTTTTTAAAAGCCATGTATTTCAAAGCCTTTGGAAAACAACCTTATCTCCTTCAAAATACTCTTATTCACAACTAACACATTTGTCACGTCGGTTTTCCCACCATCCGAAATATTTTTTGTAGTCATCTTCAGCAGTGGCTGACAGCTCCTCCCTGGTTTTATTCATTGTTGTCAAAAGGTGTCCTTTCATGCCCCTTTGCACGCGTGTAAACAGGAAAAAGTCGCACGGAACCTGGTCAGGCGATTAAGGTGCGCAGGGCAGTGGAACCATGCCACTTTTAGCCAAAAAGTGTCTAACAGAGATGGCTGTGTGTGCAAGTGCGTTGTCGTGGTGGAAGAACCAGTCTCCTGTCTGCAAAAAATCGGCTCCAAGATAACAAACTAATCTCTGGTAGTTGATCAGTTGTCTGACGACGGTCTGTGGGCGCAAACTCCCGATTCGGGCAGCTGATGGACGTCCAGAACGACGTTTGTCATCAATCTGCATGTCACCATTTTTAAATCGAGCAGACCACTCGTACACCTGGTTTTTTTTCCCTTAGTGTCATCTTCGTAAGCTGTTCTCAACGTTAAAACAGTTTCAGCAGCATTTTCACCGAGCAGTGTGCTCCCTGCCGCCGTTGGATAAGCAGCTGCAGCAGCAAGTCGTATACTCCTAGCTCACTCATTTGTTACATAGTTTAATTCTTAATTTCTTTGCGTGTTTTTGGTACTTGCATTGTTTAATTCATAAATTTCGAGCGTATTATAGTATTTGAGAGTTGTAGCATCGCGTTTTAGTACCTGAATAGTGTAAATTCGCGTAGTCGTTTGTCTACTGTTTTGTTTTGAACGGCCAGTGTCGGTTGGTCGCAGTCAGTGTGCTCCCTGCCGCCGTTGGATAAGCAGCTGAGCAGCAAGTCGTATACTCCTAGCTCACTCATTTGTTACATAGTTTAATTCTTAATTTCTTTGCGTGTTTTTGGTACTTGCATTGTGTAATTCATAAATTTCGGGCGTATTATAGTATTTGAGAGTTGTAGCATCGCGTTTTAGTACCTGAATAGTGTAAATTCGCGTAGTCGTTTGTCTACTGTTTTGTTTTGAACGGCCAGTGTCGGTTGGTCGCAGTCAGTGTGCTCTCTGCCGCCGTTGGATAAGCAGCTGAGCAGCAAGTCGTTTACTCCTAGCTCACTCATTTGTTACATAGTTTAATTCTTAATTTCTTTGCGTGTTTTTGGTTCTTGCATTGTTTAATTCATAAATTTCGGGCGTATTATAGTATTTGAGAGTGTAGCATCGTGTTTTAGTACCTGAATAGTGTAATTTCGCTTAGTCTCCTTCCGCCGCCGAGCAGTGTCAGCAGCGCGCAAGTAGCAGCATTACTGCATTTACTAGGCAATCTTGTATTTTAATAACCGTTTAAATTTTGTCGATTTGTTTGCGCTCTCTGTAGATTAGTTCAGACGTTCTTAGCAAAACAGTTTTTAGCATGGATAGGGACTGCAACTGCTGTGTTCGGATGCAGGCTGAGTTGGCATCCCTTCGCTCCCAGCTTCAGGCAGTGTTGGCTTCGGTCACACAGCTTGAGGCTGTTGCCAATGGGCATCACTGTGGGGGTCGGGATGGGGGTTTGTCGGGGACGGCCAGCTCGTCCCACGCATCCCCTGATCGGACTACGACTGTGGTTGCCCGGGATACTGCCCGCATTGAGGCTGATCCCTCACCTGTGGTAGAGTGGGAGGTCGTTTCAAGGTGTGGCAGGGGGCGAAAGACATTCCGGAGGGCTGAACGGAAAGCCTCTCCAGTTTGTCTGACGAACCGGTTTCAGGCTCTGTCTCAGGCTGATACTGATCTTCGGCCTGACATGGCTGCTTGTCCTGTTCCAGAGGTTGCCCCTCAGTCTGCAAGATCCGGGCAGTCGCAGAGGGTGGGCTTACTGGTAGTTGGGAGCTCCAACGTCAGGCGCGTAATGGGGCCCCTTAGGGAAATGGCAGCAAGAGAGGGGAAGAAAACCAATGTGCACTCCGTGTGCATACCGGGGGGAGTCATTCCAGATGTGGAAAGGGTCCTTCCGGATGCCATGAAGGGTACAGGGTGCACCCATCTGCAGGTGGTCGCTCATGTCGGCACCAATGATGTGTGTCGCTATGGATCGGAGGAAATCCTCTCTGGCTTCCGGCGGCTATCTGATTTGGTGAAGACTGCCAGTCTCGCTAGCGGGATGAAAGCAGAGCTCACCATCTGCAGCATCGTCGACAGGACTGACTGCGGACCTTTGGTACAGAGCCGAGTGGAGGGTCTGAATCAGAGGCTGAGACGGTTCTGCGACCGTGTGGGCTGCAGATTCCTCGACTTGCGCCATAGGGTGGTGGGGTTTCGGGTTCCGCTGGATAGGTCAGGAGTCCACTACACGCAACAAGCGGCTACACGGGTAGCAGGGGTTGTGTGGCGTGGGCTGGGCGGTTTTTTAGGTTAGATGGCCTTGGGCAAGTACAGAAAGGGCAACAGCCTCAACGGGTGCGGGGCAAAGTCAGGACATGCGGGGAACAAGCAGCAATCGGTATTCTAATTGTCAACTGTCGAAGCTGCGTTGGTAAAGTACCGGAACTTCAAGCGCTGATAGAAAGCACCGAAGCTGAAATCGTTATAGGTACAGAAAGCTGGCTTAAGCCAGAGATAAATTCTGCCGAAATTTTTACAAAGGTACAGACGGTGTTTAGAAAGGATAGATTGCATGCAACCGGTGGTGGAGTGTTCATCGCTGTTAGTAGTAGTTTATCCTGTAGTGAAGTAGAAGTGGATAGTTCCTGTGAATTATTATGGGTGGAGGTTACACTAAACAACCGAACTAGGTTATTAATTGGCTCCTTTTACCGACCTCCCGACTCAGCAGCATTAGTGGCAGAACAACTGAGAGAAAATTTGGAATACATTTCACATAAATTTTCTCAGCATGTTATAGTCTTAGGTGGAGATTTCAATTTACCAGATATAGACTGGGACACTCAGATGTTTAGGACGGGTGGTAGGGACAGAGCATCGAGTGACATTATACTGAGTGCACTATCCGAAAATTACCTCGAGCAATTAAACAGAGAACCGACTCGTGGAGATAACATATTGGACCTACTGATAACAAACAGACCCGAACTTTTCGAATCTGTATGTACAGAGCAGGGAATCAGTGATCATAAGGCCGTTGCAGCATCCCTGAATATGGAAGTTAATAGGAATATAAAAAAAGGGAGGAAGGTTTATCTGTTTAGCAAGAGTAATAGAAGGCAGATTTCAGACTACCTAACAGATCAAAACGAAAATTTCTGTTCCGACACTGACAATGTTGAGTGTTTATGGAAAAAGTTCAAGGCAATCGTAAAATGCGTTTTAGACAGGTACGTGCCGAGTAAAACTGTGAGGGACGGGAAAAACCCACCGTGGTACAACAACAAAGTTAGGAAACTACTGCGAAAGCAAAGAGAGCTCCACTCCAAGTTTAAACGCAGCCAAAACCTCTCAGACAAACAGAAGCTAAACGATGTCAAAGTTAGCGTAAGGAGGGCTATGCGTGAAGCGTTCATTGAATTCGAAAGTAAAATTCTATGTACCGACTTGACAGAAAATCCTAGGAAGTTCTGGTCTTACGTTAAATCAGTAAGTGGCTCGAAACAGCATATCCAGACACTACGGGATGATGATGGCATTGAAACAGAGGATGACTCGCGTAAAGCTGAAATACTAAACACCTTTTTCCAAAGCTGTTTCACAGAGGAAGACCGCACTGCAGTTCCTTCTCTAAATCCTCGCACAAACGAAAAAATGGCTGACATCGAAATAAGTGTCCAAGGAATAGAAAAGCAACTGGAATCACTCAATAGAGGAAAGTCCACTGGACCTGACGGGATACCAATTCGATTCTACACAGAGTACGCGAAAGAACTTGCCCCCCTTCTAACAGCCGTGTACCGCAAGTCTCTAGAGGAACGGAGGGTTCCAAATGATTGGAAAAGAGCACAGATAGTCCCAGTCTTCAAGAAGGGTCGTCGAGCAGATGTGCAAAACTATAGACCTATATCTCTTACGTCGATCTCTTGTAGAATTTTAGAACATGTTTTTTGCTCGCGTATCATGTCATTTCTGGAAACCCAGAATCTACTATGTAGGAATCAACATGGATTACGGAAACAGCGATCGTGTGAGACCCAACTCGCCTTATTTGTTCATGAGACCCAGAAAATATTAGATACAGGCTCCCAGGTAGATGCTATTTTTCTTGACTTCCGGAAGGCGTTCGATACAGTTCCGCACTGTCACCTGATAAACAAAGTAAGAGCCTACGGAATATCAGACCAGCTGTGTGGCTGGATTGAAGAGTTTTTAGCAAACAGAACACAGCATGTTGTTATCAATGGAGAGACGTCTACAGACGTTAAAGTAACCTCTGGTGTGCCACAGGGGAGTGTTATGGGACCATTGCTTTTCACAATATATATAAATGACTTAGTAGATAGTGTCGGAAGTTCCATGCGGCTTTTCGCGGATGATGCTGTAGTATACAGAGAAGTTGCTGCATTAGAAAATTGTAGCGAAATACAGGAAGATCTGCAGCGGATAGGCACTTGGTGCAGGGAGTGGCAACTGACCCTTAACATAGACAAATGTAATGTATTGCGAATACATAGAAAGAAGGATCCTTTATTGTATGATTATATGATAGCGGAACAAACACTGGTAGCAGTTACTTCTGTAAAATATCTGGGAGTATGCGTACGGAACGATTTGAAGTGGAATGATCATATAAAACTAATTGTTGGTAAGGCGGGTACCAGGTTGAGATTCATTGGGAGAGTGCTTAGACAATGTAGTCCATCAACAAAGGAGGTGGCTTACAAAACACTCGTTCGACCTATACTTGAGTATTGCTCATCAGTGTGGGATCCGTACCAGGTCGGGTTGACGGAGGAGATAGAGAAGATCCAAAGAAGAGCGGCGCGTTTCGTCACTGGGTTATTTGGTAACCGTGATAGCGTTACGGAGATGTTTAATAAACTCAAGTGGCAGACTCTGCAAGAGAGGCGCTCTGCATCGCGGTGTAGCTTGCTCGCCAGGTTTCGAGAGGGTGCGTTTCTGGATGAGGTATCGAATATATTGCTTCCCCCTACTTATACTTCCCGAGGAGATCACGAATGTAAAATTAGAGAGATTAGAGCGCGCACGGAGGCTTTCAGACAGTCGTTCTTCCCGCGAACCATACGCGACTGGAACAGGAAAGGGAGGTAATGACAGTGGCACGTAAAGTGCCCTCCGCCACACACCGTTGGGTGGCTTGCGGAGTATCAATGTAGATGTAGATGTAGATGTAGAGTAGAAAATAAAATTTCACTGCTGCTCGTTGTTCATTTTAGCATGCCATCATAAAAATCGAAACAAGAACGAATCAGCGCTTGCACAAATAATCACTGCATCTGAACAGAACAAGCCAGGTCGGCCGCAGAGGTGACACTGAAGTAGCAATTAAAAGGACAATTATAATTATACAGAAATTCCGTAACATGATATACTCATAGTCATTGTTGTTTTAACTATTTGTTACATTGAAATACATTTATTATTAATATTTTTGTTCATAACACGTAAAGAGGGAGAGTTTTCTCTTTCCAAAATAATATTTCACCGTTGATAGCATTTTTAAATACATAAACATGCATAGTTTTTATTCACTATTGAGACAGTGTACTTGTGGCTATCGTAACATTTTACTACTGTTTTTGGAAGGTTCCAGAAGACGGAACAACGCCCCCTGGAAAGTTAAAAGGACACATGTCGCATAAGTCCTGCTTTTAACTTTCCACTCAACAGTCACTTCATAAAGATTATGAAGGATCAATAAGTCATTATTAATAATTTACATTTTGGCTAAAGGTCATTCAGAATTATTACATGAATATCATTTTGTTACATTTTGTCACCTTCTGTTACTTGACTAATACAGTTATCTTGTTACTTACTACACTGTGATCAATACAGGTGGTCCGGAATTAAGTTAACAGATTGCCAGTGATTAGAATACTTTTCTTCCCCATTCGACGAGGCCCAGGAAAACCGCGGTATAAAGCCCGGGTGGAAGCCTTCGGACTAATTGTATCTGACTCTCGCAACATGACAATTAAAATCAATCACACATCGCAAATACATTAATTTACAAAGCTACAAAAATGCATAACTGCGTTTTCATGAAGTTTTAATTAAGATAATTAACTTGTTCAGTGCCTCCTGGCACAGTATACAGGGTGAAAAGTATTTAAACCGACAAACTCTGAGAGGTTGTAAGGGCATCAAAACAAGTATTTTTCCCTAATGTCATTTTTTCCTATGAGGAGTATTTAAAACGGTAGAGGAAGATTTCTCTGACAGCAAATTAATTAAACCAACAAACACTTTTCCATTTTTTTATGATCAAGAGACAACACATTAACACAATCCAATTTCAATTACAGAAGATTTTCAAAAACGTCTCCATTGACACGTAAACAAAGGTTACACCGTCGGATCATGTTCTGTCCGACACGGGCAAAAACCCCAGGAGTATCCTGAATTGCTCCTGCTGCTGCTACTATCCGGGCAACCAGACCCTCTTCTGATGCAACAGGAGTTGCGTATACAAGGTTGCGCATCTCTCTCCACACAAAAAAGGGCTGAGGGGACATATCTGGGGATCGAGCAGGCCATGGTACAGGACCACCTCTGCCAATCCACGTTTCGGGGAACCGTCGGTCCAGGAATTAACGCACACGACTGAAATGTGCCGGCGCCCTGTCATGTTGGAACCACATGCGTTGTCTTGTAGGGAGCGGGACATCTTCCAACAATTCGGGCAATGCTCTGGTGGGAAAATTGTAATAGTGTCTGCCATTTAATGGCCTAGGTAGCAGATACGGCCAAATTAAATAGTCCCCAACAACACCGACCCACACATTAACGAAGAACCGCACTTGAGTGGAATGTGGGTTATCATCATTCTAAACATGCGAATTGTGCATGATGAAGACTCCATCACGCCCGAACGTTGCTTCATTGGTAAACAACACAGAGGATGGAAATGTATGATGCATTTCACACTGTTCCAGGTAAGACTGCGAAAACTGTGCTCTGGGTGGATAATCAACGGGTTTCTGGTTGTGGACACGCTGTAAGTGAAATGGATTTAACAATTGCTCTCGAAGGACTGTTCTTACATTCGTCTGATTCGTCCCCATGTTACGTGCAATTGCACGAGTGCTGATTGAAGGATCCCGCTCCACATGCTGCAAGACAGCTTCCTCAAATTGCAGCGTTCTTGCCGTGCGACGGCGTCCCTGTCCAGGTAATCTGCTAAATGACCCGGTCTCACGCAGACGTTGGTACACAGCAGCAAAGGTCGTATGATGCCGGATACGGCGATTGGAATACTGTTGCTCATAAACCCGCTCTGCAGCTCGTCCGTTGTTGTGGGCTACGTAGTGCGCACCAACCGTATCAGTGTACTCACTCCAGGTGTATCGCTTCATTAGTAAACAGAGACAATGCACTACTACACTGGTGGGCAGCAGTTCCCTACAAATGAAGAGCGTAATACGCCCTCTAACAACTGAAGATCGTAATATGGTCTCTAACAACTGACGAGCGTAATACGGCCTCCACCGGTTTAAATAATCCTCATAGGAAAAAATGACATTAGGGAAAAATATTTGTTTTGATGTCCCCTACAACCTGCCAGAATTTGTCGGTTTAAATACTTTTCACCCTGTATAATCCATGTGCACAGTAACGGATATCTATAATCTGATTAGCACGTCATAAAATGTTTTAAATACACTCCTGGAAATTGAAATAAGAACACCGTGAATTCATTGTCCCAGGAAGGGGAAACTTTATTGACACATTCCTGGGGTCAGATACATCACATGATCACACTGATAGAACCACAGGCACATAGACACAGGCAACAGAGCATGCACAATGTCGGCACTAGTACAGTGTATATCCACCTTTCGCAGCAATGCAGGCTGCTATTCTCCCATGGAGACGATCGTAGAGATGCTGGATGTAGTCCTGTGGAACGGCTTGCCATGCCATTTCCACCTGGCGCCTCAGTTGGACCAGCGTTCGTGCTGGACGTTATTGGCACCAAGGCAGAAGCGACTCTCATCGCTGAAGACGACACGTCTCCATTCGTCCCTCCATTCACGCCTGTCGCGACACCACTGGAGGCGGGCTGCACGATGTTGGGGCGTGAGCGGAAGACGGCCTAACGGTGTGCGGGACCGTAGCCCAGCTTCATGGAGACGGTTGCGAATGGTCCTCGCCGATACCCCAGAAGCAACAGTGTCCCTAATTTGCCGGGAAGTGGCGGTGCGGTCCCCTACGGCACTGCGTAGGATCCTACGGTCTTGGCGTGCATCCGTGCGTCGCTGCGGTCCGGTCCCAGGTCGACGGGCACGTGCACCTTCCGCCGACCACTGGCGACAACATCGATGTACTGTGGAGACCTCACGCCCCACGTGTTGAGCAATTCGGCGGTACGTCCACCCGGCCTCCCGCATGCCCACTATACGCCCTCGCTCAAAGTCCGTCAACTGCACATACGGTTCACGTCCACGCTGTCGCGGCATGCTACCAGTGTTAAAGACTGCGATGGAGCTCCGTATGCCACGGCAAACTGGCTGACACTGACGGCGGCGGTGCACAAATGCTGCGCAGCTAGGGCCATTCGACGGTCAACACCGCGGTTCCTGGTGTGTCCGCTGTGCCGTGCGTGTGAGCATTGCTTGTACAGCCCTCTCGCAGTGTCCGGAGCAAGTATGGTGGGTCTGACACACCGGTGTCAATGTGTTCTTTTTTCCATTTCCAGGAGTGTAGTTCTTTGCACAGTGGCATGTTATATAGCTCATTTTCGAGCCATTACACAATATAATTTGTTGTTCCGAGTTCGTGATATACAAGATTTATACGTTAAAAACAAGTTTTGAGATCCGACGTCGGCGTGTGTCGTAGTATGCAGCGTCGATGAGCTGGGAATAGTCGTGTGTCCCTGCCGGTGATGGAGTCCGTAGTCCGCATGGACAGCGAGTGCGCAATGGGCAGCTCTTGGCGGTGAGTATGAAATAGGGAACACGGCGTCCGGCTTGGCTGCAGGACCTCCTCACGGCTTCCTGCTGACATTGGCAACAGCTCATCAGGAACCGTGGACATGAAAACTTCCAAAGCGGCATCAGAAAATCATTATGACACGATGTCCGCTGGAAAGATCTTACACAGATTAGTACACCGTTAGTGTTACACAAATGAGCCGTCGCGTCATTGAGTTAGTAGACTGTTCTGTGTGGCGCCACTGGCTCAGGTGTGGTGTCGACTCTCCATCGTGCGGCCCCATTGCCAATCTCTATGAGGAAGAGTTGGTGGGTTGTGTCCTTAGAAGGCCCTTGCTGGCTGATATATATATATATATATATATATATATATATATATATATATATATATATATATATATATACAGGATTCGCTGGTTCGTCGCGACAAGAGGAGGTCACGGGGTCCGAGCGGCCGAAACCACGAGCAGCGCAAGGACGGCCTGCGCAGAGCGAAGATACCGGAGTACTTCACCGGGGTCAGCGTCGACTACAAGCAGCAGGCCGACATTCCGTCGGTTGGTTGGCAACATTCGTGTCGGACGACCGCTCGTGGCCTGGCAACTCTCTTCTACCTGGCTTTCATTAGCACCACTCAGTAACCGCTGCGACGCACCATGGATCCATGTAACCGCTTGCTGGTAAAGAGGAGTAACATTCTGTAATCCTCGTGGTGATTTGCTTCATCGTCTGCCTGGCCTCCTTATTATTTTCTGGTTTGTACCCGACCCTCAGTGTTTTACACGATTGGGTCTTTAGTCGTAGATATAGGCAATAGTATTGTACTAAGACACTAGTTGTCGTTTGAAAATTTGTTCCGCTATTATATGGCCTTTCCTTTCTGATTTGTACCCGATCATTAATGTTCTAATTAATCAGCTCTTGGTCGTAAATACAGCCGGGACAATTGTACTGAGGCACAGGTTGCCGTTTAACAAAAGAGGGACCTTGTGGTTAGATATAGCTCTTAACCGGTTCAATTCTTTGGTTGTAACTGCATTTCTCAGTCATTACTCAAATCTGAACTAAGCTGTTCGTTTCTGATTTTAAAAGACAGGGTCATTACTGGTGTATTTTAGCTGGATATTGTGGTTCCTCTGAGTGAGTTCTTTTGTAATAAGTGTTCACAAGTAATGTTTTAAGACGTTCCTTCAGAGAAGCCTTAATAACTGACGATCAGTTTAACTTTGAAAATATTAACAGCCAACTGCCGCCAGGTTTCAGTCAAAATAAAATTGCCGATTGAAATTAAGAGCTTGGGTGCTTTGAAGTAAGCCTTATCGTTGTCGTCTTCTAATCTGCTTGACCTTTGAGCACAGGTGTGCGGCTTAATCCCGAACCTTTCGACGTACAGCTTTCAAATTAAAAGAGAAGTGATCTGTTTTGAGTAACTGAATCACTGTTGTCATCAACGGTGCTTGTATAGTTTTCATGTGTTGCAGAAGGGCATTTAATAAGTTAGACTGTGTCCAGCGCTGTTTCACCCGATAACGGGCGGGCTGCAGGTTCGGTCGTCTTATAATAATTGTCATATTGTTTGCTGTTTTGCAATACAGTACTTCAGATTTCTTTTGCAAAGATTAAAAGCTTATTCACCTTAAGGTAAAGGTCAAAAGATTTTTGCAAATTTGTTCATTTTGTTAAAGAAAATGTTATTGTTAAAAGCTTCGATTATCTGCAAAACACAGTTTATGCATTATTCAATAAACAGGTTGTGTGAAAAGAAAGTTATATTGCTGCTTCCTCCCTTCCCCGTTTCCCTTAATTCCAATAAGTACCACGTATCAACAAAAATGCTTATCATATCTGTTTATGAAACTTTTATGTTGTTTGTGAAAGTTCTTTGTAGAAGTATCGCGCCGGTTGGATCTTGTTCATGGAATTCGCTCAAATATTTTGAATTATTTATTGCTCTGAATGTACTGAACATTGGTTTCACAGTTTTCACCGTCTCTATGAACGTTACTCACAATACCACTACAAAATGGCGGCTGCAGATATCTGCGTTGTCTTATTGTCCGCAGAAATGTTTAATTTTCACTCTAAAGTCCTCATAATTTATTTTTAGCAAAGCCAGACGCCGTTGACAAGAGACTTATGAAGCGCCGTTGCGCTGTCGCTGCAAGAGTCTGTCCCGTAAGTCTCAACGTATTTATTCCGCTACAGTTTTTAATGCATCACACTCCACGGGAAATGTCACAGTCATTTTGAGTTTGTTCATATGTCACTGACGTTATAACAGTAGTTCTTTATATACCATACCGAACAGACAATTTTCCTTACGTCACTTGTGACATCTCTTTACACACAGTTCGTATTTACAGGATGTACGTACAATTGGTCATGTGTATATTATTGTCGCATATTATAGTCATAATAATTTGTGGATAGATAATGTGCTCATATAAACTTACGTATGTATCTCTCCACTCCAACTTTTATGATCAGTTGACGATCTGAATTCTGCCACTCAAGGTTCTGGCTTGACTTTGACAAATTAATGGCCAGTGTATCATTTTTCATGTTCGGTTATACAATTACGTGTAGAGGACAACTCCATGATCCTATTTCCACAGAAAAGCAGCTATCGGTGCCTGCGGAAGATGTTGTCACCAGGACAACACCAGAAACGGGAAAACTAATCGGAAAAACTACTATTAGATCCGGTAAGAAAACTTCATCTGAAAGCAATTCAAACTCTGATAATACATGGCGCATCTTGTGATGTTTGTCAAGGCACAAGAACATTTAAGTAATCATTGTTTAATTGTATGTGCACAATGAATCTTATCCTAACAGTCTTACATTCTAGGTTTATAAAACGTAAAAAAAAAGACTAATCCACTATACTTTAAGAAAATAAACTGACTTAAAAGATGAATTGACCGTCAGCAATTTTCATTTCCAGTAAATGACATGTAATGATGTTCTATCCATGTTGAGAATATTATACAAGCGACATAATTAAAAATGTTGGAAAAAGTTTTTCAAATCAGTTCTTAAATGCAACGGACGTTAGTTGTCTAGAATGATTTCCGCATTAGCTGTTCCCTGATCATCCTGTTAACAATTACATTGAAAATGTTACGTAAGATAAAAATCTACTATCTACTACTTCCAGGCTAGAAATACTTATATGAAAAACAACAGTACATATATAAAGAAAACAAATAGTATCTAGAGAGGTCTCACACTTCCTTTTGCAAGTCACTCTATAAATTTTTTCAAGTCCTTATATGGATACAAGCCTTTGACAGTCACAGTGTCAGCTTGTACCAGCCTGTAACGACCCCTATGGGTAATCTCTACAGCTTTGTAAGGACGAGTGTAAAAAAGTTACAACTTTTTGTTCAGTCTTTTAAGGCTCCATACCTTAGGATGGGTTCGAAGCAGCACTATTTCTCTAGTCTCATAGTCTCTTTTTACATTCTTACCATACTTTCTTTTGCATTTTTCTGCTTCTTAATTAAAGTTTGACTGACCTTTGCTTCCCAAGTTACTTCTGATCCGTGATCCGACTAGCTTAGATATCAATCGCTTCCGTATCATCTAACATTATCTCGTCTATGGTAAACCCAGCGGAAAACTAGGGCAAATTATTGTAGATTTGCTGAAATTCACCCACATAGTGTACCCATCGTGTATGTTGTCTAGGACTGCAGGTTCGTGTAAATCTGTTAATATCCGTCGCATCCAACACAAGCCTTACACTCCCATCTACCTTTGCTATAGGGAATAGTGGACTGGTGTACGACTAATAGGAAGGCTCCATAATATTCCATTACAACATCTTTCTGATTACTCTTATTACCCCTTCTTGTTTCGTCCAAGGGCCGGAATAAGTTACATGGCAATATGTTTTACGTGGATACACGACCATGTTATAAACATAGCCTCTTATGGTTCCTGGCTTCTCAGGCAAGACTTCTGTATAATTGTTTAGTAAACTCAGAAATTTTACCTGCTGCTGCATATCCAAGCACTTCGACTCGGCAACCTTTTATTGAATCAATTCTTTAGTGGCGGTTATCACACTGCTTTGACTAAGTCGTGAACTACAGTATAACCGAGTGGGTAAATTACTATTCATATGAGATCGGGTATACTTAGTATGGATACTCTGGCAATACTGGCCGTATACTTCTTCTGTAGTGATCAATTCCAGTACTATTCTTTTTCCTAAATTATCCATGCTACAGGTACCAGAGGAGAGTTCGATCTTTGCGTACCTCTCTCTGACAAAACCCCAACCCAGGATAGTGCACTTAAAGGCTCCATTTCTCACTAAAATTTCGACCTGCGCCTTTTTGACTTCCTGTGATTTGGTACTAATAGCACCGACTACCCTATAGCCTTGCACTAGAAAACCCGTTATTTTCTATGCCCGACATTACTCTTTATATAAAGTGAAGCTCTTCACACTTGTCGTTGCTCCTACGTCTGGAATCACAGTAATAGATATAATGCCTATCTTAGCGTGCACTGTAGCTTGCACCACGGATGTGCCCTTCTGACTACAGACTTTCGGCTCAGCGCACAAGTCATAGCGCATATCCTGGTAGTCGTCGTATCGCAACATGTTTATATCAGTCACAGAGGTGCCTTCACTTTTTTCCATGAGTACACCCGGAAGGCATGGGGTGGTCGACTTTAGCTTAAAGGGTAGATGGGCTGGGTTGGCTATCACCTATCACTTCGACGATTCTTACTCTTTGGTCTTGATGCTGCTGCATCATGTGACCGTCTTGTCCCTGCACATTACTGTGCTTAGAAGTATTCCGGTTTTGATTGGATCCCGCAGGTGGCTCCAGTTCGGATTAGGTTGATCTGCCTGTTGATTAGGCCACCTATCGGAATTGTATCTCCTTTTTCTGACTGCTGGAAGTTGGGATTCCAGTCCCTTACGACGTCTCCACGTCTCTACTGTTATCACCGTGTTGATTTTTGTCATATCCGATCACATTATTTTATGGTTGCCTATAACCACCATTAATATTGTTACTATTGTAACAATTACCATGGCTCTTGTTATCCCCCCTTTAAGGCGGAGAATAACTTCCATTATTTGTGTTACTCTTCCTTCTATCTTGCTGTATAATATCGAGAGAATCTATAGTGGCTAGGAATTTTTCTAAATCGTGTACAGAGAGGTTCCTTATCTGTTCTCTCAGCCGGATGGTTAGTTTATGTTTGAAGATATGTAATACTTCTTTCGTAGTCATGGATTGGTCCCAGTAGCGAGTTTTACTGATGTAGTCTTCAGCATCTTGACGTATGCTACCAAATTCTGAGTTGTGCATTGTGGGATTGTATACCTTTTGACTTTTGGATGCACTGGCTCCGATATTTGGCTAAGAATACCTTCTCAAACTGTTCTAAAGTTTGACAGCTATCTGCCGTCTCTGTAGCCCAGAAAGCCGCTTCAACAACAATGTGCGAATTTCTAAACCGTATCTTCTGACATTCTGACCAGACCTTCGGCAGAACGTCCTTAGAACTCTTAAAGAAATTATAGGGTGTATAGTCTTTATCCCAGTTGAGAAGGTTGGAAAGTTCATATATATAATAAGGCTTTGCTGTAATTTGATATCTGCGTAGACTGGTTTCTGTTCCTCAGCTACTACCACTAACCTCTCTGGAGCTGGACTGTAATTGTTCCGCTCCGGAAAAGCTATCGGTTCATAATGATATTCGTTCCTTTACCTTTTACCATATTGCGTCTTATTTTGATCACTATCCTGCACACTAGATGCCTTCCGTTGTAGACGTGCAATATGTGCTGTAATTTCATTTTTCCACCGTGAAAGTTCCCCATCTAACGTTTGTTGAACCCCGAGTAAGTCGGTTCTTAACCCGGTTGCAGATTCACCACTACCGAATGCGGCTTCGATTGTGACTCTTTGTACTACGGCTTGTACTTCAGTGGTTACGTGTTCTCCGATCTCAAAATCTTTCTTTGCTAACCACTGAGTTATTTCAAATTCTGTTTTCTCAGTTTGAGCCTTCATGTGCTCTTGTGCCTGATCAATTTGTTGTAGAGAAAGCAAGTTTAATCTACCAGTGATCATGTCCTGTACTTTAGTGTCCAAGGCATTTTGTGCTTTCTGACACTTTTGTATCTCATTCGTAACCTTGGTTACAGCATTAGGTAGCCCACGACAAGCTTCCTTCATAGGAGTCACTTTAGTTCTTAGGGTTCCTAGCCGTTTAATTTTTGTAATAAAGTTTCATCAAGCTTCATTAAAACTTCATTTAACTGACGGGTGATGTTTCCATCCCGCAGTTTCTTTCTAGCCTCTAACCTGTCACTGTGATATTTTTCTTTAAGAGCTAACCTCTCTTCTTGTTCCTTTTATGGATAATGTTCTATTCACTTGCTTATCGCGATCCTCAAGCTGTTGACTCAGCTTTGTTCATTTAGAGCTTCGTCACGTTTTTTTCTCCTCTAAGTTCTCATTTTTGAAGACCTAATGTAAAGAAATCATCACCCAGCCTGTAGATCCAGGATCTTTGCGGTACAGTTTCTCTCCTCCGGGCAAGGAAAGATTCTCATTAGTTTAACATTCAAGCATCAGTCAATGAACATGTGCAAAAAATATGCACAAACTAATTTCAAGCACAATACAATAAAGCAATGTATTTTCTTTTCTATTCCTTCTGTTTCTGTAGAATTTAGGCCACGTGTTGGGCGTCAAATTATCAGCTCTCTCTCTCTCTTTTTATTTCACATAAAAGGTGTCGGTTTGTTACTTTTGAAATTTGAAATTCTGCATACTTCGTACACTCGTCTAAAATATATGGAAACAATCACCAATGTTGCTACGCAGGCAAATATTTCTGAAGGTTTCTTGAAAATGCTGCAACCAATCCCCTGAGTAATGCTACTAGATTGAGTTGTAAGGGTGCTAGGTTCAATTGTAACAATTTATTTGTGATGTAAACGCACACGGCTAATTAAAAAATACGCGTGGTTTTTTAAAAACTGTGGTAGTTAATGTCCGTTAAATAAATGTTGCTGCAGAGAAAGACACGATATAATCACTAATGTAGCTGCACTGTTATTCTCTATGTTACGTAAATGATTTATTAAACACTGATCTTTTATACTGTTAGTTATGATTTGCATAATATTAAGGGCAGTGAAAACAAGATTTTTACCAGTCAGCGATTACTCATGAACAAGCCTGAGACTCATTTTATTATTTATTATCTTTAGGTTTGTCGTGTATATTTAGTGAAAACTATTCTGCCAAAAGTATTTTCTATTCCTGATAGCAAAGTATTTATAGTATTTTTTCTTGTTAGCTTATTGGTGAAGCCCGAAAGTCACGTCATAAACTTCGGTGTAGTTTACGTAATGGCTGCCAATGCACCATTCAAATGGTTCAAATGGCTCTGAGCACTATGGGACTCAACTGCTGTGGTCATCAGTCCCCTAGAACTTAGAACTACTTAAACCTAACTAACCTAAAGACATCACACACAACCATGCCCGAGGCAGGATTCGAACCTGCGACCGTAGCAGTCGCACAATGCACCATTGCGACAATAGAATGGCAGATAGCCAGTGATAAAGCTTGGATTCTAGTGATAATTAATTATATACGTTTAATTATATTCATGTGGAGGGAGAAGTATGAAATGAGATTAAGAGGACAAATTATATATATATATATATATATATATATATATATATATATATATATATACAGGGTGTTTCAAAAATGACCGGTATATTTGAAACGGCAATAAAAACTAAACGAGCGGCGATAGAAATACACCGTTTGTTGCAATATGCTTGGGACAACAGTACATTTTCAGGCAGACAAACTTTCGAAATTACAGTAGTTACAATTTTCAACAACAGATGGAGCTGCGATCTGGGAAACTCTATAGTACGATATTTTCCACATATCCACCATGCGTAGCAATAATATGGCGTAGTCTCTGAATGAAATTACCCGAAACCTTTGACAACGTGTCTGGCGGAATGGCTTCACATGCAGATGAGATGTACTGCTTCAGCTGTTCAATTGTTTCTGGATTCTGGCGGTACACCTGGTCTTTCAAGTGTCCCCACAGAAAGAAGTCACAGGGGTTCATGTCTGGCGAATAGGGAGGCCAATCCACGCTGCCTCCTGTATGTTTCGGATAGCCCAAAGAAATCACACGATCATCGAAATATTCATTCAGGAAATTAAAGACGTCGGCCGTGCGATGTGGCCGGGCACCATCTTGCATAAACCACGAGGTGTTCGCAGTGTCGTCTAAGGCAGTTTGTACCGCCACAAATTCACGAAGAATGTCCAGATAGCGTGATGCAGTAATCGTTTCGGATCTGAAAAATGGGCCAATGATTCCTTTGGAAGAAATGGCGGCCCAGACCAGTACTTTTTGAGGATGCAGGGACAAAGGGACTGCAACATGGGGCTTTTTGGTTCCCCATATGCGACAGTTCTGTTTATTGACGAAGCCGTCCAGGTAAAAATACGCTTCGTCAGTAAACCAAATGCTGCCCACATGCATATCGCCGTCATCAATCCTGTGCACTATATCGTTAGCGAATGTCTCTCGTGCAGCAATGGTAGCGGCGCTGAGGGGTTGCCGCGTTTGAATTTTGTATGGATAGAGGTATAAACTCTGGCGCATGAGACGATACGTGGACGTTGGCGTCATTTGGACCGCAGCTGCAAAACGGCGAACGGAAACCCGAGGCCGCTCTTGGATCACCTGCTGCACTAGCTGCGCGTTGCCCTCTGTGGTTGCCGTACGCGGTTGCCCTACCTTTCCAGCACGTTCATCCGTCACGTTCCCAGTCCGTTGAAATTTTTCAAACAGATCCTTTATTGTATCGCTTTTCGGTCCGTTGGTTACATTAAACCTCCGTTGAAAACTTCGTCTTGTTGCAACAACACTGTGTTCTAGGCGGTGGAATTCCAACACCAGAAAAATCCTCTGTTCTAAGGAATAAACCATGTTGTCTACAGCACACTTGCACGTTGTGAACAGCACACGCTTACAGCAGAAAGACGACGTACAGAATGGCGCACCCACAGACTGCGTTGTCTTCTATATCTTTCACATCACTTGCAGCGCCATCTGTTGTTGAAAATTGTAACTACTGTAATTTCGAAAGTTTGTCTGCCTGAAAATGTACTGTTGTCCGAAGCATATTGCAACAAACGGTGTATTTCTATCGCTGCTCGTTTAGTTTTTATTGCCGTTTCAAATATACCGGTCATTTTTAAAACACCCTGTATATATATGCGATGTGGTACCCAAAAAATCCGGAATTATTTTTTAAAAGCTTTATATTTCAAACTGTTTACAAAAAGCCTTACCCCTTCAAAATACTCTCCGTTACAACTAATGCATTTGTCCCATCGGTGCTTCAACTATTTGAACATATTTTGTAGTCATCTTTAAAAACGGCTGACAGCTCCTCCTTAGCTTTCCCTTCATTTCCTCAATATCAAATGAATGCCCTGTCATGCCCCTTTTCGCACGTGGGAACAAGAGTAGTTGCACGGAACCAGGTCAGGCGAGTAAGGTGCGTAGCTCTGAGCGCTATGGGACTTAACTTCTATGGTTATCAGTCCCCTAGAACTTAGAACTACTTAAACCTAACTAACCTAGGGACATCACACACATCCATGCTCGAGGCAGGATTCGAACCTGCGACCGTAGCGGTCACGCGGTTCCAGACTGTAGCGCCTAGAACCGCTCGGCCATTCCGGCCGGCTTGGGGCAGTGAAACTGCGTCATTTTTAGCCAAAGAGTGTTTAACAGAGATGGCTGTGTGTGCAGGTCCATTGTCATGGTGGAATAACCAGTCTCCTGTCCACCACAAAGCAGGTCTTTTTGTAAGAACACTGAGCTCCAAGATAACCCAGTAATCTCTGATAGTTGATTAAATGTCTGTCGACAAGCTCTCGAATTTTGCAATATATTCGTCGATTCGGCCAACTGATGGAAGTCCAGAACGAGGTTTGTCCTCAATCAACAGGCCGCCATTTTTAACTCGAGCAAACCACTCATACACTTGAGTTTTTCCCATAGCGTCATCTTGGTAAACTGTCCTCAACATTAAAACGTATCAGACGCATTTTCACCGAGTAGAAAACAAAATTTCACAGCTGCATGTTGTTAATTTAAACTTGCCCTCATAAAAATCGAAACAAGAACAAAACAGTGCTCGCAAAAAGAATCACTGCAGATGAAATGAACAAGCCAGGTCGACAACAGAGATGACACTGAACTGTGCATTCAGGAGCAACCTCGAACAAAACCGCTTAATAGATTTGAGAGCTGACACCAGAGCAATCATTTTATTCATCGAAGTCTTTCTTCCACAATTATATAGAAATTCCATGACATACATACTCATAGTTTTACTATTCTTAGGATTCGTTGCACAGAAATGCATTTGTTATTAATACTTTTATGTTCAAAACACATAAAGGTGGAGATTTGTCTCGTTCCAAAGTAATATTTCGTCATTGGTAACACATTTACATAATAAACACGCATAGTTTTTACTCATTATTTAGACAGTTCACTTGCGGTTATCGTTACATTTCACTAAGGCTTTTGGAAGGCGTTCCTTGAGATGATACAACAGCAGCTATCTCCAACGCTGATTTGCAGAAACGTAAATGTTTGTGCTTAAAATCTCAATCATACATAACCCCAGACTGACTCAGGTGGCGACCCTATAGCACATTAGGTGGTTGTTTGTATTGATCCCGTCCTCTTACTGTACCGGTGACCACACCAGAAATGGATGTCGATTGATTGTCACATGCCTGCCGACCTTGCTTGCAAATATGCCGCGTCATGAATGTTGCCAATGTGTTAGTTTAGCAGCGATGTGTCATAAGAGCGTTCATTGCAAGCGTAAGAGATCACGTCTTTCACTGCTGCAAGCGCCGGACTAATTAGCACAGCCCCAGGTGGAAACAAATAGTTACCAGCTGTCATTACTGTGGCGCAAACATTCCCGACACGCGCGGCAGAACTGCACGTTTCTATACCATGGACTTGACGTGGTCTCTTATTCTTGTATTTAGAAGAAATGGATTCGCAATTGCAAATACGATTAGGCTTCAGCTGCACGATTTATTGACGATATACGGAATTTTGTGCCAGACCGGGACACGAACCCGGATTTCCCGCATTGCGCGAGCGGTCGCCGTAACAACTCTGGCTATCCGAGCACACTTCCCTGATCGGCCCAAAGGCCTCCAAGCATGCACTGCGAAATAATGCTGTTATATTTGTCTGTGACATTAGCTGATAAAAACTGCTGAACCATTCACGCCTACGCGTTCAGAAGATAATACAATTTCTCGTAACATTCTCTTTATAATCTGACACAAAGTCCACATTTCGACAGTCAGATCCCAATATGAAACCTTAAAAACGACTTGTATACAATTGTGCAGACGCCGGCAAGTTTTATACAGTAATGTATTCAATTTAATCGCTGCCTCACAACGAAAAAGAAAAAAAGAACAAGGCGTTATGCGATCCGTTAGAGAAGGTGTCTAGGTGTCTGGTAGACGCTTGTAAACTAAATGTGCTGTCATCTGTAGAACTCGGCTGGGTCAAAGATCTTGTAGCAAAGAAGCTTTTGCTTGTAACGTTTCCTCTTGTGCTGTAAAGGCCTTTGAAACAAGCTCTCATTTAATCACCTAAATAGCGCGTGAGTCACAGTCCTATGAGATAACGCGCACGGACCGGGGTGCCGATTTCCGGCATAGTACTATCCGCACGTTTTTGTAAGTATTATTACTTGCATAATATAAGGACATTAAACTTCAGAGAAAAAATAATATTTAACTTTGGTACCACTTTAGGGAGTAAAGATAAATGAATACGTAACTAATGCTTTACACACACCAAAGAAAGTTTTGCTTCACCTTGGTTCCGAGAGTTCCGGAACCTGTACAGAAAATTGGAATAGATCAACATAAATATTATTTCCGCCCTTTTTATTGCTCATGAAAAGCACACAGTGCATGTTGTACCACCATACAGCGAGACCTTCACAGGTGGTGGTCCAGACTGCTGTACACACTGGTATCTCTAATACCCCCTAGCACGTCCTCTCGCACTGATGCATGCCTGTATTCGTCGTGGCATACTATCCACAAATTCATCAGGGCACTGTTGATCCAGATTGTCCCACTCATCAACGGCGATTCGGTATAGATCCCTCAGAGTGGTTGGTGGGTCACGTCGTCCATAAACAGCCCTTCTCAATCTATCCGAGACATGTTCGATAGGATTCGTGTGTGGAGAACATATTGCCCACTAGCCGAGCGATGTCGTTATCCTCAGGGAAGTCATTCACAAGATGTGCGCGATGGGTGCGTGAATTGTCGTCCATGAAGACGAATGCCTCGCCAATGTGCTGCCGACATGATTGAACTATCGGCCGGAGGATGGCATTCACGTATCGTAACTTGCTTCACTCGCTGGACAGTGTGTCTAAGGTGTTCAGCGTGACCGGGTTGCCTCCAAACACGTCTCCGACGATTGTCTGGTTGAAGGCATATGCGACACTCATCGGTGAAGAGAACGTGATGCCAATCCTGAGCGGTTCATTCGGCATGTTGTTGCGCCCATCTGTTTCGCGCCGCATGGTGCCGTGGTTGCAAAGATGGACCTCGCCATGGACGTCGGGAGTAAAATTGCGCATCATGCAGCTTACTGCGCACAGTTTGAGTCGTAACATGAGGCCCTGTTGCTGCACGAAAAGCGTTCTTCAACATGGTGGCGTTGCTGTCAGAGTTCCTCCGAGCCATAAGCCATAGGTAGCTGTCATCCACTGCAGTAGTAGCCCCTGAAGCGAGTCATCTCATCGACAGTTCCTGTCTCTCTGTATCTCCTCCATGTCCGGACAACATCGCTTTGGTTCACTCCGAGACTCCTGGACACTTCCCTTGTTGAGAGCCCTCCCTGGCACAAAGTAACAGTGTGGACAATCGAGCCGCGGTATTGACCGTCTAGGCATGGTTGAACTACAGACAACACAAACTGTGTACCTCCTTCCTGGTGGAATGAGTGGAA
Source organism: Schistocerca piceifrons (assembly GCF_021461385.2). Lineage (NCBI taxonomy): Eukaryota > Metazoa > Arthropoda > Insecta > Orthoptera > Acrididae > Schistocerca > Schistocerca piceifrons. The sequence goes on along the minus strand of NC_060138.1, from coordinate 407,602,813 downwards.
GTTATCGGCTGTCGCCGGCCGGAGTGGCCGAACGGTTCTAGGCGCTACAGTCTGGAACCGCGCGACCGCTACGGTCGCAGGTTCGAATCCTGCCTCGGGCATGGATGTGTGTGATGTCCATAGGTTAGTTAGGTTTAAGAAGTTCTAAGTTCTAGGGGACTGATGACCTCAGAAGTTAAGTCCTATAGTGCTCAGAGCCATTTTTTGATCGGCTGTCGAACCGCCTCCGTCTAATAGGCGCTGCTCATGCATGGTTGTTTACATCTTTGGATGGGTTTAGTGACATCTCTCAACAGTCAAAGGGACTGTGTCTTTGATACAATATCCACAGTCAACGTCTATCTTCAGGAGTTCTGGATTCATGAGGTTGTCTCCATACTCGTACACATCTATCTGCTCCATCAATTTGAAACGAGGCTCGTCCGAACAGGCAGCGTGTTTCCAGTCATAAACAATCCAACGACGGTGTTGACGGGCCCAGGCGAGGCGTAAAGCTTTGTGTCGTGCAGTCATCAAGGGTACACGAGTGGAATTATTATATTTTTCTTGAAGTCATAGATATTTCGCCTGACTTATACATCTTGCTCACCAGATGGTAGATTTTTGTCAGGGCTGGCTCTCCCAAGGCTATCAGTAGTTCTTATGGAATGGTATCTACTCCCAAGGCCTTATTTCGACTTAGGTCTTTCAGTGGTCTGTCAAATTCTCATGCAGTATCATGTTTCCCATTTCATGTTCACCTATGTCCTGTTCCGTTTCCATAATATTGCCCTCGAGTACATAGCCCTTGTACAGACCCTCTATATACTCCTTCCACCTTTCAGTTTTCCCTTCTTTGCTTAGAACTGGTTTTCCATCTGAGCTCTTGATATTCATACAAGTAGTTCTCTTTTCTCCAAAGGGCTCTTTAATTTTCCTGTAGGCAGTATCTGTCTTAACCCTAGTGATATATGCCTCTACATCCTTAATTTGTCATCTATCCATCCCTGCTTAGCCATTTTGCACTTCCTGTCGGTCTCATTTTTGGGACGTTTGTATTCCTATTTGCCTGCTTTATTTACTGCGTTTTCATATTTTATCCCTTCATCAATTAAATTCAATATCTCCTCTGTTACCCAAGGATTTCTACTAGCCCTCGTCTATTTACCTACTTGATCCTCTGTTGCCTCCACTATTTCATCTCTAAAAGCTACCAATTCTTCTACTGTATTTATTATCCCTGTTCTTGTCAATCGTTCCCTAATGATCTTTCAGAAACTCTTTACAACCTATGGTTTTTTCAGTTTATCAAGATGCCATCTCCTTAAATTCCCACCTTTTTGCAGTTTATTCAGGTTTAATCTACAGTTCATAACCAATAGATTGTGGTCAGAGTGCATATCTGCACCCGGAAATGTATTGCAGTTTAAAACCCTGTTCCTAAATCTCTGTCGTACCATTATATAATCTATCTGAAACCTTCCAGTGTCTCCGGGCCTCTTCCACGTATACAACCTTTTTTCATGATTCTTAAACCAAGTGATTAAGTTATGCTCTATGCGAAATTCTCCCAGGCGGCTTCCTCTTTTATTCCGCACTCCCATTCCATATTAACCTACAACTTTTACTTCTCTTCCTTTTCCTACTATCGAATTCCAGTCCCCCATGACTATTAAATTTTCATCTCCCTTCACTATCTGAATAATTTCTTTTATCTCATCATACATTTCTTCAATCTCTTCGTCATCTGCGGAGCTAGTTAGCTTGTAAACGTGTACTACTGTGGTAGGCGTGGGCTTCGTGTCTATCTTGGCTACAACAATGCGTTCGCTATGATTTTCGTAGCAGCTTACACAAGCTCCTATTATTTTACTCATTTTAAACCTACTCCTGCATTGCCCCTATTTGATTTTGTATTTATAACCCTGTATTCACCTATCCAGAAGTCTTGTTCCTCCTGCCACCGAACTTCACAAATTCCCACTATATCTAACTTTAACCTATCCATTTCCTTTTTTAAATTTTCTAACCTACCTGCCCGATTAAGGGATCTGACATTCCACGCTCCGATCCGTAGAACGCCAGTTTTGTCTCCTAATAATGACGTCCTCCTGAGTAGTCCCCGCCCGGAGATCCAAATGGGGGACCATTTTACCTCTGGAATATTTTACCCAAGAGGACGCCATCATCGTTTAACCATACAGTAAAGCTGCATGCCCTCGGGAAAAATTACGGCTGTGGTTTTACCTTGCTTTCAGCCGTTCGCCGTACCATTATAGCAAGGGCGATTTGGTTTAATGTTAAAGCCCAGATCAGTCAATCATCCAGACTGTTGCCCCTGCAACTACTGAAAAGGCTGCTGCCCCTCTTCAGGAACCACACGTTTGTCTGGCCTCTCATCAGATTCCCGCCCGTTGTGGTTTCACCTACGGTACGGCTATCTGTATCGCTGAGGCACACAAGCCTCCCCACTAACGGCATGCTCGACTAAAAATTTCAAATGAACCAAGCAACAATGCCTAAGGTGTACGTTTGACGTTCAACAAACTGTACTACTCTGTGTACATGGATGTATAGATGTGATACTATTAGTTACGTAAGCCCATCCACCAGGCAAGGTCATATCACATCGGATGATAAAAATCGGTTTGTAATTGTCCTGAGGCCAAAGCCGCATGAAAAGCATCAATCACATTGGTTTTTAATTGTCCTGAGGGCAAAAAAGGGTATAAAAAGCATCAATCAAAATCAAATCGGATTATTAACTTCCGTGTGACTGGCTCAAAACATGTTCAGTATGCTGTCCAATGTTTTCTACAACAAGTTAAAATCGAGAAACAGCATGTTCCACAACTGATCGAAGTGTTTCCGGAGTCACGTTCAGAATGTGTTGCGCAAATCGTGCCTTCAATGCAGCTAAGTTTGCAATCGGAACACTGAACACATCATCTTTCAGATAGCCCAACAGCCAGGAGTCAAACGGATTAAGATCAGGTGATCGGGACGGACAGGCTGTAGGGAAATGGCAGCTTATAATTCTAGCATTTCCGAAATGGCGTTTCAACAGCTGCTTAACTGCAAAGTGCGAAGGTGCGCCATGTTGCGGAAAAATGAACTCATTCACACATGGTCTAGCGGTTCTAGGCGCGCAGTCCGGAACCGCGCGACTGCTACGGTCGCAGGTTCGAATCCTGCCTCGGACATGGATGTGTGTGATGTCCTTAGGTTAGTTAGGTTTAAGTAGTTCTAAGTTCTAGGGGACTGATGACCACAGATGTTAAGTCCCATAGTGCTCAGAGCCAGCCATTCACACATCCACGCTGTTGGAGAGCTGGAATGGCGTGGTTGCACAAAAAACACTCATAGTGCTTACCAGTGACGGTACAGGTAACAGAACCGGAAGCACCTGTCTCTTCGAGAAAATATGGCCCTGTGATAAATGATGCCGTAAACCCGCACCACACAGTGACCTTTCCAGGATGAAGTGGTACTGGCTGATTTGCGTGTGGATTTTCCGTTGCCCATTTCGACAGTTCTGTATACTGACATACACTATGTGATCAAAAGTATCTGGACACCTTGCTGAAAATTACTTACAAGTTTGTGGCGCCCTCCATCGCTAATGCTGGAATTCAATACGGTGATGGCCCACCCTTAGCCTTGATGACAGTTTCCACTCTCGCAGATATACGTTCAATCAGGTGCTGGAAGGTTTCTTAGGGAATGGCAGCCCATTCTTCACGGAGTTCGGCATGGAGGAGAGGCTTGGCACGAAGTCGGCGTTTCAAAACATCCCAAAGGTGTTCTACAGGATTCAGGTCAGGACTCTGTGCAGGCCAGTCCATTACAGGGATGTTATTGTCGTGTAACCACTCCGCCACATGCCGTGCATTATGAACAGGTGCTCGATCGTGTTGAAAGATGCAGTCGCCATCCCCGAATTGCTCCTTAACAGCGGGAAGCAAGAGGGTGCTTAAAACATCAATGTAGGCCTGTGCTGTGATAGTGCCACGCAAAACAACAAGAGGTACAAACCCCCTCCATGAAAAACACGACCACACCACAACTCCACCGCCTCCGAATTTTACTGTTGGCACTACCCACGCTGGCAGATGACGTTCACCGGGCATTCGCCATACTACACCCTGCCATCGGATCGCCACATTATATACCGTGATTCTTCACCCTACATTGTTCAGTCGTCCAATGTTTACGCTCCTTACACCAAGCGAGTCGTCGTTTAGGATTTAGCGGCGTGATGTGTGGCTTATGAGCAGCCACTCGACAACGAAATCCAAGTTTTCTTACCTCCCATCTAAGTGTAATAGTACTTGCAGTGGATCCTGATGCAGTTTCGAGTTCCTGTGTGATGGTCTGGATATATGTCTGCCTATTACACATTACGACCGTCTTCAACTGTCGGCGCTCTCTGTCACTCAACAGACGAGGTCGGCCTGTACGCTTTTTGCTGTACGTGTCCCTTCACGTTTCCACTTCACTATCACATAGGAGACAGTGGACCTAGGGATGTTAAGAGCGTGAAAATCTCGCGAACAGACGAATGACACAAGTGACACCCGATCTCCTGACCACGTTCGAAGTCCGTCAGTTCAGCGGAGCGTCCCATTCTGCTCTCTCATGATGTCTAATGACTACTGAGGTCGCTGATATGGAGTACCTGGCAGTAAGTGGCAGCACAATGCACCTAATATGAAAAACGTATGTTTTGGGGGGGTGTCCGAGTACTTTTGATCATATAGAGTATCCTGTCAGATGGAAGAAGGGGCCGCCCGGTGTGGCCGATCGGTTCTAGGTGCTTCAGTCTGGAACCACGCCACCGCTACGGTCGCAGGTTCGAATCCTGCCTCGGGCATGGATGTGTGTGATGTCCTTAGGTTAGTTAGGTTTAAGTAGTTCTAAGTTATAGGGGACTGATGACCTAAGATGTTAATTCCCATAGTGCTCAGAGCCTTATGAACCATGGAAGTGGGGTTCATCTGTTCACAAAATATTCCAATCATTCTCCACTTCCATGCGAGCAAGAAATTCTAAATCAAAAGTCTCTCTTGCTGGCAGAACAACAGGAAGAACTCGTGCACATGGGTAATTTTGAGTGGATAGTAAAGAAGGATGTTTCGTAGGATTTTTCGCACCGTGCTCACTGGTATGTCCAATGTTCTGGCAGTTCTCCGTGCACTACGCGTTTGCACACCACCACTCGTCTTCTCCTGCATTGGCGTGGCCACTGTTCGGTCATCAGGCCAACGCTTTTATTCAAGCCCTTCAGTGTCCGGAACTTCTGCAGAGCGACGTGTGCACAGTCAGCATTTTTGTAATACATCTTTAGAAGCAGAGCGCGATTCTGCGTTGACACAGTCATGGCGAACGTCGCAGACGCGAAATGAGGATATGCCGTGCACCCGGCATGTTTATACCAACTTCAGTTGGTCGCGCGCATGACAGGTGCATCATTTACGTATTCTGACACGTACAGCGCCATCCATTGATCAATTTTCACACTATTTTTCTCTAATGCCGTACGTTTTCCCCCTTCTCCGATAATATTCTGTTGCAATTTGACGTGATTCTGACCAGTGTGCTATTTCGACAGCGTCTTGAAAGTTTAACTTTAGTTATAATCACGCTATATATATAGCCAAATTTTAAAGTTTTGCATGGTCATTGTAGTGTTTTTAAAGATGCCCGAAAACCATTTTTTAAAGGAAGTCCTCTCTACTACGTGTTTGGTATGTGTTACTCCATATCCACAATACGTATGCATTTACTCATGCCATGTCCAAAAATGTGAAGAATATTTCCAGTGGCCTCCTTTTCGTTTTTCTTGAAGTAAAGAAAGCGAACACTTATGGTCGACATTATCCACGCCCCCATTGGTATCGTTGTAGTCCATTATTAGGCTAGGTTCTCCCGTTTCTGTGTCTATTTCCCCACAGTTATGCATTGTAGACAACAGGAGCATACATGTTTTCTTCTTTGGAGTATGAGATACCATGGTGCAATCGTCCTGGGATACAAATACCGAAGAGCTCCTTTCTCTGGATTTCAGTTCCAGAAAGTCTGAGAGGATTGCCTTTTTATTCTTTTTCATTGTATCAAGAAATGTTACACAGTTCTCCAGAAGAAACTGCGCCAATGGATAGCTAGTGCAGTAGTTGTCGGTGGTCACAGTTCTGTGAGAACCTAAGATGGGCTGAACCAGTCTCTTGACTACGTCGAACGGTTTGTTCGATATAAAGTAAGGACCTTCCCTTTGTTTGCCGCAGTATATCTCAAAGCTGTGCACGTAAAATGTTCTACTGTCGCACTTGGCATACAGTTTCAGGTCGTACTTTGTCGGCTTTGCAGGTATCTACTGGACGAAGCTACATCGACCTCGAAAGGGAAGCAGCATGTCAACAATGCCAAATTCGTATAGGGAGTAACTGTTTCTACAGTTTTCTCGTATTCCTCTAGTCGACCTCTCATCAAACCGGATGCTTCTAAGTAGGAACACAAATCTTTTATAGGAAAACAGCCTTCATCCCTGTACCATGACGTTTCCATCTCTTCGGGCATTGGCGCAGTTAATTTTGTTGAAAGCGATCAAGAATACAATTCCACAAAGAGCTTTCATTTCCGAAGTATACGTAAAAGTAGAATCTCTTCCCCTCGTATACTGAATTGTAAATCTTCGTTCGGAAATATATGGGTTTATGTAATCAACAATTTTGTGAATCATATTTGTAGGCATGAATCTTATACATGTATCCAATTCCGCGGAAATATTTCTGCCCGCGCGGCTTGGGCCTGGCAATACCTTTATAATGTTTTTTGACTTCGTTTTACTCGACAGAGATAGGGAGTTGTTTATCCAGAGTGTTTCCAACCTTTTCTGACGTGTAATCCGTAATCATTGCCTTGAATAACATCTAAGGCACTGGAATGTTCGTCCCCGGATTGTTCTGAGTTGCTTCTGTGGCAATCCAAGTTCACACTTTCTTCCTCCCCTCCACTTTCATAGGTGAAACCTCATGGAGACTCTAGCCCTTCATTTTCGTCCTCAGACAGCCCACGAATATTTGAGGTGTAACTTCATCATGTGTATTGTCTATATCCTTAGAAAAGCAAAAGATTACAGATGCATTGCACATATCGCAATATGCAGCGACGGTTAGCACAAACGACGGTAAAAGCAAAGGGACATGCGACAAAGTAAATGCGTACACAATTGATCGCGCGCGGTATGGAGTGCCGCCTCTGCGATGTTTTTAGTTCAACGGATAATTGCTCATTAACTATACAAGGAAACAGGAGACAGACATGTGTAATACTCGGGGATAGTTCAGACCTGGGAATTTCTATAAACAGAAAGTGAGGAGAGTAAGGACTAGCACGTACTTCCGCGAAACCTGAGGTTGCGACACACTCTGCCGCCGCGCGGTGTTTAGAGGGTTAACCAAACACAGGCCACGGTCGCAGGTTCGAATCCTGCCTCGGGCATGGATGTGTGTGGTGTCCATAGGTTAGTTAGGTTTAAGTAGTTCTAAGTTCTAGTGGACTGATGACCTCAGAAGTTAAGTCCCATAGTGCTCAGAGCGATTTGAAACATTTGAACCAAACACAGGAACTTAATCGACACAAATGTCACACTGTGAGGAAGCTTTTACATCAGTTTATATTGTAAAACGAGAATACTAAATGTGATTGTCACACTATTTACAACTGTCTAGGCAAATACTCTTCTCCGCACTAGAAACATAACAGACACCGATACACAGAAAAAGGTGCATGATTCCATTATTCACAGTGTGTATTACTTTCTCTCCTGTGAAAGTAGTTGACTATCTGACGAGACGACTGGTAGCCAACTGCGAGAAATAATTGTAGTTAAAAGCAGAAAGGGATATTGCCTGTCATGTTAGGGTGCCAAAAACAGGAACAACGCCTGTGGAGATAAATGTTTATAAGGAAAACGGCAGAATGCAAATACTTCTGACTTTCTCACTCTCTCATGAAAACACACACACACACACACACACACACACACACACACACACACACACACACACACGAACACACAAACTCAGACACAGACAGAAACGAAAGACAGTGAGCGTACCAATAGGGGAGTATTGTGTGTGTGTGTGTGTGTGTGTGTGTGTGTGTGTGTGTGTGTGTGTGTGTGTGTGTTTGTGAGGCTGGATGTAATCTGAGACTAAATAACTACAGCCAGGAATGTTCACGTTCAATGACATGCCAAATCAGATCAAAAATAAATTGTCGGTAAAAAGTGTTATTAAAGACGTATTACCCTAACAGCAACGTGATATTTGTCCCACTTGACTCTGAACTGTATGACAGCATACTTACTATTTGGGTTGTATCATCGTGGAGGAACTCTACGTACATGAATAAAATAATGTGGTTCAGTTAGATAGTCTTATTTAGTCATTATCGGTCATAAGTTCTATGAATTTACAGAGAAACGATGTCGTATATATCTCAGTAACGATTATAGAAGCTTCGTCGGACCAGTGATGAGAAATTTGCTTGTTTCCAAGTACCTCCCGAGAAAACGTTTGTTTTACCAGTGGACAATATTAATGGAACTGATATGCTAGTAACTACTAGTCGTCGACAAAACTACAGTAATTTAGCTGCGTAACCTTCTATCGATTGCAAACAGATATGATATTATTCCTATTGTATTTCGTTGCCCTGTTCCGGACCAGAGGTTTTAAAACTCGTGGTTATGGATGGGTCCTTACTGAGTTATTTTAAACAGAACGGCAGCGATGTTGCTGTGATACTACGCCTAAGGCTTTACTCGAAATTTATCACACTACCATCTCCTCAAATATTTACGTCATTTCGTGTGCAACCTGTTTTAAATCTGTTGCTGCAAAAGCTGCCATGACTCTCTAGCAGAGGTGGGCCGTATTTCCAGTATTACGTAAGTTGCAGAATTTATCGTCACATGTAATCCGAAAGTGAATGGCAGATGTTAGCACATCTACAAAAGTTTAACACATTAACTCAGATTTGTGCAATATACTTACACATATTGAGTATATACACGCAGAGGCTATAATTTCTAACACGTAGTAGTACTTTTCTTTGTTTGTTCTGAATATTTAGTGCCTGATTCAGAAGCTTTATACTTTCTCTATTTTCTCAATATATAAAATTGTGTGAACTGCTGACATGTTAATGAAAAAGTGTAAGAAACATCAAACTGAAGTAAATCAACGAAGTCACCAAGTTAGGTTAGAAGTTATCGTTGAGTGTAAACAGCTTTGGTAAAACACAAACCAGAAATAACGGAATAGCGTCGAGAGTTCGTAATTGCTCTCCCAAGTTTCCTAGTCGGAGGACGATTGTAATCAGAAAAGATAAAAAAATGCCCGATGGCGGCGGAGCTTCTACCGAATAATAATTTCCTCAAATGGAAGCAGAAATAATAGCCTACAGGCAGGACACCGCGGATTAAGTTCAGAGGTCGAAATATTTGTAATAATTTAACGTTGGGAGTTTACCAGTGTAGAAATTTCTGAGGAGAAATACTGGATTCCGGTGAGCTAAATATTGAAGCGGACTCCTATTTGCGGAAATTAAACCTTTGACCATACCGGGAAAAAAGAAAGTTCTTATTGATGTCGCAGTTGTGGTATATCTATCGGAATTTCTGTTTTACATTCATTTCCTAATTTCTTGCGTTAAGAAAATCTCTCCCCATCAAAGGATTTTTATTTGGACAGGCAGAACACATGCTTCCAATCTGAAATTATGAACTTATTTCTCCAGGAAATTCGGAACAGCCGCCGTCGTTATGATATTGATTCCAAGGAATATCGGAAACACACTAAAATGGAACAAAAAACAAACGACGCCGCAGTTCAGGTGCTCTTAATATCGGTATTTTAGAACGATTTGTGATTTGGAGAACTATTTCTGGTTGTACTGCAGAGCCATTTTTTGCTTGTAAGTACAGAGCCACATGATACTTACATGTCAATAGCGTTTTCGGGGAAAGGTAAGTAATAATTTGTTAAATAGGAAACTTTAAGTGTCACTTAATAGAAAAAAAACTAAAAAAATAATTTTATTAAAAAAGTAGCCAGAGACAACCGTATTTTAAGCAAAATAAGAACCAGAAAGGACGCAGTAACCTCCTTATCCCCAACAGATTGCGCTAAAACGAACTCAAATATACAGCCTTGCCCTTTATAGTGAATATTTGTTAGGAAAACTGCCAAATTCTTCAAAAGCCAAAGATGAGACTAAGAAAAACAATAAAACAAACGTTCGTAATGTAGGCGTATTTCTCCCCTTGCTACGACAAACTTAGTGTATTCATGCTAAAATGTGAAACCCGTTCAACATTTTACATAGGCCAAACAGGCAGAAGCTGTAAGACGAGATTTGCAAAGCATCCGAGTGTATTTCGTGCAAATCTTTCTTGCTCACAGAATCTCTAAATCATATAGATGGAAATTCAGAGCCCATTGCTTGTGTAGACGAGAACATTATCATGAATATGCTGGAAGAAATTAATTTTACATATGAAAGCATATCGATAAAGAACATTTCCTCGAAATTCTCTTCCAAGTTACGAAACAGAATGGTACTATCAGTCAGCGTAAATATGTATGTTACATGTACATAATAACAAAAATCTGCAGGAATTACGTATGGTGCTTCTCCCATTGGTGTCATCCATAGTGATCGAGTTAACTAAGCACACAGCCTAACTCTTAATACGAATCAGCCAATATCGAGCACAGGTGATGTCTCTAGTTCATTATTAATAGCCGTTCTTTGTGTAGGACGCTTTTCTACTAAAGCCTTCGTTGCAGTTTCCCAGTTACTTTATTCACAAATAATAATCAGCTGATAATTATCTTTTGTAAGTCAACGTCATATTCAGGCAGCAGTGAGATAACGTCTACAGACAAAAAGGCAGTTTTACGCAGCGTACAGTGCGTATCTCATATACTTTTATTACGCATCCAGTTACCATCGAACACTACCAACATTTTTCTTCAATTTTTCGCATTCGAGACGTGAAAATTCAGCCACACCAATACTGGAAAGTAAATTACACAGAAGCGCCAAAGCAACTGGTATAGGCATGCGTATTCAAATACAGAGATAAGTAAAACGGCAGACTACGGCGCTGCGGTCAGCAAAGCCTATATAAGACAAGTGACGGGCGCGGTTGTTAGATCGGATACTGCTGCTACAATGGCAGGTTATCCAGATCTAAGTGAATTTTAACGTGGTATTATAGTGGGCGCATGAGCGATGGGACACAGGAGCTCCGAGATAGCGATGAAGCGGGGATTTTCCCGTGCGACCATTTCACGAGTGTACCGTGAATATCAGGGATCCGGTAAAACTTCAAATCTTCGATATCGCTGCGGCCGGAAAAAGGTCCTGCAAGAACGGGACCAACGACGATTGAAGAGAATCGTTCAACGTGACAGAAGTGCAACCCTTCCACCGGCCGTTGTGGCCGAGCGGTTCTAGGCGCTTCAGTCCGGAACCGCGCTGCTGCTACGGTCGCAGGTTCGAATCCTGCATCGGGCATGGATGTGTGTGTGATGTCCTTAGGTTAGTTGGGTTAAAGTAGTTCTAAGTCTAGGGGACTGATGACCTCAGATGTTAAGTCTCATAGTGCTTAGAGCCATTTGAACAATTTTTTTGAAGCAACCCTTCCGCAAACGGCTGCAGATTTCAAAGCTAGACCATCAACAAGAGTCAGCGTGCGAACCATTCAACGAAAAATCATCTATATGGGCTTTCGGAGCTGGAGGCCCACTCTTTCAAATGGTTCAAATGGCTCTGAGTACTATGGGACTTTACTTCTGAGGTCATCAGTCCCCTAGAACTTAGAACTACTTAAACCTAACTAACCTAAGGACATCACACACATCCATGCCCGAGGCAGGATTCGAACCCGCGACAGTAGCAGCCGCGCCGTTCCAGACTGTAGCGCCTAGAACCGCTGGGCCACCCCGGCCGGCGGCCCACTCGTTCACCCTTGACGACTGCACGACACAAAGCTTTACGCCTCGCCTGGACCCGTCAACGTCGACATTGGACTGTTGATGACTGGAAATATGTTGCCTGGTCGGACGAATTTCGTTTCAAATTGTATCGAACGGATGGACGTGTACGGCTATGGAGACAACCTCATGAATCCATGGACCCTGCATGTCAACAGGGGACTGTTCAAGCTGGAGACTCGATAATGGTGTGGGGTGTGTGCAGTTGGAGTGATATGAGACTCCTGATATCTGTAGATACGACTCTGACAAGTGACACGTACCTAAGCATACTGTCTGATCACCTGCATCCATTCATGTCCATTGTGCATTCCGATGGGCAATTGCAGCAGGACAATGCGACACCCTGCACGTCCTGAATTGCTACAGAGAGGCTCTAAGAACACTCTTCTGAGTTTAAATACTCCCACTGGCCACTAAACTCCGCAGACATGAACATTATTGAGCATATCCGGGATGCCTTGCAACGTGCTGTTCAGGTGAGATCTCCACCCCTATTACTCTTACGGATTTATGGATAGCCCTGCGGGACTCATGGTGTCAATTCCCTCCAACACTACTTCAGACATTAGTCGAGTCCATGCCACGTCGTACTGCGGTACTTCTGCGTGCTCGCGGGGGACCTACACGATATTAGGCAGGTGTATCAGTTTCTTTGGCTCTTCAGCGCATAACGGCACGAACTTAAGGAGAACATAACGCCCAGTGCCCGAGAGCAGAAAATACCAGCTCCCTTTCGTTTAGCAGTCCGCCGCAGTGACCTCGCAGCCGCCCAGGCGGACTCCGCGACCCACTTTTGCGTCGTGATGTCGGTATCCAGGGAACATTCCATTGTCGCCGCACAGTTAGCGGCTTGGAACTTGGCACTCTCTGGCAGCCACGGTCGTTATACAACTCCCATGTTCATTAAAACTCCGGCAACTGTACTTACACACGCCTACCTACGTACGCACAAAGCACAATTCATTTGGCGGTGTACTCGAACCAACCACTCGAATCCCCTTAGTTAAGGGGGGTTTGAGATCCTTGTTGGTTTGTTTCATCGTCTTAGTGCCGACCTATCAAGCATGTAAATGACGCCAAATCATATCCCTTTATTTTGATTTGTTGTTTAATATAGGCTCGCAAGGTATTTGTGAATATTCTTGGCGGCTCTTTGCATTCCGTTTTACTCTTAACACGTCGTCTGCCGTTGGGTTTTGCGTCAAGTTGCATTCTGATGCCGTGACAAATAATTATATCATCAGTTGTAATAGTAACCTATGCCGTAAATATGCACGTTATTGTGCTTCATAGATTACTTTAATTAAGAATAGATCCTCATATGCACTACAGGTTTCCTCATATATGAGAATTATGTACGATATTACATTTGATAAAATAAAAAAAAATTACAATCTTCGTTCGGCGGAGCTCCTGGTTGTATATTGTCTAGTTGTGATCTTTTTAATGTTTTCGCATGTCCTCTTGTAAAATCGTGATGTTAAATATCTTCATGACTAACAAATATGTATATATGTTTTATTCTACTGTGCTAACGCCACTGGCCGGCCGAAGTGGCCGAGCGATTCTAGGCGCTACAGTCTGGAACCGCGCGACCGCTACGGTCGCAAAAATGGCTCTGAGCACTATGGGACTTAACTTATAAGGTCATCAGTCCCCTAGAACTTAGAACTACTTAAACCTAACTAACCTAAGGACATCACACACATCCATGCCCGAGGCAGGATTCGAACCTGCGACCGTAGCGGCCGCGCGGTTCCAGACTGTAGCGCCTTTAACCGCTTGGCCACCGCGGTTCCAGACTGTAGCGCCTTTAACCGCTTGGCCACCGCGGCCGGCGCTACGGTCGCAGGTTCGAATCCTGCCTCGGGCATGGATGTGTGTGATGTCCTTAGGTTAGTTAGGTTTAAGTAGTTCTAAGTTCTAGGGGACTGATGACCTAAGAAGTTAAATCCCATAGTGCTCAGAGCCATTTGAACCATTTTTTGCTAACGCCACTACTTTACTTTTGCAGCTTTAAGTGCTTTTATGATTACCGGTCACTTTCCGCAAAGCTTGCTTAGTACATCCTGATATACATTAAAAGTAAAATATTTTATTATGCAGGGGCCTGAAGACGGCATAGTGGAATGCCGAAACTGGTGTAACCCAATTACACGGCTGTTGGCGAATTTCATTGATAATTACTTGACCAGCTGACATCCCCCGTCCGTGATGATCCAGGGACTGTGTTATCCAAGAACCTACTGCCACGCGGAACTTTCTGGAGGTCGGTATTACAACTCGAGTGAAAGGAAATTGGATATAGGTGATGGTTTCAGGCCGGGCCAGGCCAACGCATGGTTACTTCTGCGCCTGAACTTTGCTACATGAAATGTGGCTAAATAAAAATAACATGTAGCGTGAAAACCAGCTCTTGATATTTTAATATAGGAACAATCAATTGCAGATCTTGTGCTCACCAAATGTTCCTGACGTCCAAGATGAGGCAGAAAGAGAAAGCCCTACCACCAAACGTAGTTACAGTTATCAGGTGGTTTATTGCACGCAGCAACCATATAGCCTCTTCACAAGGCCAAGCAGGATTGGTCAAGAGCTACAGCAATATGATGGCAACACAAATTGGCCACTATTTAAAATTATTTACTAACGAATGTTTACAGTAATTGAATGTAATGTAAAGATGAGGCGTGACAATGTTCACTTTTACTGACCTGTTTTTAACTCTGATCTAGCCCTGCATCCAGTGAGCGATAGCTAGGATCACCTGTCGAATGTCGAGTCGGCTCTTTTTGGCGACGCCTATATATGCATCCTGAAACTGTTTTGAGGTAGTGCTCGTACTCTATCTTGATGATGTATCGAGTGGAGCCGTGTATCGGCTTACATCCGCGTTTGACGGATAGATGCCCACTAGGCAACTGTTTGTTTGACGTAATGCGGAAGCCTTGTGCGCCCTGTATTGGAGGTTAGCCTTAACTCCGTTGCGTTGCACCTGTGTATGAGGCAGCTTGACGATCTTCTATGTAAGACTGTGTTCCGTACGTTCTGTAGGACATAGCAACAGAGCTTTATGATCTGACGATGGCTTATGGAGTTGCGAGAGGAGCTAAATGACATCAAATAGGGTGCCTTAGAGTTATTAGAACTATGTGAAAAACGGAAGCCTAATAGAATAAACAGCGGAACATGTATTTTCTTTGGTAGAAACAGACCAGAGAGGAAATACAGATATAGGAACTGTTATGAACATGAAAATTAAAAACATCACCACAGTTAATAAAAGCATTCTTTGTTTGAAAAATAAACAGACGATGTTTCTTGGAAATCTTTAAAGTATGTGCACAACGTGCTTGTATTCCAGTGTGGAGATACAAACCTCAACTAAGAATAACAGAAACTGATAAGCGCAAATTTCACTGTAGGATGATATTGGGGACTTTAATATGAAAGTAGGACAAAAAGTAACGAAAAATGCTTTAGTGTGAAATTTTGAATTTGTTACTTTACGATAGTAGAACAATATGTTTGTCCTTAACACTTGTTGTCAGAAGAGAACAAACAGAAAATGGAGTGGAAAACAACTATAAATCAAATTCTCTATGTTTTATCCAACATGAAGTAACTGTAATAGACGTGATAGCTCTAAACCATTCCCAAATAGCAAGTAACCATAGACTTTTAAGATGTAAAGCACTAACACAATTTCATTAAGGAAGGAAAGTTGCGTGAAGATGGTCGTGTTTTTCGATAGAAATGGTTAAAGACAGAGCCAAAGTAATTCAAGAAAACATGTTAAATTCTTCACAGTACCGGTATGCCCACGAAGAAAGATAAGTTAGCAAAACTGAAATAATATAATAACTGAATCATCACATGCTAAACGGGCCTCAGTTAGCAAATATCCAAAATGGAGATAATCATAAGCACATAGATGTGTTGCTGAATAACCGCCACATCTTTTAATACTAGAAACAAAACAATCAGATGCTTGGTTATGGTAGGAAAGACGTTAAAGAAATCATATGATGTGCTATAAGGATTACAGTAAGTGAATGAAGCTCTTATATCTCTTTTATGTTGAACCACCTCTTTTTTTGTTTTTGTACTTCGGCAAACTCGTTGCTAAGATTTGGCTGATGAGTAGTAATTTATTCTCATACTGTTTCTTGCTGTGTATGCTCCATTTTTTGTGTAACACTACAAACAAAACCTGAAGGCGGCAGAATTAAATACTGGAAGGGAACGGAAAGAAAATAAGCGCCTGAGGCCGTGGAACAGAATTAAAGAATCCACAGTTTAAGGGGAAGATAATGTTGATTACGAAGAAAAGCTCATTTCAGGCAAAAGGACTGGAGAACAATGCAGGTAATCATGCCTTTAATATGTATATTTGTAAGTAGTAATTAATTAAGAAAAGACTATTCATTATCTATAAAACTTTGCCTTTTTATTTAATTACTAAAAATATATTATTAAACTGAATTTTCATTAGAAATTTTACCTCAGTGAACAGGTTACGTTGGGTCCTACATTAGAAGCTAATGTGATGAGATTATAAGGATTTATGGAACAGCAATAGTAGTCTCTTGATTTAAGATGTAAGAGAAAGAACTGTTTGGCAAACATACATGAAGAGAATTCGATTCTTCGACGTGCTTCCGTGAGCTAGAAACAAAAGATCAGCAAGTTGTTACCTTCAGTCACTGACTCGTGTTTACAATGTAAAACAGCAACGACCACCCCATCCAAGGAGGATGGCGGACGGAAGATAAGTCACTCATTCAATTAACACATCTTACTAGGTGACCAGCCAATTGAGGTTTGTCTTCAGACATTTTTATCCTTATATGCCATCACATAAAAGAGAGTGAAGAGAATAAGGGAACTGATGATTTTAAGAAAAAATCCAAAGGATATATGCCAAGTAAGCCCTTAAAGCAAAAACAAGAGAAGCTATTAGGCAACACATTGAATGTTTTCCACTGACTAAGGGAGGCCGAACTTAACATTATAGTGATGTATAAGTTGTTTAATGAGAAAAATCCCCAGATAGAGGTCAGCTATGTGTTTTACGCAACATTTTTCTAGGAAAATTTCTGTTTGCACATTGGACTCCCTCAAATAGATTGCTGCTGCACACGTGAACAGCTGAAAGTGAAAATGAGAAACCTCACGTCAACAAAGTTGCAAAGCAATATGCTGCTAGAGAGCTAATGGTTCACAAAAGAACAGTCCAAAAATTTTGTACTAAGTTTACAGAACAAGCTAAAAGGACAGATGTACCTGCTATTAGTTTTGATTGCATGCAAAACATCCATATTCCACAGATTCCTGCCGGGATACATTTTATGTGCGACTGTCGACAGCTCATATATTTTGTATTAATGACATTAACAAAGAAATAACATATATATGCATATACATACAATGACGGCAAAAAATCGCAACAAGAATTACTTGTGCGACTTAAAAGAAAGACGGTAGGCGCGTTTCTACATCTGAAAGATGATGTAGGAGGGCTGGAACTTTAATAGTGGCAACTATTTATTTACAGCTCGTACAGTATAGACAGGTGTTTCAAAGTTTTACTGACCTTCAAAGTAGTCACCAGCATTGTGTATAACCCGTTGCCAGCGATGTGGAAGTCGGAGGATACTCTTAGCAGTGGCAGGTGTGTTGACAGTTCGAGCTGCGCGTCTATTGCCCGACGAATTTGTAGCAGTTCTGAAGCGAATGCCATGAATTGTTTCCTTCAGTTTAGAAATCGAGTTGAACTCATGAGGGTTTAAGTCAAGGGAGTGCAATAGGTGGTAAAGCACTTAGCAGCCACATGAGTCAAACAAATCAGTAACAGCTTGCACTGTACGTGCTTGAGCATTGTCCTGAAAAATGATGGTCAGGTCCTGCAGAATGTGTCATCACTTCTGTCTCTAAGCTGGTCGTAGGTTGTGTTCCAAAAATGAACAGCATTTTGCAGGACAATGCTCAAACACGTACAGTGCAAGCTGTTACTGTTATGTTTGACTGATGGGGCTGCTAAGTGCTATATCATCTACTGCATTCCCATGACGTAAGCCCTCGTGAGTTCAACTCGATTTCTAAACTGAAGGAAACACTTCACGACATTCGCTTCAGAATTGCTACAAATTCGTCGGGCAATAGACCGCGCCGCTCGAACTGTCAACACAACTGGCACTGCTAAGAGTTTCCTACGACTTCCACATCGCTGACAAGGGGTTATACACAATGTTGGTCACTACTTTGAAAGTCAGTAAAACTTTGAAACACTTATCTATTTTGTACGAGCTGTAAATAAATAGTTGCCACTATTAAAGTTCCAGCCCTCGTATATTCAGATTTCGCGACAGTGAGATAAGAGTGTCTCTAGTAGCGCCAGTATGAGGATGCAGATCAGGTTTGCTTTACATACGCGCTGTGACGTTCGTGAGCGTTAATTAAGCAAAGACGTCATTATCATCACCTCACTGAACTTGAACTAGGTCCTGTAACAGGGCTACGAGCAGCTGGATGTTCCTTCTGCGAGACTGTAGAAGGACTTGGCAGGAGTGTACCCACATTATATGACAGCTGGTAGCGGCGGTCACAAGAATGTGCGGCCATAAGAAGATCGGCTCCGGACGGTCACGTGGCACTACTGAGAAGGAAGACCATCGTGTTCGGCGTGTGGCTCTGGAATTCCGTACTGCATCTGCAGCACAAATTTTAGCAGCAGTTGGCACCACAGTGACACAGTGAACTGTCAAAAATCAGTTACTGCAAGGATACGTTCGACCCAGACGCCAAACCAGGACCATTTGCCACTTTAGTGGTGTCAAGCGAAGGCTCATTGGAGGACATGGTGGAGGCTGTTGTGTATTCTGATGAAAGATGGTTGAGCCCCGGTGCCAGTGATGGCCGTGTGTTGGTTACATAGAGGCCAGTTGATGGCCTGCGACGAACCTGTCTGCTTGGTAGAACCTCTGGACCTACACCTGGAGTTTTGGTCTGGGGTGCGATATTGTTTGACACCAGTAGCACTCTCGTGATTATCCCATGCACCCTGACTGCAAATTTGTACTTCCGTCTGGTGATTCTACCTTTTGTGCTGCTGTTCATTGACAACATTCCAGTTTTTTTTTCTAACAGGATAACGCTCGCCCACATGTCGATGTTAAAACTCTACATGGTCTACAGAGTGTCGGCATGTTGCTTTGGCTTGCTCAATCACCAGAACTGTCTCCAATCTCGAATATATGGGACGGCAGCTCCAGCGTCATTCACAGCCAACATTAACCACCCCTGTACTGACCGACCAAGTGCCATAGGCATGAAACTCCATTCTACAAACTGACAAGCGAAACATGTACAACACAATACATGCACGATAAATGTAAATGTCGTGTGACTAGGGTCGATCGTTCGTCAGGTGCAAGTCTTTCGATTTGACGCCACTTCGGCGGCTTGCGCGTCAGTGGGGATGAAATGATGATGATTAGGGCAACACAACACCCAGTCCCTGAGCGGAAAAAATCTCCAACCCAGGGATTCGAACCCGGGCACTTAGGATTGACATTCTGTCGCGCTGACCACTCAGCTACCGAGGGCAGACACATGCACGATTCCATGCTGGCATTCCAAATTCTGGTGGTTACACCGGTTATTAACGTACCAGAATTTCACATTTGCAATGGCTTATCTAGCATTTACATTAACCTGTGACCTTGCAATGTTAAACACTTAAATCTGTTACCTAGACAAATGTATTACCGAAATTTCATTACTCTACATTAATTATTTTTTGATGTTCCAATTTTTCCTGACAATGTAGATGTATATGCGCCGTGAAGCCAATGGCAAACAAGAGCCCAACAAAGTATGCATTTTTCTCTATAAGTTTCTGCAGAGCGGTCCTCCATCACTAACTGAATTACACTTCTTCCGACAACTGTGGAAGATAGCAGAGAAGTAGTGTTGTATCGGGAATGTTTATTGGCATTGACTGGCTGTAGCCATTTGGAGAAAGTGGAAGACTATTTCCCTTTCAGGGGACATTTCTTTCTCCCATATGACAGGGATTTCAGCATAAAGAAAAGATAATAAGAATGACAGGTTCTACACGATATGCTCACTATAAATTCCAGCAAAGGCCAAAAATTTGTTGTGACAGAAACTGATTCCCTAGATATTCAGGATTCCAAGACTTAGTGGCAGTGGTTTTGCGAGAAGACTTATGTTACAGGTGGAACATGCGACAAAAGAGTTCCAAGAGATAAAAGAATTGACATTCTTATTAACAGTATGATGGTATTTTACATGCAGCAACAGTATACCTGAATGTTTCACTTCACAGCAATTTAGTGACTCAGTTGTGACACACCTCCGGTCTTGGTGCATGTAGAAGGCCTAAATTGCTCTTCCTCCAAAATTGCCTACGCAACAAAAAAGTACTTCTGAATATTGTAAAACTGTACGATATTTAAAAAAAGACTCTGAGCACTATGGGACTTAACATCTGACGTCATCAGTCCCCTAGAACGTAGAATTACTTAATCCTAACTAACCTAAGGACATCACACACATCCATGCCCGAGGCAGGATTCAAACCTGCGACCGTAGCAGGCGCGCGGTTCCGGACTGAAGCGCCTAGAATCGCTCGGCCACCGCGTCCGGCTGTAGGATATTCAAATTTTATTTCAATGTACATCTACGAAGAACTACAATTTTATGAAAAAAATACTGCAATGGACAACCGGTAATGATGTGAAGCATGAAACAAATGAGGGTAAGATAATGTTCTCCTGTAAGTCTTGTAGTACATTTTGTAATTATGATCTGTGTCTCCTTTGTCTTGTAATTTAATGATGTTGCAGTATGGAATATACCAGAGGTAATTTAATGATGCTGCAGTGTGAAAAAAGAGTAATAAATCAGTGTGTTTCTTTCACTCTTTTATTACATTTTTAGTTTACAAGTTTGCAGTACGAAACAAATGAGTGATGAATTAATGTTTTCTCCTATGCTCTGTATTACATTCTTAATCATTGGTTATTATTAAAGCCACTTTTGAACGCATTTGTTAAGAAAAGAAACAGTGACTATTGGAGGACATACCGAAATGTGTTAAGAAGGCCTACGTCATCGAAGTTTAAACTTCTTTATGCGCATAATTATTATTATTTCACTGTGTGAAATGAACCAAGATATTCACATTGGCAACTGGCAGCTTATACCAAAACTGTCAAACAACATATTTTATATTGTTGAGTGCACATCTGCATGGTCATTGCAGTCGATCTTTTAACACTGCAACATAACCGCAGACAATATTCAATACTACTTGTGAGTACGCAGGTAATTTCTTCCTCTAGTCCTTCCCTTTTATTTCGCCGAGGGACCTGTTATTTTCTGCAGCCTCGGAGAGCTCTTTCCAACTCGTTTGCATAAAATGGAAGCTTACCTAAATGGACCACAAAACCATATTAGTAGCCGAATGTTGTCCTTCACAGGAGGCAAATGATGCAGAATTTGCTTCGTCCCATCTCAGCCCAACAGAAGGCTCAGGGGCCGGGGTATCTGCCATAAAACTTCATTGTGTGAGTCGCCTGAAGAAATCCATTTGGAAAGGTAACACGTGAAGCCAGGTGTAGCTGGTGGAATGAGAGAAACGTGAAACCCGACGTTCTTCCAAAGTCAAACCATAAAAGCATGTTCATTTAATATCAATGTAACAGGCAATCTGATTGGCTAACAATAATCAATAAATATTATAAAAGTACGTGTACAACGTGCATGCCGCTAAAACACAGAAACGAGTCCTAGTATGATCAATGGAGTTATATGGTGTGGTATCCCTAATCCCCATCCATGAAGAAGCGCGTGCTTTTGAAGATATGAGAAATTTGTAGAACGTTCTAGAGTATTCGAGAGCATTCCAGAACATTCGAGAGCATTCCACAAATTCCAGAATGTTTCAGAATGTTCTACAATGATCCGGGATGGTCTGGAATGTTTGGGAATAGTTAGGTAAAATTAAGAAGAATTCAGAATGTTCAGTAACATTCTGGAATATCTCAGATCATTGTGGAACATTCTAGAACACTCTCGCATGTTTGTGGAATGTTTTGGAACATTGTGGATCATTCGAAGCCTTTTAGGAATGTTCTGGAATTCGCCACTGGAGCTACCCATTGGTAGGAGTATATAAAGCAAGACCCGTCGTGGGTTCTGTTCTGGCGTAACCACAAGCGCCGGAACAAAGAGAAGGCGCTGAGACGAAGTCGGTCACAGGTGCGCTAGTTAGGATCGCACCAGTACAGGAGCGCCCTCTAGCCAAAGAGAATATAAGCCTCGGCGGATATTATTCGCTCACAAGGGAACCTCCCCATCGTACCTCCCTCAGATTTAGTTATAAGTTGGCACAGTGAATAGGCCTTGAAAAATTGAACATAGGTCAATCGAGAAAACAGGAAGAAGTTGGGTGGAACTATGAAGAAAATAAGCAAAATATACAAACTGAGTTGTCCTTGTGCAAGATAGGCAACATCAAGGATAGCGTGAGCTCAGGAGCGCCGTGGTCCCGTGGTCAGCATGAGCAGCTGCGGAACGAGAGGTCCATGGTTCAAGTCTTCCCTCGAGTGAGTAGTTTAATTTTTTATTTTCAGACAATTATTATCCGTCCGTCCGTCCGTCCGATGCGAGGTAACAGCGCCGTAGTATGGGGACGCTACACCTAAACAAACATTGAAACACACGACGTCAGTCAACTATAGCGCACAGAAGAGAGAGTATTCCTGCTAACAAGGCTCCCTGGCTGGCAGTTGAATGTTCGCTACTTTGGACGAGAGTGCATTGAATACGTGAGATGTATTCCGTGGGCAATATGAATCCAGCAAATATAGCTCGCGACTTCAATAACATGTTCAATGATAATAATTGTCTGAAAATAAAAAATTAAACTTTACGCTCAAGGGAAGACTTGAACCAAGGACCTCTCGTTCCGCAGCTGCTCACACTAACCACAGGACCACGGCGCTCCTGAGCTCGCACTTTGCTTGATGTTGCCCATGTTGCACATAGACTACTCAGTTCGTATACTTAGCTTATTTTTTTCATAGTTCCACACAACTTCTTCCTGTTTTCTCGATTAATCTATGTTCAGTTTTTCAAGGTCTATCCACTGTGCCAACTTATAACTAAATCTGACGGGGGTGCGATGGGGAGGTTCCCTTGTCAGTACCAGGCCGGAACGCGCAGACCAGGGCAGTATTAGAACAGTACTAGAAGAGCGCTACGACAGCACTGACGTGTGATCCATACAAATTGCTTACATGGACCTTGTATACAGCAAAGGACTCTGAATGTTTGCATGTCGCCCATCGCTTGCGACACCATTGCAAATTCAAAACTTAATTATTGTCAGTCTGCTTTATTGAAATAAAACTACTAATGTTATTTGCTTGAATTGTTGTATAGCATTCCGATAATGCAGCATCCCTTAGGCACGAGTGAGCAGGACCCCAAAGGTTTGAACGTCAATTTCTACATCTACATATATACTCCGCTAGCCACCAAGCGGTGTGTGGCGGAGGGCATAATTCGCGTCAAAGTCATATCCCCCCCCCCCCCTCCCTCTGTTCCACTCGTGGATCGCGCGAGGGAAAAACGACTGTCTGAACGCCTCAGTACGAGCTCTAATTTCCCTTATCTTTGAATGGTGATCATTGCGCGATTTCAAAGTTGGTGGTAATAATATATGCTCTACATCCTCGGCGAAGATGGGATTTCGGAGAATTTAGTGAGAAGCCCCTTCCGTTTAGCGCATCGTCTATCTTCCAGTGCGCCCCACTTCAAACGTCCAATGAGATTTGTAACGCTCTCGCGATGGCTAAATGTACCAGTCACGAATCTTGCCACTCTTCTTTGGCCCTTCTCAATCTCTTGAATCAGACCCAGCTGACAAGGGTCCCATACAGACCAACAATACTCTAAGAGTGGACGAACTAACGTATTGTAAGCAATTTCCTTTGCTGAAGGATTACATCTCTTCAGGATTCTACCAATAAACCGCAATCTAGAGTTCGCCTTGCCCGTTACTTGTGTAATCTGATCGTTCCATTTGAGATCATTTCGAATAGTCACACCCAAGTACTTGACGGTTGTTACCTCTTCCAAAGACTGGGCATTTCTTACGAGTGACGAAGGGAGGAAGTGAAAAAATAGTGCACTGAGTGAATAAAAACAAACAGTGAGGTGTGAGTAATCAAAGTGATATAGTTACTGAATATAAATCGAAAATAAAGTGTGAATAGTGTGTAAAGTGTACTTAGTGTATGTTTTAATAAAAAGTTGATTTCATTTATATTTTAGAAATGTTAAAACTTAAAAGAGGGGGAGATCTTGCCATTTCTGAAGCAAAACGGTGAAAACAACAAGAACAGCGAAAAAAACGAAACAGACGAAGAGTGCGAAGCAAGTTTTAAGTTTCCAACGAACGACAAGGAGCACCGTGAGAAGCAGAGAAACCGAAGAATAATGAAATGAACGGACTGAAGAATCAAGAATTGTAACGCGATCTTATAATTAAAGACTGTGAACTCATGCAAGCCAAGAGTATATCAACCTATGAGAAGCGCGGGCGAGTAAAATAAACAATACAACCTAACAGACGAAGTATTCCAGTACGACCCGAAGAAATAATTTAACAAACACGTCGTAATCGGAAAAATGGATAACATCTGTCAAATTCCCAACGCAAAAAAATTCAGGAGAGAAACAGCAGGATGCTCTTGCATGACTGTAAAAACTCGATTAGCACCACTGGAAGCACCTCCGCAGCAATTTTTACATTGCATGACCAGGGAAACTCCAGATTCAAAACACCTTTTTCTAACATACAACGTCTGCTTCCAAACGACTCCTTTCGGTGTCACTTCAATCAATACGAACAGAGTTGAAATAGGTTACGTTTTTCCATCCAAGGACAAATCTGTCACAACATGGGATCATTACTACCACTATCCAACGAAAATCATAAATTTCTGCAAGTATATTTAATCAGAAATGCAAAAACAAAAATCGATCAACGATGCACAAATATCAGTGGATTGAGACGAAAAGTAGTCCAAAATGTACAGTGTGTCTTACAGAAATATAGTCAATTGACTCACATATTCAGAAAAGAACTAGACGGAATGTATTTTAACTATGAAGTTATAATTCGAGCAGATAAAAGACGACCTGGAGAACACGGACGTCAATTTAATGCACCTGAGACAGACGAAGCCGCAATTGTAATTGTGGGCAGTGAAAACACAAGCCGTGGCATAATTGTACAACGAAGAAAAGAAGGACCAAAATGCATTGCAGAGACCCGCCGTTCGTATGATGCCCTCCAATATCCGTTAATATTTCTGCACTGAGAGCAGAATATCATTTTAATGTGAATCAAATCCAACCTGAAACAGGCGTAGAAACAAACAAAAAAGTCACTTCCCAGGAGTTCTATGCTTACCGCTTAGTGATGAGAGACTGAAACGTACAATCAGGTTGTCAACAGGCGCCGTTTAGTAGACAATTCCTGGTGGATATATGGAAGCGGATCAGATGCTTTTCAAAAGACTGAATCAGAAGAAACTACGCAAGGAGGAATATGTCCACCTTTGAGACGCAATCATAAATGATGGAAGCATTGACGGTATTGGAGCAATAGTCATCTTACCATCATCATACATAGGAAGCCCGAGACACATGCGCGAATACACTCAAGATGCCAAGATCTACATTAGAAAATATGGACGAGCTGACCTCTTCATAACATTCACATGCAACTCGTCATGTCCAGAAATCAACGAACAACTAAGATACGGACAAACCCCCATGCATCGACACGACGTAGTATCTTGAGTTTTTCGGCAAAAACAAATGAGATTTATTGCAATCATCATAAAATACGACATCTTTGGAGCCTTTAGGTGCTGGAGGTACACCACCGAATGGCAGAAACGAGGACTGCCTCACTTAGACAATCTCACATGGCTGCACGACAGAATTCATTCCACGTGTATCGACAAAAACATGCAGGGTGAATTTCCCAATCCACAAGAAGGTACGGAACTGTACGACATAGTGAAAATCGTGATTCACGAACCATGTGAACTATTAAAGCCCAATACACAATGTATGACAGATGAAAAATGTACAAAAAGAAAAACAAAACTGTACTTGAACGACACACAGACCAGAGTTGATGTCTATCCCAAACACAGAAGACGATCACCCGAAAACGGTGGCTTGACAGCGGAAATACGAATATGAGGCAGCAACGAAATGAAAGTAGATAATCAATGAGTAGTACCATACAACATACTACTCTCCAAAATCTTCCATGCACATTTAAACATAGAATACTGCAATTCAGTGAAATCCATCAAATGTGTCTGTAATTATGTGAACAAAGGCAATGACGCGGCAGTATTTCAAATAGCCAAAGACAGCGAAAAACAAAACAGAAACGACGAGATCTGCATGTACCAAATGGGAAGATACATCAACAGTAACGAAACAGCGTGGCGGATTTTCGGTTTTCCCATACACGAACGTGAACCAGCTGTGCAACATCTAGCAATACGTTCGGAGAATGGACAGAGAGTTTACTTCACACAAGGGACCGCCAGAAAAATTGCAAGCGAACCACCTCAGAACACAACTTTAATAGCTTTTTACCAGCCGTGCTAAACCATTACTATATATACACAACAAGAGAAATCTGTTAAAGAAGTAAGGAATTTTAGTTGAAGATCATTCACGAATCATTAAAACTGGCGCACAAGGCCGAGAATATACTATACATCCGAACAACGCCGAATATTTCTATCTCCGGATGTTGCTACACAAAATATGGGGACCAACAAGTTTCAAAGATGTCAAGACTGTTGACAGTTACCTATGCCACATGTACAGAGGAGCATGACAATGATTAGGAATACTGGAAAATGACAATCACTGAGAATTAACGCTGCAAGAAGCCTCACTCACAGCCTTAGATGAACAAATGAGACTTAGCCGCCGTATTCCAACAACGTGTAACACATCAAATCCAAAACAGCTATGGGTCTCCTTCAAAGAGAGTATTAGTGATGATATAATGTACGAAATCCGGCAAGCTCATCCTGAACTGACCATCCAATTCAATAACGACATTCGACATAAAAGTTTTCTGGGTTTGGTACCGCGTCATAATGTAAAAACTACTGCTGCTGGAGAAAAACCAAAAACATTATGACGCGGTACCAAACCCAGAAAACTTTTATGCCGACTGACTCTGGCTGCGGAAGCCTACGAATTTATATTACAATAACGACATCTTCAATGAAACAGTCATTCGCCTAGAAGATAAATGTTTAGCGATAAACAACAAGACCTTAGTTAAACTTGAGGTGCAAGGAACACGAAAAGATGCTATTGGTATGCAAAAATTCGAAATCACAAAGGAAAAAAGCTGCAGCATCAACGAACTACTTCAGTACATTGCTCACAACAAACAGCAGCCGCGCGGGATTAGCCGAGCGGTTTAAGGCGCTGCAGTCATGGACTGTGCGGCTGACCCAGGCGGAGGTTCGCGTCCTCCCTCGGGCATGGGTGTGTGTGTTTGTCCTTAGGATAATTTAGGTTAAGTAGTGTGTAAGCTTAGGGACTGATGACCTTAGAAGTTAAGTCCCATAAGATTTCACATATATTTGACCAACAAACAGCTCCTCAATGACCATCAAAAGGAAATTTACAACGTTATCATGGACCGGACCGACAACAATACTGACGGAATTACTTACCTGGAGGCACAAGGCGGCACCGGGAAAACGTTTCTAATAAATCAGTTGCCGGCGGAAATACGTGCTAAACAACACATTGCAATTGCACTGAATCATCCGGCTTTGCAGCCACACTTACGGAAGGACGACGAACTGCCCATTACGCACTACAACTATTGTTGAACTTAGCCGAAGACCAATTCTCGGTATTTAAAATCTCGAAAGTATTTGGACGGGGTGAACTTCTAAAGTACCCTAAAATTGTCTTCTGAGACGAATATGCAATGGCACATATAAAGCACTCGAAGCCATGGACATAACATTACAAGACTTGCGAGGAAACTCTGAAGTGACGGCAGAAGCTCTACTGACACTCTCAGGAGATTTTTAGCAGACACTTTCAGTTACGCCGCGCGCAGCGGCCGTGCTGTCTCAGGCGCCGTGTCACGGATTGCGCGGCCACTCCCGCCGGAGGTTCGAGTCCTCCCTCGGGCATTGGTGTGTGTGTTGTTCTTACCACAAGATTGTTTAAGTAGTGTGTAAGTCTAGGGACCGATGACCTCAGCAGTTTGGTCCCTTAGGAATTCACACACGTTTGAACATTTTGAACTTCTAGTTATCAACAGGTCAACACCAGCAAAAAATGGTTCAAATGGTTCTGAGCACTATGCGACTTAACTTCTGAGGTCATCAGTCGCCTAGAACTTAGAACTAATTAAACCTAACTAAGAACATCACACATCCATGCCCGAGGCAGGATTCGAACCTGCGACCGTAACGGTAGCTCGGTTCCAGACTGTAGCACCTAGAACCGCACAGTCACTCCGGCCGGCCAACACCAGCAGACGAGATCAATGAATGCATTAAAAAACCACATCTCTGACTACACGTATATGTGGTGCGGCTAACAAAACATACGAGAGTTGAGTTATTGAAAGACGAAACACCAGCACATTTTGCTCAACAACTTTTACAAATACGTGAAGGCACATATCCTACTGACCAGACGACAGGCCTCATTAAACTTAATAGTGATGTCTGCAACATAGCCGTTCCTGAAAAAGAACTCATCGACAAAATTTATTCAAGCTTTGTTCACAAATGTACGAATGCGGACTGGCCGTCTGAAAGCGCAATTTTGACAACTAAAAAGAATGTTGCCAACGACAACTTTAATATTCAGAAGAAAATGCCCGGCGAAGAGACAATATACAAATCGATCGATGCGATGGTAAACGTTGAATGAAATGTGAATTTCTTCACAGAATTTCTAAACTCTTGGCAGATACCAGGAATGTCATTACACTGCCTTCGACTTAAAATTTTATCCCCAACCATACTACTCAGTAATCGCAACTCACCAAAACTATGTAATGTAACAAGGATGATCGTGAAACAGCTGTGGAATAACACCATCGAAGCCGAAATTGTGACTGGAAAGTGCAAGGGACACACTCTATTTACCTCCAAAATGCCAGTTATATCTAGTGAACCGCCATTCCAGTTTAAAAGACTGCAATTTCTGATCAAACTAGCCTACAATTTTACAATTATAATAGTGCAAGGACAAACTTTAAACTATTGCGGCATCAACCTCAATGACTCCTACTTCTCTCACGGTCAACTATACGTAAGTTGCTCTCGAGTAAGAAATTTGAAAAATTTGTACGTATATATCCGGAATAAGAAAATGAAAACTGTTGTTTACAAACAAGTATTGTTAATAGAAAATGTTTTCAGTAATTTTTTTACTTCTTATGCTTTAACAAGTAGTACAAATAAATATGTTTCAATGAAGTTTTTTTTATCTCTGATACTTTAAAGTTTATCCTTTTAGTTCAAATATCGCAAAAACTCACATCAATTAAATGAGCAAAGTCGCGTACCCTAGCTATTTATTTCGATAGAATTCGCACTGTCCCACATACACCTATGTGTAACCTGTTAGATGGGCGATCGTTAGAAATGTGTTATGGTGTGGCAGAAATTTCCGCCTTCACCCCGTCTATGCCAGACAATAATTCGTTAACTATGAAAAAATCTGTGTGACCAGGAGTTTGTTAAACTTATTCGAAAACTTGTTACTTGTGAAAATTTGCAAGGTCTGCTGTAACTGGCCGGCGAGATTCGTACACTGGCAGAAACAGCCAAGTTTCAGAGAGATAAGAGAGAGGACACTTGCTGCCGGGTGATGGATGAGTAAACAGACTTGCTGCCGGGAGATCAAGAGATCAATGAGTAAAGGCTTGCTGCCGAGGAGTCATATAGGAGGATGTCTTAAAATCAGAAGTGAGTATAGAAATGGAAATGAGCGTACGGCATTGTGGGCCCGGAGTCCCCCATTCGGGGAAGTTCAGCCGCCGAGGGCAAATACTTACTGCATTCGACGCCACACTGGCCGACTTGCGAGTCGGAGATGGGGATGAAATGATAATGAGGGTAACACAACACCCACTCCCTGAGCGGAGAAAATCTCCTGCCCCTGCCGGGAATCGAACCCTGGCCCCTTGGCATGGCGTTCCGACGCGCTGACCAATCAGCTAACGGGCGCGGACACTGAGTACAAAAGCTGAGCTCGATTCAGAATTTTCCACCAGTCACATTGAGCCGTGCGTGGCTCGTCTTCCCGCCATCATGTATTTTACAACCTGTTTTTAACGTGCTTCCATATCACTACGTTAATTTAAATTACTACCGTCACTGAGTTGCTGCTTTGCCTGACCGTGAGCGGCATTAGAAGCGCGTATCGATATATCCCCTCTCGTAGTGTCTTTGCTCGACGGCTGTGACTTCCCGCTCATTGTCTGTTGGAGAGGAGTTGGTCGCATTTCGGACAGCGAAGTCGGGTGGCGAGTTCCTGCTCGAGTGGGAGCGCGTCTGCAGCGCAGTCCGGACCTACCAGTCGGGGAGTTGCAATGCGGCACTAGTGCAGTCGGGTTGGAGCAGCAGTGAGGTCTGCGCCGACGTGGCTCGCCCGACCATTGCCGCCACGCATCACTTGAGTCGGGTCACGGTCTTGATGGATCGTCGGTCGGTCGTCCTACCGGACGACGCGTTTTGGCTCGTCGATCGTGAAGCAACCCCTTATAGAAATTTATGAATGACTGTGCTGGTAAACCTCTTACATTATTTGATTTTTAAACAACTGAGCAGAACTGAACGTACTCAGACATTTCGCTCTTTACTTATTCTGATCAACACTAAACTGACACACAATATTTTTAGCGCAACGCAATCTGACTTTCAAAAATCCCTACTAAAG
This sequence comes from Schistocerca piceifrons, assembly GCF_021461385.2. Taxonomy (NCBI): domain Eukaryota; kingdom Metazoa; phylum Arthropoda; class Insecta; order Orthoptera; family Acrididae; genus Schistocerca; species Schistocerca piceifrons. The sequence continues at coordinate 407,571,692 of NC_060138.1, read as the reverse complement.
AATGGCCCTGACTAACAATAACCTATACCTTTCATGAATCACTGACCTCACACAAATCTTTGTTACTCGAACTACTGCAATACAGCGAGCGCCACTACTGCCAGCTAAATAAAAGATTCAAACTACTGAAGTCACTAACTACTGATAGGCATAGTTAGCAAATGACAGATTTTGATAAAGAACAAACAATGTATTTACCTTAATAGTGTTCAAAAGTCATAATATATATATATCAGTTCATGACACCCAGTCTTACAAATTTACTGTCTCTGATGGACACACGTCCAGATCATCCGCTCTCAAAACTCCGCCATCTCTCTCCACACATCCACCACTGCTGACGGCTCACCTCCAACTGCGCAACGCTACGTGCTGTTAACAGCCAACTGCCCTACAATAGCTACTATTTCAACAGTACCCACCAGCCACAGGCTGCACACAGCACTTCCAGTGATTTTCATACAGAGCGCTAGGTGACGTTACCAACGTAAAAACCTAAGCAGCCTACTTACAATCGTTCATGAGTCGGCTGTGTGTGTGTGCATCGACTCCCGATTTGTCTTCGTGTGTGTCAGTTACTGTCGGGTATCGTTCAGGTTGGTTCAAATGGCTCTGAGCATTATGGGACTTAACTGCTGAGGTCATCAGTCCCCTAGAACTTAGAACTACTTAAACCTAACTAACCTAAGGACATCACACACATCCATGCCCGAGGCAGGATTCGAACCTGCGACCGTAGCGGTCGTTAGTTCCGGACTGTAGCGCCTAGAACCGCTCGGCCACCCCGGCCGGCTATCGTTCAGGTCTTCGTGCAAGTGTTTGTCAGGTTGTGTGTGTAGTTGGCGCTATTTCCTTGACAAGTTACCTTAAATGTTGTCGGCGTACTGCCTCTGAGAGGTTGATCGTCTCATTGGGCGACGTGTAACTGGTTCTCAGAGAGCTTCTGGGCCCCTTCAGTTACCATCTTGTGGAACTTTGGTCGGCCCTTTCCTGGTGCAGGGATGTCGTTCAGCCAGTGGACGTGTTTCCTCTGCATGGTTGGGTCCGAGCCAGTATTTCCGCCGTCGTGTGTCTGGGAGTGAGTGGGAGACGCACCAGCAGTGCAGTCACGACGGACCAGCAGGCAGTTGGTCGGTTGCTGCGGACCAGGGAAGATATCTCCGCGCGGTGCAGTTGCTGGGTACGCTGCCGGTCCCTGCGCAGTGTCGGAGTGTGTGTGGAGCTCTCCGATCGCTGCGAGCTTCACGGTTCGCCGACCAAGGACGTCAAAGTTGAGTGTGGTTTTAAGTACCCAAGCCACGTCCATTCATGTTGTGTGGTTCGCTGTTGGGGAGACTTTGTGTTTGAATTCTCATGTCCGATTGGTGGCAAGCAAGTCGTTTGTCGGTCGGTCCGTGGCTGTCCCCTGGTTGGGTTCCGACGTATCAAGAATTATTGGGCTCACCACCTGTCTCGCCTACGTGAACGAGGGCAGACCGACCTCCCTGGAGACTTATAGTGCCACCTTAGTTTAATTATCTGTTGTCAGCTACTTTAAATTTAAGACTTATGGTTATTTGTTTTTATTTTCTTAAAAATGTTGCAAAATTAATTTTTAAATTTATCCTTCAAGCTTAAACATTGCGGCCTTCTGCCTTTAAAAAATTATGGTAATATGTTTTAAAATTTTGAAACTTAATTGTGGCCTTCAGTGATTGGTATTGCACCTTGCATATGTATGTTCTATCTGCTTAGCCTTAAGGCTTTCCAGGTAGCCGTGATACCCTTTTTATTTCATTGATTTGCCTCTTTAATTGCATTTTAATCTTGTTGATTTTTAAGACTTCTTGTTGTTAAACATTCTGGCCTTCCGCCTTTAAAAGACTGTGGTAATATATTCTAAAATTTTAAAATTCAAATGTGGCTCTCAGTCATTTGTACTGCACTTTGCATATGTTTGCTGTTTTTTTAATTATTTTATTTCTATCTTAATTGGATTTTTATCTTGTTGATTGTTAAGATTTCTTGTCTGGAGGCCTTTAGCCGTGAAAGAGTTGCATTCGGTAAAGGTCTGGCAATGTGCCGCTTTGGTTGTAAAGGCTATTAAATTACAACAAATGACAATTAGAGGGAGAAACTGACCTCATCCTTTGGCTCTTTCCACAGTCCTATTACCTGTTCTGTCCAGCGGGTTTAGCGGGCGTATCACACATTTACGTCCTATAGGAGGGGTAAGAAAGAGCCGGCGATGCAATCAGAGAATCGAGGGGAATGCAAGGCTACTTAACTTTCATAAGGGCTTAATTGCACTCTATTAACATTCACAGCCAGCTATTTGCTTCCACGATCCACTTTCGTGATTCTGCTGGTGTTTGTACTTGTTTTTCCATATTCGTTCTATAAACCACTAACTATTATTGTGGTCATTAGGCGTATCTGCCATGTATTCTAATGATTATGTGTTTATTGTGTTCATCCACCTGTGCCAAGGTTAGATTTCATAATTAGAATTCCTTGTCCGTTTATTAAATATTCACATAGATATCGTATTGAGTAATTCATGAGTTTACCTTTTTATCGCAATGAACCAAGTTGTTACAGTGATAACTTGTTTCTGTTGTAGATAGCTGAGCTCCTGCTTTAATAGATCAATGCGTAGTGAGGTACATGTATTTTCATGCTTAATTTCGCTACCCCTGTTTCTTATCGTTCAATAAGGCGTTTCCACTGCGCAACAACTTAAATTTGCATGATTCTTGAGGAGCAGCCCTTCTCACCAGGGATCAGACTTTAGTATCTTAGAGGTACGCTAAAAAGCCCTTCCGGCATCTGACAACAGCAGTTTTATGCATTACTGATATTATTTTCAGGAGAAAAGAAAGGATGGTTTGAGTGTAATTACGTTTTTAATAGTTTACTCAAAACAAGCTTGGAATTACTAAGGCTTTTTTGAAGTATGTGGTATTCGATTATCCTATGTCATAAAAAGTGGAAAAGACAAGCTAAGGAAGATATGAAGCCATATAAAATGTAAAGATGTAAAATATTGTAAAATATTGTCTTCTGTCTGTCTTGTATAAAATATTCAATAAAATTACCTCCAGCCAGACGGGCAAAAACGTACATATCAATAGCACAAACGAACTTCTTGTAAGCGACGAGTACTGCCCACTCACAAAATTGTTTGGTTTTACCTTCTTACATACTAACAAACTAAGGTTTTCCCTCCTCACCCACAGGACCAGATTCTGATATGCGGACGTACTATTTTGTTTCACGGAAATACGAGATCTGCACAGGAACAGAAATATTGGAAAAATGACAGTTGAAACACCTATGTTGTGTGGCGGCGATGGCGAGGCATTGCAGAGTCTTTGACCAGAGAGCCATTTATCGTAGTTAGTCTGCGCTTGACCGCGCGAGTGCTGCGAGCAGTACGCTAGTAGTCGTCGTGCAGTGCAGTCTGTCGATAGCAGTAGCTCAGTTCAGTTGCGTTCAGTATGTCGGTAGTAACAGTCGAGTGCAGTTGTGTGTGAGGAGTCGGCGAGCGTCGACATGGCATTCTGGTCAAGAGGCTGAATGAGGTATATTGTTAATTAAGGTAATCATCAGATAATGTAAAGTTTATTTATTGTAGTTAATTTTCAACAAGTTCCCCAATAATAATTTTGATTTCAAAGCAATATTTGTAACAAAAGAAGCATTTAATTGAACCAACGATTTCCTTCCATGTCCCTTAAAGAAAAGTTTCAGTTAAATTAAAAAAAAAAAATATTATTTGCAATGCAGTTCCTCCAAGCCGTGGCCAACAATAAGAGCAGAAATTTGACAAGCAGTTTCAATGAGGTAAGAAATTAATTCTGATTTTTTGCACAGGGCCAAAGACCGATATTTCGGTTTAATTGAGTTATCATTATCACTGAGATTTTCTTATCACTGAATTGACTTTCATTTTTTTTTGTGAGGAACTTATACTTGGGTCAGATTGCGATTCTCATTTTTTTATTGTCATTAAATTTAATTGCTAGGGAGGTTACGTTTGGCTCCCATTTATTATTATATTTTTTATTTAAATATTTCTGTGGGGACGATATTGCTTCTTGGCTCCATTTCTATATAATATTGTCTTGCAAATTTTTGTGGGGAGGTTACACTTGGCGACACCCAGTCCAGGATTGAATTTCGTTGAGAGTCTTTTGAAAAACAGTCAGATATCTGCTCTTATGTGCTTAGATATAATTAGGATTTGGCGCAACGCTTTTACTAATCTTGTGACTTTCTTTCTACAGGTCAACGGCAATTCGTTGCTCTGTTGTATTTGTGTGTTGTTTTTGCATTGTGCTTATTTATTTTGTAAAAAATTTTGACTATTGTAAAAATGCCGCGAAAGACTGTGAATAGTGTATCGCGAGGTATTATGAATGAAATTACCGACTCAAACAACTTTACCGATAGGACATGTGACACGCAGTGTAATGATGACAATCCTGCGTTCACTAACAATCAGTGCATTACAACCACTAATGATGACTTTTATCTTAATGATCAACAAACGAACTCAATTGTTTCGTCTGTTAATTTGACGACAATTGATGACGCGGGACGCTCTATTGTAATGAGCGCTGCCGAGCTTAATACACCCGATTTGGAAAATTCAAGTAACGTACAGACAAATTTTTTTAATGAAAATGAACAAGATACACGAAGTACGCCGGAGTTATTTAATTCCGAAATAGTGAATGAGAGTGTACATTTGACAGGGAAAGCTTTTTGTGAACCAAAGAATGACCAAATGGTCACACAAAACGTGACAATTGCATGTACTCCATCACAGAGTACTGAGAATGCAACAGCTACTTTAGGTTTGGATCAATTTATGACAATAATGCTACAGTTTAAGAACGAACTTAGTGTAGAAATCAAACAACAGAGTGAGAAAACAGACAACAATTTCAGACAAGAGAATGAAAAATTAGACGACAATTCCAGACAGCTTAGTGAACAAATTAGAGCCGTTGCCGCGCAGTGTCATGACACTAAGGAACAGTTGCGCGTGGAAATTGAGGCTTGTTCAAAAAAAAGTAGCGGAGAAATTAGGTCTGTTGCTCAGGAATTAAGGGAAATGCAAACAGCTACAACAGAAACACTTAGAGCGGAAATTAGTACAGTCGCTAAACAATGCTCTGAAAAAGCTACACAATTACGCGACGAGTTTAAAGCAATGACAGCAGAACTTTCGCGCACAATGGATGAAAAGATCGACGCGAAATTCGACCAACAGAACACTCAGATTGACGAACGCTTTAATCTCCACATACAAAACAGTGATACGCGTTTCCGCAAATTTATTCAGGATCAAAATAAAGTCAAACGTCAAGTAATGGAAACAATCACTGCTCAGAGACAAGAAGACAAACATAAAATGTTTGCGAAGGCAAAAGCGTATGTGGACAACAATATTGCTACAGTGTCCGACGAAATTAATACCATCAAACAGTCAAACACAGAATTACGTGACGAAATTTCCGATCTTAAATCGAAAACGGACACTTACACAACAGATTTTCAAACAGTGACCGACAGACTCGAACAATTAGAACTAACACAGGATTCAGATGTCGTCAAAGCTGAAGATAAAAAACTGAGCGAAACTACACGTAAGTTGCAAAAACAGATTAATGCGTCCGATTCTAAAACCGATGAACAGGCAAAAATACTGACTGAAAAATATGATGAATTAGCCAGTCGTATTGGTGCTATTGAAAGTAATAATGATAATAAATCAGACGATACTGCACCGATTTCATTTAACCAAACACCTGAATTTCAAAATTTACAGCAGACAATTAATGAGATTGATTCGTCTAATAACACGTTGCGTAAAAAATTGTCGAGTTTACAACAAGAAGTAACAGAGATGAAAAATATTTCAGTTAATAACTCAACACAGCAGACGCCACTTTGCGAACATTTGTCAGACTTACGCAGCGCGTATAATTTGAGCAATTTACAGCAACTACGCGACTTAAAATCCGAAAAGACACGCGACTTAAAATCTGAAAAGCTACGCAACTTGAAATTCGAAATGACACAGACGAACAGATTCACACACAAACCTGAACGTGTTATCAAATTCAGTGACGAGAACGTTGATTATAAGCAATTTGCATTTGTAAGAAAATGTAAGGAATTTAATAATGGCAGAACACAGATACATGATTTGCATTGTATACGACAATTTATTTTTGTACTTTCACCGCTATTACCTGTAATGGAGAAACTAGCTTTGAACCTGAGGCGGCAATTTGCTATTGTATTTTCATCAGCATTACGTTTTATGCAGAAACTGGAATTAGCAAGAATACAGCGATTTACTTTTGGATTTTTGCCGCTATTGCGTGCAACGCAAAAGCTAAAATTTATTTGCAGTGCGTAAATGACCTCAGGGGATTCATTACGCTTTAATGAATATGTGCCGTAGCGAGCATAGGGCCCCGAGCTGGAGTAGTGCTGTTTCATCTTTAGTTTTCTGCACTGCTGCTTTTTCTTCTACTATCCTTTATATCTATCAAAACTGCTCTTTAACTATTGCTCTATCTAGGATTAAGAATATGTAATGAAAACCGGATATGACAAATCTCTACCGAATGTGACAATTTTTTAAGCACTCCCGTAATGACAACTACCGCCGTAACTTTAATAACAGATAAAATCGTAATCATCAGTATGTACAAAATTTTCGGCAGTCGCAACCACATTTTTGTAACAATAGATGTTTTTCACCGCAATAGCATGAAAGTCAACCGCTTAGCATACCTAACCAACAATGCAGTCTACAAGGTCAACCAAACTTTAATGTTTCGCCGCGTGCACGTATAGTCCCAGCTCCAACAAATAGTAACGCATGGCAGCAAAGAAATAACTACGTACAGATAATACACTATTTCAACTCGTATCGCAATGCGCCGTATAGAAATTACTATCATGACAGACGTAAAAAAAAAAATGATGAGCACAATTTTCAGCGTACATTTAATAACAGTCGATCTTTTCAGCAGCAAGAACATCAGCAACAACATATTATCACGAATGAAACAGACAATAGGTGTCATCTATAGCGTAACAAGTCAATAAGAAATAACAGAGCAGTTCAAATAGTCGAAATGCCTCAGCATCCTCCCGTAAATAATAGCACGTACGACAGAATTTGACCAGACACAGTACAGGTTTCATATTCCAGTAACGTAAGCAATAATTTTGACACGCAGAATCTTCTTCAAGAAAATGTTATTAATTTTGACGCCATGCGACACACGTTTGCATTAAGGACAGAATTACGACGTATGTAGACGACATTCTTATCGCAGAAGCTAACTGGTCTGAACACAATCTGATTCTTGAACAACTGTTACAAACTTTTCGTGCACAAGGACTTACAGTTAATCTTAGTAAATCGCACTTTGGCAAAACTTCTATAAAATTTCTTGGACACGTAATTTCAGCAGAAGGCATTGCACCTGATCCGGAAAAACTTCAAGCTCTACGTGACATTATTGTTCCTACGACGAAGAAGCAATTACGCAGTTTTTTGGGCTTAATTAACTTTTTTCGTAAATTTATTCATCACTCTGCTTTAGACACACCCAGATTATGCCAATTAACAGGTAAAAACACTATTTGGTCATGGGATAAGCAAGCACATTCTGAATTTGTGAACCTGAAACATGCTTTGTTGAATGCTCCACTTTTATCGCACGCAGATCTTACTAGAAATTTCTCCATTGCCACCGACAGTTCTAACACGGCTTTAGGCGTACACATTTTCCAGGAAATTGAAGAAGATGGCTCAATAGCAATTAAAAACATCGCATTTGCAAGTCGCATTCTGTCACCTGCTGAACGAAATTATTCTGTTACAGAACTTGAAACATTATGCGTTGTATGGGCTTTTACGAGATTTCGGCATTTTCTTTATGGCAGACATACCACCGTTTACACAGACCACAGAGCGATACAATTTTTACTTTCGGCTAAATTCACTCACGACAGATTAAGCAGATGGAAACTTTATTTACAAGAATTTAATTTTACAATAGTTCACATTCCCGGCACACAAAATGTTATAGCAGACGCACTATCGCGTTCCCTGAGCAACAATCAGCAAGACGTAGCAACCAACTTCTGCAAAGCAAATTTCAGTGTCATGTACATTCAGCAAGTTGCATTTGAAAACTTTATCTCATCGTCATTACGGGACATAGCACAAGAACAAAATAAAGACAACGTGTGGAACGAAATTAAACACATTTGGCAAGATAAGAATAATGTTACGATTAGGAACCACTATACTGTACGCAATGACATTCTGTTTCGCCGCTCTCATCCTGACAGCAACAATTGGTTATTATGCATTCCTGACGAACTGGTTAACAAATTAATCTGGTACACTCATTTAAGTTACGCACATTACGGAGCACGAAAATGTTTTCTTATACTGAGACAGAACTGTTATTTTACCAACATGGAGAAACGTATACGACGAGTTTTAGCGTCGTGTAAAATTTGCCAGAAAGCTAAATCAGACACTACTTCACATATTCCTCCTTTATATCCCATTGTACCTGTTAAATTAAGACACATGGCCGCTGTAGACATTTTTGGTCCGATTCCGAGAACTAACAGAGGTTTTTGCTACATCTTTGTCGCTGTTGAGCTCACTTCAAAATTTGTTACTTTCACTCCGTTACGCAAAGCTACTGCTAAAACTGTTTCGAAAGCATTTGTAAAACATTTTCTATTTCAAGTAGGGCATGTGATGAAAGTAATTTCTGACAATGGATCTCTTTTTCGTTCTGGCATATGGTCACGCATGTTACGAGCTAGAAACATTTCTCCGATTTATATATCCAAGTACCATGTTTCTTCGAACCCTTGTGAACGGTTAATGAAAGAAATTGGTAAGCTGTGCCGAATATACTGCCACAAAAGACATATTGATTGGGATACACACATACTCTCATTCCAAGATGTAATTAATTCCATTCCAAATGAATCCACTATGCTATCTCCGTCTGTTATACTGAAAAACGTTGAACCACCAAACAAAATTAAAGAATTAGTAAACTTCCCTAAATGTCGTCGCCTACGACACCATGAAATAATTGACATTGCGCTGAACAACATCAAACGTGCCGCAGAGCGCCGGAGAAGACAGCAAAAACAGGTTTGTACACGCCGCGACTTTCACGTTGGACAGAAAATATTAGTACGTACACACTATTTATCCAGTAAATTAAAAGGTAAGTGCAGTAAATTTGAACTTCTATACGCAGGTCCATATCGGATGCATTCCTCATCCCAATGTGGTACACGTCGAAACTTTGAGAACCAGAAAATCGAAAGGCAACCACCATTGGTCAAATATTAAACCCTTTATTGAATGAAGACACTGTATGATTCAACACACTATGATGCCATTTACTAATGCAATTATATTCACATGACTAATTACTGATGATTATCGTATTTTTTCTTGGCAAGTGCCCGGCAAGGTAAGGTTAGCAGGTCGCTCTTCTTGTCGTTACACATCAGACCGTGCACATTTTCCATTTTTTTTTGTGTATATGATTGTACTCCAGTTTTGTTTATATGCATTGTGAAATAGTTAAGATGTAACACACATCAGTTGACTTTGACATTTTTGTTGACCTATGACACCTCAAGATCGTGACTGTTTTACATTTTTGCTGCTGTATTGTGATATTCTCTGTACATTTTGGCTTTGAACACTGTCAATGTCTTTGACATATTACGTTTTCTGTCATGTTATGCTGCATGGTTAATTACGTCACCATAAACCAGTCATTATTTAGTGGGTATATGATTTAAATGCAGGACATTAATCTTTGTTCATCAATTTCAGAAAGAAATGATGCGTGTAAGAAATGGATTCAACAGAAATGGGAATTTCACCTACAGAATAAACGAAAGAAGATGCAATAACTTTATGAGGAAGAGTAAATGGATCAGGATTAACAGGCATTAACAAGAATATACTATGCTCATCGTAGAATAGCAGTCTTAACTAATTTTTTCTTTCAGAATACAAGGTGATTGATGCAGGCTGTCAGACAGAACTACACATCTTAGTTTTAGTGATGAAATATGCTAGAGATAAGGAATAGTTGTATAATGAGTAATGAAGTGCTTTTTTTGCAGATGATAATGAATGCTGATGAATAATGATGAAGGATATGGTATTATGAATAATGAAGTTTTTCTTTACAGGTGATGATAATAATGAAGTTATGATAATATGGATAATGAAGTGATTGATAATGAAGTTTTTTCTTTACAGATGAGGATAATGTTGAAGTTATGTATTTATGCTACGTAGTTATTTAAGTATTTGTTGCAGTTTGTTTTGACAGCAGGCGTTATATTGCATAGTAGGATGACGGAAAGTTTTGGAAAGGACAGCTATGGAACACATTTTTATACACATTTCACTACCTGTTAATTCGAAGTTCACTACTTTTCAGCATAGTGTGCGTTTCTTCTTTCAGGTCAATAATCCATTTTGTATTTTTTCCAGGAGAAGCTTTTCATGATACTTACTAAACCTGTTACTTATTATACCTGTTCTAGTACTTGCATTTTTATTTTTTTTACCCATTTGTGTTTATCATTTATAAATGTGATCACATATACTGCGTTGTTACATAACCTTGCTACAGCTGACTCATGACGAATGACGTTACCTATCCTCATTTGCAGCAATAGGTCAAAAGCAAATAGTGTTATGCCTCAGCAATTAATTATCGATCCCAACGCAATGCATTGCTAACAAAAAAATGTATTACCAGTCCCAAATAGTGATACCAGTTTGAGAAAGTTCTGAGTAATGCTGAACAGCAATGAATAATATGTCACTTGGAAAATGATTAATTAATTATGCTATGCTTTGTAACTGGAAAAGAATGCGATTGTTTCATAATGCTTTGTAATTAGGAAAAAGCTAATGATTATTACTATTGAAATGACAAATGATTAATTAATTATGCTATGCTTTGTAATTGGAAATGAATGCGATTGTTTCATAATTCTTTGTAATTAGGAAAAAGCTAATGATTAATACTACGTTGGAAAGACAAATAATTAATTAACTATGCCATACTTTGTAACTGGAAAAGAATGCGATTGTTTCATAATGCTTTGTAATTAGGAAAAGGCTAATAATTAATACTATATTGGAATGACAAATAATTAATTAACTATGCCATACTTTGTAACTGGAAAAGAATGCGATTGTTTCATAATGCTTTGTAATTAGGAGAAGGCTAATGATTATTACTATATTGGAATGACACATAATTAATTAACTATGCTATACTTTGTAACTGGAAAATAATGCGATTGTTTCATAATGCTTTGTAATTAGGAGAAGGCTAATGATTAATACTATATTGGAATGACAAATGATTAATTAACTATGCCATACTTTGTAACTGGAAAAGAATGCGATTGTTTCACAATGCTTTGTAATTAGGAGAAGGCTAATGATTATTACTATATTGGAATGACACATAATTAATTAACTATGCTATACTTTGTAACTGGAAAAGAATGCGATTGTTTCATAATGCTTTGTAATTAGGAGAAGGCTAATGATTAATGCTATATTGGAATGACAAATGATTAATTAAATATGCTATACTTTGTAACTGGAAAAGAATGCGATTATTTAATAATGGTTTGTAACTAGGAAAAGAAGGTTACTGATTCTATGTAAAACAATTAATGAACATTTTTCTGTAATACTACATGCTTGGTACAGAAATGTTCAATAACTGGGCTATGAATGCCGCAAACTACTAATGAAGACTGGTATGTGACTTAATGTCCTTCAGCTTATGAGCTAACTAACCTGAATTACTGCAATGTCCATTTGTCCTGTCTATCCTAGTGATCATGGAGCACTATCTTTGGTTTTGCACTAATTCTACGTTGGTGTGCCTTGTAAGAGCGTGGTGTTGACACGACATGCTGTCCACCACCGTGAGCGATGAAGACGTTATTATGGTCCCACTGTTTGGTGTACCTAGTGTACTGCCGAAATGAGAACATGGAACATTACTACGACAGTTCAGTGTCTTGGCTACACTGATAAATTCTGATGGGAAAAGAACTTCAAATTGTGTCACTTGGTGTTGTACTTCTGTGGAAAGATATGGACTTTCAGAACAGCTGTGTGCAATCTAAAGTGCTACAACCATGATGCAATCCTTCCCTTTCCTATCCTAATTCTTGTCACATAGTGAAGATCATTTTTTGGTTAACATCATTTATGTTCATGGGCTATACATTTTTTAGATTTGCTGAACTCCAGTGCGAGTACACTTATGTCACTTGTCGATATGATTTTTTGCCATTATGTTTATTTGTTGTGAAAATGCTAAAGACATTTTTTCGATTTGTTTTGAAGTACAGTATATGCACTCTTGTCTTTTATATTGTATACACATTTTTTATTTTAATGATATGTTCTGAACTACAGTGCATGTGCACTTATGTTAGGTGTTAATATGCTTTTTACTGAACTTCAGTGCCTGTGCACTTTTCTCATTTTTCAATATGATTTGTACTCATTCTGTATGTTCAATACTTCAGTGCGTATGCACTTATGTCATTTGTTACTCATTGTATACACATTTCGTCATTTGCTAATATGTTCTCAATTCCAGTGCATGTGCACTCATGTCACTTGTCAAAATGATTTTTTGCCATTCTGTTTATGCTAAAGAATTTTTTCAGTGCGTGTGCACTTTGTTATCTGTCAAATAATTTGTATATACAGTTTTCTGATTTGCTACTATGTTTTGTACTCACTTTGTCTTTGTCTGAAATGTTTTGTACTCGGTGCATGTGCACAACATTTAATTCATGTACTACATCTAAATATTCTGTAAATTGTAGAAGTTTATTAATTAAAGAAAAATTTTGCCGCGCTTGGCAAGTCCAAATGACTCACCATCGCTGCCAAATTTTTGCCCCCCCACCAGTGGAGGGTTATGAAACACGTATGTTGTGTGGCGGCGATGGCGAGGCATTGCAGAGTCTTTGACCAGAGAGCCATTTATCGTAGTTAGTCTGCGCTTGACCGCGTGAGTGTTGCGAGCAGTACGCTAGTAGTCGTCGTGCAGTGCAGTCTGTCGATAGCAGTAGCTCAGTTCAGTTGCGTTCAGTATGTCGGTAGTAACAGTCGAGTGCAGTTGTGTGTGAGGAGTCGGCGAGCGTCGACATGGCATTCTGGTCAAGAGGCTGAATGAGGTATATTGTTAATTAAGGTAATCATCAGATAATGTAAAGTTTATTTATTGTAATTAATTTTCAACAAGTGCCCCAATAATAATTTTGATTTCAAAGCAATATTTTTAACAAAAGAAGCATTTAATTGAACCAACGATTTCCTTCCATTTCCCTTAAAGAAAAGTTTCAGTTAAATTTAAAAAAAAAAAAAATGTTATTTGCAACGCAGTTCCTCCAAGCCGTGGCCAACAATAAGAGCAGAAATTTGACAAGCAGTTTCAATGAGGTAAGAAATTAATTCTGATTTTTTGCACAGGGCCAAAGACCGATATTTCGGTTTAATTGAGTTATCATTATCACTGAGATTTTCTTATCAATGAATTGACTTTCATTTTTTTTTGTGAGGAACTTATACTTGGGTCAGATTGCGATTCTCATTTTTTTATTGTCATTAAATTTAATTGCTAGGGAGGTTACGTTTGGCTCCCATTTATTATTATATTTTTTATTTAAATATTTCTGTGGGGACGATATTGCTTCTTGGCTCCATTTCTATTAAATATTGTCATTTTAAATTTTTGTGGGGAGGTTACACAGTCTAGTGGAGCGCCATGTTTACAAAAATTGCAACTGCTGGAGGAAAGTGTGATGACAGAGTGTAACCGTTTCCTGACTGATAGCTATGTGTGACTTGTAGTGCTAAACAAGGTCATAAGTAATAAGACATTAAAAAGGATCGAGGTGTAATATTAAAAAGAATAATATGTGACACAAAGAACAGTGTCAGAGGGAAATAATTTTTTTTTTAATCAAAGACCTTTTATGAAAAACATGGAGACTGAACTGCTACTGTGAGCTTTTGGTAGAGAATTATTAATGTAAGATGGAGGAGAAATGTTAAACGTAAAATAATATCTGAGCTGTATATCTCTCTGCATTCGAGAAGGAACGGTATGTAATATTCGCTTTGACTGTCTTGAAGAAGAAATATGAAACACGTGGCTGAACACTGTTGCTTCTTCTTAAATCAAATATCCTGCTACTATACAACGTTTGTTATACTATCTTAGTATGAAATATTGTAGTCTAAGTAGAAATTATACTTCTGAGCCTCGTTTGTCGGAACGGTCATGCAAATATTATATCGAGATAAAATTCAATTTAGAAAACTGTGAAGAATTTATCTTGGGAGTGCATAGCTTTTTTAACGAATATGCAATGAGGGAAAGGAGAAAAAAAAAAGAATTTCAATGGAAGAACTTGTAGCTCGATAAAACTACTTACAAAAATAGTTAACAGAGGTGAAATTCGTAATTTCTTTTTACTGTGCTTTTACACTCATGACACTGTATCCTGAAACCAATAGTCACATCTAAAGCTGCAGCCTACCGTCTCACAGAATTACATTGAAGTGCCAAAGAAACTGGTATAGGTATGCGTATTCAAATACAGAGATGTGCAAACAGGCAGAAGTGTCTGGCGCAGCTGTTAGATCGGTTACTGCTGCTACAATGCCAGGTTATCAAGATTTAAGTGAGTTTGAACGTACTGTTACAGTCGGCGCACAAGCGATGAGACGCAACATCTCCAAGGTAGCGATGAAGTGGGGATTTTCCCGTAGGACCATTTCACGAGGGTAACGAGAATATGGAATCCGGTGAAACATCAAATCTCCGACATCGCTGCGGTCGGAAAAAAAGTCCTGCAGAACAGAACCAACGACGACTGAAGAGAATCGTTCAACGTGACATAAGTGGAACGATTGCAGCGAATTCAATGCAGCGAAGTATGCAACGAAACATCACTGATATGGGCTTTCGGAGAGAAGGTCCACTCGTGTACCCCCTTGATGACTGCACGACACAAAGCTTTACGCTTCGCCTGGGCCCGTCAACGCCGACGTTGGACTGTTGTTGACTGGAAATACGTTGCCTGGTCGGACGAGTATCATTTCAAATTGTATCGATTGGATGGACGTGTACCGGTATGGAGACAGCCTCATGAATCCATGGACCCTGCATGTCAGCAGGGGACTGTTGAAGCTGGCAGAGGCTCGATAATAGTGTGGGGCGTGTGCAATTGGAGTGATGTGGGACCTCTGATACGTCTAGATAGAACTCTGACAGGTGATGCATACGTAAGCATTATGTATGATCAACTGCATCCATTCATGTCCTTCGTGCATTCCGACGTACTTGGGCAATTCCAACAGGACAATGTGACACCCCACACGTCCAGAATTACGACAGAGTGGCTCCATGAACATTTTTCTGAGTTTAAACACTTCCACTGGCCACCAAACTCCCCAGACATGAACATTATTGAGCATATCTGGGATGATTGCAACGTGCTGTTCAGAAGAGATCTCCTTCCCTTCGTACTCTTACACGTTTATGGATAGCCCTTCAGGATTCATGGTGTCATTTCCCTCCAACACTACTTCAGACATTAGTCGAGCCCACGCCACGTCGTATTGTGGCACTTCCACGCGCTCGCGGAGGTCCTACACGATGTTAGGCAGGTGAACCAGTTTCTTTGGTTCTTCAGTGTAATACATATTTCGACTCCCAATGAAAATAGGATAGATGACCAGTGTTATAATACCAAGCCGGCACTGCCTTTGTGAATGTTTAAAAGCGAAGTAATACTGTTGAGAATATGCAAGTATTGTATTCCATGAAAATTTTTTCAAACTGTCCCATAACTTACGTTTGCCATAAAAGAAAGAATCAAATCGAATCGGAATGAATTAATCTCCACCAGAAAATGAAATATGAATCAGTACGATTGATTACTAATACTTAACTACTTAGATTACAATTTCTATGTTAAATTCCATGTACTCTTAAACGAAAAGCCACTATGAAAGCAGGCCACCCTTGTCTGTGGGCAAGGAAATGCGCTGTTCGGGTCATAAAACCGGGAGGGTATCAGCCCTTAGTAGAATCTGTGGAAGTTCCACTCACACACGTGCAAAGGACCATGCCACGCGGTCGTCCGGACAGTGCTTTGAAAGAAAGCCCTTTAGGCGCCAGACACCCAAAGTCAGGTTATATCTCCAAGTTGTGCAGGGACAAAATAATTTTTCTGCCTGTAGCTTGCGTGCCATTTTTGGCAGTGTCGCAGAAGAACTGCTATTGTCGAAAAAACTGAAGGCTAGCAAAATTTACCGAAAGACAGTGGCTGTAACATCTTAGAAAGTGGAAAAAGAGCAGAAAGTTTAAGGCTTCATTGAAGGTCGTTGGCAAACACTGACACAGTGATCAGATCCCGCCAAGATCGAATGTTTAAAGAAATGAAAAACGGGTACCATTGCTTAATGCAAATAATTAAGAAGGTAAGGAATGTGGTGGTGCTTAGAAGATAGTTTTGGAGCAACAAGTATAACTAATTTTGTAACACTGGTTAACCACTTGAAATGACAGCAAGGGACGAAGATAAGCATTTTGTAAGGCCACCTCTTACTGGTCATCACTCACAATATTCATCACTGAACCAATCAAAAGTACGCGACACCAGAAAAATGCAGAGAACAGAGACTTTCTTGTCAGAAACGCACTGCAGAAAGTTACACCTTACTTCAGCGCCTTCTGACAGACCACCTCTTTGGCAGGGCTCTCCATGGGTGAATTCGCTGCTAGGCGAATTCAGCATATTTGGGTGCGAAGTGATGCTCTCATCCAACTCAGCTAAACTTTGGTAGGGAACCACGAGTGATTTTGCAGCTATTACAGCCGCCGTCTGTAGACGATGAGTATGGTGAGACACAGCCGCAATAGCGAATCGAACTAAACATATAGTCGAATCATTACTAACAGATTTTCAGTACAAATAATCCTGTCGGAGGAACATCCGCTACTGAGCATTATTACAGTAGGCCCCGAGTTCCTCTTGCCGGCAACAAATGGCAGTACTTTTGCCACTCTGGTTTATCAGTTTGCTTCTTCCTTCGCGTACGCTGCTCCATGCTCTACGCTCGCTGTACTTGTCCACCGCAACGCTCGGGGTCACAGCACAAGGCGTAAGTGTAAGTGTCCTGGTGTTCACTGCATATTTCTTTACCCAGGCAGTCGTTCTTAGTATTCTCTGCAGTCACTTTGCCTTTGACTTACCGTTGGTTTCTAAAATGTTGTATGGAACTTCGTATTTGCTTTTTTTGTGTACAGCTGCGTGTAAAAACTATTATTAGCTCCGGTCTCTTCTTTATTTTCAGTATAACACATGATGGAGGGCATATAAGAGCCCGACAAGAGAAAAGACATGTGGATTATTTCCAGTATACAACATTTTTTGTGTTACGCATGTTGCTTTCAGTTGAAGAAATTACCTTTTGTATTAAATGTTTCATCATCTGCCTTTATTAGAGGACATGGATTTGAGATTTCTGAGTCATTAAAAGATGCAGTTACATTGCATATTGATGGCATAGTTATGGCAGGGAAGATATGAGAAGAGTGAAATGTTACAGCAACTACTCCAAGCTTTCAAGAAAAGAGGGATCGCTGTTAACTGAGAATTGGGGTATGGATTCAAAAAAGTGGGTGTATTAGGATCCGTGATACCTGCCAATGTGATGTGGAAGTTAGAAGGCACTGAAAAAAACTCAGTACGAAGAACAAAATGACAAGTGCAAGAATTTTTAGGTTTAGCAAACTTCTACAAGTAAATCGTGAAAGATACCATTTTCACAACCAATTTTTGCCGGTTGACACGCAAAAATATAACACTTAAGTGCACGAGATAGAACAATGCGAATATAAAGAACTGAAAGAAGCATTATTCAGATGGCTAATTTTATTTCACCCAGACCTTAGCAAGGATTCAGCATTTGCACAGGTGCATCAAGGGTCGGTCTTAGCGTTCACTTGTTTCAAAAATCTGACGAGGATGGAGAAATAATGAAGAAAACCATCGCCTTTGGTTGCATTATTCAGAGTAAAGCAGACACAAATTATTCATTGATAGAATGTTATATGGGAATTCCGCAAATGTAGGTACTTCTTTACGGGATATGTTATGAAGTTTGGGGTTGTTTGGAGGAGGAGACCAGACAGCTAGGATATAGGTCTCATCGGATTAGGGAAGGCAGTCGGCCGTGCCCTTTCAAAGGAACCATCCCCGCATTTGCCTGGAGCGATTTAGGGAAATCACGGAAAACCTAAATCAGGATGGCTGGACGCGGGATTAAACCGTCGTCCTACCGAATGCGAGTCCAATGTGCTAGCCACTGCGCCACATCGCTCGGTGTGTTATGAAGGTATACACCGGTCACAAAGCCTTTGAGTTCCTGATGTCGAGAAGGCAAATTTTGATGTGTCACACTTGAAGACGGTAACATTTGAAAAGTTTGTTGGTACAACACTTACTAATATTGGAAGAGAGTAGGTTATGGACCCAATATTGAAGTAAGATAAGAAGAAATGGCAATACAGGACTGCAGTCAATATTACGCAATATTGTAATTCTTTCTCAGACTTTCCTGGTAATCTGCTGACATTATGAAATGTCTGGTATTCTGCCAAATATCAACATCATTCTTGCAAAATATTTCGAAAACATGACTCGTTACTTTTATTAGGTGTTAGCTGAGACCGCTCGTCCACTGGACGGGCAGATTCAGGTAGCATCTGACGAAGATAACGACCAAAACCGATTTCACGTAGGGGATATCAGAATATACACACACCATAAAAGGTGTTGCATCCCCTCGGTTCCGAGAGTTTCGGAACCTGTACAGAAAATTGGAATAGAGACCAACATAAACATCATTTCCGCCCTTTTTATTGCTCATGAAAGCCACACATTGCCTGTTGTACCACCATATAGAGAAATCATCAGAGGTGGTGGTCCAGATTGCTGTACACACCGACACCTCTAACACCCAGCAGCACGTCCTCTTGCATTGATGCATGCCTGTATTCGTTGTGCCATACAATCCACAAGTTCATCAAGGCACTGTTGATCCAGATTGTCCCACTGCTCAGTGTTGATTCGGCGTAGATCCCTCAGAATGCTTGGTAGGTCACGTCGTCCATAAACAGCCCCTTACAATCTATCCCATGCATGTTCGATAGTGTTCATGTCTGGAGAATATGCTGGCCTCTCTAGTCGAGCGATGTCGTTATCCTGAAGGAAGTCATTCACAAGATATGCACGATGGGGGCGCGAATTGTCGTCCATGAAGTCTAATGCCTCGCCAGTATGCTGCCGATATGGTTACACTATCGGTCGGAGAATGGCATTCACGTGTCGTACAGCCGTTACGTCGCCTTCCATGAACCCCCGTGGCGAACGTCGGCCCCACATAATGTCACCCCAAAACAGCAGGGAAGGTCCACCTTGCTACACTCGCTGGACGGTGTGTCTGAGGTGTTCAGCCCGACCGGGATGCCTCCAAACACGTCTCCGACGATTGTCTGGTTGAAGGCATATGCGACACTCATCGGTGAAGAGAACGTGATGCCAATCTTCAGCGGTCCATTCGGCAGGTTGTTGGGTTCATCTGTACCGCGCTGCATGGTATCGTGGTTGCAAAGATGGACCTCGCCATGGAGATCGGGAGTGAAGTTGCGCATCATGGAGCCTATTGCGCACAGCTTGAGTCGTAACACGACGTCCTGTGGCTGCACGAAAAGCACTATTCAACATGGTGGCGTTGCTGTCAGGGTTCCTGCGAGCCATAATCCGTAGGTAGCGTCATCCACTGCAGTAGTAGCCCCTGAGCGAGGCATATCATCGACAGTTCCTGTCTCTCTGTATCTCCTCCATGTCTGAACAACATCGCTTTGGTTCACTCCGAGACGCCTGGACACTTCCCTTGTTGAGAGCTCTTCCTGGCATAAAGTAACAATGCGGACGCGATCGAACCACGGTACTGACCGTCTAGACATGCTTGAACTACGGACAACATGAGCCGTGTACCTCCTTCCTAGTGGAATGACTGGAACTGATTGGCTGTCGGACCACCTCCATCTAATACGCGCTGCTCATGCATGGTTGTTAACATCTTTGGGTGGGTTTAGTGACATCTCTGTACAGTCAAAGGGACTGTGTCTGTGATACAATAGTCACAGTCAACGTCTATCTTCAGGAGTTCTGGGAACTGGGGTGATGCAAAACTTTTCTTGATGTGTGTACTAATGACTGCTGAACTTACCTCTAAGTTTGCGATTTTTGGACCATTGTAAAACGCCACCGATAGATCAGTAATGACAGCCTCTAACAATACTGTCTTTGTGTGGTTGGAAAAGTAGGCGTGTTCTGTCATGCAGTGGGTCACAATTTAGATCCAAGTATTGGTAGGGTTTCGTGAAGCAAAAGAAGATGAAAACAGTCTATATATTGTGATACCACCTAGCCTCGAAACCGCAGAGAGAATAATGAGAGAGATTGCTGAAATGTATCGTTTATACTGTGACAACCATGGAAGCTCTCCTGCTTCTGTGAAGTTTGGAAAGTAGGAACGAGGTACTGGCGGAAGTAAAGCTGTGAGGACGGGCGTGAGTCGTGCTTGGGTAGCTGAGACGGTAGAGCACTTGCCCGCGAAAGGCAAAGGCCCCGAGTTCGAGCCTCGGTCCAGCACACAGTTTTAATCTACCAGGAAGTTTCAAGAGCAGATATCTAAGTACCAAATTCTTTTATATATTTTGTGGACCTTACTGTGTGACATAGTGTTTATCACACTGTCATAGTTTTAGAAACTCTACGAAGCCGCGCATCAATTGGAAATCACCCCAAGCCACATGTCAAGAGTTTAGGGAATGAGAAGTTTTGTGAAAATAAGCAGTGACACGACATCCAGTGTCAGGTCTGTTGTAAGAGGATGCAATGAGAATGTGAAGTAATCCCATGTAAAAGTAAATAAATCACGCGGTCGTGAAAGAGAGTTTTCGTGTGGACAATTCAGAGGATTCCTTACCAGAATACTAATCAGCTGTCTGTTTTTCAAGAAGTTCTTTCGAGAGTGGGGGAGTGGCCATGTACATAAAAAACAGTATTCTATTTGAGTCTGAGATGTACCAAAGCACTGCACTGAAAAGGTATTTAAATGATGTGCAGGGGCAGTTGAATTTAGTGAAAATAAATTTTTATTATAGTTATTTATAGGTCCGTAAACTCTGATTTCAGAGCATTTCCTCTCAAGATAGACAGTGTTCTTGGTTCAGTTTATAGGAACTACCAAAAATTAGTTGTATGCGATTATTTCAATATTAACTTTGGATGTGACTGTGCGAGAAAAAGGATGTTGGAAGATCTCCTAAACTCATATAATCTAATGGAGACTGTATTTTCTCCAGCCAGGGTGCAGGGATTCAATACCATAACCATAGACCATATTTTTATTCATTCTTCATTACTGGATGGGAATTACGTTAGCAAAACGGTAAGTGGCCTTTCAGACCATGATGCAGAAATTTTAACACTAACAGGTATTCGTACTAAAAGTAATGTTATATATAATTACAAACTATTTAAAGAAGGTAGTCCAATGGCACCTGACAGTTTTTTAAACCTCGTTAAGGAACAAGAGTGGCGGTATTTTTATGATGCTGATAATATAGATGACAAATACAGTATAATGCTTTCCTTAACAAATTTCTCATGCTCTTTGAAAGCTGCTTTCAATTAGAATGTTTAAAACAGGGTACTAGCAGTAGAAGGCAGCCTGTGTAGCTGTAGCTGACTAGAGGAAAAAGGATATCATGCATAAAAATGTGGGAATTATATCAAAATGTTAGAATTAGTTACCATCGAGCTACAGTAGACCATTACATATAGTATTATGAGGTGCTTAAAAACGTTATTAGGAAAGCAAAGCCTATGTGGGACGTAAACAGAACAGCTAATTCACAGGATAAAATTAAAATCAAATGGTCAGAAGCGAAAGAAGTATCTGGCCAGCAGCACAAGCTTGAGGATGTGAAGTCAGTATGTAGTAAAAATGTATTGCCTACTGGTAAGTCAGATATGTGTACAGTATTTAGCAATCACTTTCTGAACACAGGTTGTGAATTAAATAAAAACTTAATAGCTACAGGGAATCATATAACTCTCTTGAAAAATGGTTTTCCGAGGCTGATGATATCTAGAATACTCCTCTGTGATACTGACAAGGGGGTGGTTGAGTCAACAATTAAATCACTGAAGACTAAGGAATTTCATAGATATGATGGAATATCTAATAGAATACTTAAGTACTGTACTCTATATGCTAGTACTGTACTTACATTTGTAATTTTCCCTGAACGATTAAAATACTCAGTAGTAAATGTGTATTATAAAAAGGGAGAAAGGGATTACGTAGATAATTTCTACGCCATCAGTGTTTGCTAAAGTTATTGAAAAGGCTGTATATGTAAGGATAATTGATAATATCATTTCACATAATTTGCTATCAAATGTACTGTTTGGTTTTAGATGTGATTTAACGACCGAAAATGCTGTATCTTCTTTTGTCATTGAGGTACGGGATGGATGGATTAAACAGAAGATTTCGAAAGGTAGGCATTTTTTTTGTATTTAACTGATCCGTTTGATTGTGTTGATCACAAAATCTTGCTCCAGAAGTTGGGCCATTATGGAATACATGGAGCAAGCATATTTGCTTCACCTCCTGCTTTAAGAACAGACGGCGAAAGTTCATTATCCACAGTGGTGAGAATGGCTATGATGTGGGGTCCGAGTGGAGCACCGTTAATTGAGACCACTGCTGTTACTTTTTTACGTACACGTATGTCTCCTAGTATTACATGCGAATCCAAAATATTTCTGTTTTTGCTGATGGCATTAGCTTAGTAGTAAAAAATGTTGTGTGCAACACTGGCACTATTTCAGATAGTGCAATTCAAGACGTAAGTTCCTGGCTTGTAGAAAATAAACCAACGCTAAATCGCAGTAAGACTCATTTTTTAATTTCTGACACACAGTACAACAAAATATATATATATATATATATATATATATATATATATATATATAAGAACGACATTAAAGAATATATATATATATATATGGATGTACTGTTGCATCCATTTTCAATAAGCTACCACATGAATTGAAGAATCTTAGCAGTAATCCACACTCTTTCAAATCTAAGCTGAAGAGTTTCCTCATGGGTCATTCTTTCTATAATGTCGAGGAGTTCCTTGAAAATTAAGCTAAGTCTTGTGTTACATTTTTTATTACATTTATATAAATTTATAACTTGTCGTCTTTTTAGGAATCATAAAAATTTTATTTAATCTGTTATCAGTTTTCTGTTGTAGTTTCACGTACTGACAACTTCAATGACCATAGAATGTGTCCTACGAAACTAGACGTGTAAAATAAAAATAGAAAATCCAAATGTCATAAGGTGAAATCAGGAATATTGTGTAAGATCAACTGAGAAGAGAAGCATTGTTGGCTGTAGTTGCTCGCTGGTGAAGATGTGCTTATTGGTTGAGGTGTAATTTCTGAAATGTTCGCCAGGTATGAAAGCGCAGTGAGCAAAACGGCATGAAGGTCGGTACCATGCGTTTATGCAAGTGATGTCAGATAGCAGTGAGATGAAAAGCGTTTGAGGATAGCAGAGATGAAGGAATGCTGCACTGTGAGGATTTAGCAGCATTGAAGAAATGCTGCGATATGAGGGTATAGTTGATGAGTAAAACTGTATTCCGATGTGGATGAGTGTTTGCTAGTTTGGTGAGAATATGGTAGGATAATTTTTGTGTATCTCCATGTACCGTTGATAGAACAGATAGCTAACTATTGGAGGAAAACCATGATGAAAGAAAAGCAATAAGAGATGATAAAAAAGTGAACTTAACATGACCTGGGTTAAACGTGGGCGTAAGTTAATCACTGATCTACAGTAAAAGGTAGACAGACAATGAACTGTTGCAAATGCTAAACAAGGTGACCGTTAAGGGTAAGAAAAGATAAGGTAAGGAACCACTGCAGAAAAAAAAAACATTTAAAGTAGGATACCCTAGAATTATAATTTTCTGGTGTAAGTCGAGAACCAAATTATGCTTGTGTTTATATTTCAATATTAGCGATCACCAAAACTTAGAGAAACTACAGTATATAAGGTGGAAGGTGATGGATGTATGTAGAATCTAATGCATCTGTCGAAAAGCAGCTAATGAGGAGAACAGAAGATGGAGAACATGGTGAGATAGTGTAATACGTAGGGTTGCCACAGTAGATGTGGGTGACAGGTAAACCTTTGCCAAGCGTGCACGTAATCTTGAGTCATCTACTAGGTAATGGTAGACCTCTCTGGGTTGACCATTAGTGCATGTTAAGATAAATAGCCACATGAAAACTACTAAGAAATAACATAAACATCACCCGAGCTTCCAACCGGAATATGCGTTCAAAAATCTGCCGTTATGTAAAAAGACGAATGAGTTTGAAAATTTTAGTAAAAGAATTGTGACTACAACTTAACTGTCATGATGTAAATTAAATATATAAAGAAAAATCTTTGAAAGAATGAAGAATTAACTGTAATGACTAATAAAAATTTATAAAAGAATTGAGAATGGTCATTTGTAACACTGTTAAATTGGAAAGGAATTGAGACTGTTTTGTTACTGAAGGAAGGGTAATAGGGACAGAATTATGTTTGTATTTTTCTCTAAGATTGTAACGATGTACGTATTGTAAACTTTTTGATGTCACACCAGTCACACGTTGGAGAAAGACATGAGGTAGCTACAAATGTAGAAAGAGACAAGAGAGCTGGCTTAGTAATCAAGGTGTGACGGCTCATCAGTCTGGCCTGACTCACTCGCAGTTTCCAAGAAACCAGTGCAGCAGGTTGGCCTACTGAGGTGAGTGCCATTACACGGGTCGCTGTCTGTTAATCTAGAAAAACTTCCACGAGGACAATGACCTTCCTACCTATCTGCTTGCCACTGAATGAACGAGTCATGTAAGCAGTGGTCTCAAGGGAGTTTCTGGGAATCCGTCAGCATATCGCCGCATGCAAACGCAGAGCTGGACATTCCGGGATTTAACTACCATAAGGCAGGTGTGCTACAGCGTCCCTGTTTGCCTATTCAAAGTGATGATGTCGTGTGGGGACCGTACTTAGTTACTGTCAACGAACCCCTATGTGTTGCCCAAGAGATAAATTTACTCGTTTCATACATAATGTACACTGACTCAGTCACAAATGTACTCATGGCTCCCAAGATGGTGTGCGCAACGGACAAATGCTTTTGACTTTAATGTATGCCCTTGTGGACGGAGGGGAAAGCTGTGTGACTGAAGAGACACTAAAGCATGCGATTTTGACGTATATTGGGACATTACCAACGCAAGCGGAGACATTATTACGACTTTGTTTCTACATCTGTACGCAAAACCAAACGTGAACGACTGTGGACATTTTAATGAGTTCAGCTTTTCATCAGTACTGTCAACACTTGAAATATCGATTTCGTATACGTCTATACAGAGAACATTCTTGTATGTTAAACGTTTCACCGTCTTGTCAAACCAATGTTGATGTGCCATGTGCCACGACAATATATACTCATTTCGTAATTCCGTACCTCTGATACCATATTAGTTACTATCACAATCTAGTGTGACGAACTCCTTAAATCAACGATAATATTTCGTGTGTTTTCCATTCAGGAACAAATTAACGTATTTTTGTATACGGTAACAGCAACTGTCCTGTGGGTCTTGACTATAAAGTATATGAATGATATTGAGATGAACGTAAAATTTTGTTTGGTTTTGTTTGGTTTTGACTTATTGTTTTTACTATGATGTGGTGTGGAGAACAGATATATGATGTAATTTTTTACTCTACCGTTTTGTATTAATATTTACTTATTGTTTGAATGAACCAATTGTATCATTATTTACAGATGTGTACAGTATTATCATGCACAATGACACAAGTGTGGATTCTGTATAATAAGTTGAATACTGTGTGTTGTGTGTCCTGAGGTTTGCTTATATTTTGTGCAAAATACGTTGTTGTATCTACATATTGAGTTTCATGTATATCCTGCGCTATTTATGTTATTGCATGACGATGCACTGTGAAGTTTTTTTTGCTGCATTCACCATATATTGAGGTATGTATTTCAAAAGGGTTGAATGACTTAAATTTTAAAAATGGTTTTAAGTGACAGCAAATGATTAACTGTTGTTTAAAGAAAGAAAAAGTACGAGTGAGCTAAGCCATCAGTGAGTGAATGAATAAGAAAAGTAATAACACCTTGTTTTTATGAAGTCAGTCAGTGTGAATGTGAATCAAGATAAGAGTAGAAATTGCAACATTAATTTTAAAAAGAAAAATGAATGAATTGTGAACTGGTACAATAGATGAACCTTACGTGTTTAATAAATTACCTTCGTACGTCAGCAAGAAAAAGAGTGAATCTGTGATTCGCTCCAAATCACTTGTTTCCACTCATCAACTGTCCAGCAGCACTGCTCTTTGCACCACCTCAAGACTCACTTCGCATTTATTGCAGAAATGTGCGCTTAACAGGAGCTGCTCGACCTTCCTTATCACATGTTCTCTCTCGCGCGCTATCACTGCGCTAGTTGGACTGCTGGTAGGACTTTGGAAGTAACGAGTGGTTGCTTCCGGTGATTGCATGCGATTTATTGTAACCACCCTCCACAATGCTCGACGGTCCATGTCCATCTGTACAGGAGGTCTGCCTTGCCTTGATATGGCTGTAGTTGTTCCTACACATTGCCACTTCACAATCATTTCACCAATTGTCGACGTGGGAAACTTTAAAAGGGTTAAAAAGTTCCTGATGGGTTTGTTAATCTAGTGACATACAATGACTAGTCCAAGTCACTGAGCTCCCCTAAGTACCTTTTCTCCGGTTACTGCTTCTGTACTGACAGAACAATACTTCCACTTCCCGTTATGCTGGCTCGTCTGGTGTTCCTAACATTCGCCTTTCGTAGTCAATGCATAGTGTCCGGGCGCTATTGATCAGACAGTGTAATTTAACCCTGGCTCAAAGCAAGGATGGTGAACCTTATTTGGACTGATTGGTGTTTTTTAAGCAGCATATAGAGCTGATCCACGTTCACCGACAAACGTTTCCTAGGAAGTCTACTCGCCAATACGTCACATAATTTGTTTCGCGCGTCGGAGGGCACTATTAGTGCCTGAATTATGTCCGCGGTCGCAAGTGGATCGTCATCAGTCGTTACGAATGTCCTGATGACATACGAGGAAGTACGTTTCACGTTTGTGGCGGGAGGTGCAGCAAGGCTAACTGATGGCAGGCGGAACAAGGAAGTTCTTTACAGGTTTAAGGAGATTAGGAAAGATACTGACCACGGCCGAAGGTGGATAGACAACATTAGAAAACATAAACGCACAACGCAAGTGCGAATAATTGAAACCCGTAACTCATGTAAAAAAGAAGAGGAAACCTGTGTCGAAAAATTTCTGTGAAATGACTGGTGAAGATGGCTCGTTAAAAGGCGTAAGACGTGTATATTTCTATTGTCAAGCCACAATTTATGAAAGATGTTTATATTTTATTAATAGGATTAAGTACTAATAATTAATATTTGTCATGTTGGAAATAATTGTGGTAGCAGGGAATGTCTGCACCAAAGTATTGTTGGCAAGAGAGACCGCACATTGATATAATTTTAAAAAGGGCGGGAGAGATAGCGTATGGATACATTTTAAGAAAAGAGCGGCAAAGACCGCTCATTGATAAATTTTGTAATGGTAGCAGGGATTGTCTGCACCAGAAAGCGTTGTTGGCAGGAGAGACCGCACTTTAGCGTTCGTAGGAAGTCAGTAGTAAGCGAGATGTGAAGCGAGTCCGTAGAAGGTCTGAAGCGAGAGGTTGAGAGGAGCGGTGTGCCTGCCACCCACCAGCTATGATTTACAAGAGATTATAAACGGATGTACAGAGATATCAGCTAACTATTATCATAAGAGGAACTAATATTATTGAATTAATTTTCTGAGAAACTCAAGACTACTGAAGTTATATTTGCGCATTGCTAGTTGTAAGATTATTGTAAAAAGTAAGTCCCATTTGAACGTTTGTAAAATCATTTCATTCAGAATATAATTAATTTTTGTCAGTAATATTGCATTACTGATTATAATCCATCTCAGAAACCATCAACGTAAAACTTCGGAAAATTTTATTGTTGTCAAGAAAAAGTTTAACTATGAATTACGTAACTTCAGTCAAATTAATTAAAGAATAACGTCAGCTTTGCTATTAAAGAATAACGTCAGCTTTGGTAATAAATACAGCCACTTATTATGACAGCTCACGAGCAGCTAATAGAGTATAGTAAAACAGAGTAAGTATATTCATGTCGCAGTTCGATGTAGCAGTCGGATGGCGATCCAGTAACAGTAAAAAAAGGTAAGGAACAGTTTTGGGTTATTGCAGATAACGACCGAGGGCCACGACGACGACAAATTCTATGTTTCTTCGAAATAATCAGAAAATCACTTTTAATAAGCAGCAATTAAATTTGTGTGTGAAGATTGAGAAAGAGAATAAATTTCAAAGGGAAGATTTCATTTGTTATTATTAAGCAAGAGGTAGAAATCCTAAGGGAAGGTTTCATAGGTTATTGTAAAAGGGAAGGTTGCGTAACAAAAAAGAGATATAGAGGAGACAGGAACGTTTGAAAGGCATTGATTTTTTATGGCCAACAACAGGTTCCAACTTTTCACCAGGTTAAAACTCGGCTGCTGTTGTTTGCTGATGCTGCTGCGGTGTACTCAACTTCGAAAGTTGAATGACGGTAGGAGGTTACAGGATGACTTAGACAAAATTTCAAGTGGGTGTGGCGAATGGCAGCTAGCTCTAAATGTAGAAAAATTTAAGTTAATGCGGATGAATAGGAAAAACAAACCTGTTCTGTTCCGATACAACATTAGTAATGTCCTGCTTGACGCAGTCACGACGTTTAAATATGTGGGCTAAACGTTGAAGAGCGATGTGAAATGGAACGGGCATGTGTGGACTGTGGTACGGAAGGCGAATGGTCGACTTCGGTTCATTGGAAGAATACGAGGAAGTGTAGTTCATATGTAAAGGAGATTGCATATAGGACGCCGCGCGGGATTAGCCGAGCGGTCTAGGCGCTGCGGTCATGGACAGTGCGGCTGGTGCCGGCGGAGGTTCGAGTCCTCCCTCGGGCATGGCTGTGTGTGTTATCCTTAGGATAATTTAGGTTAAGTAGTGTGTAAGCTTAGGGACTGATGACCTTAGCAGTTAAGTCCCACAATATTTCACACACATTTTTTTTTTCTTTTTTGCATATAGGATGCTAGTGTAACCTATTCTTGAGTACTGCTCGATTGTTTGGTTCAGTACCAGGTCGGATTAAACGAAGACACCGAAGCAGTTCAGAGGCTGGCTGCTAGATTTGTTGCTGGTAGGTCCGACCAACACGCAAGATACACGGACAGGCTTCGGGAACTCAAATGGGAATCCCTAGAGGGAAGGCGACAGTGCTTTCGAGGAACACTATTGAGAGAATTTAGAGAATCGGTATTTGAAGCTGACTGCGGAACGATTCTACTATCGACAACACACATTGTGCATAAGGACCACGAAGATAAAATACAAGAAATTAAGGCTCATATGGAGGCAAGTAGACCGTTGTTTCCCTCGCTCCTTTTGCGAATGGAACAGGAAATGAAATGATTACTAATGGCACGGAGTACCCTTCGCCAGGCGCCGTATGCTGGATTGCGGAGAATCTATGTAGACTTAGATGTAGGTATTGTCATTTTGCTATATAAACCGAGATTCATATGCGAGAAGGGTGGTCCTCCACAAACACGCAGTGCTGTGACTTCGGCGAGTGCTCCATTCTGAGACAGACTATTGGCCTCTCATATATGTGGGTAGCTTACTTGACTAAAGATTTGTGTGTCTCTGCTTGAATTCTGAGTAAAAATTGTCAGCAGTGGCGGCAGAAGTAGAAGAGGATGTGACGTTTCCATTGAGTGAAACAGGGGCGGAGAACAGTCAGGAAAGAATCACGGTTCGTGTACCTTCGCATACGTAACAAGGTATATAGCCCATTGGCGAGTGTCGTAGTGCCTGATAATCCTCGGCTGCACTTTCTCGATTACAAATTAGTGATCAGTAATTATTGGCGCAAAATAGGGAATAAAGTGGATATTCCGATACTACATGTCAAGTTATGCCAGGATCAAGGCTATGTAATCAACTTGGCGACTATGGCATGATTTAAACCACAAATGAAACAGGCAAATTTCATTACCCAAATTTTGTACCTCGGAGAAGATAAAACAACTGCAACACTCAGTCACAAAGTAATAAGAGGGGAGACCACTAAATATCGTGGATAAAGATATATACCTGCAGTGAACAGCACAAATAAGAGTACAAGAATGAGATTTTCACTCTGTAGCGGAGTGTGCGCTGATATGAAACTTCCTGGCAGATTAAAACTGTGTGCCCGACCGAGACTCGAACTCGGGACCTTTGCCTTCCGCGGGCAAGTGCTCTACCAACTGAGCTACCGAAGCACGACTCACGCCCGGTACTCACAGCTTTACTTCTGCCAGTACCTCGTCTCCTACCTTCCAAACTTTACAGAAGCTCTCCTGCGAACCTTACAGAACTAGCACTCCTGAAAGAAAGGATATTGCGGAGACATGGCTTAGCCACAGCCTGGGGGATGTTTCCAGAATGAGATTTTCACTCTGCAGTTTTAATCTGCCAGGAAGTTTCATATCAGCGCACACTCCGCTGCAGAGTGAAAATCTCATTCTGGAAACATCCCCCAGGCTGTGGCTAAGCCATGTCTCCGCAATATCCTTTCTTTCAGGAGTGCTAGTTCTGCAAGGTTCGCAGGAGAGCTTCTGTAAAGTTTGGAAGGTAGGAGACGAGGTACTGGCAGAAGTAAAGCTGTGAGTACCGGCCGTGAGTCGTGCTTCCGTAGCTCAGTTGGTAGAGCACTTGCCCGCGAAAGGCAAAGGTCCCGAGTTCGAGTCGCGGTCGGGCACACAGTTTTAATCTGCCAGGAAGTTTCAAGAGTACAAGGTTCGAAAAAAATTTGTCGCAAAATAATCGAAACTAGTATCGTAAAATTAACTGAATGACGTACATTTACGAACATATGCGTGTATAAGAAGTAAATTTAAAAGGTTACTGCAAAAAGAAATTTAACTATACTTACCGGAGAGGGAACGCATCTAATATGTAAAAAGCTCTACATGGTGGCG
This sequence comes from Schistocerca piceifrons, assembly GCF_021461385.2. NCBI lineage: Eukaryota > Metazoa > Arthropoda > Insecta > Orthoptera > Acrididae > Schistocerca > Schistocerca piceifrons. The sequence continues at coordinate 407,540,176 of NC_060138.1, read as the reverse complement.
AACACTATACTGAGTATAATCTAAAAAAAATTGTTCTAATATAATTGGAGATCGTATCGTAAAATAAACTTATATTAATAAATCAAATAGAGTGTACGACATACAGATAAGAATTTTTTTCGAAATCAGCGAAAATATGAAATCGATCTTTAGTCCATAATTCATTGTTCATAATAATCGATCTTTACTGTTTAGAAACACAATTCAAAATACGCACCAGGAAGTTTTCAGCACTAAATACTGTTACGTCACTGGTGAAAGCGAATAAATAGTATCGCAAATTCCTATTGACTGAATCTATGAGCAGGAGAAGGATGTATACTTAGGCCGTTGGCAATCTCCATTAAGCTTGACGTACTTGCAAAGTGCTAGCGGTTGTCCATCGCATTTCTTCCTGTAAATTATTCTTCGGCTTAATACGCCGCCCTGGTCGCCCCACGTAGTTTCTTCTGTCGAATCCAGTTCTGCATAATGTAAACAAAACAGATAGTCATTCAGTAGCATGAAAACAATCCGAAAATGAGAAGGACTTGTAGAAAGTCACAAGCGAGCTGACAGGTTACTGACTGCGTGACAGCCAGGAAAAGGCGTCCATTCACAAGGTCCCCGTTGACCGTATCTGCTTCCAATGACAAATCTGTCACGGTTCTTGAGTCAGCACGTAGAACCGGCAAACCACAGTAACGGGAGTAATGCATGACATAAATGGAAACAACTCCAAAATGGAAAAAATAGAAACGCCGAGTTTCCTGACATTAGGCGGAAACAACTGAAAGGAACGACATTCCTCCCTTTTTCATTCTACCATAGCCGTAGTCTGTGCATCCGTGTTCACAGTCGTAGTGCTGAGTGAAATGCTACTGATAATAATGAGCGCAAACTTCGATTTTATGTCAAGTAAATTATTATTGCCGTAAGCTGTGCTAAGGCGAAGTACTACTAAGGATTAATCTAAACAAATTATTAGATACTTTCTAGAGCTCTGTTGAGCAGAGGTGCAGAACAGGCTGATCACACTGGAAAATGCCAAGCTTGCTCCAGGAAAGCAAGATGATGCGCCGAACAGGTATTTAATGTAAAAAGCATTCTGCGAACAAGATCTCTAAGGAGCTAGAACACTTTGGTGATCTTTGTCTATTATAGAAAGCATACGCCTCTAAAGACAGACAAACGTTATTTAATAACCTGGAAGAGTTTGGAATTGACCAAAAAAAAAAACGAGAGAAATCACTAAATAAAAACTAGGAGAGATACCATCTCGAAAGTAAAGTTCTTCGGAGAAATTTCTGACCCGCCTGAAATTAAGACAGGCATCAGAAAAGGTGCTGGATCCTCTTCAACGTCGTACAGGAGAAAATGGTGAAAACCTGGGAAGAGGCTCGGAATTTGGAAGGAATAAGAGGAATGCGCCTTGGGGAGGGGAAGACAGAACCTTTGCGGACGAGCTTGGTCTGTTAGCCAACACCCTTGAAGACGCTCTAGAGATGCTTAACAGTTTTCATGAAATCACAGAAATATTAAACATCCTACGAAATGAAAGAATATGTGGAGCACAGGCACCGAAGTGAGAGATGCATGGAAGTAAATCATGGGAGCATCAAGAGGAAAAAGAAATTTAAATATCTGGTAGAATGATCCAACTAAACGGACTGGATAAGAAGGCAAACAAAGGAGGACCCAAGAAAAAAGAAGCGAAAGAATGAAGAGGTTCTGAGAGGAGAAGAGAAGAAAAGTCAAGAAATCTTAAGTGCTTTGCGGTACATAGTTACCTATATTTAGAATTAAAGAGATCCTTTATATATTTCGTTGCTATCATTATTCGTTACTAGGTAACATTATCACCCAGTGAATGATCTGCAGTGCAACACTCCTATCAAAGTCTGTCTACCTGCTCCACTTGTCTCTTAGTAACCAGGATTAAAACCCTGGTAACGGCCCCCAGACTCTCTTGACTGTTAATGGCCACATTTCATTGACAGTGAAGGAAATTCTTGAAGTATTTTGTAATAATGATTTGTAAAGTTTTTATATCCGTGGGTTAAATACTTATTTTGTCGAAATAAATGTTTGTGACACTCTAGTTAACATTCTTGTGGCTGGATCTAGCAGTCCCTTTATTTGTTATGCGAATGCTGGACTCAAGTAAAAATTAAATTATAATTAACAAATGTAAAAATAAAAACTAGTCAGTATAAGTTATGTCACTAACTTTGTTCTGTGGCTATTACTTACCTAGAAAGATCGCAAGAACTATCAGCGCTGCTCCGAATTGCATGACGTAACGGTTCATCAGTTTGGATTGGATCTTTCTCACTGGTGCGATATCTTCGAGAGCTGATAAGTTGTTATATTTTTGGCAGCTAATTTAATCACTAACACAGAAAGCTGGAAAGAAGTGCATTGTCATGGTCAGGTAAGCAGCTCTCTCACTGTGGCAGATTGCGGTCGCCACTGGAAATATTGTGCTTAACCTTTGAGACAGTATTAGAAGCAACGACAACGTGCCGACGAGCACTAGCTTCAAAATGAATCCAAAAAGATAGACGTATGCATTTTCTCAGTGTCAGGCAAGTGCGTGAGTCGTCGCACGTAACTGTTGCTAGCTTTTTACCTGGTGCAGCGTCATTCCGTTTAAGTGAGGGAAGGTTAGTGTCTCCATCTTCTACCTCTCCAGAGGGAAAATTGATTCCATTTTCTGATCTCGCTTTTGACTGCGTAAGACAATCGAATTTGTTCCTTCTTGCAAGGGGATTTGAAATGATTAATTGAGAGTCTGAGGAGGTAGGTAGAATGTACGACGTACAAAGAAAAATGTTACTGTTAAGATAGTCATACATTAGAACCAGGATCTTTCACATTGACAATAGTAGCCTCTGCAAAAATATAGCTGCAACCAAGATTTCACGGCAGTCAACAATAAGCAAAACATTGATACTTAAAGAGAAACAGGTATCGTTAATGAATTACTAAACAAGTAATGGTGTAACTTAACCGCTTGTTTGCTTCTTTCTCTCTGAAGCAATCTTCCTAAAACTGTCTACCAAAGTTTCTCAAAGGAGGTTACCAAGTAAACTAATTCCTAACTTAAACTCGTGTAGTGTGCAAATCCCTGACTATACTGAATTATACAAGAACTTAATATGATTTGCTCAACACTGCCTGTAAATTGCAGCTAACTGTTTCTATCAAAATGTAACGCTACCCGAAATGTGACCTGACTTCTGAAATAAATGCGCAACTAAACTTTCAAAGAAATTCCTGTCTCTAGGTAAATTATATTTTCAGATAACTCGTGCCTTCACAAACACTTTTTACAGATATTTTGAATGCAGCACACAGCATACAGCAGAAAAGCAAAACTAAGAACTGCGACTGAAAATTCCGTATCACAAAGTGAAATGTGTATACGTACGTAATAAACTCAATGAAGGTGGCAATTTAAACGCAAGAAATGACTTCCGATGAAACTCTATTTTCAAAGGTAAGGCTTTAAAACTCAACTGAATGTTCACAATAGCATGACTTTAAGAAGTAAGTTTAAGCAAGGAGAATCTCATCTTCCTATCAGAGGAGTCCAAATAACAATCCTAATATCTGAGCTTTGTTACTGCTCTCCATAACTGAGTCAAAAATATTTATACTTCAATTCTTTCAATCACACTTATAAAGAAAATTTCCAGATCATTCTTCAAAGTATCACCTGCTACTCAACACTGCTTAACTTGGAACACATGTAGCATTGATAGCGCTCTCAGGCAGAGGCGGTGTAGCAACACAAAGATACTTTAGCAATAGTCGAAGAGTACTCAGCTACATGATTTGTTCAGTCTGAGCTATGCATACCGGTATTTACAATTATAATATTAAATTTACAGATTGACCAAAATAAGATGCATACCTCACAGTGAAACTTACTGGCAGATTAATACTGTGTGCCGGACCGAGACTCGAACTTGGGAACTTTGCCTTTCGCGGGCAAATGCTCTGCCACCTGAGCTATCCAAGCACGACTCACGAGAGTTCGGCAAGGTCTGCAGGAGAGCTTCCCTGAAGTTTGGGAGGTAGGAGACGAGACACTGGCGGAATTAAAACTGAGAGGACGGGTCGTAAGTCGTGCTTGGGTAGGCATGGCGATATGCACGTAAACAGATGGCGATAGTAGGCCTATCGCGTATACGAGCTATAAAACGGCAGTACATTAGCGGAGCTGTCATTTGTACATGTGAAAGGGATTCCGACGTGATTATGGCCTCATGACGGAAATTAACGTACTTTGAGCGCGGAATGGTACCTGGAGCTAGACGCTTGGGACACTCCATTTCAGAAATCGTTAGAGAATTCAATATTACAAGATCCACAGTGTCAAGAGTGCCTAGAATACCACATTTCAGGCATTACCTCTCACCAGCGACAAGGCAGCGGTCGACGGCCTTCACTTAACGACCGAGAGCAGTGGTGTTTTCGTAGAATTGTTAGTGCTAAGAGACAAAAATACTTGAAATAACCCCAGAAATGAATGTGAGATGTGCGACGAACGTCTCTATTAGGACATTGCGGGAAATTTGGAATTAATGGGCTATGACAGCGGATGTCCGACTTGCTAACAGCACGACATCGCTTACAGCGACTCTTCTGGGTTCGCGACCACATCGGTTGGACACTAGACGACTGGAAAACCTTAGCCTGATCGATGATTCCCGGTATTAGTTGGTAAGAGCTGGTGGTAGAGTTCGAATGTCTCGCAGATCCCACGAAGGTGTGGACCCAAGTTGTCAACAAGGAGCCGGCCGGAGTGGCCGAGCGGTTCTAGGCGCTACGGTCGCAGGTTCGAATCCTGCTTCGGGCTTGGATGTGTGTGATGTCCTTAGGTTAGTTAGGTTTAAGTAGTTCTAAGTTCTAGGGGACTGATGACCTCAAAAGTTAAGTCCCATAGTGCTCAGAGCCATTTGAACCATTTTGTCAACAAGGCAATGTGCAAGCTCGTGGTAGTTCCGTAACGGTTGTGGGCTGTGTTTACATGGAATGCAATGGCTCCTCTGGCCAATCTGAACCGATCATTGACTGGAAATTGTTATGTTCGGCTAGTTGGAGACCATTTTCAGCCATTAATGGACTTCATGTTCCCAAACAAGGATGGGATTTTATGAATGACAATGCACGACGTCACCAGGCCCACTTGCTGCGATTGGGTTGAAGGACATTCTGGACAGTTCGAGCGAATAATCTGGCCTCCCAGATCGCCCGACATGAATCCCATCGAACATGTATGGAACATAATCGAGAGGTCAGTTCGTGCACAAAGTCCTGCATCGGCAGCACATTGGCAGTTGTGAATTGCTGAGGAGGTAGCATGGCTAATTATTTCTGCACAGGACTTCCAACGACTTGTTGAGTCCATACCACGTCGAGTTGCTGCACTATGCCGAGCAGTATTGGGAGATATTCACGACTTTTGGCACCTCAGTGTATAAAACTGTGTTTCACAAGAGTCTCTTTTGTCTGAAATTATCGATCTGTACTGGATCCACGGAGGTTAATTTAAACAAACTGTTTTTGCAGAGACAACACTTGTGTAATACACCATTAAATGAAAAAATGAAACGAGTAAAATTATCAAGTTCTTTGTTAATAAAACACTAATACAGAATTATACAGGGTGTTACAAAAAGGTACGGCCAACCTTTCAGGAAACATTCCTCACACACAAATAAAGAATAGATGTTATGTGGACATGTTAGACCTCATTTTAGTTTCGTCCACCTACGCTCAATGGAGCACGTTATCATGATTTCATACGGGATACTCTACCTGCGCTGTTAGAACATGTGCCTTTACAAATACGACACAACATGCGGTTCATGCACGATGGAGCTCCTGCACATTTCAGTCGAAGTGTTCGTACGCTTCTCAACAACAGATTCGGTGACCGATGGATTGGTAGAGGCGGACCAATTCCATGGCCTCCACGCTCTCCTGACCTCAACCCTCTTGACTTTCATTTATGGGGGCATTTGAAAGCTCTGGTCTACGCAACACCTGTACCAAATATAGAGACTCTTCGTGCTCGTATTGTGGACGGCTGTGATACAATACGCCACTCTCCAGGGCTGCATCAGCGCATCAGGGATTCCATGCGACGGAGTGTGGATGCATGTAGTCTTGCTAACGGAGGACATTTTCAACATTTCCTGTAACAAAGTGTTTGAAGTCACGCTGCTACGTTCTGTTGCTGTGTGTTTCCATTCCATGATTAATGTGATTTGAAGAGAAGTAATAAAATGAGCTCTAACATGGAAAGTAAGCGTTTCCGGACACATGTCCACATAACATATTTTCTTTCTTTGTGTGTGAGGAATGTTTCCTGAAAGTTTGGCCGTACCTTTTTGAAACACCCTGTATAAAGAAAATTACACAGACCAGGTAGATTACAGAAACCTGTAATATTCGAATGATTCGAAAGAGAAAGATGCGCGCGCGCGCGCGAGCACACACACACACACACACACACACACACACACAGACAGAAAAAGAGAGAGTGAGCAAGAGAGAGAGAGCTCTTCTTTTGCCACGGCAAATGGAAAGGTCTGCCTCACGCAAGGGATGTCAGATTTGTGCTGATCGCAGCTTACATTTGCAGACGCGTGGACAAGATGGGCGCTGTCAGTTCATTTGATCGTGGCTATGCCCTTCGCATTGGATACTAGATTTCGAGGCCATGCAGGCACCGGACCGTGCCAAGCTAGTTCCACAGGTACCTCGATTTAGGGACACTCCAGTATACAGATGCAAATGCGGTTGTTCTTCTTGCCTGCATATCTTGCACACTCTCGTTTGTACATTACATGTACAGTAATATCGCGGGTGTACTGGTCGAGTGCCGTGTATGATGTGCTCGTATAGCTCAACGCGCAGCGCCATAGATCGAGTGGGCTGAGCCAGACCCAGATAGGGTCCGTGTGGCTGGTGGGGATGGGGCAGATTAACGCTCCTTGGTCTGTGACGCCGGTCAGTCTGAGTGTTTCTATGCTGTTTTCCACACTTGTTTGGGCAAATACTGGGCTGTTCCTAAGCCCCCATCTCCGAAAATACGATAGAGAAGCAGCTAAGTACGATTAACACGCACAATATTTATGCAATTAGACAGAGGGCGGACACAACCTCTCTGTCTTCGGTTAACTGACGACAGTAAAGACAAGAACAGTGTCCGACCACAAAGTTAATCTGAAATAGATTTGCCAACTCATGAAGCCAGCAGGTCCCATACTACGGATAAACGCGAGGTAAGAGAGACAAATTACTTTTCAAATTAAGTCTGCAAGTTTGCTCCCAGAAGTCACAGCAACATCGCTTGTTCACTTGAGAAAGTACACAGACATTCATGAACAATGTGGTTATCCTAGTAGAAATTCTTCCAATCCATATGTGGCATGTATTAGCAAACCAGTGTTTGGTAGTATTAGTTGAAAACAGTGCTGGTTGCAGTTTTAGTTTTTTTATTTATCAACTTCGCGTTTCACATTATTTAGGCATCTTCAGGCTGATCTTAATTTGGTATCCTTTAGACAGTGTAGCTAAAGGGCATCGTCGAGTACATCAGGCCAACATCGCCTTAGTTAACCTCTAGAAAGTATTTACTGAGGTTAACGAAGGCGATGTTTTCCTGATGTACTCGACGATGCCCTTTAGCTTCACTGGCTAAAGGATCGTCCTAAGAAATACCAAATTAAGATCAGCCTGAGGATGCCTAAATAAGGTGAAACGCGTAGTTGATAAATAAAAAAAACTAAAATTGCAACCAAGACCGTTTACAACTAATACTGGTTATCCTAGTTATTTAATTGTCTGAGCAAAGAAAGTGGCTAGACGAAACGCGTTCATGAAAAGCTGGGACACCTTAACTGCCAAAGCTGTTAGTTAACTGGGATCCAGACAGAAAGACCGCTTAAGAGAAAGGCGGGAGGGTGCTTGAAAGATGATAAAACCGTTTTCCAATATCACCAGGAACTACAGAAGTAACCGCTTAGAAACAACTAGTAGACAGGCCCCCAACGATAATTCTTTAAAGAATCGAACTCTCATGTACGAGGGTCATTCCATAACTCATGGCAACTGTGGTACATCTTACGTTAAAGAGACAACATGGGAATTCCACGATGTCAATTGAAGCGGTAATGCAGTGTATCTGAACGCCAACATAAAATAGGTTTTCAGTACAGAAGCTTACGGCAAAGGTTGAGATGAAGCACACGCATTGGAACTCAGTGTGAATTTATTGTGTACTAGTACAAATGGAATAAAAATGAATTACAATCAACTACTGTCCTTCAAAGTCTTACCCCCCCCTCCCCTCAAATTGCCATCAATATGTGCCACCTGTCGCCGGAATGCAGTGAGGATTTCCACCCTGTTTGCAAAGAGCTTCTCACGAAATGGTTTCTCAGTTGTGGAACGACATCGAAATCGCATGGACTGAGGTCTGATGATTAGGATGGATGGGAGAGGATTCCTCCCCCCCCCCCCCCCCCCCCCAACGCTGTAGACAATTCTTGATGACGCCTGTAGTGTGGGTTGTAGCGTTATCGTGGAGTAAGACTGCATTATTCAACGGTGACGGGCGTTTTCGCCGAAGTGTACATCTCAGATGGCACAGCAGAAAGTTGCAGTAGTGCTGAGCATTGACATTTTGGCCGCCCGTAACAGGTGACACTCCAGATTACCGTGGCTGTTCAAAATGGCTCAAATGGCTCTGAGCACTATGGGACTTAACATCTGAGGTCATCAGTCCCCTAGAACTCAGAACTACTTAAACCTAACTAACCTAAGGACATCACACACATCCTTACCCCAGGCAGGATTCGAACCTGCGACCGTAGCGGTCACGCGCTTCCAGACTGAAGCGCCTAGAACCGCACGGCCACACCGGCCGGCACCGTGGCTGTCAAACGCCAGAATGAACATGATCTTCGTTGTTTGTGCCCTATCACACACCGATGCTCGCAGTTCCGTATGACGCTGAGTAGCATTTGTGCTAGCCAGAATGGCAATTTTCACATATACTCACTGTTCCAATCTGCTTATATCGATGCTGTACGACGGCCAAGTTTTCACTGAGTGCTTCATCGCTGGTAGTGAGCCATCCTCTCGTGCAGTCACAATCTGTCTGTTGATTCAGGTACTGTTTGTCATTGGCTGTCGGGTGTATTTACTGTGATTACGGCGGTGCTGCATTTTCGGACCATATACCAAAGTTGCTACGACTTTTGAGATGACCCTCGTATAAGACAGCTTGAAACGCGTGATCACTTTACAAATGAGTTTGTTGTGCTAAATATTTTCAAATGGTTCAAATGGCTCTGAGCACTATGGGACTTAACATCTGTGGTCATCAGTCCCCCAGAACTTAGAACTACTTAAACCTTACTAACCTAAGGACATCACACACATCCATGCCCGAGGCAGGATTCGAACCTGCGACCGTAGCGGTCGTGCGGCTCCAGACTGAGCGCCTAGAACCGCTAGACCACCACGGCCGGCGCTAAATATTTGCCGCTAAGCCTGTAACCTAGAAAAAGTTTAGAAAAGATTTGGAACTCACTGAGTGTTCTCGTTATCAAACACTGAATTAGTAATTGCCGCTCCGTTTCAAGCAAAGCAAAAGTTGGTTTCTCATGCATCCCAGTGTTGATGATATCATATCTCGTGATCAACGAAACACCCTCTTGTTCAGAAAAAAGCAGAACACGTTGAACGACTCGATATACGCTTTCCTATTCACAGGACATCTAGATTAATATGTTCTGCAGAAATGATTAACATTTGGACCATGTCGGCCGGCCGGTTCAATGTCAACATCGATATCTCGGCGCAGCACCACCTACCGGTACGATGTGCCTGCATCTCTCGTTGTCGCTATAAAACGAAAGTAATGGATTAGTGTGACTTGAGCAAATGTACTGATGCCTCTCAGACGTATACGCGAACCACACCGTCAAATCAATTAGTTTGAAAGAGGGTGCATTATAGGCATGAGTGAATGTGAGGCATTCAGCTGGGAAACTGCTGCTCGTATGGGACGAAGCGTTTCGGCAGTGCAACGGGTGTGTGCAGAATGGTTTACGGAAGGCCGAGATGGGCCAGGTCGCACTACCGAGACCTCTTGCGGGAAAACCGACACTTCATCCGAATGGCACTGCACGATAGGTCTGCGTCCTTCTTGACTCTGGCGCAACATGGAACCGTCTAACACGTTGTACACTATCAGGACTGACAATTTGTCGCCGTTTATTACGGCGTGGATTACGTGCGCGTCGTCCGCTTCTCCGCCGACCATTGACGAATATGCAGAAACGTGCTAGACGGCAGTGAAGTATGGACCGACGTGACTGGGGACAGATATGGCATCAGATACTGTTTGCGGACGAATTCATCTTCTGTTTTTTTGAAAATCATGGCCCCATTTTGGTTCGCCACAGCCAAGGGGAGCGGCATTGCAGTGAACGCATTCGCACAAGACATACAGCGCCCACTCAAGGCCTTATGGTATGATGTGCTATTGGATACAACCACAATTCACAGCTGGTGCGTGTCCAGGGCACTGCCGCCAATGCGACCTAAGTGAATGACATCCTGCGACCTGTAGGTATATCCTTTCTGCAAACACCCCAGACGCCATTTTTCAGCAAGACAATGCACGACTATGTGTTGCTGTGTGAACACGTTCCTTCTTGGTGTCACAGGATGTCAGTTTTTTGCCGGCCGGAGTGGCCGAGCGGTTCTAGGCGCTACAGTCTGGAACCGCGCGACCGCTACGGTCGCAGATTCGAATCCTGCCTCGGGCACGGATGTGTGTGATGTCCTTAGGTTAGTTAGGTTTAAGTAGTTCTAAGTTCTAGGGGACTGATGACCTCAGAAGTTAAGTCCCATAGTGCTCAGAGCCATAGGAACCATTTTTTGATGTCAGCTTTTTGCCCTGGCTGGACAGATCAGCAGACTTGTCACCAATCGAAAATGTGTTAGATGTGGTGAAACGACTAGTGCAGTGCTGTGATCCAATGCCAACCACCGCATGTGAACTTTGGAAGCAGCAGAAAGCAGCATGGTTGGTTATACCACAGGGCGCACCTTATACGCGTCGATGCCATCACGCATGGAACAAATTATCAGGAATCATAGCGGACCTTGTGCCTACTAGGCAGCAGGACAAATGCTGAACCGAGGTGACTGAAATGCTAATCATTTCTGCAGAACATACTGATGTACATGTCCTGTGAATATGAATGTCCTATCTCTAGTCGTTCAAGGTGTTCCGTCTTCTTCTGAACATGAGTGCACCTTTTGCAGACACTGTCAGTGGTACGTGTGGATACTGTATGCAGGATGTGTTGCCAATAGAGTTTGTAGTAAAGAAGTAACAAATTAAAACTTTATGCCTGATGGTGAAGTTTTACGGCACAGACAGCAAAAATGTAGCAAGCCATAAACTCTTTTCTCCTTCCACAATTTCGTAGGGTTTGTCAATGAGAAAGAGTTTCGTAAAGATTTGAAATATGTGTAAAATTTGTTGGAAGTTGGTAAGTCCTCTTATTCTCCTATACTAAATGAAATTACCTGGGTACTTTCACGCCGTGAGTTGCGCCGCCTCGAGACACACACACAGGTCCTAACTGTAACGCTTGTCTTATGGTGTTAAATCTTTAACGTAAAATTATATCTCTTAAGAAACAGTTTCTGGCACAATTTCAAATTTTTAAATTTGGTTAATAATTCTACGAAGTACTGAAAATCAAATTTTCGTTTCCCCTGGAAGCTGCCACACAGGCAACCCGCAAGTAGCATTGTGCACCATCAACTGGGTTAGCCATATAGCAATATAGAGTGATCAGGATCAACCTGAAGAGCTTGCAAGGGTGTTCCAGGGGAAATTGTGCTGAGGAATAATTGTTAAGAAAAAAATTCGAAACGTTGCACCGTTACCGAGTTAATAAGCATTGAACTCAACCAGTAAGGCCTTTGCCAATAAGGCAAATCGAGCGGCCCGCCAGATACAATTAGTGCCAGTTGTTCTCTTAGCGTAGATGACAGCACACGATACTGTGCAGCCTTTGACTTGGATTTGATCCGTACTGCTGTATCGCTCTCTTGTTCGGGTTTAGGAAAGCAAACGAAGAACACTTGTGAGGACACTGTCTCTGGTGGGCCTTTTTTTACGGCCTGATAGGCTAACTTTAACGCTAATTAACTCGGAAACGGGGAAACATATCGAATTTCTTTCTTAACACTTTTTTCCCAGCTTAATGTACTCTGCAACATTCTTACAGATTTTCAGACTGTTTCTGCAGATCTATTTTGCTTGCTGATTCCTCTCATGTCACCATAGTCAGGCAGACTTGAATCTAGAAAAAGTGTAAACGTTTGGGAGACTAGCTGCTGTCTCCATATGTACGACATCTACATACAGAATTATTGTGGGGGATTAAACCAGAACATAGTGGGTCTGATGAATAAAGTAAAATAACATCGTTATTTACTTTGTGTATGGCATAGAAGAAAACAGAAATAAGATTGGTAGAAGCATTTAGAAGACAATACTGGAAGGTGCAAAGAATTTCCACTGTCTGATTGAAATTCTGAACAGTGTTTCATCTTCATCATCTGGAATGCTAGGTAAGGAGTTGAATGCACACGGTAATTCATTTCATCAGTTCTTAAATATATTCATATATTGATTCTATTTCATCATCATCGTCATCATCATCATCATCATCATCATGAGTTGAAGCATGGCGGTGCGACCGAATAATTATCGTGTTAGTAGGTGTAGCATCTTCACTACCACAAGCCACTCATTGATGTGATAAGTACCCCATATTTTCGCTCGTTTATGTCTTTTTATGTTGCCGCTTTCATTCCTTTCATTCTACCAGGCTCTGCTACGAATTTATCCAATCTCCCCACCTTGTTTGACATTGCCCTAGGACATCTGCTTGGTTGTTTCTCATCTCTTATTTTATTTCTCCCAAGTTACCTGCTTTCTTAGTGTGTGCACATTCCGTGTACCATTGGTGACCTGTGAGAGATTTCTCCTGGTGATGACCTAAGAGGTCCTCATTGTCCGATTTCAGATGACTATTCCGCAGCCCTTGATTACATTTTGTACTATCGCGAAATAGGGGAGATGGTGCCACAGACATGATACGTGAGTTGGAGTGGTAATAACTAAAACAAACGTGTTTTTCGTTGCGACGGGATCTTCTCATGAAATTTCAATCACCGGTTTTCTCCTCCGATTGCGAAAACATTCTGTTGGCACCCACCTACGTAGGGAGAAATGATCATCACGATAAAATAAGAGAAATCAGGGCTCGCACAGAAAAATTTAAGTGTTCGTTTTTCCCGAGCGCCGTTCGAGAGTGGAACGGTAGAGAGACAGCTTGAAGGTGGTTCATTGAACCCTCTGCCAGGCACTTTATTGTGAATAGCAGAGTAATCACGTAGATGTAGATATCCCATTATCCTTTCAAATCTTCTTCCGTGCTTACATATTACTCCCATATTACTTCAGATATTGCGTTCTCCATTCTGTGCTCAGAGGTTTGCAACAAAATACAAAAATCACTTGGGAACCACACATACGCATTTCGCAAAACACTATCTGATCAAAAGTAACTGGACACCTGTTATTAGATATACGTGTCCACCTGTGGTCTAGGATCAGCGTGTTTGGTCAAAGGGTTAGCTGCCCTCTGTAATAAAAAACTGACTCAACGGCTTAACACTGAACTTGAACGGGTGTCGTGTGACATCCACACTGAACAAATGCAACGAACAATATGGAACCAAATGAGAAAAAAAGGGGTAGCGTCTTTGATTCATAATAAAAACGTCTTCTGTCGCGGGTTCGAATCCCGCCGCTGCTTAAATTTTTATTAATAATCAGCATTGGTGGCCGAAGACTTCCGGCATAAGAAGTAACCTTCATTCTGCCAATGGCCTTGTCAAAGATGGCGGAGGAGCGGACAGAGGTTCAGGGCATTCTCTTGTCCTAGCGGTGAGAAACTGCCTCTAAAGGCGGAAGAACATGCAATGATCAACGGCATGTGAATGCAGAAAGCAATGGAAACCACTGCATTAAAGACGCGTAATGTGTAATTGAAGAAGTGTCATGATGATCTCTCCATTGGCAAAAGATTCCGAAACAATCTACCATTCGGATCTCCGGGAGGGGACTGCCCACGGGGTGGTTACCATGAGAAAAAGATTGAATAATGAACGGAAGGATAACGTTCTACGAGTCGGGGAGTAATATGTCAGAAGCTTGAACGTGGTAGGGAAACTAGAAAATCTGAAAAGGGAAATGCAAAGGCTCATTATAGATATAGTAGGGGTCAGTGATGTGAAGTGGAAAGAAGACAAGAATTTCTGGGCAGATGAGTATAGGGTAATATCAACAGCAGCAGAAAATGGTATAACGGGAGAAGGATTCGTTATGAATAGGAAGATAGGGCAGAGAGTGTGTTACTGTGATCAGTTCAGTGATAGGGTTGTTCTTACCAGAATCGACAGCAAACCAACATGCCGACGTCGCAAGCTGAAGAGATAGAGGAAGTTCAAATCGTTCAAATGGCTCTGAGCACTATGGGACTTATCATCTGTGGCCATCAGTCCCCTAGAACTTAGAACTACTTAAACCTAACTAACCTAAGGACATCACACACATCCATGTCCGAGGCAGGATTCGAACCTGCGACCGTAGCAGTCGCGAGGTTCCGGACTGAGCGCCTAGAACCGCTAGGCCACCGCGGCCGGCGATAGAGAAAGTGTATGAGGATATTGTAATACAGTATGTAAAGGGGGATGAAAGCTTTCATGGGGGACTCGTATGCAGTTGTAGGGATGGAGGAGAAGAAACGGTTACAGGGCAGTACGGGCATGGGACAAGGAATGAGAGAGGAGAAAGACTAATTGAGTTCTTTAACAAGTTTCAGCTAGTAATAGCGAATACTCTGTTCAAGAACCACAAGAGGAGGAGGTATAATTGGAAAAGGCCGGGTGATACGGGAATATTTCCGGTAGATTACATCATGGTCAGACAGAGATTCCAAAATCAGATACTGGACTGTAAGACGTACCTAGGAGCAGACATAGACTCAGATCACAATATAGTAGTGATGAAGAGTAGGCTGAAGTTTAAGACATTAGTCAGATAGAAGCAATGCGGAAAGAAGTGGGATACGGAAGTACTAAGGAATGACGAGATACGGTTGAAGGTCTCTAAGGCTATTGATACAGCAATAAGGAATAACCCAGTATGCAGTACAGTTGAAGAGGAATGGACTTCTCTACGGAGGGCCATCATAGAAGTTGGGAAGGAAAACATAGGTACAAAGAAGGTAACGGCGAAGAAACCATGGGTAACAGAAAAAATACTTCAGTTGATTGATGAAAGGAGGAATTACAAAAATGTTCCCGGAAACTGAGGAATACAGAAACACAAGTAGCTGATGAATGAAATAAATGGGAAATGCAGGGAAGCTAATCCGAAATGGCTGCAGGAAAAATATAAATACATCGAGGAAGAAATGACTGTCGGAAGGACAGACTCAGCATACAGGAAAGTCACAACAGCCTTCGGTGACATTAAAAGCAAGGGTGATAACATTAAAAATGCACTGGGGATTCCACTGTTAAGTGCAGACGAGAGAGCGGATAGGTGGAAAGAATACATTGAAAGCCTCTATGAGGGGGAAGATTTGTCTGATGTGATAGAAGAAGAAACAGGAGCTGATTTAGAAGAGATAGGGGATTCAGTATTAGAATCAGAATTTAAAAGAGCTTAAGATCAAATAAGGTAGAAGGGATAGATAACATTCTATCAGAATTTCTAAAATCATTGGGGGAAGTGGCAACAAAACGGCTATTCACGTTGATCTGTAGAATGTATGAGTCTGGCGATTACCAACTGACTTTCGGAAAAGCACCATGTACACAATTCCGAAGACAGCAAGAGCTGACAAGTGCGAGAATTATCGTACAATCGGATCAGCGGCCCATGCATCCAAGTTGCTTACAAGGATAATACAAAGAAGAATGGAAAAAAATGAGGGTACGCTAGATGACGATCAGTTTGGCTTTAGGAAAGGTAAAGGCATGAGAGAGGCAATTCTAATGTTGCGGTTAATAATGGAAGCAAAACTAAAGAAAAATCAAGGCACATAGGGAGAGACGGGACATGTACAGTATGTACAACAGCCAAGAGGGAATAATTAGAATGGTCGACCAAGAACGAAGTGCTCGTATGAAAAAAGAGTAAGACAAGGATGTAGCCTTTCGCCCCTACTGTTCATTCTGCACATCGTGGAAGCAATGATGAAAATTAAAGAATGGTTCAGGAATGGAATTAAAATTCAAGGTGAAAGGCCATCTATGATACGATTCGCTGATGACATTGCTATCTTGAGTGAAAGTGAAGAAGAATTACATGATCTACTGAATGGAATGAACGGTCTAATGAGTGCAGGGTATGGATTGAGAGTAAATCGAAGAAAGACTAAAGTAATGAGAAGTAGTAGAAATGAGGACAGCGAGAAACTTAACATCAGGATTGATGGTCACGAAGTAGATGACGTTAAGGAATTCTGCTACCTAGGCAGTAAAAGAACCAATGACGGACGGAGCAAGGAGGGCATCAAAAGCAGCCTAGCAATGGCAAAAAGGGCATTCCTGGCCAAGAGAAGTCTACTAACATCAAATGTCGGCCTTAATTTGAGGAAGAAATTTCTGAGAATGTATATTGTATGGTAGTGAAACATGTACTGTGGGAAAACCGGAACAGAAGAGAATCGAAGCATTTGAGATGTGGTGATCCAGACGAATGTGAAAATTAGGTGGACTGATAAGGTAAGGAATGTGGAGGTTCTGCGCAGAGCCGAAGACGAAAGGAACATGTGGAAAACACTAATAAAGAGAAGAGACAGGATGATAGGACATCTGTTAAGACATGAGGAAATGACTTCCATGGTACTAGAGGGAGCTGTAGAGGGCAAAAACTGTAGACGAAGACAGAGATTGGAATACATCCCTGAAATATTGGAGGGCGTACGTTGCAAGTGCTACTCTGAGATGAAGATGTTAGCACAGGAGAGGAATTCGTGGCGGGCCGCATCAAACCAGCCAGAAGATTGAAATCCATACTTCGCCTTTATGACGACCAGAACTGTACTGGGCACACTTTCAATGAGGTGCTGAATAAGTGAAGAAGAACGGTAGCCTATTCTTCCTCAAGTCCTCACAAGCATAAACCAAAGAAGTTGGTGATTTTGGATACTGGCAACTGGAGAGAAGTCGATGTTCTAATTCATCGGAGTGGTTTACCTTTGAGTTCACGCACGGTCTCCGGCCAGCCCAGTCATTTCAGGAATGTTACTGCACACGTACCATTGGCTCACAGATGCTGCTTTATGACAGCGTTCACTGTCATGAAAATACACTACTGGCCACTAAAATTGCTACACCAAGAAGAAATGCAAGTGATAAACGGGTATTCATTGGACAAATATATTATATTAGAACTGACACGTGATTACATTTTCACGCAATTTGGGTGCATAGATCCTGAGAAATCAGTACCCAGAACAACCACCTCTGGCCGTAATAGCGGCCTTGATACACCTGGACATTGAGTCAAACAGAGCTTGGATGGGGTGTTCAAGTACAGCTACACATGCAGCTTCAACACTATACCATAGTTCATCAAGAGTGGTGGCGTATTGTGACGAGCCAGTTGCTCGGGCACCGTTGACCAGTCATTTTCAATAGGTGAGAGATCTAGAGAATGTGCTGGCCAGGGCAGTAGTCGAACATTTTCTGTATCCTGAAAGGTCCGAACAGGACCTGCAACATGCATTCGTCCATTATTCTGCTGAAATGTAGGGTTTCGCAGTGATCGAATGAAGGGTAGAGCCACGGGTCGTAACACATCTGAAATGTAACGACCACTGCTCAAAGTGCCGTCAGTGCGAACAAGAAGTGACCGAGACGTGTAACCAATGGCCCCCTATACCATCACGCTTCCAATGTGCATTCACCGCGATGTCGCCAAACGCAGATGCGACCATCATGATGCTGTAAACAGAACCTGGATTCATCCGAAAAAATGACGTTTTGCCATTCGTGCACCCAGGTTCGTCGTTGAGTACATCATCGCAGGCGCTCCTGTCTGTGATGCAGCGTCAAGGGTAACCGCAGCCATGGTCTCCGAGCTGATAGTCCGTGCTGCTGCAAATATCGTCGAACTGTTCGTGCAGATGGTTGTTATCTTGCAAGCGTCCCCATCTGTTGACTAAGGGATCGAGATGTGGCTGCACGATACGTTACAGCCATGCGGATAAGATGCCTGTCATCTCGACTGCTAGTGATACGAGGCCGTTGGGATCCAGCACGGCGTTCCGTATTACCCTCCTGGACCCACCGATTCCATACTCTGCTAACAGTCATTGGATCTCAACCAATGCGTGCAGCAATGTCGCGATACGATAAACCGCACCCGCGATAGACTACAATAAGACCTTTATCAAAGTCGGAAACGTGATGGTACGCATTTCTCCTCCTTACACGAGGCATCACAGCAACGTTTCACCAGGCAACTGCTGTTTGTGAATGAGAAATCGGTTGGAAACTTTTCCTCATGTCAGCACGTTGTAGGTGTCGCCAACGGCGCCACCCTTGTGTGAATGCTCTGGAAAGCTAATCATTTGCATATCACAGCATCTTCTTCCTGTTGGTTAAATTTCGCGTCTGTAGCACGTCATTTTCGTGTTTTAGCAATTTTAATGGCCAGTAGTGTACAACCATCGTCACCGACCTGCTCCTCCACTATAAGCAGTGGACAAGGCTGTAAGAGATGCTCACATCCTTCCGAATTTTGCGTTTTATATACAGCAATAAGGGGACTACACGCTAATCACGAAAAAATACTCCCTCACCGTAATATTAGCTCCTCTGTGTTTCACTTTGGTATTACAGTTGATGGCAGGTAACGTCCTCCAGGAATTCACAAATCGAAACACTTCCGTCGGACTGCCACAGGATGTATCTCCACTAATTCTTCCATCGCTCCAAATCACTCGTTTACATGCGTCCCCTGTCCAGTGGCGTTGCTCTTTACAGCACCTTAAACGTCACGTATCACCGACTGCAGAAATGTGTGGCTTATGAGCAGCTGCCCGACCATTGCACCCCGGTCTGTACACAGTCGTTGCTCTAGCTGGACTTCTGGGAGCACTTTGCAAGTCACGAGTGACTCCTTCCACCGATTTCACGCGATTTTTTACAAACCAACCAAAGCAATTTTTGACAGTCTCTGTATGGTTAGTAGCAAAAATGTGGAGATTCCAACACTGTCAAAATCATAACAAGCTACGTAGCGGAATATGCTATGAAAGAGAAAAACGGGAGAAGTAGAAATGACAGAGCGTTGCCAGTTGTTACGTAACGTGGACTTTGATCTCCCCCCCCCCTTCCCCCCCCCTCCAGCGTCAACCGGTCCTGCGTGTCAGCCTGACTATCGCATCCTGTTGGCTCACGTGAGACGGCAGCGTTTTTATCTGCCGTCTCGCTGCGTCCAAGCTGTCAGTGGGTAACGCACGCCCGGAGCAGTCGCACCGAATATCATCATTTCCAGGTTAGTGCGTATTTCCGAGTTAAACTGATCTATTTCGTGTTTAGAGGCGTCGCAAAAATATGCTGGAGCAGGCCGTTTCGTAAATGTAGCGCCGCTGTGTACTAGCTTTCATGCAGGTTCTATTTATACTAGTCCGATTACCACCAAATTGTGTGTGGCATATGAAAACAGCGTCATACTTCTTCACGGGTTCTACTTCCACTAATTCTTCATGGCGAGCGTGTGTTCATTTGAAAATTAAAATTTTACGGTGTTGAAGGTACCTGAATATGGCCACCAGACCTCCTCCGTGGGCCCACGAAACGACGATTTCCTGTGTCTTGTTGATAACTTTCTTATTGTTAATGAAACAATCACCGGAATAATTTTCTGCCAAGTCATCAGGACAGGGATTAGGTACCTTCTAACGCAGAGAACCATAGAGATCTTGTGTCAGAAGCAGTGTATTACACTTTCTCACCAACTTAAAAGTAATTACAAATATTTCGTTTCTCACACTTTCGTATACAAGTAGTGCTGCACACTTAAACCGCATTGTTTTGGTTTGCACGGTTTACAGCAGTAGTTCATTGTTTTCAAGAGGAGATGGTCGTTGTCCGCATCCTTAGTCAAGAAACTTTTAATTTTTCTTCGCGTCGAATTCTCTTCGAGAGAACGACTTACCTCTTCTCTAAGCGGCAGGTGTGAAAAAACTCTGAATATGAGGATTTAATTCGCTACTTGTCAGAGATGGCAAAGGATCTAGAATCTAAACTGAACGGATTAGACAGTGTCTTGAAAACAGGTTATACGATGAAACTTACCAGAAGTAAACCAAGTGTAATGGAATGTAGTCAAATTAAATCAAGTGATGCTGATAAAATTTGATTAGGAAAGGACACACTAAACGTGTTAGACGAGATTTGCTGTTTGAGCAGCAAAGTAACTGACGATGACCGAAGTAGAGAGGATATAAAATGGAGCATGGAAATTGCAAGAAAAAAATTTCTGAAAAAAGAAATTTGTTTATACCGAATATAAATTTGAGTACTAGGAAGTATTTTCCGGAGGTATTTGTATGGCGTGTAGCCTTGTGCGGAAGTGAAATGTCAGACAAAAAGACCATAGAAACTTTCGAAATGTGCTATAGAAGAATCACGAAGATCGGGTGGGTAGATCGAGTAACTAATGAAGAGTTATTGAGTACAGTAGAGGAATAAAAGAAATCTGTCGCACAGCTTGACCAAAAGAAGAAGTCGATTGATAGCACACAACCTAAGGCATCAATATCTCTTCAATATGGTATTGGTTTGGAAGGTGGGTAGTAAAATATGGATAGGGAGGCCAAGGCTTGAGCACCAATCTCATACCTGTTTCATACCGCGCCTGTGTTATGGGTTATGTGCTGCCTCAGTACTCACGGCTTGCAGGTAATTACTATTATTTAGTTTTCCAATTTACGTTACCGTGGTCGGGCGGCATGGGGAAACCGTTGTTAAGAAGTTTATGTAAGTAATCCCTCACAGTATGTGGTGTCTCTTTCCGTCTTTACCACATTTTACATATCTCATGATTCTGATAATATCCGGTGTCCGGTCGTGATGTCGGTTTTTCGGATTTTTCTAGGTCCTTCATTTTATTCTTTTGAGACGGAACCTTCGTTCCATGACAATAGGGTGAGGATGACCTCAGATGGTTAAGTGATTTCGTTTATAAGCAATATCCGGTTGTCTTTTTAATGTATTTGATTTCATTTTAGAAATTTTAGCTGTATAGTTCATTAACTGAAATTTTTTAAACTTGAGGATCCCCTCCCACAGTCTTGTAGTATGTTATTTTCATTATTTCAGTTTACACCAGATGATGGAATTTTAAGTGTTCAGGAACTGGTCGTGGTCGTGTGCGAAAAAGAAAGGATTGTTGATTCAGTAACTGTTGCACGGTTTCTCCATTAACAAAAAAAGAAAAAAAATACTGTAAGCAGGTTCAAACGGCTGTAGGTAGCAACAGTTATGGAGAGACGAATAGCCTTGCTCAAGATAGACTAGCGTGAACTGCT
Organism: Schistocerca piceifrons; assembly: GCF_021461385.2. Lineage (NCBI taxonomy): Eukaryota > Metazoa > Arthropoda > Insecta > Orthoptera > Acrididae > Schistocerca > Schistocerca piceifrons. The sequence continues at coordinate 407,518,460 of NC_060138.1, read as the reverse complement.
TCATCAAAACAGTGTTATCACTGAAGACGACGATGACGACGACAACAACAAGAACAACAAAAACAACACAACAGCTCTCTCTACTGTCACTTCCAAAGACCGTCGCATTTTCTAGTCTAGAAGATATATCTAAAATGTTGCTGACATGGTTCTAGGAAATAATCGCGTGAGGAAATTTCAATATGAGTGAAAATGAAATTAAGCTGATGAAGGCTTAAAATGGCGAGAGTCAGTAGGGACCGGCAGAGGACGAGATTTTCTTGCTAGTAACACTGAGATTCAGCGTTCAGTTCCCGGTGAGCGTCTCAAATTATCAGGGTCCATGCAACCTTATGAGACAAAATGAGAAGCTACGTGATTAAATGGGCAACTAAACCTACTACAGCCAACCTGCGGAGTTGACGTCTAATCGTAACGCTTATACCCGTGTGAAAATCACACATTTAATTAACTGCACTGAAGAAAAAAAATCGCAACAGTGAAAGCCACACAACACTTAAATAACTGCAATTGAGGAAAAAAATCGCAATACGAAAAGCAGCTGTGTGACATAAACGAAAGTTGGTAGATGTGTTTCTACATCCGAAAGACGACGTTTATTCAGATTTCGCACAATTCGCGTAAGAGTGGCACTACTAGCACCACCATTAGGATGCAAATTACGTTTACTTTAAACAAATGCTGCAACGGTCGTGAGCGATAGTTACCTTTGAGAGTGGATGTGGTGAGTTGACGTTAGTTGAGAATGTGTTGCAAGGGATAAAGGCGCCATTATCAACAGCTCACTGAGTTTGGACGAGGTCTTATAATAGAGCTACGAGAAGCTGAATGCAGAAAGACTTGAGAGGAATGTAACAACCCTACACGATAGCTGACAGCGGTTCTCACGAGAATGTAGGGCCGCAAGAAGACCGGCCACGAGGTCCAACGAGATGGAAAGCCATCCTACCTGATGTATGATTCTAGCGTATCATACTGCACCTGCAGCAGCAATCTGAGCAGCAGTTGGCACCACAGACAAAACGAACTGCTACAAATCGGTTACATCAAAGACATCTCCAAACCAGACACCCTGTAGTGTGCATTCCACTGACTCCAAACTAGCGTCATTTGCGGCTTCATTGGTGTCAAGCAGAAGCTCATTAGAGGGCAGGGTTGAGGTCTGTTGTTCTTTCTAATGCAAGCTGGTTCTGCCTCTGTGCCAGTGATGGCCGTGTGTTTTATTAGGAGGAGAAGGCCAGTTGACGGCCTGCAACCGACCTATCTGCGTGTTGGACACACTGGACTTTCATCTGGAGTTATGCTCTGGGATGCGATTTCGTATTACAGCAGGAGCACTCTTGTGGTTATGCCAAGCATCTTGACTTCAAAATTGGAAACCAGTCTGGTGATTTGGCCTGTTGTGCTTTCGTTCATGAACAGCACTGTGGGGAATTTTTTCAACGGGACGCCGCTCGCCGACGTACAGCTGTTGTAACTCAACATGCTCTACAGAGTGCCAACATGTTGCCTTGGCCTGATCGATCACCGCATCTGTCTCCAATCGAGCACATACGCGACAGCATCGGACGACTACTCGAGCGTCATCCACAAACAGCGTTAACCATAACTGTACTGACCAACCTAGTGTAACAGACATTTGTGCACGTCTGCATGATTGCATTCAACATTCTGACGATTACAACGGTTATTAATGTACCAGCATTCGACATTTGTAATGGCTTGCCTAACGCTTACATTAACCCGTGATCTTGCAGTGTTAATCACTTAAATACGAGTATGTTACGTAGAGAAATGTATTCCCGAAATTTCATTACTTTGCATTGATTATTTTTTGGTGTGGCAATTTTTTTTTCCTTCAGTGTATGACCCACTCCGCAGTGCCTGTTGAATGTCATATGTTGAGCTGTTGTGAAGTAAGGGGAGTCAACAGGTTGTCTAAGAATTTCGCTCACTAGACTCATGGGTAAAAAAGGGGCTTAACCTTGCTTGCAGACTCGGATATCATCACTATTTTGGCCAATTGGTGGGGGAGGGAGGGAGTGAACTATTGACGTATTTATGAGGGAAATCTGTTGTGGATGTGTCACATACACTTCGAAGATGACGACGACGGCTGTGATGATGATACGTATGAAAGCGAACCGGAGTGTAGAGTAGAGTAGCTCACTGCCCAAATAACCGTTGGGCGGGGCAGACTCGTATCACCATCCAGCGTTGCCTTTGAACCAGTGGTCGACTACCCCGTATGCTATAAGACGACTCTGCATCGAAGTTTAACTTTGTTTTCAGATGAAAAATACTCATGTATCGCGATTTATTTCAGTTGCAGTTACAAAATAATTCAAGAGGTCATAAATTGTTTCGCCCGATTGGGGCCCTTGTATCTACGCCTACGGCCCTTTTAAAATTGCTATAGGGTTGACAGCTAAGAAGGGGGCAGTGGGTTGAGGCTCACAAGGAAGCAGGGTAAGCATTCAGCCAATCCAAAGAGACCTGTAGCTACACCAACCACCTGAGGTTGCCAGATCTTCACCCGACTCTCTGCGAGACTTGCTGCTTGCACAATGTTTCAGGCAGCTTGCCGTCCTGTGGAAGCATTCGTTCCTCACCGAGTTTTAGTTTGTTTTCTTCGTTACAATTTTCTGTTGTTTATTGTGTTATACTGAATGATGTCAGATGCAAGTTCGTCGAATATTGTTTCCTGCACACGTTCTACATCTCTCTCTTTTGCCTACGCGTCTGATATACAAGATCAGTCGAGGGAAATGGTTTGCGCCTTAAATGCCTACATATACAGCAAGTGTTCTTGATAGTATGACAGCCATTCTGCTGTTGTTGAGAAGACGCCTATATGACAAAGCGAAAGGAGAAGATGATTGGCTTTAACGACAAAACGTCAAAGTAAGAGCTGAATTTAAAAAAAAGAGAAATGATGGAGATTATGGATGTAATATCGATCCATCATGACAGTTCTCCATATATGAAATCGATGAGCTGTATAAACATATGAGCGTGCAGTTATTAGGCTGTCGCCTTTTCAACCCAATAGGAATGATCTTGACCAAATTAGAGATTACGTTACCAATACTAATAAAAGGAAGGGTGTCTACTGACGAGGCACTAAGCGAAGAAGCTGTTGGAGAAACCACCCCCGAAGATTACAAGAAAGCCACCAGAAACATGCAGTGCACCATTGTAAAAGCAGTCCACACAAAGATATTAAAAATATTCGTTACAGGAAATGACGCGTCATGAAATAACGTCAGTGGCAGTATCAATTCAAGAATCTGGATAGCGATAAGAGTAATTTCATTCGAGTTTTTCTATTGCTCACACAAGGAAGACGCACAGAGGGTTCAGCTGAATGTGTAGTGTGTGCAGTCTTAAGTATCTGCAGAGCGAAATTATATTTTCTCTAGTTTTGATTATTAATAAGGAGGCTTTTATGAGCAACTGAGTCCGAATGAAGTTTATCCCAGGAACTCAGTCTTATTCGCACAAAATAAATCCACTTCGCTGTGTGCGTTGTAATTGTTGCGATAATGAGATAGTGCGTTTTGTTATCACTATTCCTCTTTCTTACAAAACAAAAAGATAATTTTCCTCACTATAATTAACAGGTATGATTTCTTGTAATGTTGAAGATCAGTAGAAAGTTTCATCAGAAAATGTAATATCAAGTTTTTTCAGCTCAACAAAACAGGTGACCGCCGAGGTTTTAAGGTGCGAGCACAACGTCATGCGTCACATTTAACTCAAATTATCTCCCACAGATTTCCGGTTTGGTGTAGATGAAAAAATTGATGAAGTTTTGATATAATCTGTTCACCTAAGTCTAAAAATCAATAGTTTTCCCGTACATAGAGAATTCTGAAACTTTCCTTATATCGATTTACAAATTTGTTGCTACATAAATTTAAAATGAAAACATAAGACATCTCTTTTATAAGACACTTACGAAATACATTTTCGGACAGTAAGTTTCACCGAGTTGAAGCAGATGTGAGATTACGCATGCGGAGCATGCCAACTCTGCTGTACGCCTCCATGTGTTCCTGCCTGAGTGTCAATCGAAAAGGAATTTTGAACAGAGTTATACATCTACATAACTAATCCACAATTAACCATACAGAAAAAGGCACATGGCACCTTATGCAATTGCTAGTCATTCCCATTCCTGTTCCTCTCCCAAATAGAGCTAGGGAGAAACGACCGCCTACATGCTTCTGTACGAGCCCTGATTTCTCATGTCTTCGCGGCCCTTAGGTGACTTCTAAGTTGATGGCAGCGGGATCGTTCTGCGGTCTGTCTCAAATGCTGGTTCCCTGAACTTCCTCTACAGGGGTTCCCAGGAGGAGGAGGAGATTACTGTTTAACGTCCCGTCGACAACAAGGTCATTAGAAACGGAGCACAAGCTCGGATTAGGGAAGGATGGGGAAGGAAATCGGCCGTGCCCTTTCTAAGGAACCATCGCAGCATTTGCCTGAAGCGATTTAGGGAAATCACGGAAAACCTAAATCAGGATGGCCGGACGCGGGATTGAACCGTCATCCTCCCGAATGCGAGTCCATTGTGCTAACCACTGCGCCACCTCGCTCGGTAGGGGTTCCCTATACGGTTCATAGTGCTTCTTCTTCTTGGGCCTATGTTCCTCATCGGAGCAGGGTCGGCGTTATTACTAACGGATTTGTCACGGTTTTAAGTGATGGCCGGATGGCCTTCCTGCCACCATTCCTTTACCTCCCGGGATGGGATAGGTGTACCCCAACTGTCTGCGTGTAGTGCGATTTGTGTGAAATGCGAAGTGTGTATCTGAGGAGTGACCTGGGTATCAGCCCAGTATTCACCTTCAGGATTGGTGGAAACAGCCTAATAATCAAAACCAGACTGGCCGGCACATCGATCCCCATCGTCAATCCACCGGGTATGTTCTATATGAACTCCTCCGTCCTGAAAGCGGCGCTTTAACACGCACAGGTATCCAGGCGGGTTATTTCAGTTCCATGTGCGTTTTTGTAGCATTCGGGTGTTGATCGAACCTACGACTAACAGATCTGAATTGCTACAATGTCCTCTCCTTTAAGCAGACCTGTTCGGGATCCCAAACACCCTAGTGGTACTCAAGGATCTAGTAAAATAAGACATAAAAATATAAAAAACACTAGATATTCGAAACAAAATTAAATACACACAACTAAAATATCAAATACATTCCTTTAAGAGAAATGATTCTTTTCACAGGTTAAGCGAAATGTCTCACAACTAACAAGTAGGGAACCTTGCTATTTTAGTTTATTTTTAATTTTTATGTTTTATTTTTATGGATCCGAAGATGGCCCTAGCGCACAAAACTCATTTCGTAACTAAGACCGACATATCTGAATAAAAATCCTTTCGGCTGTTAGGCCGCGACATTATAAAACACTAACGAAACTACGCAACCGACGTTTGGACCGTCTTTGTAGCCGTCCTATTCAGAGCAGTTAAACTGCTGCTCTCTATGTATGATTCACCCTGTATATAGACCGTCTTATTTTGTGTGACAGGTGACTACCGACGTCATATTCTGCTATGCCGTCGGACAGTTTGAAGTAAGGGTGCCTACGGAGGGATATCCGCCTGTGCTATTCTAGCGGATGACTGCCAGACAACAACGTATCAGCAGTTTATACCAGAAGGATGTTATTCAAATTGACATTGGCCGTGGAAGCCTACGAACTTGTACATGACTAACATATATGTTACGTTTTGACTCTTTAACAGCTGATGCACTCGTCAGAGACCATACACTGATCAGCCAATTGTTATGATTACCCACTAAACACCCGGTATGGTCCACCTTTGGAACGGATAACAGTGGCAGCGCGCCGTGACATGGAAGCAGTTCAAATGGTTCAAATGGCTGTGGGCACTATGGGACTTAACATCTATGGTCATCAGTCCCCTAGAACTTAGAACTACTTAAACCTAACTAACCTAAGGACATCACACAACACCCAGTCATCACGAGGCAGAGAAAATCCCTGACCCCGCCGGGAATCGAACCCGGGAACCCAGGCGCGGGAAGCGAGAACGAAGCAGTAAGGCCTTGGTAGGTCGCTGGAGGAAGATGGCATCACATCCCCACACACAAGTCACCTCATTCCCTTAAAATCTGGGGAGGGGCGATGAGCTCTGACACCACGTTCAGTCACATCCCAGATGTGTTCGATCGGGCTCAGATCTGGCGAGCTAGCACATCAATTGGGACTCGCCACTGTATTCCTCGAACCACTCCATAACACTCCTGGCCTAGTGACCGGCGCATTATCTTGTTGAAAAATGCCGCTGCCGTCGAGAAACATCATCGTCATGAAGGGTGCACGTGGCCTGCAACCAGTGTACGATACTCCTTTGACCGTGATGGTGCCTTGCACGAGCTCCGCTACACCCATGGATACCCACTTGAATGTTCCGTAGAGCATAATGAAGCCGCCGCCATCTTCTTTCTGTCCCACAGTAAAAGGTGTAAAGTAGCTCTTCCCCTGGAAAACGACGAATTTGTGCCCTTCCATTGGCATGGTGAAGAAGGTATCGGGATTCGTCAGACCATGCAACGCTCTGCAACTGCGCCAACGTCTAGTGCCGCTGGTCATGTGCTCATTTCAGTCTTAATTACCGCCGTCGTGATGTTAACATTGGCACATGCGTGGGTCGTCGGCTTTGGAGGCCCATCGTTAGGAGTGTTAGGTGCACTGTGTTTTCAGACACTCTTGCGTTCTGCCCAGCGTTAAAGTCTGTTAGTTTTTCCACAGTTCGCGCGCCTGGCCTGTCTTACAAGTCAGCCCAACCTACGACGTCCGACATGTGTAATTGGTGGGTGGCCACCTAACCCCACGATGTCTAGACATGGGCACATGTTAGGGACACTCACCACAGCTCTCCTCGAACACTCGACAATTTGTGCAGTTTGCAAAATGCTCGTGCCGAGCCTCCGGGCCATCACAATCTGTCCTAGGTCAAACGCAGTCATATCGCACGCATTCCCTTCTACGCATTGTCGGCACTGATACTGCATACACCGTGCGTGAGTCTGACCAGCAGTCATTCCCCGCCAGGTGACGCTGCTGTCGCCTGGACGGGTTTATATCGACAGCAGATCGGTGGTCATACTATTCTGGCTAATCAGTGTATGTCTGCCCTTATAAAACTCCACAGATATGTTCTGACCTAGTGCAGTAAAAACTGATTGATCAATGGAAACATATCACCTTGTCGTCAGAATGAAGTTTCTTGTTACAGCAGGTCTATAGACGTGTTCGGGTACGTCGGCGCAGGGCAAACAGCTGCTCGAAACATGCAGCGCGCCACGAACGCAGGCCAGTGGATGCCACATTATGCTTTTTTGCAATATTTACTTGGGCACCATGACAGCTGTAACTACGTGAACATTATTGCTGATCGGGCCTTCCCCGACTATACACAGGATGCCAACTCCGAGATCACAAACTAGTGGTCCATGATTTACGGGAATTGCGTGGCATCCGGTGCCACATACCTCCGGAAACATACCAAGGACTTGCCGAATCGAACCCACAAAGAATCGCTCGTGTGTGGCTTTTCGAAGAAGGACCGACACACCTTTAACCATGTGCTCATAATGTTTTGTAAGATCGGTGAAGGTACTTGTAATTTACAAAGCTGTTGCTTGTCGTAAAAGTTAATAGTGCACAGATACACAGCTTGTACTTATGACAGTTCAATAATGACATAATTATTTTCAGATAAGTACCTGAGTGATCCGTCGATATGTCTGGGAATGCGGATTGGAAGTCAGCCTCCACCATCTACGACTTCACGGCGAGAGACATCAAGGGCGAGGAGGTGTCTCTGGAGAAGTACCGAGGACACGTCTGCATCATCGTCAATGTCGCCTCCAAGTGTGGCCTCACTGCCACCAACTACAAAGTATGTCACATCTCGCCCTGTTAAGCGCGGTTGGTTGCTGACTCTGATTTTGATATTTCGGTGGATCGTTAAATCTTGCCACAGGACTACTGATTCCAGTCCCAAATTTTTCTTGTCATTGAATTCAACTACAGACATTTTTAGATCTTGATGTTAGCACCAACGTAAGTTCGTCAGATGCCATCATTCTCAGATTGGTTGAAGTAAAAGTTGTATATATATATATATATATATATATATATATATATATATATATATATATATATATATATTACAAAAAGGTACCGCCAAACTTTCAGGAAACATTCCTCACACACAAATAAAGAAAAGATGTTATGTGGACATGTGTCCGTAAACGCTTGATTTCCACGTTAGAGCTCATTTCAGTTTCTTCCACCTACGCTCAATGGAGCACGTTATCATGATTTCATACGGGATACTCTACCTGTGCTGCTAGAACGTGCTCCTTTACGAGCACGACACAACATGTGGTTTATGCGCGATGGAGCTCCTGCACATTTCAGTCGAAGTGTTCGTACGCTTCTCAACAACGGATTCGGTGACCGATGGATTGGTAGAGGCGGACAAATTCTATGGACTCCACGCTCTCCTGACCTCAACCCTCTTGACTTTCATTTATGGGGGCATTTGAAAGCTCTTGTCTACGCAACACCTGTACCAAACGTAGAGACTCTTCGTGCTCGTATTGTGGACGGCTGTGATACAATACGCCATTCTCCAGGGCTGCATCAGCGCATCAGGGATGCCATGCGACGGAGGGTGGATGCATGTATCCTCGCTAACGGAGGACATTTTGAACATTTCCTGTAACAAAAAGTGTTTGAAGTCACATTGGTACGTTCTGGTGCTGTGTGTTTCCATTCCATGATTAATGTGATTTGAAGAGAAGTAATAAAATGAGCTCTAACATGGAAAGTAAGCGTTTCCGGACACATGTCCACATAACATATTTTCTTTCTTTGTGTGTGAGGAATGTTTCCTGAAAGTTTGGCGGTACCTTTTTGTAATATATATATATATATATATATATATATATATATATATATATATATGTGTGTGTGTGTGTGTGTATGTGTGTTTTTGTCCTTGAGTGAGTGAGATATTCTTTTTATTGCACCAATTCACTGGTGTGCGAACCCGAACAATAATTTCTCCATCATGTATTATTGCTGCATTACAGCGGCACCTGCAGATGGCGAATTAAAGCTTATATACATCTGATTACGACTTATGACAAATAAAAGCCGAATATATCTGATGTACATTGATGGCGTACTAGAACTGAACAATGTGTTCATCGTGTCATTCTTCGGAGAGAGGGAGACAAAGGAAAGAAGGCACAGATGATTTCATCTGTAGTCTCTGTAATCTTAGACTGAAGTTACTCATTGATATTCTCTTTAATATTTATTGAAAAATTAGCGATCTAATTTGTAGTTACCATGGAAGCTAAAAATAACGAAGGATTACGCGACTCGTATTGTAGAACTTTAGAACTGCTCGTAAAGTATTTCAGTCTAACATTTTGTGCCTTTCTCCTAAAAAAATAGGAATGTACTTACACGCGTATAATGGCAACAATATCTAAGAATACTTCTGAAACAATGGTTGATATACTCTTCAGTACTTCCATAGGTGATCCTAATATTCTGTCATCAAAACAACCCGACTGGATGACGTGGCGAGAGTTTGGAACTCGCGCCGTGAGCGATAGCGAGGCTCGAGCTACATGGAAACAAAGGGATAACTTTGTGCAATATTAGGATTCATTCAAACGTAAATGACAAATGAAAGAGTACTATAAAACTGAAAGGAGAAGGAGCGGTATGAAAGCTCAATTTCAGGTCGACAAGAGACAAGTAAACAATGACTTGCATATTGGCTGTATTGGTTTTCAACGACAGCGCCATATTTAATCCTTAATATAAGCAAATACCGCAACAGATCACGATGTTTGTATGGCACTGTCTATATTAGTCTATTATGCTGCGTTTCGAGCACCTGGGGCTCATCGTTAGGGAAAAAATCTGTTAAAAACTACTAAAGACTACTTACATTAACAAATTACCACAAACTGAATTCATGCGGGTCTACTGCAGTCTCCCAAACCAACGTAACTCTGTACATTCCACGGTAGTTTGCAAGGCAATAATTGTAATAAGTACAGTTCAGTCACGATCCATTTTAAATGTTCTACTTTCCAACACAGTTCATCACAGTAGGATCGCATGATATTCTCTACCTGTTCGATATGTAGGTGCGTTCAGGAATTCTTGACATATCTTGCTTTCACTGTTTCTCGATCAGGTTTCTTTTCACACCAGTGCAAAAACTCCCCTTAAATGTCATAACATTCTCTAGTTCTAACTGCCCAGTTTCGTGGATCGCCACTAAGCTTCACTTCTGCTACCAACAGTTTCTCTCTTTCAGGTAATTCTACAGAAAATAACAGTATGCTTTCATAAAATTTACAAAATGTATGTTACATTTTCTTCAGCCACTTGACTGTGGTATGGCCTTCCTAATGGCAAAACAGTGGACTGCAATGCGTTTGTAAGTTACTGATTTTAATTCCTTGACTCTCATGATTTTAATTTCCGTGGTTTGTTGACCTATGTCTCTAAAAGTTTTGTTTTCGCCTTGGACGTTGCCTTTCGCTGCCGATGCAGTACTGACAAATTTGTCATCGTTGCATTTTCGAAGTCTTTTCAACCTCGCTTTAGTGTCTGTCTAAACGTGATCAATCTGATCATTTAACGTAATCTCAGACTGCTTCAGTTTTGTTCGGCCCTCGTTAGTTACAGGGCGTTGTTTGCCATTTACAATTTCGGTTTTACGATGTACTTCCTCATTGACATTTTGATAGAATGCTTCTTGATACTGCGAAAGCGACTCAAGTTTATCTTTTACTTTATTATGCCCCTTTAAATTAATCTGTTCTTCCGTGAATTTCTTCTACGCTGTCTTTCATTGTCTTTTCAATGTTACTGTTCACCGAATTGATTTTGTCGCCCAATGATCTATTCAGCGAACATTCTATTGAATCGATTTTTCACTTATCTAATTATTTCGTTGAGTGACCTGTGCTATCAATGCCTGCATCATGTTCATGAATGCACTTAACGGCAACTTTAATTCATTTCTGAATCAATTTTTACCTCAGCTCTGTCAGACGAGCAATTGTTTCTTCAGAATCTTCCTGTTCGGAATATGTCACTTACTGTTATGTATCCTACATTTCTCTTACCTAATAGATTACCTTCTTCACTGGTAACGTTTGCATTCTCATACGCCAAGTCGACGTTTGGCCCCTAATCTGGTAGCGACCGTTCAGCAGTCATTATTTTCGTCATCCAAAATAAACCCAAATTTTTTTGCTTGATTCGCGACACTAATACGTATTTAATGTCCCGTTACCCACAGTTAGTATGTGCGTTGCCATCACTTTTTTTTTTCCAGAATGAGATTTTCACTCTGCAGCGGAGTGAGCGCTGATATGAAACTTCCTGGCAGATTAAAACTGTGTGCCCGACCGAGACTCGAACTCGGGACCTTTGCCTTTCGCGGGCAAGTGCTCTACCATCCTTTTTTTTCATTTTGTTCGTTGTTGATCGTAGTGTTTGGTCGTTGCGGACGTCACATGACACCCATTATAGTTCATTTCTTGGTCCTTCCACTCAGCTTTTTATTACAGAAGCCAACCAGCTCTCTGACCGAACACGCTGAGCTACTGTGCCGGCGTAAACCATCTGAGCTACCGAAGCACGACTCACGCCCGATCCTCACAGCTCTACTTCTGCCAGTATCTCGTCTCCTACCTTCCAAACTTTACAGAAGCTCTTCTGCGGACCTTGCAGAACTAGCACTCCTGAAAGAAAGGATACTGCGGAGACATGGCTTAGCCACAGCCTGGGGGATGTTTCCAGAATGAGATTTTCACTCTGCAGCGGAGTGTGCGCTGATATGAAACTTCCTGGCAGATTAAAACTGTGTGCCCGACCGAGACTCGAACTCGGGACCTTTGCCTTTCGCGGCAAGTGCTCTACCATGTCTCCGCAGTGTCCTTTCTTTCAGGAGTGCTAGTTCTGCAAGGTTCGCAGAAGAGCTTCTGTAAAGTTTGGAAGGTAGGAGACGAGATACTGGCAGAAGTAGAGCTGTGAGGACCGGGCGTGAGTCGTGCTTCGGTAGCTGAGATGGTAGAGCTCTTGTCCGCGAAAGGCAAAGGTCCCGAGTTCGAGTCTTGGTCGGGCACACAGTTTTAATCTGCCAGGAAGTTTCACTTTTTTTTTACTTATGCTATCCAATCCCATTTAGAAATGACATTGACGCGGCCGCGATGCATCGGAGAGACGCGACAGCATTCACGTGTATTAGTTACTTAAAATTCCATAATATAACACGTATCTTACGCTAATACAGTGTATTGAAGTCACTACACTTGTGAAATTTATATCGAAAAACAATGGGATTGGGAGGGAGACAGGAGAAACAAGTCAGTACTTGCACTATAACCTTCTCTTCAATGACGAAGTGGTTGGGGGTGGGTTGAATACTATATGGAGGAGACACTGCTTTTGATAATGCTGCCCGCTGCTAGACACACACCATATCGGCATACACATCACGCACCATAAAATAGAAATAACGCAAAATGAAACACAGTAAGTTTACCTATGACTTCAATAATATACGTTTTACAAAAGGTACAGTGTATTTTGTGATGGTTGGTTATTAGTTTAATAGAGTAAACAACATTTGGAATCGTAAATAATGTATTCAGTTTTAGCATTGTCCATATACAGGGTGGAGAAAAATTGTGTCACGAAATTTTAACCCTGGATAGCTGATGCCTGTAGGAACTAAAATTACTAATGTTGTGTAGGTCGACTACGCTCAATTTTTAAACTACGGAAACTTGGCGCCACGCGCTCCGATTGGCCGTGGGGTTGCCCTGTTGCCGTTCGTCGGTTGACGGGCAGCGCTATGGTTGTCGGTTCATCCATACAAACGTCCTTCGCCACGTCTCTTCAACAAAGTTATGCACACACGTGTCGACTAGGTCTTGTTTGCTGTTTGTCTCCACCTCACGTCAGAGGCATTCGCACGTAAGCTTCGCTTCGGAGCGCACACACGTCACCTGCGATTTAGCCATACAATAAGCGTGGCGGCACGGTATTCGTTTGAAGAATGACGAGATATGGTTTTCGTTTACGGACCAGTCGACGGTAATGCGCATGACGCTCGGCTGTTGTATGAGGAACAGTACCCAGCAAGATGCCACACACACCCACAAACGTTTACAGAAAATTCACCGGCGAGTTGGCGAAACAGGCTCGTTAGCGGGATATCATGGTGATGCTGGAAGACCTCGAACACGACGGGATGCTGCATTTGAACAGACTGTTCTCGAGCGATTCGGGGAAGCACTGAAACGTCCCCTTAGAAATACTAATGAATTACTGTGCTGGTAAACCCCTTACGTTATTTGATTTTCAAACAGCTGAGCAAAACTGAACGTACTCAGGCATTTCTCTCGTTACTTATTCTGACCATCACTAAACTGACAGATAATATTTTTAGCGCAACGCAATCTGACTTTCAATAATCCATACAAAAGAATGGCCCTGACTATCATTAACCTATACCCTTCACAAATCACTTACCTCACAAAAATCTTAATTACTCGAACTACTGCAATACAGCGAGCGCCACTATTGCCAGCTAAATAAAAGATTCAAACTACTGAAGGCACTAACTACTGATAGGCATAGTTAGCAAATGAAAGATTTTGATAGAGAACAAACAATGTATTTACATTAATAGTGTTCAAAAGTCATAATATATATAGCAGTTCATGACATCCAGTCTTACTAATTTACTGTCTCTGATGGACACACGTCCATATGATCCGCTCTCAAAACTCCGCCATTTCTCTCGCCACATCCACCACTGCTGGCGGCTCACCATCAACTGCGCAACGCTACGCGCTGTTAACAGCCAACTGCCCAACAGTACAATAGCATATACTCCAACAATGCAAACCAATGACGGCCTTCACACAGCACAGTCAGTGATTTTCATATAGAGCGCTACGTGGCGTTACCAACATAACAACCTAAACAGCCTACTTACAGCACCTACGACAAGTACTGGAGCGGTTGGAAACGACATGGTGGTCACTCATCGGTTAGTGTGGAAGGTTTTGAGGGATGACTGCCAACGTCCATTTAGTTTCCACCCTGTCCAAGACCTAAATCCTGTGGCGGACTATGAACACAAGCTAGGTTTTTGCCGGTGATTTCTGCGACGTGTTGCAGGAGATCCCGACTTCCCCGCCACAGTGTTGTTTACCGATGAGTGCACTTACCACCGGGATGGCCTTTACAACATTCGAAACGTTCATTAATGGGCAAGGGGAGATCCTCACGTCACGTACGTCCACGGACACCAGGAACGACTTTCGCTCAACATTTTGTCATGTATTGTGGGTGACCATCTGATTGCGCCGGTCCGTCTATCTCCTCGCCTTACTGGGGCAAATTACCTTCACTTTCTGCAAAAAACTCTACCGGACCTGCTGGAAGATATTATCCTGGACATACAGCCACGCATGTGGTTGCAGCATGATGGGGCGCCCGCACATAACAGTCGTACTGTACGCGGATATTTAAATGAACCTTTCGACGGCCAGGTAACTGGCAGTGGTGCTCGTAGAATATGGCCCCCGCGATCACCAGACCTCACGCCACTGGAATTTTTCCCGTGGGGATTCTTCACGGTTCTAATTCACCCACTAGGACGCGATCCACCTAGAAACGAAGATGAATTAATGAACCGCATTAAGAGTTCGGCAAAACACCGTTCGACGTTACCAAGCTTGCGTCACGTGAGAGGTTGGCCAGTTCGAGTACCTGCTTTAAGTAAACAATGTCCCAGCTGCAAAAAAAAGCCCTTTTTTAGGGCCGACACAATTTGTAAAACACTTTCTGTACGCGAACTAACAGCTGTTGACGGATTTCTTCGTAGTTCGTCTTATCATGAAACTACAATGGATGTGTCGGGACCCTGACGGATTCGCCGCCCCCAGGCCCCCCAGACTGGAAGGCTGAAGCGTGCGAGCCGCCTTGGATACGTCGCGATCTCCGGCAGGCAAAGCATGCGGGGTCATGCACTGTCCAGAGCATCCGGCAACAGGGCAATCCCACGGCCAATCGGAGCTCGTGGCGCCAAGTTTCCATAATTTAAAAATTGTGCGTTGTCGACCTATACAACATTGGTACTTTTGGTTTCTACTGGCATCAGGTATCCAGGGTTAAAATATCGTGACATAATTTTCTCCACCCTGTATATATTGTAGAAAGCAGAAGTGAAATAATATGATTAACTGAAATGTAAGATCTGAGCACTAGATGGTTCAACTTCAACTCATGTACCTAACATGTATATCTTGGCTGTAATTAGCTTCCTTACTGTGTATACTTTGAGTATTTACTAATGTGCACAGTGACCTGTAATAATAGGAGTTACTATATTATTCAACTGCACGTTGTACACGCATTGACAGCCAGCTGATTTTGGACGTATTTGATCAACACCTGTTATCTGACATTGAATATTACAATTTACCTTCTGCCGGCGTTAGCATGCTGGTCTGTGAAATGCGAACAGATTCTAGAAAATAGAACAGATAGAGGAGCGGGTTTCATTCACAGGTTGGAGAATAAGAACATGGAACGGCAGTTCCACTTTTTATGTAAATGATTATTGGTATCAGCAGTCCACGTGTGAGGGAGAGTTTGGCTTTACGAATCAAAAGTACTTAATTGTGCGTAGTACCATCGAGTGAACGCTTCCACCGACCAGAACTACACTAGTTACAAAAACACTCGAGTCCAATTATCTCGCTATCATGTAGTCTCACGCCTTTACAGTCATTGCTACTTAAATCATCCGACTGTTGCAACAGCTTAAACACGTATTACTGTCCAATAGGTGTGATTCCAGACAAGTCATTGATTTCGTGGCGCTGTTAAACATTCACCATACAAAGCCAACCTATGATACCCATTACAGCATTGTGAAAGCTGGCTATCAAATAAGTGTAGGACAACTTGGCTACCGTTACACGTAGCGATGGAATAATTCTGCAGCACTTTTGCCTGTACCAAACTAGCGTTTTCCGGTGACTGTTTATTAGAGCTTCCCTCCACAAGCTATGTCCGTGACTGCTCACCACCGACTCTCAAAGACGAGCTAGCGAGACACGTCTTGTCTTTAGGGACCCTTGTAACTGTTGCACATCTATGGTCTACATACTGTCCCCAACCAGGTATCAGTGTTGCTCTCTCTCTATCTAATATACACTGAAGAGGCAAAGAAATTGGTTCACCTGCCTAACATTGTGTAGGCCCCAGCGAGCGCGCAGAGGTGACGCAACACAACGTGGCATGGACTCGACTAATGTCTGACGTAATGTTGGAGGGAATTGACACCAAGAATCCTGCAGCACTGTCCATAAATCCGTAAGAGTACGATGGGGTGGAGATGTCTTCTGAACAGCACGTTGCAAGGCATCCCAGATATGCTAACTAATGTTCATGTCTGGGGAGTTTGGTGAGCAGCGGAAATGTTTAAACTCAGAAGTATGTTCCTGAAGCTACTCTGTAGAAATTCTGGACGTGTGGTATGTCGCATTGTGCTGGTGGAATTGTCGAAACACACAATGGGCATAAATGAAAACAAGTGATCAGACAGCATGCTTACGTACGTGTGACCTGTCTGAGTCGTATCTAGACGTATCAGGGGTCCCATATCGCTCCAGCTGCACTCGCCCCACACCATTACAAAGCCTCCACCAGCTGCTGACATGCAGGGTCCACGGATTCATGAGGTTGTCTCCATACCCCTACTCGTGAAGCCACTATATACAATTTGAAACGAGACTCTTCCGACCAGGCAACACGTTTCCAGTCGCCAACAGTCCGTTGTCGGTGTCGACTGGCCCAGGCGAGGCATAAACTCAGTGTCGTGCAGTCATGATTGGGTATACGAGTGAGCCTTCGGCTCCAAAAGCTCATATCGATGATGTTTCGTTGAACGGGTCGCATGCTGACACTTATTGATGGCCCAGCATTGACATCTGCAGCAATTTGCGGAAGGGTTGCATTTCTGTCACGTCGAAAGGTTCTCTCCAGTTATCGTTAGTTCCGTTCTTGTAGGATCTTTTTCCGGTCGCAGCGATGTCGGAGATTTGATGTGTTACCGAATTCCTGATAATCACGGTACTCTCGTGAAATGGTCGTACGGGAAAATCTCCCCTTCGTCGCTACCTAGGAGATGCTGTATCCCATTGTTCATGCGCCGACTACAACACCATGCGGCAGTAACCATTCTAACAACTGCGACACACATTTGTTGTCTTATATAAGCGTTGGCGACCGCAGCGCCGTATTCTTTCTATTTACATTTCTCTGTATTTGAATACGCATGCATATACCAGTTTCTTTGGCGCTTCAGTGAACATTAAGTTGTACCTCTAGCAACATTTGTTTGTTTCTACGACACATACTACTAATTAAGTACCAAATCCTCCCGCAGTTAATAAACATGATTTTAAGTATAATGGTCAGTATGAAATAAAATTAATTTCATCATTTACACACAGAATAGAAATTGCAATTAAGTAATTACAGTAATCGCCTTCAGATGGCAACGGCTCAGAAGGGCTCCGCCTCGGGTGCTTCCCGGCTTAGTTAGTCTGTCCCTAGATGCTGTGAACATTCTCGACTCTGAAACTGACACTTAGTAGTTTCTGTCTTGTGATAAACTAACTCGCTGATTATGCATGTAAAGAACGAAAAATAAATTTGGGATATTATGAAGAAGGTAAGTGAGTCGTTACAAGTTGCAGTTTGAATTTAATAAAATCCTGAAAGGAGGAAGTTAAAACAAAGCTTTCGATTATCTCGGGTGGGATCGAAGAGCAAAAATTGCATTAAGTATAGCTGTCTTTTTTGTCAGTACTGTCATACTGTTCTTAACCGAAGTAGTGACATTCTAATACAAACTCCTATTGCTGGACTGCCAGAAGGAGTTGAAGATTTGAATCACTGGCCTCCAGAACAAAAGTGCAGCACTACGATCACTGCTCACCATATATAGTCTGAGTAGCGTCGTATAGCTTCTTCTGTAGTGCTCTTTCTCTCTCTCTCTCTCTCTCTCTCTCTCTCTTTTGTATGCCATTCTGCAATGCACGGTGTATGTTACCATACTACGATACACAAAATCTGTTAGTATATTTAAAACAACAAGACCAATTTATTTGTCAAACGGTTCTTTGACTAGATGTAGCGTCCATTCACAGGCACGTCACCGTTTGTGGAAATGGCAACGGTTTGAAGAAAACCCACAAACGGTGTCAGCCATCGAGGAGACCATGGACTGTCAAAAAGGGGATTATAGAGCCAAAGTACGAACATGGGTGGAACTGATCTTTCAGCATATTCGTGTTAGATGTATATACAATGGACCGAACAGGAGCACTGAAGGTTTTAGTTTTTCTTGCCAAATGGATGCCCATGCGCCGGAGGTGCCCATGTGCCCATGTCTAGTCCATATCAGTCGACGCAAAGCGAGCAAATTCCACTTTATCACAAGGAGCGAAGCGGAAGGTGTAAGGTATACCTCACACATTTTGTGTTTGCAGTATTAACCAGCAAAGCAAACTGAAGACCTGAACTGAGCGGCAGCACCGGCATGTTTGCACCTAAGAAACAGGGAAGGGAAGCAGCAACAGCATACGCTCACTCTCACAAGTGGAACACTGCTACACGCTACACGTTCATATACCAGTGACCTGTATAGGCACCAATTAAACAGGGGTCATCACATTTTTTGGACAGTATCCCTCATACAATTTCATTCCGAAAATATTTGTTCACAGGATAACGTCCGCGAATTCACGTTTCGACTGAACAAACCACCGGCCGCTTATTTTTGTTGATTCATTTTTTCACGAAAGCTGAATGTTGACTCGCTATTTCTGACACCTCTTAAAACCAAATTCTGAAGACAGAACAATTTTTCTCAGCTTTCTTGGTAACTGCAGTATCGATGGCATCTCCTTCGACCGCCCTGGTGCGTCACAAACCGCTCACAGCTGCGTGAGAGACGGCACTTTACATCTCCCATGAGTACGCCGCTCTTTCATCGCTCGCTGTTCTCCTTTGGTTGGCGCCTCGTATGCTCGCCATCAGATGACGCCAGATTCATATGACGCCGCTGCTTGCGACTCTGACTGGAAGGCTCGTCTTTTAAAGCCCCTTTTACACGATCGACTTTCTGGTCTAAGTCGACTTCTCAGAAAGTGACTCTGCTGCAGGGTAATTCACAGGCAGGCACAAAAGGCGGACACACTTCGAGGAGCTGATCCTTAAGCAGCTACACTCAGAATTTCGCTCCCAGATCGAGTGCATCTGTAGACTTATTAAAATTAGTACGGAAGACCCCAGTGAGGACGATTATATCGACGTAACACGACACCACTAAATATTAGTATTCGTCATTAAACTTGACCTCCTGTTCTATGCAATACGAACTGTGAAATTTCCTTGCTAATCTAGACGTCAGTTTCAATATGAGGAATAGTATCAAACTGATATGAAGTTCTGAAGTGACAACGTGAGTAAATAATACTGTGTACGAATAAAGTACTTATAATACTACAGCTGATGCCACTATCAGTGACAATAATAGTAATAATAATAACAAAGATGACAAGAATAATAATAATAATAATAATAATAATGGCTGATTTATAAAGAATTTTATTGGTATACAAGACAGATGTTTTCTGCTGTGGCGAGTGCTGGGGAAGAGAAATTAAGGAGACTACAGCACCTAAGAATACTGGGAAATGAGGAAGCTCTGGCTGCAAAGAAGAATGTGCAAGGGTAATGAGTACGTACAGGGACAATGGTAATCATTATTGTTACTTTAGTACGTATGTCATTAACTGTCTTCTGAAGCTGGACATTCAGTTATGTAACTTAATGCGGGAGGTATTCCAGACTCTGTTCCTGTTACTAAGAAGGGCTTCAGGAATATGACAGAACGATGGAGTTGTACAGAAAGGTCGAGGAGACATGTGAGGGACAGTGTACGTTGATAAGACAGTAGGGAAGACAGAGGATATGAAAATCTCTACACCTGTCTGCACGCAGCCAGGATA
The DNA here is from genome assembly GCF_021461385.2 of Schistocerca piceifrons. Taxonomy (NCBI): domain Eukaryota; kingdom Metazoa; phylum Arthropoda; class Insecta; order Orthoptera; family Acrididae; genus Schistocerca; species Schistocerca piceifrons. Next base: position 407,498,259 of record NC_060138.1, on the reverse strand, counting down.
GCTGTGTATATGATCAAAGAGTCGAACACCTCAGATATAAGGAACAGAGGCATTCATACGCATCTACAGCTCTCCTGAGAAAGGCTTTGAGGATAACATCGCTGTGTGGTACGACCAAGTCTTGAGTACTGCTCAAGTGTTTGGAATCCTCGGCACGTGGATTAAAGAAAGACGATGATGCAATTTAGAGACGGACTGCTCATTCTGTTGCCGGTAGATTCGATAAACACGTGAGTATTGCGGACATGCTTCCTGAACTCAAGCGGGAATTCCTGGAGGGAAGACGACTTTCTTTTCGCGAAACACTACAGAGAAAATTTAGAGAATCGGCATCTGAAGCCGACTGCAGAAAGATTCTACCGCCGCGCGCCAACGTGCATTTCGCGTAAGATAAGAGAAATTAGGGTTCATATTGAGGCACATGGTCGTTTTTCCCTAACTCTATTTGCGAGTGAAAGAGGTAGGGAAATGACTAGTAGCGGTGTAACGTACCCTCCGCCATCCTCCATACAGTGGCTTGCGGAGTAATGTATGTCGATGTAGATAACACTAGACGCAGACAGATGGGGTGCACAAATTTCGTGCTTGGAGGTACGCCGTGGCAACTGGAAGGGGATCCGGCTTCCCTGTGTCTCTAACAGAGGCAGATGCAGATTTCATGGGATAAGACCAGGAAAAAGAAAAACACTTTTATCCATAACTCAAGCGGATGCTTTATTCCTTATGCTTCTTTTTTTGTTCTTCTGCTTTGGAGTACATACTTGAATCCTACGCCTCTCGGCATGGTGTCCTTCATACAATCAACGTACAAAGTTTCGTCCGCCTGCACGTTCCGTCGCCTTTTCCATTAGTTCTGTCACTCCTTTCGCCCTCTCAACGTCTTTTAAAGTGGCTACGCACGAACACATTACTAGCGGTCACTTTCCGTCCTCGCAGTGTCAGGAACTACTACTCGGAACCGAAACTTGATTGTTTCTAATCACATGATAAAGTTAGTTCTCACAAACGCCGATCTTTTTGTGAGACACATTGGTCGCAAGAGCGTAGAAAAGTACAAGGACGCAGCAGTGCCGATTCCCCTGACGTTGGCTGGGAAAACCAACTGCAGTGACCCGCACCGAACACCTCAGTAGCCACTCTGATCGCAGGTGTGTACGTCCCTCCTGAGAAATGGAACCAATATCTGTGTGCTTTGCAGTGGAGATAATTACTCACATACAACGGGCAAGGCCGGGAGAGGGGGGGGGGGGGGAGGGAGGGACTAAGACAAGTTATTAGTTACTGAAGATTTATTAACTGTGTACAGTGTTCTATTAGAAGGATGGCTGATAAGTAATGAATTATGGTAGCAATCTTGCACACAAATGATGTTTATGTTGATATTGCAGTGTGTCCACCACAGTGAGGCAAGTGCGGTTGCAGGCTGTGTGGCAAAATTTTCAGTTTCGCACAGCTATTGCTGCAAGTAGAATGTTCTCATGCACTAAACCTTTAACAGCAATTGAACGTTAATCAACGTAGCGACTGATGTCTTCACAGAATACTCATTTCGTGGATGTAATATTATAGCTACGTGCAGTTTTCCCTTTTCTTATCAACGTAGAACGTATATGGAGGAAGTTTCATTCGTATCTGATGATCGTCTTGTAGTATTGGTTATTGTAGAGACTGAACTGTTCCTGCTGTCTTATTGCGTTCAGAGGCGTAAGCATGCAGTTAAGTTTGAAGTCTCTACGATTAGGGAACGCATGAGGAGGTTAGGTTAGGGGAATAATTGTACACTGTCAAAATCCCACTCCCGTATGTAGATATGTAATCTTCAATCGGTTTTATTCGTTCTTACTGCAGGAAAATAATCTGTCTCTCTCTTACGATACTGTCCTACAGTTAAGCACATTCAAGAAAGGAGAGCATATTTTCGCTACATGAAAAGGTAGAAGATTAGGTTTTAACGTCCCATTAACAACGACGTTATTAGAGAAAATTCGCGCTAGGGAAGGAAATCGGGGGTGCCATTTCGAAATAACCATTCAGACATTTGCCTTATGCTTTTTCGGGAAACCTGAATCAGAACGGGCGGACGTGGAGCTGAACCATCTTCCTACGTTTCCGCTGCATGAAGATGGGAGAGCTACAAAACAAGCTAAAGCTTAATCACACTTCGTTTAATTTATTGCGGTTTCCAGGATGTGTATTTAGAAACGGTATGAAGATATGTCTTACAAAGAACTCCTGAAATCGGAAGATCCTTTCCACAACAACGAAATAAGAAATAGTGGGCGCTACGCCATTACCGTGAAAGGGACACACATATTGTCAATGTCACAAACTGCTGAGTGTTCAGTACCTCTACGCACTGTTGATAGCCGACTTGTAGATATCATTGTGTTTCGTCACGTAGTTAAGGTTAGATCCAGTCCAGGTAAGGAGAGTTTACTTCTTGTCGACTATGCACTGGCCCACGACGAACATTTCCTGTGTTTCGGATCCGTTCTGCAAGTCTTGAGATTAAACATTGTGGCCAGTGTCTCTACGGCTCATGGCTATCCTCATTCAAGTCAACCTTCTAATGTCCTGTGTTCCTTTCCTCGCATCAGGTGCTCAGTAACATGTTCAATAAAGTTTTTGTATTATGAGTTTCCTTACCCGGTCTTGACTATCTTTGTGACTGAGCACATTCAGCAAATTTTTTTTATGCAATATAAGACGTATGGGTAATGATTCTCAAGCAATAAGAGTTTTTTATTCATACCGTACCACTGAAGATCGGCACCACACTCAATAATAGTTCGTTAAAACTGAGCTGCTTTAGCCGCTATTATTAAATTAAAATGACCTTCATTGAGAGTTTTAAAATTCAACAATAAATTACAGATTAATACAAAATGAGAAAAAACGACAGACATTTTTGATTACGCAAAAATTCGTATATCAGAAAGAAACCTTGCTTATATTCATTTAATAAATCAAAGCGAGTATTATCAAGTAAAGCACAGCTATGTAACTAAAAATACTTCATGGTTCACCTCACACCAGCTCTTACCAAAGACGGAATATATACCTCAGCGTCTCTGTAGCTATAAGAATAACAGTTGTATGTAATAAGCGTACTTTACAAAAATTATACTACAGAAACAAAAATAAACAAAACTGACAGAAACAACTCCAAATGCCACTAAAAAAAATCCACAGATTCTTAATGATGTCCATGAAACGTCTCATAAGGCACATCAAGGTTGGCCATGAAAACGTAACAAGAAAGAAGATAACAAAAACTGCGATATAAATCGCCAAAACAGGAATAAAACAATTCCACGAACACTAACAAACTTCCAAGACAACACTGACAATAAATTACTTACAAATACTTTTTCGATGTATGAGGACTTCAGATGATGTATTTACTAAACTATCAATTACTTTAGCACTGTTTCAATATTCTTAATATTTCAGTTTTCTTTCGTTAACAGTGCATCACGTGAGCTACGTTTTGTAAACAAAATTATATTTTGACGTTAGTTGATGAAATGTCCTATAGCGCATTACTTTCACTGACTTAATACCAACTGCACCGAATTCGTAGCATGAAGTGATCAAAGCCGACTCGTTATACTACAATCTACATAACACCCCGTATTATATTTTAATTCAAATAAATGGAGCATTGAACAAAACGGAGAATGAAAGCTCACCGGAAGAAGACCCGTATCCCATCAGATTAAGAGCCTTGCGTTCGTTCTCACAGACACTTCGCTCAGCAAACCACATCATGTAAAGCCGATGATTGAAATCCGCACTAACAGTTCAATTTATTTCGACGGGGTGAATATATTCCTAAAAGTGCTATCTTTTTTCCAACCTCTGATCGTTCGCGAAATGGAAACCACAGTGAAAATCAGAAATGAATTATTTGCAACACTTCTGTACATAGTCGGCGCTCCTAGGTTTTTGTCGTAGTGTGGTACCAACTGTCCAGTACCATAGTCACAGAAGGCAGCCGTCTGTGACTTCCAGAAGTTCCCTAAGCCGGTCTGCAGCTCGTTATCTGTGCTAAAATTCTATCGTTATATCCAGCGGTTCATGTGATAGAAGAGATGAAAATCAGAGTATTGTGGGTGATCAAACATTTCCCATTGCAAACGCTGCAGAAGTGTCCCATTGCACCTGCAGTGTGCGGCCGAGGTTCGTCATGAAGAAGGAAACATATGACAGTCACTTTATGTGGGCTGTATAAAAGCACGCACGGCGCTCTTGACGGGAGACACAATTGTTCTAAGCATCTTTATGGCCTCACTGTGCGCTCAGAATTGAAAAGGGTGACGTAACGCAATAGACGGGCATACCATAAACACTGTGACATAGATCTGTGCAAAGCTTCACCGGATTTTCTCTGTGGTTTCAATTTCGCGACCGACTGGAGGTTGAAAAGAAATAGCCATCGTTTTATAAGATACGAAGTACAGACTGTCTGAAATTATCTTTGTGTATCCCAGGCTAAATGATTTAACCGAGTGGCTCCTAATGATTTAATCACCTTTCTGTGCAGGAATTGGAGGATCTGAAGAAGGCCTATGGGGAGAGTCAGGGCCTGCGCATCCTGGCGTTCCCGTGCAACCAGTTCAACGGCCAGGAGCCGGGAGACAGCGAGCAAATAGCCTGCTTCGCCCTCAGGACCATGGGTGCCACTTTTGACCTCTTCGAGAAGGTATGTTCTGTGTCAAGGTAGTTTATTCAACAGTAATAACTACAGCTATGCAACGACAGTAGTCATCTAAACCAGAGCCATTGAGAACGGCCATCAACTTTCACAAATGACGTTTAAACAAACCCCGAAATGCAACAAATACATGATTTCAAGATGATGACCATGACACAGGAAATTGGGGTTCTGAGCGGGGAAAAACTGAAATTTAAAATAATAACCACAAAATCATCGCAACAACCACAGAAATACGATACAGTGGTTGGTGCGAAGAACACACTCAGCTGAAAATTCTGATACCAACGCAGAAAGTCATAACGCATTACCAACACAGATAACGAAAAATCGCGCCAATTAACGGACCGTGGTATCGACATAATCACTTAATGTATATATGCCTGACAAAAAAAAGTTAGGTCGTGTTGCTTTAGGGGAATTAAGTCAAATTTATGAAGAGCTTGTTGGTAGGTTATTGGTGCTTACGGACGCTCAACGCCGAAGTTATTAGCAAAGAGCTTGCTATTATGAAGCCACTTATCACAATGATGTTGTAGATCTTTTGACCCCGATGCATTCACTGATGCGGTTGGGAAGGTAGACATAAGGCCGTTATATCCTGTCCTCAAATAAGTTGGCCCGCGACTGTTTTAACTGGTTCTTGACATCCTGGATACTGGTACTGGTACACTGGTACACTGATCCCACACATGTTCTGTCAGCGACTGGTTAGGGGATTTTGCTGGTCACGGGAGTAACTCAACTTCAAGCAGACAGGTCGTAGAGGTCAGTGTCATATGTGAACGAGCATTTCGCCATTGAAAAATGGCACCACTATACTGCCATATGAGAGGCAGGATGCCCCGACATACTGTTGAGCCGTCAGAGTTTCCTCAGTCACAACCAAAGAGTAACACCGCTGCCTCTCCAAAACCTTTGAAGAATAAGACCTCTCCCCAGGTCGCCACCATGCTTAGCGTTAGCGTTGAAACGGCAGGTAGCGTGGGACTGGGGGAGTGGATGGTGCTGGTGGTTTTATTGGAAAATTCAACTTTATCATTTATTAATAAAAACAAAAACTGAACATTACACATCATTGAACAGCGGACTGACGCTGGTTGATCCCAACATTTAGATCTCGAAATATATTTATTAAATTTGGCTGCAAGACAGTTAATCTTTAACCTTATAACTGATATCGAAACGTGGGGCTGTAATCTTTAATGCACATTATGTTAAGACACTAAAAAACAGTCTCAGGATACACGTAATATCAAAACACAACGATACAGAAAAGACGATAACTGAATGCTGACGGCTAATATTAACACTCAAAATATCAAGACAAATGTTTCAGATAGTTCTGAAAAGTGAGTATTCACGCAAAATTTTACACAAGAACACGCAAGATAGAGTCACATTGATGTGACCACTGCCTATGTTTGACGTCAACGTGCAGTAACCACACACAGATGGCAGGCCGCAGCACTGGTAATGAGGGTAGTATACAGGGTGGTCCATTGATAGTGATCGGGCCAAATATCTCACGAAATACGAATCAAACGAAAAAAAACTACAAAGAACGGAACTCGTCTAGCTTGAAGGGGGAAACCAGATGGCGCTATGGTTGGACCGCTAGATGGCGCTGCCATAGGTCAAACGGATATCAACTGCGTTATTTTTAAAAATAGGAACCCCCATTTTTTATTACATATTCGTGTAGTACGCAAAGAAATATGAATGTTTTAGTTGGACCACTTTTTTCGCTTTGTGATAGATGGCGCTGTAATAGTCACAAAAATATGGCTTACAATTTTAGACGAACAGTTGGTAACAGGTGGGTTTTTTAAATTAAAATACAGAACGTAGGTACGTTTGAACATTTTATTTCGGTTGTTCCAATGTGATACATGTACCTTTGTGACCTTATCATTTCTGAGAATGCATGCTGATACAGCGTGATTACCCGTAAATACCACATTAATGCAATAAATGCCCAAAATGATGTCCGTCAACCTCAATGCATTTGGCAATACGTGTACCGACATTCCTCTCAACAGCGAGTAGTTCACCTTCCATAATGTTCGCACATGCATTAACAATGCTCTGACGCATGTGGTCAGGCGTTTTCGGTGGATCACGATAGCAAATATCCTTCAACTTTCTCCACAGAAAGAAATCCGGGGACGTCAGCTCCGGTGAACGTGCGTGCCGTGGTATGGTGCTTCGATGACCAATCCACCTTTCATGAAAATTTTATTCAATACCACTTCAACCGCACGTGAGCTATGTGCCGGACATCCATCATGTTGGAAGAATATCACCATTCTGCCATGTAGTGAAACATCTTGTAGTAACATCGGTAGAACATTACATAGGAAATCACCATACATTGCACCATTTAGATTGCTATCGATAAAATCGGGGCCAATTATCCTTCCTCCCATAATGCCGCACCATACATTAACTCGCCAAGGTCGCTGATGTTCCACTTGTAGCAGCCATCGTGGATTTTCCGTTGCCCAATACTGCATATTATGCCGGTTTACGTTACCTCTGTTGGTGAATGAAGCTTCGTCGCTAAATAGAACGCGTGCAAAATCTCTGTCATCGTCCCGTAATTTCTCTCGTGCCCAGTGGCAGAACTGTACACGACGTTCAAAGTCGTCGCCATGCAATGCCTGGTGCATATAAATATGGTACGGGTGCAATCGACGTTGATGTAGCATTCTCAACACCGACGTTTTCGAGATTCCAGATTCTCCCGCAATTTGTCTGCTATTGGTGTGCGGATTAGCCGCGACAGCAGCTAAAACACCTACTTGGGCAGCATCATTTGTTGCAGGTCGTGGTTGACGTTTCACATGTGGCTGAACACTTCGTGTTTCCTTAAATAACTTACCTATCCGGCGAACGGTCCGGAGACTTGGATGATGTCGTCCAGGAAACCGAGCAGCATACATAGCACACGTCCGTTGGGCATTTTGATCACAATAGCCATACATCAACACGATATCGACCTTTTCCGCAATTGTTAAACGGTACATTTTAACATTAGTAATGCATCACGAAGCAAATACCGTCCGCTCTGGCGGAATTTTACGTGATACCACGTACTTATACGTTTGTGACTGTTACAGCGCCATCCATCACAAAGCGAAAAAAGTGGTAGAACTAAAACATTCATATTTCTTTTCGTACTACACGAATATGTAATAAAAAATGGTGGTTCCTATTTATAAAAACGCAGTTGATATCCGTTTGACCTATGACAGCGCCATCTAGCGGGTCAACCATAGCGCCATCTGGTTTCCGCCTTCAAGCTACACAAGTTTCGTTCTTTGTAGTTTTTTCGTTTGACGCTTATTTCGTGAGATAATTGGCCCGGTAACAATAAATGGACCACCCTGTATAAAACGTGTCGTGATTGGGCGGTGGTGGTGGGTGGGTGGGGTGGGGTGGAGGAAGGGGCCAAGAGGGAGGACGCGATAAATAGTGCAGTCATTGTCGTAATACGGAAAAGGAGCTATTTCTCTGACATTCAAAAGGACATGATCATTAGCTCTTGAGCCAGTGTAAGTGGACCAAAACTTTAGCCATTGGATGTAATAATTATGCTTTATGCGCATACCTCTTAATACAATAGCATACATTTAACACAGAATACTTCGTAGAGGACCACAAACAATTTAAATAGTAGCAGGGTGTGGCGTTTCATTGAGATTCGTGTTCTGTCTGCCATATACGTGAAGGGAGGGAGGAGAGTTGACCGTGATGTGCTGAAGTCAGACGCTCCTCCGGCAGGGCGAAAGCTACTTACTGAATGTCAGCAGCGGCCTTTACAGACACGTCTCACATCATGGGTTTGGATAAGTTTTTGGGACTCGTGGAATATTATATTGTAAAAGGTGGGATCTAAGCTATCTCCCTAAGTCTGGGGCAGCAGAGGCTTCTCGATCCACCTAAAGTGAAAAGACACATTTTATATTATAAAGTGTGTAATTGTTTTATTGGCATTAACTTTGACCAGTTTTTGTGTCCGAGCGACTAGCAAGACGCACGCTACAGCTGATATCGATGTGAGGTAGTAGTAACAGATTTGTGAAAATTCTGACACCAGTGTCTTTGCTTTCCTCGGGCAACTTTCTCACCAGCTGAGACATCCGAGTACTACTCTCATATCGACATGAGTTAAGAAAGAGAATGCGGCGTCGTCAATAACAGACGTAGCGTCAGACTTTTTTTTTTTTTTTTTTTTTAGTTCACGGTGCTGAAAGCGTTTAGGAAGACTGAGAGTTGTATTATTGAATGAGCCGGCCGCGGTGGTCTAGCGGTTCTAGGCGCGCAGTCCGGAACCGCTCGACTGCTACGGTCGCAGGTTCGAATCCTGCCTCGGGCATGGATGTGCGTGATGTCCTTAGGTTAGTTAGGTTTAAGTAGTTCTAAGTTCTAGGGGACTGATGATCACAGATGTTAAGTCTCATAGTGCTCAGAGCCATTTGAACCGTTTTTATTATTGAATGAAATCATTTTAACTATGTAATGTCCAGTTCCATTTTCAAATAACATTTTCAACGCATCTTCCTCATCCATGTGGTTTTAGCTACGAATAGGTCATTTTCGGGCTTGTCTGAACACCAGCTTTTCGTAAACTTCTAAGTGAAGTATGGCAGTACGGTTCAAAATTAGACTCGAGACACAGTAGTTTCGTTATTGGTGAATTTTGTTTTATTGACATTAGAACGCCCTGAATGGCATAGTAGCGAGAAGGAAGTACTTCTCTGGGCGGTATCACTAACCTGGTGTCTTGCTGCTTCGGTGAGTCCCTCGTAGCACAGCAGTAGCGCTCAATCTCCAGGTTCCATGTAGGTGGTGATCCTGCTGAATTGGAGTGTTTAGGGATGCCAGTTTTAATTGTCAACAACGTTTGTACTATACCTGTTTTAATACAGAAATTGTTTTGTCACACACGTCCCAGAATCAGCATTTGCAATATGGCGGCTCCGGACTACGCCGTTATATTCGACCCTTTACACACATTACCACCGTTTTCTGACTTTACATATTGATAGACACTGCCCACGACCCGTGGCGTTCTGATAACTAACAACTTCGCTTTATATCTTGTTTAACAGCTGAAATACGTACTCGTGACCGTTCTTTTAGAGCCGCCTCGGTTACTCGACCGTGCGTTTTGAGTGGCCCCTCGCGACTAACTCGCCCTGTCTTCCCGAAGGACAAGAGAGACCACCCCACCTTTCTCTCTCAGCCAATAAGGACACTTCTCATATCCAAACTTTCAGCCAATGGGCGTTCAGATCGCTGTTGCTAGGCGGACCTGACATCACGTTTGCGGACATTGTGACGGTAGTTTGTCTCGGAACACTGTCTCAGATTGTAAGATCATTACTTCCGAATAGTCGGATCTTGTCCCTAGTAAGGTTGCACAACATTGCCTCCTATGATTTCATCTCTAATGCTCCTTGCTGGCTCTTAATTGTTAAATGTACATGTAGCCTGACTGCTACTGAGCATTCCCGATCGCACAAATATGCCTAATACTTGGCTTAAACACGTGAAGGGAATGCACATATGCATTACAACATTAGGCCGTGGCCCAAAGCGCACCATGTCGAGGTGCTGCACTATGCTCAGCAAAAGAAGGTCCGACACGATACTCCGAAGTACCCCATGTCTTTCGTCACTTCAGTGTACTTTCAGTACACAATCGAGCGCCAGATCCTGGTTGCCAGTTGTCTCTGCGGCAATTTATGTCCCATCTTTTTCTTCGTTCGGGGTCACTTGAAAATTTAAACACGCAAAAACCATTTTAGTGCAGTTCACAACTGTTCGGTACTCCTCATGCATGAAATATCAAATATTTTGTAAGAAATATTCTAAAAAGTTGGGTGAATAGGTTAACCACCCACTAGGTAAACATTGCTCACTGCTCAGAGCTGGGGAAAACATGGCGGACAACTCAGCCTACATAGGAGCTCGAGGTTAGGCGGTGACGTCAACGGAGCGCAGACTAGTAGCTCCGCATATTCACTTAAAACTTGCCCTCGAGTCGAGGCCTGCGAGAAAGGCTGTGGAGCATGCGTCCCAGTACGTGACACTGCAGGTCTTACAAGTGCCAGCACCTGCCTCCTATTTCAGAGGGGTTTAATAACTGTGCTTTTAAATGGATGTAAGTTCTCGACAGCACACGACAAAATTGGAAGATTTTCAACTAAATGTTGATTTCCCATGTGCTCTGTAAGGAGCCGAAAGTTTGCGAAGTGTGGCGGGCAAGCCTACTTGACGTCGACGAGATGTACGGGCCCTGAAACGAACTTGTGACGTCACAATAGTAGGCTTGTCTGCCGCACTTCGGTAACATTCGGCTCTGTGGAGGGCCCACAAGAAAGCCATACATAACTGAAGAGGTACCGACAAGTGGTCTTTATTTTGTCGTGTGCTATGGAAAACGTGTGTGCATGCATTTAAATGCGCAATCAAGAATTTTAAATTCGTCTGAAATATCTGCTGGAGACTGCTGCAGGCGCTCGTAAAACCTGCAGTGTCGCGTGCTGTGACGTACGTTCCATGTCCTGTCTTTCTGGTGGGCCCGGAACCTACTAGTGTGACGTCACAAGTTCGTTACAGTGTCGTATATCTCGTTGGCACCGCCAGCGAGTCCTGTGGCGTAGTACGCGAACTCCCCGTCTCGTGGGCGCATAGATTCCACTCGTGAGTCTCCACCGCAGCGCACTCGCCACCTGAATGTGTTGCAGGGGACTCGCTCAGAAAGGAAAGGTAGCACAAGAGTTCGCAAATATAACTGGAGACTCACAGCATTCCCGCTACATAGGTAACCGTTTTGAAAGAAATTTCCGCCATTAGACTGTAAATTGTTACAAGTTGTATAGGTTAATTTCTGTCTTTCGCAACTGTGATAAAAGTCTTATGAAGAGCAGACGCGTTTTGCGTTATTTAAAAGCATCTTCAGTGGTCAGGTTTTGTTGTTGTTGCTTATTGCATTCTTCTTCGTCGTCTATGTGTATGTGTAGAGTTTTTGAACTCGGTGATTACAGTGCACTTAATAAATTCACATTTCTATGTTGGGAAATATCAGTAGCCTCTAGCATGGCTGCACATTCCACCCACCGATACGGCACGCTGTTTGAACGCGAGGAGGCGGAAGAGGGGGAAGCTGCGAAAGCGTCGTATCTGAAGGGCAATGCAGCCGCACTCCATATGACTTCGTTTTATAGTTCACATTTCTCAAGGACACAGATCACAAACAAAAGTAGTTTCCAGTATTATTTCAATATTTTTGGCGCACTGAAGACGCAATATAATTTTAATCTGGTACAAACTGTCGCCATACAGACAGGCGCAGGCAGTGTCGCAGATTTTCGGGCTCAGGTTGTCACGTAATCGTCTTACTTAATTTCATAGTGGGAAAAAGTATTTCACTCACATGTGTTGGTCGAAATATTGTAGCACTTCTGCAGCCTCATTACGAGACATGGGAAATCTACATGACGAAAGCAGTGTAGACGTCTTGAACAGTTTAAAGTAATATGATTTGTCTTTAAAACTGGAATTACAGTGCAGATCAGTCAGTTACACCTGAACTGGGGCGCTTTTAACTGAAACGGCAAACGGTCGCGCAAAGAGCACGATGGTATAAGACTGGCAGTGTCCTCAATGCGTTACAAAACTATTCTTTTAATTCTTTGAAGGCAGAATAAATTCTTCAGACCTCACGTTTTCTTTGATGCCAGTGAGCTTACGCAACTGGTCGGTGTTTGTCAGAATTTGTCCCTTCTATAGTAGAGTCGTTTTTCTTAAATGCATCCCTATCAATTAAGAAATAAGTTGTTTGTTACCTCACCATATCTTACTTTGTGCAGTATACACTCAAGTCCACTTAAAATGAGAGATCTGCAATCCATTCCGGATGTTCTAATGTTCGTCCCTGCACTCTTGTTTCCTTAATAAATTCAACAATAGGAGGTTTTAGGTCGAAAAATAGTTGCAGCATGCTCCTTGACCTAATCAGTGAACTTTTCAGTAATATATAAAGTCTTCAACACTTGCAACTGACAGTGCTGTTCTTACCGCCAATTTCTTCACGGGCTCCATGCGTGCAAATTCATAGCAAACTGCTGCTTGAAGTAAAAACAAAGAATCCTGTCTGTTGATCGTTGTAATATTTTGTTTTTTTTTCATTGTCAAATAAGCGTTTAAATTCTTCTGCCTTTATAGCAAATTTGCAGTACCCATCGAATATGTAACTGCGTGATAGATATTGAGAATTCTTATTCCTCTCTTCTGTAATTCCCACTCAGTTTTAAAGGCTTGTACAGACAGCCACTTGACGTTTGAACGTCCTTCATGCCACTGACTAATAGCAAAGGCTAAACAGCCCTGGCACTACGATTCTGCCGAGCAGAAGAGAGTTGTGCCGGCCGAAAAACGCCACTCCGCAATATTAAATGAAATGTGGCGCTGTAAAGGGTACTTCCGAGAAGGTCCGTGCAGAGCTGAGGGAGGCCGAGCCACTGCCTGCACGCGATCGTCACACCCGGCCGCCCCTGTCCTACATCCACCAAAAAAACGTGATGCACTAAGAGCAGATTCTTTGTCGAATACCAGGCAGTCCACCGTATCAGTCAAAAGGCACGATATTAAGAACTGTGGAAAAATTCGTTACTGTCGTTAAAACCCTTTTATACGATCGACTTTCCTGTCTCAATTAACTACTCAAGAGAAGTGAGTCTACTGCAGAGCAGTTGTCCTTTCATTCTTGTACTGAAAATAATCTGATTTGAGTGATTATTTTCGTTTACACGTGAACGCCATAACTGAGTGTGTTCTGAGAGCTGTGGCATGTTAAGTGGTGAAAGTAAGGTAATGAGGAGTCATACGTTTTTATGAAAAGATCGAAATGTAAGGAACAAAACTTGTTGTTGTTGTGGTCTTCAGTCCTGAGACTGGTTTGATGCAGCTCTCCATGTTACTCTATCCTGTGCAAGCTTTTTCATCTCCCAGTACCTACTGCAACCTACATCCTTCTGAATCTGCTTAGTGTATTCATCTCTTGGTCTCCCCCTACGATTTTTTCCCTCCACGCTGCCCTCCAATACTAAATTGGTGATCCCTTGATGCCTCAGAACATGTCCTACCAACCGATCCCTTCTTCTGGTCAAGTTGTGCCACAAACTTCTCTTCTCCCCAATCCTATTCAATACTTCCTCATTAGTTATGTGATCTACCCATCTAATCTTCAGCATTCTTCTGTAGCACCACATTTCGAAAGCTTCTATTCTCTTCTTGTCCAAACTATTTATCGTCCATGTTTCACTTCCATACATGGCTACACTCAATACGAATACTTTCAGAAATGACTTCCTGACACTTAAATCAATACTGGATGTTAACAAATTTCTCGTCTTCAGAAACGCTTTCCTTGCCATTGCCAGCCTACATTTTATATCCAGTCTACTTCGACCATCATCAGTTATTTTGCTCCCCAAATAGCAAAACTCCTTTACTACTTTAAGTGCCTCATTTCCTAATCTAATTCCCTCAGCATCACCCGACTTAATTAGACTACATTCCATTATCCTTGTTTTGCTTTTGTTGATGTTCATCTTATATCCTCCTTTCAAGACACTGTCCATTCCATTCAACTGCTCTTCCAAGCCCTTTGCTGTCTCTGAACCTCAAAGTTTTTATTCCTTCTCCATGAATTTTAATACCTACTCCGAATTTTTCTTTTGTTTCCTTTACTGCTTGCTCAATATACAGATTGAACAACATCGGGGAGAGGCTACAACCCTGTCTTACCCACTTCCCAACCACTGCTTCCCTTTCATGTCCCTCGACTCTTATAACTGCCATCTGGTTTCTGTACAAATTGTAAATAGCCTTTCGCTCCCTGTATTTTACCCCTGCCATCTTCAGAATTTGAAAGAGAGTATTCCAGTCAACATTGTCAAAAGCTTTCTCTAAGTCTACAAATGCTAGAAACGTAGGTTTGCCTTTCCTTAATCTTTCTTCTAAGATAAGTCGTAAGGTCAGTATTGCCTCACGTGTTCCAGTGTTTCTACGGAATCCAAACTGATCTTCCCCTTGGTTGGCTTCTACTAGTTTTTCCATTCGTCTGTAAAGAATTCGTGTTAGTATTTTGCAGCTGTGACTTATTAAGCTGATAGTTCGGTAATTTTCACATCTGTCAACACCTGCTTTCTTTGGGATTGGAATTATTATATTCTTCTTGAAGTCTGAGGCTATTTCGCCTGTTTCATACATCTTCCTCACCAGACGGTAGAGTTTTGTCAGGACTGGCTCTCCCACCGCCGTCAGTAGTTCCAATGGAATATTGTCTACTCCGGGGGCCTTGTTTCGACTTAGGTCTTTCAGTGTTCTGTCAAACTCTTCACGCAGTATCTTATCTCCCATTTCATCTTCATTTACATCCTCTTCCATTTCCATAATATTGTCCTCAAGTACATCGCCCTTGTATAGACCCTCTATATACTCCTTCCACCTTTCTGCTTTCCCTTCTTTGCTTAGAACTGGGTTTCCATCTGAGCTCTTGATATTCATACAAGTCGTTCTCTTATCTCCAAAGGTCTCTTTAATTTTCCTGTAGGCGGTATCTATCTTACCCCTAGTGAGATAGCCTCTACATCCTTACATTTGTCCTCTAGCCATCCCTGCTTAGCCATTTTGCACTTCCTGTCGATCTCATTTTTGAGACGTTTGTATTCCTTTTTGCCTGTTTCACTTACTGCATTTTTATATTTTCTCATTCATCAATTAAATTCAATATTTCTTCTGTTACCCAAGGATTTCTACTAGCCCTCGTCTTTTTACCTACTTGATCCTCTGCTGCCTTCACTACTTCATCCCTCAAAGCTACCCAGTCTTCTTCTACTGTATTTATTTCCCCCATTCCTGTCAATTGCTCCCTTACGCTCTCCCTGAATCTCTGTACAACCTCTGGTTCTTTTAGTTTATCCAGGTCCCATCTCCTTAAATTCCCACCTTTTTGCAGTGTCTTCAGTTTTAATCTACAGTTCATAACCAATAGATTGTGGTCAGAGTCCACATCTGCCCCTGGAAATGTCTTACAATTTAAAACCTGGTTCCTAAATCTCTGTCTTACCATTATATAATCTATCTGATACCTTTTAGTGTCTCCAGGGTTCTTCCATGTATACAACCTTCTTTCATGATTCTTAAACCAAATGTTAGTTATGATTATGTTGTGCTCTGTGCAAAATTCTACCAGGCGGCTTCCTCTTTCATTTCTGTCCCCCAATCCATATTTACCTACTATGTTTCCTTCTCTCCCTTTTCCTACACTCGAATTCCAGTCACCCATGACTATTAAATTTTCGTCAACCTTCACAATCTGAATAATTTCTTTTATTTCATCATACATTTCTTCAATTTCTTCGTCATCTGCAGAGCTAGTTGGCATATAAACTTGTACTACTGTAGTAGGTGTGGGATTCGTATCTATCTTGGCCGCAATAATGCGTTCACTATGCTGTTTGTAGTAGCTTACCCGCATTCCTATTTTCCTATTCATTATTAAACCTACTCCTGCATTACACCTATTTGATTTTGTGTTTATAACCCTGTAGTCACCTGACCAGAAGTCTTGTTCCTCCTGCCACCGAACTTCACTAATTCCCACTATATCTAACTTCAACCTATCCATTTCCCTTTTTAAATTTTCTAACCTACCTGCCCGATTAAGGGATCTGACATTCCACGCTCCGATCCGTAGAACGCCAGTTTTCTTTCTCCTGATAACGACATCGTCTTGAGTAGTCCCCGCCCGGAGATCCGAATGGGGGACTATTTTACCTCCGGAATATTTTACCCAAGAGGACGCCATCATCATGTAATCATACAGTAAAGCTGCATGCCCTCGGGAAAAATTACGGCTGTAGTTTCCCCTTGCTTTCAGCCGTTCGCAGTACCAGCACAGCAAGGCCGTTTTGGTTATTGTTACAAGGCCAGATCAGTCAATCATCCAGACTGTTGCCCATGCAACTACTGAAAAGGCTGCTGCCCCTCTTCAGGAACCACACGTTTGTCTGGCCTCTCAACAGATACCCCTCCGTTGTGGTTGCACCTACGGTACGGCTATCTGTATCGCTGAGGCACGGAAGCCTCCCCACCAACGGTAAGGTCCATGGTTCATGGGGGGGGGGGGGGGGGGGGGAACAAAACTTAGTAACAAGTAATCATAATATAGTTTGTTAATGATCAGAGCAGAATTCATACTGGAAATTCTTGTCGAAGGTCCTGTGGTAAACTATTTACACTCATGGAAACTGAAAGAAGAGGACAGGTGTTATCCAAGTATTTCAAGACATATATATTTATTTGGCAGAGAAAACATATACTTGCAAACTCGTCGAACAACTTCTGGAACGCAATAAACGGCGCATTTTTGCTTTATCCTTTGTGTACTGTTTTCTTCCTAAATGCCAAGTAGCATCGAAAATTATTTTTCTCGTCAAATAGTTCCGATTTTTTCATTGTTAAATAATTTTCATTAAAACATGGTTATCTGTTTACATTTTTATTTATGCATAGTGTATATCTTTTCTTTGTATAACGTAAATACCTTCTTGCTTCTAGGTATTACGTCTCCCTTGTAGGCGAACACCAGTAGGAAAAAATACCAGGACATTGTGCATCTTTTCAATGTTGCACGAAAACAAAGGACAGAATACAATAAAGATTACGAAGACACGAATGCACAAAATCCATTTCAGTAGTAGGAGTTAACTGGGCCAGAACTGGTTCGCTTCTGATGTCAGCTGGCGCTGCCACGGACCCCTGTTTCTGCATATGCCCAGGGTGCAGCTTGCTCGGAAGTTTAGAACTCCAGACTCAACACAGTCTTAAGACCGTGGACGCCATAGAAACACTCGCGTCGTGGTCGGTTGCTGATTTACAAGCAGGCACGAAATGCACACGTACTTCTGCTCGTGTGGATCGGGTTTAAGATGTGGCCCAGCCAAGTAAGGAAAGCCGAACGATATCTCCCTGGTCTCTCACGGAGAAGAAAGGAAACGTCTACTGGCTACCTAGTCCACTGTCATGTTCCCATTTAATGCAAGCTACCAATCCAGGATTTAGTACGGGATGCGGCAGGCGGCTGCTCATCACAAATGGCTACAGAGAATAAAAAAGTCCTACAGAAACCCTCCTCCAAGCATCGGCACGTGAAAGAAAGGCGTATCAGATGACCATTATTACTGTAGAATACTGATAAGTCAGCGAGTGACACTGTAGAAGAGGTTCGAAAATAACTTACCTCTTTCGAAGACTTTTAGAATTTACAGAACTGTGTTAATGTACGCAAGCTGATGTCATTTTTCACATTATAATGCGGCATTGAACTGTATGTACGAAGTTGGCTATGTATTTAAGATATGGATGCCTTTCCCCTTGCCTCTTGAGCCTGGACATCTTTGCTTTTATTCGTTTCAATGCTGCAAGGCATCCTAAGGTTAATGGCATAATTAGTGAAATTAGTACTTCAAGGAAGTAGCGGCAGTTAACGTGCAAACTTGAAATACTTTCATAATACATCTCTGGCAGCAGCTATTTACTCTCAGTTTCCAAGAGCACTTGTGCTGAATCACGGCTTGTGAGTAGTTGCATTTCGAGATGCCCGACTGCATATTGAGATCAAGTTTTGAATGCTAACTTGAACACTGCTCCTGCCTTTTTTTTTTGTCAAACGCAAAACTTAAACTCAATTGATTTTGTCATAAGAATCCACTTGAATTTTGGTTTAAAAAGATTGCATTAGTTACTTGAAGAATTAATGATATCGTCTACAATATTTATGTCTCTGGTTCTTTTGCAGCAACTTTAATTAAACGGATTTATGATTCCACGTGGATATGGTATTATTTTCTCAGATGAAAGTATATAATAATCCAACAACCTTTCAAAAGAATATCTCTAAAGCAATTCACATTGACTACACCATTCTTACTACAAGTATGAAGGTCTGTCATTTACTGGTACGCCAAATCATTAAATAAACAAAATAAATCGAGTTGTCAGATAAGGAATAGCTGATCAGATTTTGTTCCGCCGATGCTTGGCCGTCGCCTGCAGTGCCCTTCGTGATCAGTTGTGTAATTTTAGAAACCAGACGTACTGGAACAGCCATCTCACAATCCATGGAGCCCACCTATTTTGCCAGCCGCGAGATTTGCTACTAAAAAAGAAGATGCAAGTAGAAAAATATAACAAAATTTTCTTCAAAAACATTTAGTCGCTCAAATGCGATATTTTACTCCCGTAAAAAAACCCAACTGGCCTCAACCCCTTGTGAGGCAAACTGCGGAGCTGTTTGACTAAGAAGTAGCGGCTGTGGTCTCGTAAACTGACACACGGCCGGGAGGACGGTGTGCTGCCCACACGCCCCTCCATATCCGTATCCGGTGACGCCTGTGATATGAGGATGACACGGCGGCCAGTCGGTACCTTTGGGCCTTCATCGCCTGTTCTGGCGGAGTTTAGTTTTTGAAAAAACGTTCCAGGGAGAACCGAAGCTAACACAAATAATGCAATAGCGTTTACTCTCTGACAGAACCGGTGTATCCCCTCGGCATGGCCTTTGACAGATGATGAATTCAGCAACACACTGAACTATTAATAGAAAGCTGCGGAGTTCAAATCCCTGTACAGCTACTGAGATTTAAATTTTGCGTGGTGTTCTTAAAGCGATGAAGATGAATGACTACAACATTCCCTTGTAAAGGACGTTGTCGATAACCATCGCCTGTACGAACTTGTGCTCTGCCTCTAATAAGCTATTCGTCAACGGGACGTCAAGCAATAATTTTGTTTTTCCTTCGGAAGTTACGTTTCCGTATGTTTTGCTTCCAGCTTTCTCATGAGTGATTCTTATTATTTGTGTAAATATGCATCGTCACGTTGAAAATTAAAAAATTAGAAATTAAAACGTTTCTGCATTTCTGCATAAAATAAATTACTGTTTACATTTCCTCGAGAAGAATTCTTATGTCCATAACAGTCGATGAAAGACATTCACTTTGCCGGTTAGTTAAATTACATTACTAGTCAATTTATCTGAATCAGGTATTAAAGAGATGTCAGTATACTTTTCTGGTCAGCCTAAAGAGAACATTCGTTATGAGCAACGACTGTAATTATTCAGTTCGTTGTAAAACTAAGTATGATAAAACTAAGTATGATTTGCCACATTTTGTTTAGGCTTCGTCAGTGGTTTTAAACGAAGTTTGCATTACGCAGACGTTACTTTCACAATTATTTGGTGAGCTGTACAACTTGGAAACGAAATGTTCTCTAGCTCTTGTACATTATCGAACAACTGAAAACCGCGTTATTTGCAAGAGTGTTTAACAGTCGTAAATTTTGCATTCGCTGCTTTTATAGCTGTATTATTGTGCTGACCCGTCTAATAAACCGCATCAAATAGTTTTCGAGTTCATATTACAAACACTCGTATTTACCTCTGCGGCTACGTCAGCTGGAAAGGAATGAGTTTAGAGCAATAACTTGGAGGGGGATTAGTGGTAGGTAGTGTCTGCTGGGGAATAATATTGGTGCTCACTTGTGTTTTCTGTTATAAAGGTTGACGTCAATGGCGATGATGCGCACCCCCTGTGGAAGTTCCTGAAGAAGAAACAACCTGGAACACTGGGCAACGCTATAAAATGGAATTACACCAAGTTCGTCGTGGATCGGAACGGGATACCCGTGGAAAGATTCGCTCCTACCACTGAGCCCAAGAAGATGGAATCCACACTGAAAAAA
This sequence comes from Schistocerca piceifrons, assembly GCF_021461385.2. NCBI lineage: Eukaryota > Metazoa > Arthropoda > Insecta > Orthoptera > Acrididae > Schistocerca > Schistocerca piceifrons. The sequence continues at coordinate 407,477,717 of NC_060138.1, read as the reverse complement.
TACTTCTAAGGCGGGAATCCCTCCTGCACTGCTGAAAAGAAACTTCTTTTTCATTATTCAGAACCAGTATTGTTATAGTATTTAAGTAAACGTGTTGCATTTCATTTACTAACTTCATCGTATTCAGTTTCGTACTGGTTCGTACCCCAGAGGCGTTATGCCTGTACTCACCCGAATAAGCAATGTTTTACCTCTCTTGGCCCTTCGTGTAGTGGAAGGGAAGGAGTTTGTACCTCGCAGTCGTATGTTAGGGGAAGGTGAGAGGGAGAGATTCCGTCTTATCATGACAGGGGTATTGGTAGAAAGTCCGAAGGTAGAAGGAAGAGCTCTTTCTCGGAATTATGGGATCAGTTTAGCGGGTATTAGTCATGTATGTATGTATAATGCTTAACATTTAGTAGAAAATCATAGAGAACGGGGGAGGCTTTCAGTTTTTACCATCTGTTCTACTCATTGGAGCCAAAATCTTTGAGGTACAGTTTTCTCCGGGTACCATCAGAAAAAATACAGGATTCGCTATTCATAGCACATAAACGCAAAGCCAGATGTCTGTGCACGCTCCGTAATTTGCGTAAGTCCATAAGCTAGGATATGCTTCCTGATGTAACTCTGCTCGAGTGTCTGGTATCATACTGCTGTCCACTAATAATCCCTGTAATCAATACTCAGTCTATTTTCATTCTTTTTTTTTTAAATTCAGGGTAGATCCTTTGCACCCATTGGCTGATGCGGGATTTGGCACCTTAAGCATGACGTGAAACTTCTAATGACGTGATAAGGTCTCGAAAATTTCTTCGTTGTCCGTCTTGTAAGCAATTCTCTGTTGCATACGGCTAGCTATGCCGGTGGCTGCATGAGAATTCCTTTGTCGCAATGCCTGTTACAAGTTAGCTCCGATGTAACAAACCACTTCATATCTGCGATGAGTAAACGCTACTGGTAACCACATGATACTAGCATAGTTGAGAGAGTTAATGAATCGAAAGATATTCGCTTGTGTTAATATTCTTCGTGGCACACATTAATGTATGGCTATTTACCTATATACGTGATCAGTTTATCTATAGAAGATACAGGACATTTTGAGCAATGGACATAATATGTGCAGGAGAACTGTAGTGTTACGAGACTGAAATAGTCTCTGGCAAAGAAAGACTGAATGAGTGTGTTAGTTTCCGAAAATGCTGCATTGCTAATGTATCTTCGTGTGAAATCTATTTTAACCAAATTCTCCAAGCCTCCAACCAAGTACAAAAGAAATTTATTAAGAAAGAAAATCACTATACGAGATTCTGAGACGTAGAAATACTTTAATGAATTCGTCTACACAAACATATGTGTGGCTTGAGTATATGACTTTTTATCGTGACAAAGCTTGCTTAAAGTATTTCCTACATACAACTGTTACTTTTAAATGTGAAGACTTATAACATTAATTATGTAACATGACTACTTCAATATTACCTGCCATGTATGTAAGTTAAAGACAGTGAAAAATATTTCAGAATAAAATCTTTTATCATAGAACTTGATTGCTACGAGAGCTACTCGGATGGTAGGTCCAATCGGCGCAAAATGGAAATTGCAGTGAAAATTCGATGAAGCTTTGCACAGTTCGGCCGTCGATCGCGTCGCGTCACTCATTTCAGAGCGCAGTGAGAGATGTCACCCGATGTAGTGCAACCCACATAACTGTCATGAGTTTCCTTATTCACGGCAGTTGTCAGCTGCACTCTGCAGGGGTAATGAAGATGATGCTGCAGCGTTTTCAATGGGAAGTGTTTGATCAGCCACAATACAGTCCGTAATTGGCTTCCCCACAATTTCATCTTTGCTCTCATGAACCGCTGGCTATGAAGACAACATTTTGCCACTATGACCAGGGTATTGGAAAGATGGTACAACCCAACGACAAATGTCAAGTCGGTGCGGCGACTATGTAGAGAACTAGCCGCACGGTGTAGCTAATTGTCACAAATAAAACATATCTGATTTTCACTGTGTTTTCCATTTCACACCAATCGGACTTTACTTCCCGAACAGCCCTCATGTATTAATTAGATTTACGTCAACAAGTCCAGAAGTTTTCTATTTTGAAAGTATTCTGGGCAGTGGCGCCGCTGGACTTCAGCCGCCTGTAATGCTGTAACATCGTCAGCGATATCTACGGTGACTGCAAATACACTCACAATGTAATCCAAACAATGATCATTTATTTTACAGAACTGCTATAAATGATTGATGCCTTTCCAAAGTGATAAATGTGGAAATATGATCAATGCATGAACAGAAACGTAAAGTCACCGTCTTTGCAATGTGCCCATTAATTGGCGTTACGAGTGTAGTGCCCCGACAAGATGGCGACAAAGCAAGTGAAGACTTTTGTGTGTTGTAATACACGAGGTGTTTATCGGTTGTGTTCAGAAGGAATTATGGAAAATAGCCGCCATGTAACTAGAGAACTGTGAATAGTACGTTGGTATTAACAGGGACGGTGGTTGTCCTGTAAACAGAAAAAAAACAGAAAAATGCCTCTCGACCAGTTGTGCTAGATGCAAAAGTGGAGACGGTGAGGGAAGTTCCGTCAGGCGTTCGAAGAAGCCACGAACTTTGAATACCGCAGAAAACTGTGTAAAGGATATTGCGAGGGAGCTTACACTTAAGCCGCACCGTCTGCAGCTCGTGCCACAATTATAGTCGGATGTCGGATGATGATGATGATGATGATGTTTGGTTTGTAGGGCGCTCAACTGCGCGATTATCGGCTCCCGTACAAAGTCCCAATTTTTTCACAGTCCAGTTTTTGTACACAGTCCAATCTATTCCCTGTCACGAACGATGATGATGATGAAATGATGAGGACAACACAAACACCCATTCCCCGGGCAGAGAAAATCCCCATGCCGGCCGGGAATGGAACCCAGGACCCCGTGATCCAGAGGCAGCAGCGCTAGCCACTAGACCACGAGCTGCGGACATTATAGTTAGAAGATTATGGCCAGCGCCTTCAGTTTTGCAAGATAATTTAGGAAGCACTTGAGGATGAGCATTTTCGCCTCCAAGCTGATATTCGGCGACGAAGCAACCTTCCATTTATCTGAAAAGATTAATCGCCGCGATGTGAGAGTGTGGAGTAGAATATCATCAAAAAACTGCGGCGCAAGAATGAGATTCGCCGAAGGTAAATGTTTTCTCTGCTTTGTCACAGACGAAGCTGTATAGGTTGTTTCACTCCTGCGAGAATACTGCGACGGGTAACTCGTACATTGATATGTTGTGATTGTTTCCACAAATAACTGCTCATTCCGAGTATTTCATCTTGCAACAAGACGGGCCACCTCCTCGATGGAGCACCGATGTTCGACGCTACCTAAACTACGAACTTCCGCAGTGCTGGATTGGATGCAACGGTGAAGATGATGTGGCTATGTTTCCTTGGCCCCGCAGGTCACCTAACCCAACACTTTGTGGGTGGCCGGTGGAGAGGGTACAGTACGGACTTAAAGAAAATTTTTAGTGTGCACATTGCAAACTTGGTGAGTTTCCGGTTCTATTCACGCATCAGTCACATTAGTACTTGTAATACTTTTGAAAATATAGAGCTCTGAGCATGAATAATTCATCTAAAGTAGCCACTATTATAAACAAACATTGTTGATATAGAAAAAAGTGGAGTACATTCATAAAAGCAAATGGTACATGGTAACTCTATTGAAATTATGTTTGAAACAAACTCCCCTTAGAAAAATGAATGAATTACTCAGCTGGTAAACCCCTTACGTTATTTGATTTTTCAAACAGCTGAGCAAAACTGAACGTACTCGCACATTTCTCTCTTTACTTATTCTGACCATCACTAAACTGACAGACAATATTTTTAACGCAACACAATCTGACTTTCAATAATCCCTACAAAAGAATGGCCCTGACTAACGATAACCTATACCTTTCATGAATCACTTATCTCACAAAAATCTTCGTTACTCGAACTACTGCAATATAGCGAGGGCCAATACTGCCAGCTAAATAAAAGATTCTAACTACTGAAGGCACTAACTACTGACAGGCATACTTAGCAAATGAAAGATTTTGATAGAGAACAAACAATGTATTTACCTTAATGGTGTTCAAAAATCATTATATATATGTATATATATATATATATATATATATATATATATATATATATATATACACTCCTGGAAATGGAAAAAAGAACACATTGACACCGGTGTGTCAGACCCACCATACTTGCTCCGGACACTGCGAGAGGGCTGTACAAACAATGATCACACGCACGGCACAGCGGACACACCAGGAACCGCCGTGTTGGCCGTCGAATGGCGCTAGCTGCGCAGCATTTGTGCACAGCCGCCGTCAGTGTCAGCCAGTTTGCCGTGGCATACGGAGCTCCATCGCAGTCTTTAACACTGGTAGCATGCCGCGACAGCGTGGACGTGAACCGTATGTGCAGTTGACGGACTTTGAGCGAGGGCGTATAGTGGGCATGCGGGAGGCCGGGTGGACGTACCGCCGAATTGCTCAACACGTGGGGCGTGAGGTCTCCACAGTACATCGATGTTGTCGCCAGTGGTCGGCGGAAGGTGCACGTGCCCGTCGACCTGGGACCGGACCGCAGCGACGCACGGATGCACGCCAAGACCGTAGGATCCTACGCAGTGCCGTAGGGGACCGCACCGCCACTTCCCAGCAAATTAGGGACACTGTTGCTCCTGGGGTATCGGCGAGGACCATTCGCAACCGTCTCCATGAAGCTGGGCTACGGTCCCGCACACCGTTAGGCCGTCTTCCGCTCACGCCCCAACATCGTGCAGCCCGCCTCCAGTGGTGTCGCGACAGGCGTGAATGGAGGGACGAATGGAGACGTGTCGTCTTCAGCGATGAGAGTTGCTTCTGCCTTGGTGCCAATGATGGTCGTATGCGTGTTTGGCGCCGTGCAGGTGAGCGCCACAGTCAGGACTGCATACGACCGAGGCACACAGGGCCAACACCCGGCATCATGGTGTGGGGAGCGATCTCCTACACTGGCCGTACACCACTGGTGATCGTCGAGGGGACACTGAATAGTGCACGGTACATCCAAACCGTCATCGAACCCATCGTTCTACCATTCCTAGACCGGCAAGGGAACTTGCTGTTCCAACAGGACAATGCACGTCCGCATGTATCCCGTGCCACCCAACGTGCTCTAGAAGGTGTAAGTCAACTACCCTGGCCAGCAAGATCTCCGGATCTGTCCCCCATTGAGCATGTTTGGGACTGGATGAAGCGTCGTCTCACGCGGTCTGCACGTCCAGCACGAACGCTGGTCCAACTGAGGCGCCAGGTGGAAATGGCATGGCAAGCCGTTCCACAGGACTACATCCAGCATCTCTACGATCGTCTCCATGGGAGAATAGCAGCCTGCATTGCTGCGAAAGGTGGATATACACTGTACTAGTGCCGACATTGTGCATGCTCTGTTGCCTGTGTCTATGTGCCTGTGGTTCTGTCAGTGTGATCATGTGATGTATCTGACCCCAGGAATGTGTCAATAAAGTTTCCCCTTCCTGGGACAATGAATTCACGGTGTTCTTATTTCAATTTCCAGGAGTGTATATATATATATATCAGTTCATGACATCCAGTCTTATAAATTTACTCTTTCTGATGGACACACGTCCAGATCACCCTCTCTCAAAATTCCGCCATCTCTCGCCCCACATCCACCACTGCTCGCGGCTCACCTCCAATTCACATCCAGCTGCCCAACACTACAATAGCGACTATTCCAACAATGCCAACCAGCCACAGACTGCACACAGCACAGTCAGCGATTTTCATACAGAGCGCTACGTGACGTTACCAACATAAAAACCTAAACAGCCTACTTACATGTTCTGGAAAAACGATTGTCCCTGTGTAAAAAAAAAAAAAAAAAAAAAAAAAAAAAAAAAAAAAAAAAAAAAAAAGTTTTTATTCTTCTACCTTGGTCATTACACATCAAGTGGAGAAAATGATCAATTTATTGTATTGGACAGGGAATCAGCTCCGGCATACTAGACGTCGACAGCTGGCATCGTCACTGGACCAGATTTAAGGCTGAAATTGTCTGTAGTCATCTTTTTAGACTATCTGGCAGCCACAGGCGAAGCCTGTTGCAGGAGATATTGTGGCGGGGCTGGGGGGTGGGGTGAGGAGGAGGAGGGAGGGGTAGGAATGCGAGCGAATTCAGTCGTGTCGCCTCGGGCTCTCTGTCGCCTGTAGCGCGAAATACCGGCCAGGCTGGCGAGCGGCTAGCTTGAGTAATCCGTGACAGACAATAGTAATTGCACAAACGGACTGAATTCCCTGGAATGCGCAGCGCTAACTGCCATATGCCCTGCGGTGGAGCGCATCCGTCCATACGGCTTTAGGTACGCATTGCTACTGGTCACCGGTTGATCGCACACTGTCTATTGATGTAACAGGCCCATTCCGTACGGCTTCCCATCTGGTACACCATGGCGCGACGGGAAGGCCGGATTATAACGGAACCTAACGCTAAGACGTCATAAGTAAATAAACACAGAAAAGCCTCATTAAGGACATTCTTGTCACGCAGTTTGGGGCGTTTCTTCATTTTAACTCGACATCGCATATTTTCTACGTAAACTGTTCATTTTACAGGACTCTAATTACTGTTTTCGTACACGGATGTGAAGACTCATTCTCCTCCTCTTATTTGTATCCAACGTAGACAATGAATAAGTTTCAATAATTGCAGAACTTGGTTGCGCTGCTCGCTGCGGCTTATCCAAGTAGGAGTGCGCGATGAATCACGAAACCGTCACATATCACAAGAGACTGAGACTTTTTCACAATAACAAGTTATTAGTATCTGAGTGTGATTTTAGCCATAATTAGACTGTGCGCTTTCTATTTTACGGCGTCTATTCTAGGATGGAATTCATTGTTATTTCGACTGGTCTCAAGAGCACTGTAAGTCACAAGTAACATCTAGAAGTAGCATCATAATATTCAACACCGTATGCCATCTGTTAATCATCTTTGTGCTTGGTTTTACGTAACTTGTGTTCCACGCTATCGATATACAACCTATACAGGAAGGTGATCCTGACAAGTAATCGCCTTTACAGTAAAGAGCATATAACTTCCGTTGCGTTGACAGATATTCCAGTTGGCAGATCAGCTTACAAGTGCCTGTCATTTGTTATTTGTGATAATAGCTACGGCGATAAAAAACAACTAAAATTTTAATGTTGGTGGACTGCGGAAGAGTACAGATTTTGAATTCGTAAAATGTGATTTAAAACTATGACAAACCACAACTAAAAATACCAGTCACCGAAAAATAACATTAACAGAAATCACTGTTATCGGAAAGTCATATATTAGTCCATCTTTATCTCCAGGTTACCAGCTCGCTCCCCAAAAAAGGGAGGCTTGATTCCCCAGGTGGCGGGATACAAATGCAGTTACAAAGTTTCCCACAGGGAGCAGGCTTTACTGAAGAGGCTCACTTGTTCAGTTGCACAGAATGTGCTAGTTGATCCTGTAAGAGGAAAATCTGAGTGAGAGAGCGCAACAAATTCTCACTCTAAAATGAGTCTTCTTGGTTCATAAGCTGAGCACCACTTTAAAACTACATAAGGAAAAAAATTAATTAAAAACCAAAGAAAACAATAAAAATAACGAACTTGTTAATAAAAATAAATATTAGTACACGCAAGATCAAGGCATATGAAATGTGAAAGGCACTAACGTTTAAGGCGCACAAAAGGCCTTACTCCGTCTTCCACCATGCTTTATAGTGACAGCCCACTCCACGCAGCTGAGAAGGACGACATTGCTTTACTCTAAATGGTGGAAGTTGGCCAGTGATTTGAACTGCATACTGTGATTTCAGCCTAAAGAAAGATTGATTACATTATGGTCAGACAAGGATCGCGAAATGAGATACTGTACTGTACGGTGTACGCAGGAACAGATTATAGACTCTGATCCCTATTTGGTAATGGTGAAGTGCAGAGTGAAGTTTAGGATTGCAGATTCTTGCATAGCAAGGAAGCAAGGGAGGGGATGTTGTTATGGGTGGCCGGTTTCCTCTTTCTAAAACACAAATGCACACGTGGGTTAATACGGTTATTTATTTACACTAACATTTACGTAACTGAAATAGAGCTCATGTGTTGTGGTACGAGCGCATGAGTAATAGTCCTCTTCAAGACAATATCGGTAATCTTGGTATAGTCACTAATCCGGTCGCTATGTACTGTTGTAACCTGTTACGAACTCAGCTTGCTCTGTGAATGTATGACAAACGCCATGAGGAATCGCCTCAGGAGACATTGGCAGCGTACCAGGCGCTAGCACTTCAAACAGCACATTAACAGGCTCCAGGGTATAATCCGGGAAAAAATACAAACATTTAAGACACAACAGTGGGACCAGAAACTCGAAGGGCTGGACGCCACGCGATCTGGCGTGTGGCAGCTAGCCCGACACTTCACCAGGGAGAAACTGTACACCCCCACTTTACAAGGGCCCGACGGACAAGGATATTCTGCGGAAGAAAAAGCGGAACTGATGGCCCTCACACTCGCAGCGTCATTCACACCGAACCTGGATCCCTCAGACCCAGCCTTCACACTTGCTACGGACCAGGAGGTCACACGCATCTTGGCCCAACCAGCGCGCAACATCATCCGACAAGCTAGTACAGCAGAAGTCAAATGGGCCATCATACATACCACCGCTAGGAAGGCCCCTGGTCACGATGACATTCAAAACCGTGTCCTCCAGGAGTTCACGGACAAAGCTGTAGACTACCTAACACACATCACGAATGCCATACTCAAGCACCAACACTTCCCCGCCTTTTGGAAGACGGCCAAGGCCCTGATGTTCAGGAAGCCGGGGAAAGACCACTCCCTATACACGCATCGCGGACCTTCACCGGGAATACCGGCTAGATACTATCTTGCAGGTATTCCAAAAACTCTCCACACGACTGTACAATAACACGAGACATTCGCGCAACCCGTTTATCCTTTCTCTGGGTAACTACGATCACAACCATAGATGGAAGCATAACAGACCAAAGACATTACTGGCTAGGAACTAAACATCTATGGTCCATAGAACGCTAACACGACAGTACTGGCGAGCCGCTGCAAAACAGTTATTACTGGAAACCCAGATGTTCGACCAGCCGTAAAACAGGCAACCGCAGGGAAACCGCACTGCACACAGCACGCAAACCAGCCACACACACACCCTACACCGTCTGTGAGCCGATCTATGACCGATCGCCCACTAATCTACAACGACCTTGAACGGTTGCAGGGACGCAGTAACTGCAGCGAGCGCCGCAACAAGCTCCAACAACGACAAAGGTAACGATGTACGATACCTCGAACTAACATAACCACACCTTGCATGCACTGTCGCAGATAGCAAGCCGCTACTGCCCTTATTACCCGTCCTACTGTCACAGAGGTTTTTTCTCTTGGCTCTTGCCTTGGCACTTTTTTTCCTCCGCCCTTACAACCGCTACCCTTTGATCGCTTTCGTCCACTCTCTATCTCCTGATGGACCATGTTAATGAGTAATCTTACCCAGACGCATGGATAATGTGGTGTCACCGCCAGCTAGGTGGTAGCTTTAAATCGGCCGCGGTCCATTAGTACATGTCGGACCCGCGTGTCGACACTGTGTGATCGCAGACCGAGCGCCACCACAAGGCAGGTCACGAGATACGGACTAGCACTCGCCCCAGTTGTACGGACGACTTAGCTAGCGACTACACGGACGAAGCCTCGCTCCTTGGCCGAGCAGAGAGTTAGAATAGCCTTCAGCTAAGTCAATGGCTACGACCTAGCAAGGCGCCATTAGTAACATTGCATGTATCTAAACAGTCTCACTTGTATCGTCACAATCTCCAGATGTACCAAAAGGATGGATTAAAGTTAAGTATTCCAGAAGCTACGTACTTTTCTTTATAGCATTCATTACATCTACATCTACATCTATACTCCGCGAGCCACCTTACGGTGTGTGGCGGAGGGTACTTATTGTACCACTATCTGATCCCCCCTTCCCTGTTCCATTCACGAATTGTGCGTGGGAAGAACGACTGCTTGTAAGTCTCCGTATTTGCTCTAATTTCTCGGATCTTTTCGTTGTGATCATTACGCGAGATATATGTGGGCGGTAGTAATATGTTGCCCATCTCTTCCCGGAATGTGCTCTCTCGTAATTTCGATAATAAACCTCTCCGTATTGCGTAACGCCTTTCTTGAAGTGTCCGCCACTGGAGCTTGTTCAGCATCTCCGTAACGCTCTCGCGCTGACTAAATGTCCCCATGACGAATCGCGCTGCTTTTCGCTGGATCATGTCTATCTCTTCTATTAATCCAACCTGGTAAGGGTCCCATACTGATGAGCAATACTCAAGAATCGGACGAACAAGCGTTTTGTAAGCTACTTCTTTCGTCGATGAGTCACATTTTCTTAGAATTCTTCCTATGAATCTCAACCTGGCGCCTGCTTTTCCCACTATTTGTTTTATGTGATCATTCCACTTCAGATCGCTCCGGATAGTAACTCCTAAGTATTTTACGGTCGTTACCGCTTCCAATGATTTACCACCTATGGCATAATCGTACTGGAATGGATTTCTGCCCCTATGTATGCGCATTATATTACATTTATCTACGTTTAGGGAAAGCTGCCAGCTGTCGCACCATGCATTAATCCTCTGCAGGTCCTCCTGGAGTACGTACGAGTCTTCTGATGTTGCTACTTTCTTGTAGACAACCGTGTCATCTGCAAATAGCCTCACGGAGCTACCGATGTTGTCAACTAAGTCATTTATGTATATTGTAAACAATAAAGGTCCTATCACGCTTCCCTGCGGTACTCCCGAAATTACCTCTACATCTGCAGATTTTGAACCGTTAAGAATGACATGTTGTGTTCTTTCTTCTAGGAAATCCTGAATCCAATCACAAACCTGGTCCGATATTCCGTAAGCTCGTATTTTTTTCACTAAACGTAAGTGCGGAACCGTATCAAATGCCTTCCTGAAGTCCAGGAATACGGCATCAATCTGCTCGCCAGTGTCTACGGCACTGTGAATTTCTTGGGCAAATAGGGCGAGCTGAGTTTCACATGATCTCTGTTTGCGGAATCCATGTTGGTTATGATGAAGGAGATTTGTATTATCTAAGAACGTCATAATACGAGAACACAAAACATGTTCCATTATTCTACAACAGATTGACGTAAGCGAAATAGGCCTATAATTATTCGCATCTGATTTATGACCCTTCTTGAAAATGGGAACGACCTGCGCTTTCTTCCAGTCGCTAGGTACTTTACGTTCTTCCAGCGATCTACGATAAATTGCTGATAGAAAGGGGGCAAGTTCTTTAGCATAATCACTGTAGAATCTTAAGGGTATCTCGTCTGGTCCGGATGCTTTTCCGCTACTAAGTGATAGCAGTTGTTTTTCAATTCCGATATCGTTTATTTCAATATTTTCCATTTTGGCGTCCGTGCGACGGCTGAAGTCAGGGACCGTGTTACGATTTTCCGCAGTGAAACAGTTTCGGAACACTGAATTCAGTATTTCTGCCTTTCTTCGGTCGTCCTCTGTTTCGGTGCCATCGTGGTCAACGAGTGACTGAATAGGGGATTTAGATCCGCTTACCGATTTTACATATGACCAAAACTTTTTAGGGTTCTTGTTTAGATTGTTTGCCAATGTTTTATGTTCGAATTCGTTGAATGCTTCTCTCATTGCTCTCTTTACGCTCTTTTTCGCTTCGTTCAGCTTTTCCTTATCAGCTATGATTCGACTACTCTTAAACCTATGATGAAGCTTTCTTTGTTTCCGTAGTACCTTTCGTACATGATTGTTATACCACGGTGGATCTTTCCCCTCGCTTTGGACCTTAGTCGGTACGAACTTATCTAAGGCGTACTGGACGATGTTTCTGAATTTTTTCCATTTTTGTTCCACATCCTCTTCCTCAGAAATGAACGTTTGATGGTGGTCACTCAGATATTCTGCGATTTGTGCCCTATCACTCTTGTTAAGCAAATATATTTTCCTTCCTTTCTTGGCATTTCTTATTACACTTGTAGTCATTGATGCAACCACTGACTTATGATCACTGATACCCTCTTCTACATTCACGGAGTTGAAAAGTTCCGGTCTATTTGTTGCTATGAGGTCTAAAACGTTAGCTTCACGAGTTGGTTCTCTAACTATCTGCTCGAAGTAATTCTCGGACAAGGCAGTCAGGATAATGTCACAAGAGTCTCTGTCCCTGGCTCCAGTTCTGATTGTGTGACTATCCCATTCTATACCTGGTAGATTGAAGTCTCCCCCTATTACAATAGTATGATCACGAAACTTCTTCACGACGTTCTGCAGGTTCTCTCTAAGGCGCTCAACTACTACGGTTGCTGATGCAGGTGGTCTATAGAAGCATCCGACTATCATATCTGACCCACCTTTGATACTTAACTTAACCCAGATTATTTCACATTCGCATTCGCTAATAACTTCACTGGATATTATTGAATTCTTTACTGCTATAAATACTCCTCCACCATTGGCGTTTATCCTATCCTTGCGGTATATATTCCATTCTGTGTCTAGGATTTCGTTACTGTTCACTTCCGGTTTTAACCAACTTTCCGTTCCTAATACTATATGCGCACTATTTCCTTCAATAAGAGATACTAATTCAGGAACCTTGCCCTGGATACTCCTGCAGTTTACCAATATTACGTTAACTTTTCCTGTTTTTGGTCTCTGAGGACGGACGTTCTTTATCAACGATGATAATGTCCTCTCTGGTAAGCCGTCAGGTATTTTATCGTTTCGCCCAAGGGGGGGTCCCTCTAACCTAAAAAACCCCGTGTGCACGCCACACGTACTCTGCTACCCTAGTAGCTGCTTCCGGTGTGTAGTGCACGCCTGACCTGTCTAGGGGGGCCCTACAGTTCTCCACCCAATAACGGAGGTCGATGAATTTGCAACCATTATAGTCGCAGAGTCGTCTGAGCCTCTGGTTTAGACCCTCCACACGGCTCCAAACCAGAGGACCGCGATCGACTCTGGGCACTATGCTGCAGATATTAAGCTCAGCTTGCACTCCGCGTGCGATGCTGGTTGTCTTCACCAAATCAGCCAGCCGCCGGAAGGAACCAAGGATGGCCTCAGAACCCAAGCGGCAGGCGTCATTCGTTCCGACATGTGCTACTATCTGCAGCCGGTCACACCCAGTGCGTTCAATAGCTGCCGGAAGGGCCTCCTCCACATTACGGACGAGACCCCCCGGCAAGCACACGGAGTGCACACTGGCATTCTTCCCCGACCTACCCGCTATTTTCCTGAGGGGCTCCATAACCCGCCTAACGTTGGAGCTCCCTATAACTAATAGGCCCGCCCTCTGTGACTGTCGGGACCTTGCCGGAGAATCGGCCACTGGCCCAACAGGCGAGGCATCTTGTGGTGGCTCGGAAACGATGTCATCACCACTAGGAAGCACCCCGTATCCTGTTTGAGACCTCACGCACCCTGCTTTGGCTTAGCGCGTGCCTTCGGCTTCCTCTCATTGTGTCTAGGCTGTCTTGTCTAGACACAACAGATAACATCACAGCCCGCATCCTGTGACTCCTGATTCAAAAACTAACATGTTATACGGAGGTGACAGTAGAACTTTTGGTTTGGTCACCACGTTGGTGTGGGCGTGGAGGGGCCCCATCCTTTATATGACAAACGCCAAACTGGAAGAGTGAGTCAGTCAGTGAGGCCCTCTGGCCAGCGGCGCCGGCGTATATACATGCTGTCGAGAGGGCGTTGGCGGCCAGTTGCTTGTCGGTGCATCTCTGGCCTCTCTCGTGATAGGCGCGCTTGATCCGGCGCCTACTATCGATCTTCTCCCTATGTCTTTGTCGACCAGTACTCCGGCGACAGCTTACGCCAGCACAGTCCTCTCCCGCCACCTCCCCCAGGAAATGCTGCACCCTTGTCGTGCAGGAAGAATGCGATCGACAATGGAGGGAGGGGGGGGGGGGGAGGGGCGAGGCAGGACGCTGGACGCAGAGATTAGCCGGAAGCCATGACTGTGGAGGACGGTGTACTCTCTACCGCACTCCGTCATCTGACTTGCGAGGCAGCAGGAAGATCCTCCTGGGCACAGGTGCAGGCCTGAGGGCGTGTCCTGGAGCGATGACGGCGACGGCGACGGCGACGGCGACGACTGGTCTACGTCCATCGGGTCGGCAAGCGGGGTCGGCGGGGGCGAGGGCGCATTGTCCATCCGCTCCTTCTGGGGGTGCAGCGGGCGGCTGCGAAGGCCGCGCGGTCCCGTGAGGCCGTGAATGTGGGAGAAGAAAAACAGCAGAATAATTACAGGGCAAATGACACGCACGAATTTAATTCTGGTGGCGGCGTTGCAAACCAGCAATCAAGTACATAAAAGAGCCAATGCGTTCCTGGATCACGCTTCTTTCCCAGCACCCACTGTTGCCATAAACCCTGAAAAGAACAAGAACGCGCGGCGCAAAGCGATACTTGCGGACCACTGGCGGAGCCGGATACTGCGGTGGGTATAGCAAGTGCAACAGCGTTCTATGGCGGCGGCCCTGCAGATGTTCCGCAGGTGATGTCCGTCTCGTGGGTGGGAGCGATAGGGGGAGAGAAAGAGTTGCAGTGGCTGTTCCCGTGTGTGGGCGGTGCGAATTTTGGCCCTGTGTTGTTTAAAAGTGCGTACGAAGCGTTCTGCTTCTCCGTTGGACTGGGGGTGGAACGGAGCGAATGCCATTTCGTTCACAAAACTGTTTAAAATCACGTGGTGCCAACTGTGGTCTGTTCTCCGACACAAATACTTCCGGCAAACTCTGTATCAAAATATGGAGGGCAGCGCTTGAATAGTGCTACTTAATGTGGTAGAAGCCATAGGCACCGCAAATAGGAACTTGCTAAAAGAGTCTACTACTATCAGCCAAAGAAAGTTCCAAAATGGCTCTGTAAAGTCGTGTGCAATCGTTGCGATGACGATTGAGTCTTAGGAAAAGCTGAGAATGTCTGTGGCGGAGCGGATTGGTTTTCCTCCCATGCGCGACACTGCGACGTCATCTGCTCAATGTGGACGTCCACGCCCTGCCAAGTACAATGGCGTCACGCTGACTGTTTAGTGCGGACTATTCCCCTATGCCTGCCGGGGTGGCCGAGCGGTTCTAGGCGCTACAGTCTGGAACCGCGCGACCACTACTGTCGCAGGCTCGAATCCTGCCTCGGGCATGGATGTGTGTGATGTCCTTAGGTTAGTTGGGTTTAAGTAGTTCTAAGTTCTAGGGGACTGATGACCTCAGATGTTAAGTCCCATAGTGCTCAGAGCCATTTGAACCATATTTCCCAATGTCCTTGGTGGAGCAATCGCAAAACATCCTTTTGCAACACTTTGGGAAAAAACACACGCGATTGTCCACTGTCATTTAGAACTAGAATCACACCCTGTTGAACTGAAGGTAATGCCGACTGTTGAATCGAAAGATTATGCCGATGTGCTAAATATCGCCGCACAACTGAGTTCTGGATACTGCTCAATGAGCGAAGACACGACGTTCGAAAGTACTGCAACAAAATCTTGAGATCTGGGTCTGTTTCCGTGGCCTGTTAAATTTTTCTGTAGTGCAAGAGAAAAATTCAGAGTCTTGCGCATCGATCTGTCAATAATATGCTCATATTCTAGGCACACACTCTAGACAATGAAACGCCTTAGTTCAGCTACATTTGCAGTAGACATGATAGCAGAAAGAGGTGAATTATAAATGAAGAAGTTAGTTTATTCGGCCTACTTCCATTCACTAATGAGTTATGGAATCATCTTTTGGGGAACTCCTCTCGCAAAGAGAACATTTTCAAAATTCAGAAACGACTCATTAGAATTATATCTGGTGTCACTCCTAGATCATCAACCAGAGACCTCTTTAAGGAACTTGGTATTCTAACTACTACTTCTTAGTACATATACTCACTGATATCCTTTGTCATTTCCAACATGTCTCTTTTTACACAAAATAGTGCAAAACATGATTATAATACCAGAACCAAAAACAATCTGTATAAGGACTGTAAAAGTTTAACATTAGTGCAAAAAGGAGTCAAAAACACGGGTACTCATATATACAGTAACGTGCCAGAGCTAATCACAGGGCCGGCCGCTGTGGCCGAGCGGTTCTAGGCACTTCAGTCCGGAACCGCGCTGCTGCTGCGGTCGCAGGTTCGAATCCTGCCTCGGGCATGACTGTGTGTGATGTCCTTAGGTTAGTTAGGTTTAAGTAGTTCTAAGTCTAGGGAACTGATGACCTCAGATGTTAAGTCCCATAGTGTTTAGAACCATATCAAAGGTCTTGTAAGCCATAAAGATCGGTTTCAGGGTGAATTAAAGAACTTCCTGTTGGCCGACTCCTTCTACTCCATCGATGAATATCTTCAGAAGGATTATAGCTCACAACTCTGTCTGCATTAGAATTGTACAAAGAAAAAAACAAAAAACTACTTTGACTCTTTCCACATTCTATAGACTCTTCTCGAAGGGATCCACGGAAAACGATAAATGTAATGTAAAAAAAAAAAAAGTAATATGTGCAGCAGATACATCAAAATCAGACTCTGCACCAATCGGAAGGCGAGATAGGACGTCTGCATTACCATGCTTTGCTGTAGGTCTGTACATAATTTCATACCGTTACTGCGAAAGCAGCGAAGCCCAACGCTGCAGTGCGTGTAGGAACCGGCTTTGAGGGACGAAACATGGACTGAGAAGGCTTGTGATCTTTCAATAAAAAAAATTGCAACTAAACAGATAGTGGCGGAATTTTGTCACGCCGTACACAATAGCAAGAGCTTCTTGTTCTATTTGAGAATAATTGCACTGAGTTTGAGTTAACAACTCTGAGGCAAAAGCAATGGGTCTGTCTTGTGCATCAATTCTGTGCGAAAGCATAGCGCCGATTCCCTAGGAAGAAGCGTTGACTTGCAAAACTACACGCTTGGCAGAGTCAAAATGCACTAAATATCTGTCACTAAGCAAAGCATTTTTGAGTTTCTGAAATGTGTCCACACGAGAGGCTCATTTTTGAAACGCAAGCGCTTTTCAACATAATCCCTCCCCCCCCCCTCCCCCCACCCGCTCAGTTCTTACAAAGTGCATAAATTGCTTTAGAAAAAAATTCTTTTGGTAATCCGCGCAACCACTCTTGCACCGTGTGGCGTACCTCTTCATCAGAACGGAACTTCTTTCCTCCCATTGCGTCTTTGAGTGGTCCAAACATATGGAAATTACTTGGGGCAAGGTCTGGTGAGTATAGTGGATGAGGAAGACACTCAAAATGCAGGTCTGTGATTGTTGCAACTGTTGTGCGGGCAGTGTGGGGCTTTGCATTGCCATGTTGCAGAAGGACACCTGCTGACAGCAGTCCACTTCGCTTTGATTTGATTGCAGGCTGCAGATGATTTTTTAGGATATCTGTGTATGATGCACTAGTGACAGTCGTCCCTCTTGGCATGTAATGCTCCAAAATGACGCCTTTTTCGTCCCAGAAGAGAGTCAGCATAACCTTCCCTGCTGATGGTTCTGTTCGAAACTTCTTTGGTTTTGGTGATGAGGAATGAAGCCATTCCTTGCTCGCTCTCTTCGTTTCCCGTTGGTGGAAGTGAACCCAGGTTTCGTCACCAGTAACGATTCTTGCAAGGAAGCCCTCGTCTTCTCGTTCAAAGTGCCGAAGAAGTTCTTCACAAGCATCAATACGTCGTTCTCTCACTTCAGGAGTCAGCTGCCATGGCACCCATCTTGCAGACACTTTGTGAAACTGGAGCACATCATGCACAATGTGGTGTGCTGACCCATGACTGATCTGTAAACATGCTGCAATGTCATTCAGTGTCACTCGGCGGTTTTCCTTCACTATGGCTTCAACTGCTCCAATGTTCTGTGGAGTCACAACTCGTTGTGCCTGACCTGGACGAGGAGCATCTTCCACAAGTCACAACGTTTGCGAACTTCCTACTCCATTCGTAGCCTTTCTGCTGTGACAAACATGCATCACCGTGGGCGAACAAGCGTACTGTAACGTACTGCCTTTGTTTTCGGATTGCATTTCCTTAGGATTCTTCCAATGAATCTCAGTCTGGCATCTGCCCTACCGACGATCAACTCTATATGATCATTCCATTTTAAATCACTCCTAATGCGTACTCCCAGATAATTTATGGAATTAACTGCTTCCAGTTGCTGACCTGCTATATTGTAGCTAAATGATAAGGGATCTTTCTTTCTATGTATTCGCAGCACATTACACTTGTCTACTTTCAACGTAAGATGCACTACAAAGTTATTAACTTTTCCCATTCCTTCTGAAAATAGTTCAGGAAATTCTTTAAGCAAGCTAGCTACATTGTCTTTTGGATCTAAAGCAGACACTGAATGTACATTGTCTTGGATGCTAAGTCCAAACAAATCAAAGGCATCGAAACCGAATATGTTCTCACTGTCTTATGATTTCAACACAGTAAAATTCACCGTCCTAGTGAGAGATTTGTAAGTGGCAGGTAAACTAAAATGTCCAATCACTGAAATTTCCTATCCGTTGTAAGCAGTGAGGTGCTTCCTTGATTTAGAAAGACGTGGTGAGTCTGTTCGTACACTTCAAGAATAAGCACCTGTGTCGAACTGAATGTTCACATGACGATCAGCATTTCGTAATGAGACAGATAGTTTGTTACAAGGTCGTTGCACAGCATTAGGGTGAGACGGAAGTACAACCTTAATGCTACTTTCGTCAAAACCTGTTTTCGATTTTGAAAACACGGAGTTCACTGCATGTGCAAAAGCCTGTTTTTCCTGGGAGCTGGCAAAATTGGCGATTTTGTGCCGTTGTAAACAAACTGCTTGGACATGGCTTGTTTTTCTACACGTGTAACGCGTTGCGTTATATGATGGACAGTCCTATTTTTTATGGCGAGAAAAAAAATCTAAGGCAAACTTAACTAAATTCACAGGCCTGTTTACCTGTCTACGTGGTTGTCAGCGCGGCTGTTTAAGTACTCGTTGTTGTGGCTGCTTGGGGCGGTCGCGAATAGGTGGAACTCGACCAGACAAATCAAGGTCTGGTCAAACTTATTGGCCTCTATGACACCAAAATCATATTACTCTAAGATCTGTAACGCTTGGGAAAGTGATGGATCAGAGCACGTTAAGATCTGTTCCCTTATTCTAATATCTGGGACATTGAATGTTATTGTATCAAGTATCATAAACCACTGTAAAACTTGCCACAACTGCTCTTAAATTTACACTTCCTAGCTACGCGGGATAGCCGAGCGGTCTGATGCGCCTTTTCGTGTCCTCCCTCGGCCATGGGTGTCTGTGTTGTCCTTAGCGTAAGTTAGTTTAAGTTAAATTAAGTAAAGGGTAAGTGTGGTGTCACCGCCAGACACCACACTTGCTAGGTGGTAGCCTTTAAATCGGCCGCGGTCCATTAGTATACGCCGGACCCGCGTGTCGCCACTGTCAGTGATAGCAGACCGAGCGCCACCACACGGCAGGTCTAGAGAGACGTACTAGCACTCGCCCCAGTTGTACAGCCGACGTTCATAGCAATGGTTCACTGACAAATACGCTCTCGTTTGCCGAGACGATAGTTAGCATAGCCTTCAGCTACATTTGCTACGACCTAGCAAGGCGCCGTATTCAATTGATAATTAATATTATGAAGCATGTACCGTAACGAGAGATGTTCTACGATTGTGGATTAAAGTTAAGTATTACAAGATTTTCGTACTTTATTGCAATTCTCAAGATATTGTCCTGTTCCAGACCTCATGCCAGTCAGCGTGTAATTAAACACGTGCATTTCGGCCTCCTCTAGAAAAACAGTGTTGGCTCTTCTGCCAACCCTACAGTAAGCTTAGGGATCGATGACCTCTGCAGTTTGGTCCCACAAGACCTTACCACAAATTTCCAAATAACATCCTAGTCATGCCCGTTAATTCTGTGTACCACTGGCGGGACGTCTGTTCCGGATTTTTCTGCAAGCGAAAGAACTGATAATTGGTCGCAGCTGTTTGGACTTGCTGGTCACAGTATTTAGTTAATGCTGTGATTACTTGGTCATTGCTGACTTCGCCGGGAGACGCAGCTAGGAATAGTTTTTATATTAATCTGAACAATTAACGTGAACACTGCGGACCTCGCAATCGAAAGGATGTATTGTAACTTTACAGTACCTTGAACACAATGAACTTGACAATGTTCTTGGAACTGAGTCACGTATCAATTCATTCCTCTTCTGTTTTGTTATGTTGCTGCAACTTTGGGATACTGGTCGGCGGCATTTGTTGGGCTGATTGGTTAATTGGTTGTCGTTGTGCGGCCAACGCAGCTTGTGAAGCCAGTAGTTGTTGTTCCGTTGTCAGTAAGGCAGCGACTTCTTGGTTCTGTAACTGGAAAGCTTGTGTTATATCCATCCCACTGGCCGTCTGCGCCTGAAGCGAAGGGGCAGGGAATGGAAGGGGAGGGGAATTCATGGTTTACTGAAATACGTTACATCAAAAAGCGAACAAAGCATCTGAAAACAGAAATTTGATTAGTTCTTCGGCTCCCCGCTTGGAATACATACAGGAACACAACAAATAAGCAAACAGAAACACTTCGACATGAGCACCTCTGCAAGGTAAAACACAAGAGAAGCAAACAGTCTTTGGGCAGGAGGATTATCTCTGATCGTCACTGAATTATCCTCGTTCGCCACTGTAGTGTCCTCGTCGCCACTGCAGTTTCCTCGTTGCCACTGTAGAGTCTTGTACCACAAGGAAGCAAGGGAGAGGATGTTGTTATGGGTGGCCGGTTTCCCCTTTCTACAACACAAATGCGCACGTGGATTAATGCGGATCTTTATTTACATGAACATTTACTTAAGTTGAGCAGAGTCCACGTGATGTGGTTCATCAGTAATAGTCCTCTAGCAGACAACATCGATAATCCTGCTACAGTCACTAATAAGGTCGCTGTGTGCTGTCATAGCCTGTTACGAACTCAGCCTGCTCTGCGAATGAATGACAGACGCCAAACTGGAAGAGTGAGTCAGTTAGTGAGGCTCTCCAGTCAGAGGGCGTTGGCGGCGTGTTGCTTGTCAGTGTGTCTCTGGTCTCTCTTTTGATAGGCGCGCTTGATCCACTGCCTACTATCGATATTCGCGGTGTACGTTTGCCGATCGGTGTGCTGGCAACAGCTTACATCAGTACAAAGACAACAGTGTGGAAGAATCAGTGTACAACAAAGTAGGATATTGAAGTATCGAAGAGTAATGAGACACATTTGAGGTTTCGTAAAGATGTGGATACTGTAATAAGGGAAGCAGCAGTAGATAATTCAGGTGAAGAGGGGTGTACATTTCTAAGAAGTGTAATCACAGATCTTGTAAAGACAATCGTAGTTACTAGGAAGATAATTGCGAAAAATCTTTGGATAACAGAAGAAATACTAAAACTGATCGATGAAAGAAGGAAGTACAAGAATGTTAAGCGTAAGACTGGAATATAGAAATATAAAACACTTAGCAATGAAATAAATACGAATTGAAGGGACGCTAATCGAAATGGCTGCTGGAAAAACTTGGAGAAGTCGAATAAGAAATGAATTTTGGAAGGATTGATTGCATATAGAAAAGTCAAAACAGACTTCGGTGAAATTAGAAGCAAGGGTGGCAACATTAAGAGTGCAATGAGTATTCCAGTGTTAAACACAGAGGAGAGAGCGAATAAATGGGAAGAGTACATCTAAGGCCTCTATGAGGAGGAAGAATTGGCTGATTGAAGGAAAAGTTGAAGTCGACATGGAGGAGATAGGGGATACTGTATAAGAGCAGCATTTAGTTTTGGGAAATCTGAGACGAAATAAGGTGGACGGGACGCATAACACTCCGTCGCAATTTCTAAAATCGTTGGGGTAGTGGCAACCAAACGAAAACTCATGTTGGTGTGTCGAATCTATGAAACTGGCGACAATCCATCAGCCAGGTAACTGGGAGAACTATTAAAAAATCAACTTAGCAGCTCATCCAGGCAAGTTGGTGAACAGAATAATACACAAAATAATGGGAAAGAAAACTGAGAATTTCTGAGATGACGATCAGTTTGTCTGTAGGGAAGGTGAAGGTACCAGAGAGAAGGTTCTGATGTTTCGCTTCATAGTATAAGCAAGACTGAAGATTTGTCGACCCGGAACCGTTCGAGAATGTAAAATGATGCAAAATGTTCGAAATTCTGAGAAAAAAGGAAGCTATGGAGAAAGACGGACATTATAGAACACGTACAAGAACTAAGAGCGAATAATAAGACTTAAGACCAAGAGCAAAGTGCTCGGATTAAAATGGTTCTAAGACAGAGATGCAGTCTTTCGCCCTTGCTGTTCCACCTGTACATCGAATAAGCAGTGCCATAAATAAAAGGAAGGTGCAAGAGTGGAATTAATATTCAGGACGATATCGATGATAAGATTCCCTGATGACATTGCTATCTTTAGTGAGAGTGAAGAAGAATTACAGACTGTATTGAATGGAATGAACAGTGGAATGACTGAAGATATGAACTGAGAGTAAATCGAAGAAAGTCGTAAGTAATGAGAAGTAACAGAAACGAGAATAGCGAGAAACTTAACACCAAAATCGGTGATTACGAAGTAAAAGAAGTTAAGAAATTCTGCTACCTGGACGAAGGAAGAAATTTCTGAGAATTTACATTTGAAGCACAGCATTGCATGGTAGTGAATCAGGGACTGCGGGAAAATCGGAACAGAAGAGAGTCGACGCATTTGAGATGTGGTAAAGCAGAATAGAGTTGAAAAGTAGGTGGACTGGTAAGGAAAGGAATGAGGAGGTTTTCCACAGAATCGGCGACGAAAGGAACATATGGATAAACTGACAAGAAGAAAGGATTAGATGTTGAGGACGTAGTGTGCAGATGCTACTCTGAGATGAAGAGGTTGGCACGGGAAAGGAATTTGTGACGGGCCGCATCAAACCAGTCATGAAACGTGACGACTGAGAAAAAATAAAAACTAAAATATGCCACTGTGATCCCTACACGACAAGCACGAGTCATTAGAGGATCCTCTCGCTTAAGCAAGAAGTCATGAGTTATATGGCTGTGTCCTATGGGAAGACGACTGAGAAGACATCCCGTCAGTGAGACAGGGAGTTGTGGACTTTAGCAGACGCAGGTTTTTGTCTTTCGCTTCCAGCCACTCTTCTTCCCATCTATGCAAACTCTAGACCCCGACAGTGAGAGCACTGTTTGCCGAGACGAGTTACTGGACATACGGGAAGTATTTGGTGCGTAACGTGAGAGGGAAAGTAGGTTGCTGTGGAAAATGGCTCTGAAACAGTTTCATCAGTCACATTAGATTCGTAGCAAGGGACGCCACTGGGATGCATGACAGAACGAGAACGTCGCCAGCAAAATTCACATTTACTGATATGCTCATCAAGGAAATATTCACATTACACAAAGAATTAAGTCTGGGGAGCAAAGAAAACACGATGTACTGAATATGTTAATTGTGATACCTACTGATACACTAAATGATTTAATGAAAACACGGACCGACATATCAAACCGTTAGCTACGACTGCCAATAATGACTAAGTCAGAGCCTAAATTTTACTCTTTCCCTTCAGTCTGAAGCACGTCCTTCTCCATCCAGATTACAAAGCCAAGTGATCGATCTAGTCGGTCCTTCTCCTTCTCCCAAGAAACGAGGTGTCATCTCGTCAACCAGAATCCATAAATTTAGCTACCTACCGTTTCTTTTTTAAACATATTCATTTTCATTATTTAACTGAGGTACTTGCGATAACTTCTGAGTTGAATGTGTGAGAACCATACTGTATCCTTCCTCCACAGCTGTTTTATTTATTAATGACTAATTGAGAAACGCAGCGTTACCCAGATGTGTATTGGTATTTATTTACAGCAGTGCATCCGCGCCCTTATCACGCAGCGTCTGGCCTTGTCCTTAATGTTTATGATGTAGTATTTCCTTAACTATGTGTTGCACAATGACATAATTTTAGAGGAGCATTCAGCGACATATGTGAATACTGTCTGCAAAATATGATGCGAATTGAGTTAGTAGCCAGGAAATAATAAGTCATGCATAATGCGGCAGTTTTCCACACAGCTCACTGTTTATGACGTTGTATTTCCTGACATATGCGTCGTACAACGATTATAATATTGTTGGTACATACAGCATCATACGTGGACACTGTCTGCAAAATTTGTTGCGAAGAAAGTTAGTAACAAAGAACTAGTAAATTTAGACGTCACGCATGATGCGGCGTTTTTTCACATGTCTCATTGGATATGTCATTATATCTCTGAACGTCATGTATTAGAATGACATAATTTTGCACTTACATTCAGCGGTATGTGTGCATACCGTCTGTAAAATGTGTCGTGCATACAGTTAATGGTACAGAATTAATAAATTATAGCGCCATGCCTCATGCGGTACTTTTATTGCATGAGCAGCGGAAAAGTAGTATCTGATGAACATTTTTCCTTTCATTATTTTGTAGAGGTTGTCAGCGATAACAAACTTTGTAAAGGTTTGAAATTATGCAGTCCGCTAAGTATTCTCATTTTCGAATACCGAATGAATAAAGTCGGGAAATTCACGTGCGTCGGGCTACGCTTCTTTTTCACCTCCCCTCCCTCTCCTTCTGAAGGAAAGTGATTCTTACCCCCACCGTGATTGTCTGTCACCTAACACAAAGGTACACGTGTTCCAAGCTTGGTTGAAATCGATTCACTGGTTTGGGAGGAGATGTGGAAAACACACACACACACACACACACACACAGTATATATATATATATATATATATATATATATATATATGGATTACTATTCCTCCTATTTTACTTCGTGGAGGTATATGCAACTAATTGAATGTAGTTTGTTTAGTTGCCATACGCGTTTCCTTCTTTTATTTGGGAAGCATCTTCAGTAGCCTGAAATACGTTTTCTTTTATACGCACAATTAACATATTATGTGGTCGATATAACGTGCTGCTATATTACATTTTGTCGTGTCTTGGTCTTCTTTTTAGGTTAAAAACAACTTTTGTGCTACAAGGTGTCTCGCCTTATGTACCCCTACCAATGGGTAGCCCCGCGAGAGGCGCATCCGAGAACGTATCAAAAAGACTTCGAATGGTTCAAAATGTTCCACAACATTTGACAGTGTTCTGGAAAGTTCCACAATGGTCTAGGATGTTCCATGATGTTCCAGAACATTCTGGAGTTTTCCAGAATGTTCCAGATTATTCCTGAACATTCTAGAACATCTCGGATCGTTGTGGAACATTCCGGAACATTCTGGAATATTGTGGAATACTATCGAATACTCTAGAATGTTCTGGAATTTTCTCGAATACTCTTGAATGTTCTGGAATGTCCTGGAAAATTCTAGAGGGCGAAACTTTCCAGCCCTTATGTCTTCAAAAATACACCCTTCAGGTAAAAAGGGAACCTTCTTCATGGATAGGGAGTAGAGGACTACCACATAATATAACTTTCTTAGTCACACCGGGACTCACTTATGCGTTTTAGCGGCTAGCACGTTGTATAGTTACCTTTATAATATATATTGATTAAATTACATGTTTGATCTTAGCCTCGTACCCTAAGTCATGCTGTAGAGATCGGTGGCGTGGCTCGTGCTCCACCCTCGCTACAAACATGAGAGCAGCCGCCGGTCCCACTTCAGTTCCTACCGCATGCAGTCGTTGCCTTCGCTGTAAAGGTCACCAACTCGGGGCCACTCACCTTGGGAACATGCTCCCGTAGACTCAGTTGTTGGGTGATATGTCACAGAGTGTAGAAAGTTGTCTCAAAACCACACAAATTTGCTTGGAGAACTCGAAGAGTGATCTTTAACGTGGTACGGAAATTTGTGACCTGCGCCTTCTTCCTGTCTCACAACCACAGTTTAAACTTTTTTCATTACACGTCCCCTTCTCGCTAGAGCAGGGCGGGCAGTTGGAGAGTTCACCTTTCCTTTCAGCCACACATTCGCGTAGGCTGGGAGTTAGGCACAGGGAATTCAAACTCCATACCTTGACTTAAAGGATGTGAAAAATTTGCGTATAACATTATTGCGGGAGGGGAAATACAAAGTGATTAAATTTTTGTGAGTGTTTTCATAGAAGCGCATTTTCACTGAAAGAGGTTAGCAGTTAAGGCATTTGATTCGAGGTCGGCGAAAGCTTTGTAAAGAAAACAAGTTTAGAATGTGGCAT
Organism: Schistocerca piceifrons; assembly: GCF_021461385.2. Lineage (NCBI taxonomy): Eukaryota > Metazoa > Arthropoda > Insecta > Orthoptera > Acrididae > Schistocerca > Schistocerca piceifrons. Next base: position 407,451,326 of record NC_060138.1, on the reverse strand, counting down.
TGTAACTGACAAATGGTCGTTAATATACACATGAAAAGAACGGCACTAATATAGAACCTTGTGGAACGTCATATTTCATTATTTCTTCATCTGCTAATGAATTTGACGAAAGCTCTTTGAATAAATTCCAAGAACATTTCTTTCTCATATGATGTTCCTTAATGTCACACAGGAAAGACACGTATCTCTTTGCCGGTAGAATGTCATGCAAACAAAGAAAAATCGTAGCTGTGTCGCAACAGTACTAATACTAGTGCTCAATGGGTCGCTATACTTGGGTTCCGCTGAACGGATTTATTCCTCTCAAACGTTTTTTATTTTGATTAGTTTTGTTTTTCTATCGTGTTTGTTACCAGTCAGTTGTGCTATGATATAAAATCATACTCGCCCAGAATAAGAACTTTTAAAAGGAACCTGTTTCAGCGAGAAAGCCTTGATTGCTATCTATTAATTGATGATGCTGGCCATGTAGTGAGCCTTGCACGTGTGCAGAAGTGAGTATTGCTTCTCCTTACGATGCACTTATTACCGGGACACTTAAGCATCTGAAATTTTTCATTTATGCAATGCTGTCACCTTCATGTAACTTATGAATCGATGCCTTATAGAGATGCGATAATATCATCTTCTCTCGTGGTGAATGTGTTTAGGGTAATTGACTACTTAATGTAGACTTTTCGAAAGATATAACTGAAGAAGGTCAATTCTCCTCAACAAATTTTTTCAGTCCTCTAAATCTCTAATAACAAATTATTCCTTTGTACCACAGTTCAAGCAAAAGTGCTAATAAAGCTGGAAATTTTCTCTCTCATCCTATGGTTTAAGTTTTAATATCAGGTTTTATTTCCTTGCTGATGCAAGACTGTTTTCTGGCTTGCCATGGAATTTTTTTTGTGTCTGTTGTTTGGGTTTTCAGGGAAGAAAATTGTTTCGTTGTATACTTTTAAATTTCTGCAGAGTAATTAGGTGATGTTACAGTAGAAGGTATTAAACACTTTTTTAAAACATTTTCTATGCTATTTGATTCCCTTGTAACCGTGAAATAACTTGAAAAAATATTTCAGACTGCTATGAACTGATCAAAATACTAGTCTCGTAGAAATAAACAGATTAGTCGATTCTGTCATTGTCGGGAAGATAGCAAATCATCTTTAAAAGAATAGGATTTTTCGGATATACGAGCCGTGATTAAAAAAATAGGGTGAATAATTTTATTTGAAACAAACTAGTAAGCTTACATAGAATTTGATTTAATCGTTTTCTCTGACCAGCAAATGCACTTATCCCAACGTTGCATCCATGACTGGAAGCATTTCTGGAAGGCTTCTTTTGGAAGGGCGTTCAACCGCTCCGTCGTGGTCTTCTCAATGCCAGGAATGTTGTCGAACCGTTTCCACTTAAGCACAAATTTAATTTTTGGGAAGAGATAGAAGTCGCATGGTGCTAAATCTGGCAGACACAGAGAGGAACACTTTCCGTCGAAAAACTAACGAATCAAAAGCGAAGTGTGGCAAGACACGTCGTCACGATGAAGAAGGAAGCCATTGGCCCATTCTTCTGGTGTCGTTCTTCGTACATTGTTTTGCAAATGATGTAGTATTCAGTTGTAAAATCCGGCGTTATTGTTCCCCTTGGAACGGACTCTGATCACAATATCGAAAAAAATTAATAATTCATGACTCTGATAATCGGTTTTGACTGACGTGTCTTCTTAAGGCGAGGAGATTCACAGGTTTTCCATAGGGAACTCTGAATTTTCGTCTCAGTGTCATACTCATAGCCTCAAGTTTCATCTCCAGTTAAAATTCTTAACATGAAATCCAGATCTGAAACAAGACGATCCTTCAACTTCGTGCAGAGTGACACACTATTTTCCTTCTGATCATCACTCACGAACCTGGGAAGAAATTTTACACTCACTCGTCTAATTTGCAAATTATCTATTAAAGTGCTTTGTACGGACCCGCACGAGAAACTAAGTTCTTTCGTAAGCCCTCGAATAGTTATTTGCCTGTTTGAACGAACAATTTTTGCACATTTTCCACATTTTCTTCCGTTTTTCACCTTTAGAGACGCGCCGAGCGTTGCTTGTCTTCTACCAGTCATCTCCTATTTTAAACTACTTATCACACTTGTAAACAGTCTTCAGAGTTACATAATAATCGTCACACACCAATTTCAACATTTCATGAATGTCTTTGGCACTTTTTTGCAACTTGAAGAAGAACTTAATGTTCACGCGTTGTTCGAAATCCACGATGCGCGACAGACACGTTAAAAACAACCTCACTCTAACGTCCGTGGAGCTGACTGGCAAGTTAGAACACGTTTCAACTAGACGCTGATTGTCTCAACCGATCAGGCTATTAGACAAATTATATTAGATAGTTGTATCGTCAGAAATTGCTTCTAAAAACAAAAATTATTCACTTTGTTTTTTTATCACACTTCGTAATTTTATACCGTAAGCAGCTAAGGTAGATGATGGAATATGGCAGTACATGAAAACGTCACAAATTGAATTTACTTGCCTTTTTAGGTCTTAAGTAGTCACAAAGGAATTGTTGTATTTGCCATAGACTTGGGTGAGCGTTAAACGCGAGAGTAGTGACTTATAATTAACTGGAGCCTAGGATCCAGGGAAAGTTAGAAGACTAACGGATGAATAGCAAACAATTAATAACTACTGCCCACTTTTTTAATCTTTTAATTTCAGTAAATAATGTTTTTGAAGTTTGAGCTTCGTAGCTAGCACAATATGTGCGAAAAGATATAGGCATCACATAGAGAGAAGCCTTCCTCGAGGACCAAGTAGCCCTTGGCACTTCATTTCTTTTAGTTGTAAGCAGAAAATAAATGCACTCCAACATTCGAATTTGGAAGTCGCGGGTAAGTCACCACTGGATTAGCTATCTACTTGACACTGTGCCAAACTCACATGATATTTCGCTAAACATTCGAGGAAACCACAAGTCATCCATATTATAAGATGAAAATACTAAAGGCCATACACACCAACAGCTCTTGTAGATTTCATAACATGTTCTCAGAATATAGAAATAATTTGTTTATCTGCTCAGGGTGACCAGAAACATCATGTCACTGAAAAACCGTTTTAGTCGTTTATGTAAATAGCAAACGAATAATGGCACATAAACTGTACAATGTTGTGCCATCAGTGTAGAAGTACAGTGACGTGGCGATGAGCGACTGTTTCACCCTCTGCCTTAGGTATCATGATTTCGGTACGCCCCTTTCAGAATCGTAAATTTCGGCTTTCGAAACAGGGGCAGTTACTTCTCCTTCAAAAAGTTCCTCGCAAGGCTGAGAGGAGGAACCCTTTCCAGTCCCAGTCCTCTTAGAAAGAAAGCATTCCTTATTGCCGAGGGCCGGACACAGCTGACTTTCTGACCGCTCAGCCACGAAATAGACCACATATACAACAACAACATCGTTCATCTTATGAACATCAGGCACGAAGCTGTTGACTGCAAGAATATGTAGCTTCGATGATCTTTATGTAGGTACCAGCCCACAAAGGCATGTTACAAGATGCGTATGTGGGCCTCCACATAAAGAGCGTGACGCACAACGCCCTACTTATAAACGATTTCATTCTTGAACTTAAAGCTAGGCCGTTTAACGCGCGAAAAAAAGTGGCATAAGAACAGCGACAATGAGGAATCCAGTGTTATAATATATAAACTACACTGCCCAGATGTATGGGCTTGAGATGATGCAGGCGGCACCCAAAGTCCGTCACAAGGATGCACTTCCAGCAGAGAGACATTTCTAGTCTCTTCCATAGGCTATATATATACTGGAGCCTTCACAACATGTTCATTTGATATTATACCAGGATGCGATTTGAAAAACATATTATTGTCATTTGATTAGAACTGCTATCATCAAGTCACTGAATGCAAGAGACCAAAGAATTTGGATCTCTAATTTCCAAACAGTATCACAACTATCCTCGCACCCGAAAGCTAAACTTATAGCGGTATCACGCACCTTTTAATAGAATGCACCTGCACATAAAATTGAGTGTAGTTTCAGGGAGAGCTTCTGTTGCGTGAGCTGTTTCTTACAACACTTTCTTTACAGCTTTCAAATGTACTAATGATTTAATGCTGTACTGGCTGCGTGGTACGTATAAGGGACAATCAAATGAAAACCAAACAGACGGAAAAAAGTAAGTGAACAGTTTATAATTTAAAAGTAATCGACATAACTGTTAATATACTTATCCCACTGAGAGACAAGACACTCAATGCCTTCACGGAAAAATGTTCGCTGTTGCTAACGGAACTGTGATTGTCTCCAGGCTTGCAATTCTTCGTCCGAAGCCAGCCGACAAGTTGTCAAGGTTGCTTCGACTACACTCCAGCAGATTCGCTGGGAAGCCTTTGAGCAACAGCCGACCGGAATGGCCGTGTGGTTCTAGGCGCTACAGTCTGGAGCCGAGCGACCGCTACGATCGCAGGTTCGAATCCTGCCTCGGGCATGGATGTGTGTGCTATCCTTAGGTTAGTTAGGTTTAATTAGTTCTAAGTTGTAGGCGACTGATGACCTCAGAAGTTAAGTCGCATAGTGCTCAGAGCCGTTTGAACCTTTGAGCAACATCCATGAAGCCTCGAGCTCTCCCTGCGCGGTTTCCATATTTTTGGAGCTATGAAGAAAGACTTTCGTGACTGCTTGCTTCGGACCAAGCGGTGCAATCCAGGGTACAATCATGGATCTGTAGGCAACATTTTTTCGTGAAGGCATTGATCATCTTTCTCACAGTGGGATAAATGTATTAACTACTGCATTATGGCGATTGCTTTTAAATTATAAAGTTTATTTCCACTTGTCTTGTTTTCATTTGACTGCAACTTTTACAACAAATGCCGTTATCATATGTAATACTTACTTAATTTCACTGATGTTGTTGTTGTTGTGGACTTTAATCCAAAGACAGATTTAATGCGGCTTTCCACTCTAGCCTGTTCTGTGCAAGTCTCTTTATTCCTGTGCAATCATTGCAAGTGCTTGAAAATACCTATTACATCCAAGCGATATCCACTAATTTTTCCTCCTTCTACAGTTCCACCTATTACCAAATTAACTATTCCTTGATGAGTCAGGATGTAGTCCATCAGCCTACTCTTCGTTAGTCAAGACCTGAAATAATGTTCTTTTCTCCCCAATTCGATTTCATGCAGCACCTCCTCAATAGTTACCCGACCCAAGTACCTAATCTTACCACAATTCTGTTACACAACAATTTAAAACTGCTACTTCTCCTCTTGTCTGTGCTGTTTATCGTTCACGTTCCACTTTTATTTAACATTGCATACTAGTCTAAGATTTTCAGTAATGATTTATCAGAACTTAAATTTGAATTAGATGTTAACATATTTCGCACATAAACATGTCGCTTGAATACATTATTCTGTGTTCCGTTACCCTTGTTTTACATCTGTCGATGCTCATCCTATAATTTCTTTGCAACACAAATTAGAGTGTCATTAGTAAGCGATAAGGATTTTATTTTCTCTCCTTGAACTTTAATTCATTTATTTCAGATTTATCCTTGATTTTCATAACTTCCTGTTAAGTATACAGCTTGAATAACATGGGTGAGGTATGATTTCTATATGACTTACAGATAACATTTCGATACTTGTATTATATCCCTGATAACTTCACAATATCAAATTATATTTCAAATTATGTATGCATATAATGGAATTTAGAGCCGTTAGAAAAGAAATTTCATGATGTACAAATATAAAATAAAACTGGTGTTTCCGGAAATTCTAAGCTATTTACAATGTCATCAAATCGTGCCAAGATGTTGCGTCTGATAAAATTCTCTCATACAGGTTTTGAATATCTTATCAGGTGACAAGATTAGCTGCAAAATGCCAGTCACATCATACAGGACTGATGGAAGATAATCAACACATTCGAGTCCGATGTATCACTGAAAAGACCTTCAGTGAGTATTGTACCTAAGCTCAGTACCGAGATTTGCACGTGATCTTCTGCTAGTATCAAAGTCCTTGTTTCGAGATAAACCCTATGCTGGATTTCCTAACGTATTTTAGGGATGCTGTCAACATTCCAAAATCGGCCTGGAAAAGAGTTTTACGAGTCATGGTGTTTATCCATGATGCCAATACTTTTGTTCTTGTATTAGTACTTTAGAAAAACTGTAACAGTTTCGAAATATATTCAGAAAAAGCAAAACTGTGCAAGGTAAATAAAGAGGGGCCTTTTTTAAAAAAATTAATTGAATTTTGTTTTCTGTGTTATACAACGAGCACATCTCTGAAAATACTAATCGTACATTGTGATTAATTTCTAACTCACGTTTGCTGATAGAAATGAAAAGTGATACCCCGTGAAGTCCCAGTCCGTTTTCTCTCACACTCTGTGATGTTCATAACACGATTAAACGAAGTTATTATATCATTAAAGACTAATTATGCTCGAAACTGACGTCCGTCATCGACATCCGTATGAAGTGGAACCCTATGGGCGTGACTACACTCTTGTGTTCGTTGTTACGTGTAAGAAAACAGACTCTGAGTTTGTCGCCATACCTGAAATATATGCTGTGTCAGCTAATGATGACTGCTGGCTAGAAGCTGGTATGAAGCTACAAGTCTTCCCATCTCTTACCAGACATGCTCTCTTTGTGACACATCAGAGGACCAGACAAGTCAAAGGTCTAAACTGAACTGTGGGTCCCTGAATCACTCTGCTGGAATACGCCGCTTGGTAGCCTCGTTATGAAGGGTTTGACAGGATTTACCATTCGTGCCACGTTCTGGCGTGATATGGTGAGGATTCAGCCTCTCTTCAACATTTACCATATCAGATCTATTATGATATCCAATAGACTCCTAATCCAATTCCAGGGACTGGAGAGGTGTGTGTCACAAAAACTGCATATTGCTCTGACCTTTCACCAGGTCATCTGCGCACACACTCTGATGACTACAAACAAGTGCGTGGCTCGGCGCTCAACAAGACAAAATGCCATTAAATGTCTAAGTTAAACAGTCTTTCACCACGTAACTGGCTGCCCAGACTTCAGCTACTGTCATCCATCTTTTCATCAAAACCAACTGGGCAATACTGTGATCTCGCAATGCAGTCCTAGAATCTAGAAGGATCCAGCTGTTGTCCTGAGTCCATCCCACCGCCACTCGCCCTGCAGTGCCGCCATCTGCCTGTCCGATCACCATTATGTCCCCATACACCTCAAGCCAATGAACTTTTTCAAGTCCTGCAAGGTGACGATAAGATGTACGTACACGTCTCTTGTGCTCGCTGTGTTGCTATCTCCACCTGAAAAGTTTCAGTAACGCTAGGCACATCCTGTAACATGGATGGACTAATTTATCCGGGCCCTGGCAAGGTAAATCCAGGTTGCAATCTGAGTCTTGACCATGTCAGGCTATCAAATTCATCCTTACCTGCAGGAGGTTCCATTTTAGTAATTACCTGGGCGGTGGACAGAGATTAAAACTCAAAAATAAACAAGGTTTTCATTCAAAGGTTCATACACTGAAAATCAGGATCTTATACATTGCCGAAACAACCTTTACAACAAAGAAATCACTGCAGAAGGTGAGCTTCATTAGGCGCCCTTGTTCAAGGTAATGAACAGCCAGGCAATAATTACTAGAACTCAAAGCAGTATTCGTTGACGCTTTTCGTTCGCACCATATAACTACGACTGCTGCTGTCTGGAGAGAAAATGGCGCTTAGCTGACCGTGCTCGAGAGCTTTATGAATTTCAGACCTCAAGAAATTGGGTCTCTCTCCAATTTCTGAGAAGCGCAGTGGCCAAATTCTACCTGCTAGGACACTGAAATCAGCAAATGTTTCATCCCTCGGAGGTTTCCCATCCTGCCTTGACGCCAACTGGCGCCGGGGCGGGCGGTTTTCTTAGCGACACGCCGCTTCGAACAATAAATAGCCTTTATCATGTTTCCCGCATTCCAACGCTTGTCGCCATTTTGATGAAAATAGAAACTTCTCTCACGCTGATATTAGAGATCAGTTTCTGAGATACTGCTCGCCAGTACGTCAGGAAATTGGCTATCAAATCTCATTTGGTTTCAAAGAAGGGACCCATATTCCGTTGGAATTTGATATGAATTTAATTAATTAGAGTCCTCGTATTTGTTAATTGGCTTTACGTGCTCTGTCATGTACGCGTCTTGTCACGTTACGAATGTGACTTGGATTGCAGCATCACAACCGAAAATCCATTATGCACTCACCTGATTCTTCATATGTAGAAATGATTCTTTTCCCGTACTAAAAATATTGAAAGCCGGTTCTTCTAAGCATAAAATTGTAACTGCCATATCGCACAGGTGTGGAGTATCAGTGTAGCGCTGTTTCAAAGAGTTCATGGCGTAACACTTCCCAGTTTCGTCAATAGCGAAACACCTCGCTACTCTGTCGAGTCGGTGTGTACAAGAACTCTGTGAATCTCTTACGTCGATTGGAGATGAGTTTGAATGGTTCTGATGTTTTGGTAAGTGTTCAACTCTCTTTTTATTCAGTGAGCATTTTTTCGAACAAACATACGTACTTGCGATGGGGAGAAATATGTCACTTAATATTCCAGAATGCCCGTGGAAGATTCTGGGGATTGTGGAGTAGGCGCCTTCGAAATCTCCTTGCTTGTTCAGATAGATAGAGTTCCTCTTGGAAGTGAGAAGCTACGCAGCGTTTCAGAACATATGAATTTAGTCCTTCCGAATTTTCGCTTCACGATGAGGGGGAAGCATGGCTGCCTCCCTGTCCTTGATATATCGTTGATGAGGAGGGCTGATGGTACGTTGGAAGCCAAGTCATAATGATTTGTATCTTCAGGCTAATAGTTGCCACCATCAGGCTCTGCTTGGAGGGGTAGTTCGTACCTTGGTTCATAGGGCCCATGTCATCTCAGATCTCAAACGTTTGTCAGTTGAGTTAGCCAGCCTCAACGTTGCCTTTTGCTAGAATGGCTTTACAGAAAGACAAATGAGACGCGCCTTGCGGATTCGACCAACCCTCAATCGGGTGAGTTATGAAAAACGAAATGGCATGTGAGTCTATGTCCTATTTGCCTTATGCAGGTTCCAACTGGACAGGTAGTATTCTGAGGAAACAGGTTGTGAAATGTGTTCCTAGAGCACTATCTGATAATACAGCCCTTCTTTAAAGGATGATCTTGATTTGGGGAAGGAGGGAGCCTACCGTATGCCTTGCAGTTGTGACATGTCATCTATTGATCAGACCATTAGAACTGTGGAGGACAGGTGTACTGAGCGTAAGCGTCATACGCGCTTACAATAGACGAGCAAATCTGCTCTTCCAGAACAATGACTTGGCACCAATGGAACGTAGCAACACAGAGATTCTTGCAGGTACTGGGGTAGTGTTATTATAAGGAAGCAGTTGTGATTAATTTAGTAAGTGACCTTAAAGAGACGGAGGTGTTTGCTTATATTTTACTTGTAGTCCTGCTCTCTCCCTGGTCGAGTTACTGCTTCTTGATCACCTACTGGTATTTAATATTCACTGTCGATAACTTCCAATTTTGCTCTCCTTGGCTTGTGTGGTGGTGCTACTTGTTTGTTGTGTGTGTTGGCTTTCTGCATATGACCTGGATACGGAGATTTTAAATTTCCATCGAAGCGCTCTCTCGTTACATTTGTGACTTGAAAGCGATGGGCTGTTCACGTCTCGAAATATCGGCAGTTGCTATAGACATCATCCCGCTGCATTCCCGTTAAGCTGTTTGAACATATCTCGGTGTAAAGCAAGCTTTAGATATGAAGTTTTTCTTGCCTTGGAATTGCCCAAGTCCGCCGGAATGCACAATGGATCACTAGTTTCGGCAGGGCTAAGCTGCCATCTTCAGATCCTCAGTGCACAGGTTATGAAATCATGCAGTGTGATAAACTGCACCTTTGTTTTTGTACAATCTTAACAGACTCATGATGAAAAGAGAGTAAACATTAAAAAATATAGCTGTGTCCATATGAAAACACAGAGTCACACAAGTGTGGCACATCAAGGAGTCTCGCATGTATCTGAGTTGACTGCCAGCTGTCAGCCAAAGTATTTTCAGCATTCACACATTTCTCAATATATCCATCATGCTTTCATGTTACTTGTTGCCACATATAAAATAATTATTTTTATTAAAATACTTTGTGTCTGCTGAAAAGATACAGAACTGCAGCACGTTTAAAACCAGCGTCCATGATAGAGATGTGTCTCGCAATCCAACACCACGAGGAAGCGGCACAGTCCTGGGACTTCTCAGCACATCTCGTCTATGAGCACTCTGTTCATCTCCTCTTATCCCTTTCCTTATCCATATGCTACTCCCTTTATATATGACTGGTTGACAATTCATACAGTGCAATAGGTGTTTAAATTCTGGTGCTGAAACTATTAAAATATAGAACTGAATGAAAAGGTCCGCTATAGCTGCGTTTGTTTAAGTCGATTAGAGACCCTCATAACCAGTTTCGTAGTTTTTAGGATGCATCCTCTGGTGTACATAAATGCTATGTCGTACAATATAGGGAGTTGTTACAGAATGCCGCAGAGTAACAGTTGGCGTGGCCATGTAAAGTTCTCAGTCCTCTCCAGCTTTTAAAAAACCTCATCGATGATGAATGTCCAGATTGCGTTAAAATCGATTAAAATATGTTCCTGTGGCCTTATGTCAAGCAACAGACGATGCCTTCTCTGTTCATCTGCTCTTTACCCTCTGTCCATCACCTCCGTCTATCTTCTGCACCCCCATCTTTCTGTCCATCTAGTCGTCCCTCCTCTCTACACACATCTCCTCCTCCCCCTCTCTCTGTTCATCTCCACTTCTCTACTGTCTCAGTTCATCTTCTCCTTTTCTCTATCTCTCTCTGTCCATCTCCTTCTCCTTCCTTACTCCGGCTCCTCCCGCCTCATATCTATGCCCCTGTCCTCCTTCTCTCTCTCTGTCCACCTCTTCCTCCCCCTCTCTCTCCCCGCTAGGAGGCTGCTGGTTCTCACCCAACAGTATCTCTTTCCAGATACTATGAAGTACACTGAAGCGCCAAAGAAACTGGTATAGACATGTGTACTCAAATACAGAGGTATGTAAACAGGTAGAAAATGGCGCTGCGGTCGGCAACGAATATATAAGACAACAAGTGTCCGACGCAGTTGTTAGATGGGTTACTGGGGACACAGCATCTCCGAGGTAGTGATGAATTGGGAATTTTCCCGTACGACCATTTCACGAGAGTACCGTGAATATCAGGAATCCGGTAAAACATCAAATTCCGGACACCGCTGCGGCCGGATAAATATCCTGTAATAACGGTACAAACGACGACTGAAGAGAATCGTTCAACGTGACAGAAGTCCAACCCTTTCGCAAATATCTGGAGATTTCATTGCTGGGCCATCGACAATTGTCAGCGTGTGAACCATTCAACGAAACATAATCGATATGGACTTTCGGAGCCGAAGGCCCACTCGTGTACCCTTGATGACTGCACGGCATAAAGCTTTACGCTTTGACTGGGTCCGTTAACACCGACCTTGTACTGCTGACGTTTGGAAATATGTTGCTTGGTCGGACGAATCTCGTTTCCGAGAGGATGGACGTGTACGGGTAGGCAGACAACCTCATGTATCCATGGACCCTGCCTGTTAGCAAGGGACTGTTCAAGCTGGTGGAGGCTCTGTAATGGTATGGGACGTATGCAGTTGGAGTGATACGGAACCCCTGATACGTCTAGATACGACCCTGACAGGTGACACGTACGTAAGCATCCTGTGTGATCACCTGCTTCCATTGATGTCCATTGTGCATTCTGACGTACTTGGGGAATTCCAGAAGGGTAATGCGACATCCCACATGTCCAGAATTGCTACAGAATGGCTCCAGGAATACTCTTCTGAGTTTAAACTCTTATGCTGGTTACCAAACGCCCCATACATGAACATTATTGAGCGTATCTGGGATGTCTTGCAACGTGCTGTTCAGCAGCGATCTCCACCCACTAGGATAGCCCTGCAGGATTCATGGTGTCATTTCCCTGCAGAAATGCTTGAGACATTAGTCGAGTCCATGCCACGTTGTGTTGCGGCACTTCTGCGTTCTCGCGGGAGCCCTACACCATATTAGGCAGATGTACCAGTTTGGCTCTTCAGTGTTCACACATATTAGTAGACATATTTATTTAGGACACGTACATAAAAATACTGTATGCAAAGTATGTTGCGAATAGGGTTACTAGCAAGGAAATAACGAAAGCTAAAACGATATGCCTGATGCGACAGTTTTATTGTATGCACAGCGAAAATATAGTAAGCGATAAACTTTTTTCTTTCATCATTTCTTGTGGGTGGGAGAGAGAAAAAGTCTGATAAAGGTTTGAAATTATGTGTAAAGTCACTAGCTGCACTAATTTTCAGATACCGAATGAATATAATCTGGCTATTTGCGCATGGTGAGCTAGGCCCGTTTTGCACCACCACCCGCACCCATTCGGGAAATAGGTGGTACTTAGCTCCATAGTGGTTCTTTCCAGACAGTACGTGACGTGTTTTATAATTCCGGTTGAAGTCGATTCAGTAGTTTAGGAAGATATGGGGACATACATACATGCATACATACAGACAGACATTCATTTTTATATGCGTGCTTTCTGACATGACAATGAAAACTACTGAAGCATTGAGGGCTGGTCGTAAGTGGAGCTTGGATACCTCATTCAGTTAGAATATTGTTTCAAAAGGCACAGCTCCGCTTTTGAGTCCCAGTCTGATCCACAGTTTTAATATGCTATGAAGTTATAAAGAAGGGCGCACTCTGCTGCAGAGTGAAAGATTCATTCTCGAAATGCAAACCGCTGATAAGAGAATGAGATTGCTTGCAGTCTCTGCTATCGAGTGGAGGGATTCGCAATCGTTGGAGACGGCAGACTCTGAGCAGGAGAGGTGTTCCACCGGCGGGGCTCTGGGACGTCCCCAATCAAATTCGCGACTGCAAAGCCGAGAGGGAGGCCCGAATAGTGAGTTGCGACAACTCCAGGAGCTTCCCTCGATGGCGCAGCCAGCCCACAACTCGACGACGACAATCTCTGAATGGAGTTCTTCAGTTTGCTGGCCTTATGCTGCGTCTTCACGGGGTCTGAAGGTTAATCTGTCTGGGTCCAGTTAAATGTAAATGTTTGCGAATTGCATAAGAGAGGCGGGACGCGGCTACCAGCCACTTATTCATTTGGTCGGATGTGGGAAAATACATATCCAGGCAGGCCGTACCACTGGCTCTCCTCGTTAATCGGCCGGACTGATCCGATTCGACGCCGGCGCGTCTCCCCGAATCCCAGAAGCGGCATGCTAATTATCACCGCGGATCAAAATGTGCACTGAGTTACTTGGGAATTGTTTCTATTTATTTAAACAAGAATGGAAAACAATTCGACATGGATGATAATGCTAGAAATAGTAGAACGTATTACACTACTGGCCATTAAAATTGCTACACCACGAAGTTGACGACCTACAGACACGAAATTTAACCGACAGGAAGAAGATGCTGTGACTTGCAAATGATTAGCTTTTCAGAGCATTCGCACAAAGATGGCGCCGGTGGCGACACCTACAACGTTTCCAACCGATTTCTCGTGCACAAACAGCAGTTGGCCGGCGTTGCCTGGTGAAGCGTTGTTGTGATGCCTCGTGTAAGGAGGAGAAATGCATACCATCACGTTTCCGACTTTGTGAAAGGTCGGATTGTAGCCTATCGCGATTGCTATCGTAACGCGACATTGGTGCTCCCGTCGCTCGAGATGCAATGACTGTTAGCAGTATATGGAATCGATGCGTTCAGGAGGGTAATACGGAACGCCGTGCTTGATCCCAACGGCCTCGTATCACTAGCAGTCGAGATGACAGGAATCTTATCCGCATGGCTGTAACGGATCGCGCACCCACGTCTCGATCCCTGAGTCAACGGATGGGGACGTTTGCACGACGACAACCATCTGCACGAACAATCATGATGTTCGCATCAATGTTTGGCGACATCGCGGTGAACGCACATTGGAAGCGTGTATTTGTCATCGCCTTACTGGCGTATCACCCAGCGTGATGGTATGGGGAGCCATTGGTACACGTCTCGGTCACCTCTTGTTCGCATTGACGGCAGTTTGAACAGTGGACGTTACATTTCAGATGTGTTACGACCCGTGGCTCTACCCTTCTTTCGATCCCTGTGAAACCCTACATTTCAGCAGGAAAACGCCCGACCGCATGTTGGAGGTCCTGTACGGGCCTTTCTGGATACAGAAAATGTTCGACTGCTGCCCTGTCCAGCATATTCTCCAGATCCTTCACCAATTTAAAAACGTCTGGTCACTGGTGGCCGAGCACCTGGCTCGTCATAATACGCCAGTTACTACTCTTGATGAACTGTGGTATCGTGTAGAAGGTGCATGGGCAGCTGCACATATACACGCCATCCTAGCTCTGTTTGACTCAATGCACAGGCGTATCAAGGCCGTTATTACTGCGAGAGGTGGTTGTTCTGGGTACTGATTTCTCAGGATCTATGCACCCAAACTGCGTGAAAAAGTAATCACATGCCAGTTCTAGTACAATATATTTGTCCAATGAATACCCGTTTATCGTCTGCATTTCTTTTTGGTGTAGCAATTTTAATGGCCAGTAGTGTAGTTATGTGAATCTTCCTGCGTGATTAAAACCATTTCGTCCAGGAGTACTAGACGCGCAAGGTACGCAGGAGAAAGTCTGTGAAGTTTGGAAGGTAGGAGATAAGATAAAGAAAGTTAAACCGCGATATACACAGTTTCAGTCTGCCTGAAAGTTTCAAATCAGTGAACACTTTACTGCAGAGTGAAAACTGATTGAGGTATATTAGCGGCCGGTTGAAAATATTTTGGTGTTATACATGTAGTAGACTACCAGGAATTAACAGTTAAACTGTGACTGACCCAATATAGCAAGGTGATGCCATGGGTCTTCCAGTAGGAATATCTCCATCTCTCTTTACAAATTACTCTTCAGTTTGGCTCAGTTAGGCCGGTCGGAGTGGCCGAGCGGTTCTAGCCGCAACAGTCTGGAACTGCGCGACCGCTACGGTCGTAGGTTCGAATCCTGCCTCAGGCATGGATGTGTGTGATGTTCTTAGGTTAGTTAGGTTTAAGTAGTTCTAAGTTCTAGGGGACTGATGACCACAGAAGTTAAATCCCATAGTGCTCAGAGCCATTTGAACTATTTTTTAGCTCAGTTATAATATTAATTTGTCTGAAAATATTATGTTTATGTACCACACTGAAATTTATTAACGAAGTGAGATCGTGTGTTATTGTGTATATAGCGACGGAAAAAATCGCAACACCAAAAAATAATTAATATATAGTAATGAAATTCTGGGACTACGTTTGCCTTCTTCCTTCTTCTATCTTCTTTTAGTGTTCGAGGTTGGTTTGCAGCAGAGCGCCATTCCTCTCTTTTGTCTGCTTTCCTTTTCGTTTCGACGTTTGTGTTACATCCAACTTCATTCATGATTTGTTGCATGTATGATATCCTTGGTCGCCCCCACCGATTCCTTTTCTCAATAGCTCCTTCTGCTATTGTTCCAATGATGTTGTTGTATCGTAGGACGTGCCCCACAAGTTTGTCTCTTCATGTTTGGATGTGCCTCCACAAGGATCTGGTTTTCTGTACTTTTCTTAGCAGCTCTTCATTTGGTACTTTGTCTCTCCAGTTGATTTTCATCACCCTTCTATAGCACCGCATCTCCTGGGCCTCTAGCCGTTGTCTCTCTTCTCTTCCCATTGTCCAAGTTTCACATCACTCCAAACGAAAGTTTTCATCATACGTTTCCTTATTTTCACACTGATGTTCTTGCTGGTGAGTAAGTTCATCCTCCGATTAAATGCAATTTTGGCCTTTTATATTCTGCTAGCAATTTCTTTCTGGGTTCTACCATCCCTTGTGATTTTGCTTCCCAGGTAAGTAAATTCCTCTATCACTTCCAGTTCCTCTGTTCCAATTCTCATTCTCAGAGGTTCATATTCTGCTCCTGTACTGCATACGATCACTTTAGTCTATTTCTTGTTTATTCTCATTCCATACTGATTGCTTGGAATCCTTTCCATTGCTCTGAGGACTTCCTCTAGATCATCTTTTGTTCCCGTGACTATAGCAATATTATCTGCATAACGTAGCATGTCTATCTTCTGCCCATTAATTTAGATCCCCACCTCGGTAGTTTCTCGAGCCTGGTCTATAGCATCCTAGATGTAAGCATTGAATATAAGAGGTGAGAGAGCACAACCTTGTCCTACCCCTTTTCTAATATTTGCTTCTTCTTCCTGGTGACAGCTCCTAATCACTGCCACCTCATTCTTATAGAAACTGGGTATCACACGGATGTCTTTGTACTTCAGTCCACTTTTCCTCAGCACTCTGAACATCTCTTTCCAGATGACATTATCAAATGCCTTTTTCCAGATCTACAAAGGCAATATAAGTTGGTTAATTTTTCTGTTATTGCTTTTCGATAAGGAGTCTTAGTGCCAGAATCCCTTCTCTTGTTCCCAATCCCCTTCTGAAACCAAACTGATCTTCACTCAGCACCTTCAATTCTCTTCAGTATTATTTTTATGAGAATTTTTGATGCATGTGATATTAGGCTTAAAGTTCGGTACTGTTCACATTTTGTAGCTGCTGCCTTCTTTGGTATAGGAAGTCTGTCGATATCTCTCCTGTGTTATAGATGGATGTAATAAGTTTAAGCAGCATCGTTTTCGTGGTGTCATTATTATTCTTTATTAGTTCTGCAAGGATGTCATCAATACCCGTTGCTTTGTTGTGCCATAGTTCCTTTAGAGCATTGTCAAATTCTTCTTGGCGAATATCATCTCCCTTGTCATCTTCGTCTACTTGCTCTTCTCTTTGCCTATACAACATATTTAAGTAATTAACATTTCAAGTACACAGGTTAATGTAAGCACAAGATAAGCAATTGCAAATGTAATACCGGTACTTTAATAACCGGTGTAGCCGCCAGAATGTTGATTTCAAGCATGCAAACTGCTTGCATTCAACAATGTACAGGTGCTGGCAATCAGTCTGTGGGATGCAGTTCCGCGTCTGTTGTACTTGATCGCTCAATACAGGGACAGTTAATGCTGTTTGTGGATGGCGCTGGAGTTGTCTTTCGATGATGTCCTATATATGCTCGATTCGAGACAGATTTGGTGATCGCGCAGGACAAGGCAACCAGTTGACACTCTGTTCAGCATGTTGGGTTACAACAGCAGTATGCGGGCGAGCGTTATCCTGTTGGAAAACACTCGCAGGAATGCTGTCCAAGAATGCCAGCACAACTGGTTGAATCACCAGACTGATGTACAAATTTGGGATAGCCGCGAGCTCCCGCTATCACACAAAACCAGACCACAGTTCCAGGTGTAGGTTTAATCTGTCTAGCACGCAGATAGGTTGGTTGCAGGCCGTTAACTGGCCTCCTTCGAACCAACACACGGCAATTCGTGGCACCGAAGCCGAACCAGAATTCATAAGAAAACACAACAGACCTCCACCGTGCCCTTCAATGAACTTTCGCTTGACACCTCTGAAATCGCAAATGGCGGTGGTTTGGGGACAGGGGAATGCACGCTACAGAACATCTAGCTCGGAGATGTCCTTGAAGTAACCGATTCGTAATATTTAGGTTTATCACTATGGTGCGACCCGCTGCTCACACTGCTGCTTCACATGCAGTACGATGCGCCAGAGCCATACGCCGAACACGATGGTCTTCCGTCTCTGTAGCGCCACGTGGCCGTAAGGAGCCCGGTCTTCTTGCGACACTACTTTCTCGTGACCAGCGCTGCCAGCAGTCATGTACAAACAAATACATTGTCATTTATTAGATATAAATTCACTACCAAATCCTATCTAATTTTAAGTTAACGGTACGACATTCACAAGGTCTCATATTTACTCTCAAAAGCCAGCTTACAGAATGCACATTAACCTGTAACCGGAAATTTGCACAATAATTGCCTGTGAAATAGAATGTTCGCCCAATAGAGCAATCACTTTGAACAACCATTTCTCGGTCATTACTTGTGCAGTACGACTGGCTTATTTTAATTGTTCAGAAAGGTCACAGTCCTCACATAAATTCCAGAATTCGCATATTTGTTTCAATCATTCGCCAGTTAACACTGTAGGCCACTTCACGATACGTTTACAATAATAAATCCGCATTATTAACACATGTCTTCAGAGGCAATATATATACACCAGATTATCACGGCCGGCCGTTGTGGCCGTGCGGTTCTAGGCGCGTCAGTCTGGAACCGCGTGACCGCTACGGTCGCAGGTTCGAATCCTGCCTCGGGCATGGATGTGTGTGATGTCATTAGGTTAGTTAGGTTTAAGTAGTTCTAAGTTCTAGGGGACTGATGACCTCAAAAGTTAAGTCCCATAATGCTCAGAGCCATTCGAACCATTTGAACCATTATCATGATGTCTGGGCCTGGAATGTTTGTTCTAGGCTCCACAAAGTGATTCTCTGACCCACAAAATGTGCCTAAATGATCTCAGTTCTGACTGACGGAGATTCATAATAGCCACTCAGCTTGCAGTTCTAAACCTCGCGTCTTTGATTTTGCACTGGTCGTAACACTGATAGCTATTAAAATAATTGACTAAATAAACAATTTCAGAAAACCCATAAATAGGAAAATATACCCTGTTTACGTAACCGAATTATAGGAGTATGTTTCTCATTTCGCCAGTAATATAAACTCGTGAATTACACGTTACAAATTCCCCATGTCTCTCATTTACGCTACGCAGGTGCGAAACTCCCGCGCTGTCGTATATTCAAGGAAATGCAAAGATTCACAAATCACATTACATTACATTTACTACTCCATCCACGCTATCAAACATGTGAAATTAGCGATAGTTAACAGAAGAGATAATATTAACAAAAGATATTTACGAAAAATATAGTGTTTTGACTGCTTAGGATTTCATTGGATGTACGATAGTGAGACCTCTCGGCTGGAACCGTAACTACTAGCCCCTAGATGGATCATAAGAACACACATCTGTCACAAAGTCACTCATCGTATGATTAAGGTTACTTTCTGTTATCAGACTTCTATAGGAGCAATGTATGGCGCTATGCCCAATAATTCTATCAAAAAAAATTATTTTACAAATATTTAAGAATTACATCACACCACGATTTGTTTCTAAATCCTTTCCAAACGAAAACACAAAAAACGAAGTTACATAATGCTTATTTTATGCTTAGCAGTCCTAAAATTAATGTAGTCTGTATTTTTCTCAAGAAGCTCTTTCGGAATTATGAAATACAAAAATTTTCTTTCAAATAACAATCTTCTCCCTATTTTCAGAAAATGGTATTTTATTTAAGCGCTGTATTTGCAACTTTTAAACTTCAGACTATTTTTTCCCAAAGGGTCTGGCGTGCGTCTCTGGAATTTTAATCACTCCACTTCATATCTATCTACCCATTTCGCTTCATAGTGCGTCCATGTTGCAATCATAAATCCATTCCTATCTTTACTTGGGCTTTTTTCTGCGTTCTTTTTTACTTTAAATCAATTTTTTACGTCGATACAGCACTTATCTTGTGTGGTGTCCGTAACACTCCACCTTCCCTTCAAATACAGTCTGTCTTTTTTTTTCTACATGTCGACTTTTCCTGCAATGGTCGTGCTGTAACGTTCTCGCTTCCCGCACCCGGGTTCCCGGGATCGATTCCCGGCGGGGTCAGGGATTTTCTCTGCCTCGTGATGACTGGGTGTTGTGTGATGTCCATAGGTTAGTTAGGTTTAAGTAGTTCTAAGTTCTAGGGGACTGCTGACCATAGATGTTAAGTCCCATAGTGCTCAGAGCCATTTGAACCATTTTTTTCCCTGCAAACATAGCTTCGTGTAAAACTACCAATTCAAATAATATCTCCTTGAAGATAAATATTTGTGCGTATTCTTTCCCTAAAGCTTCCTATTTTCTTTACATTATTAATTATTTTTAAATACTTTTCTCATTTTCCTCAGTGAAAGCAAATTAAGAGAGAATTCCCTCTCTAATTGATACTCTCCAATGACACAAAATAGAAGTTACTCGAAAATATTCTTCTTCTCAGAGAGAGAAACAATCAATGATCTTAGAGAGCAATTGGGTTGCTGATATAGGCACAAAATGTTGAAGAAGTTACTGTTGTCATGGCTGAGAATCTTCAACTAGTTCACGAGTTGCGTCTGGACAGCCGAACATTCCATGGTGCAACTTGTTTCTGGGCAGTAGTAGAGCAATCTCTAGTGCAGTTCCAAGCTGATGTGGATGCAGACGGTCGTCAGATTGCACAAAGTTTAGAACGTCAAACGTAAATATGGTTTGAAATTAAGTAACGTTATCCTCCCACGTGAAAAATAAATGCGTTTCTTTCAGTGGTTTATTATTTATTCTGGTTCCTTGTCCAACAGTCACTCATTTTTCATTGGGCCCTCGAAAGTAACGAAGGTTTAATTGCAACCATCCTCTACATTAAATTGCTACTGAGACCTATACGGCATCATCTGTTTCAGTAATTTTAGTCTCCCTTCAATATGGAAATATATCACTTTCTACCTGCACTACTACATTTTTTCCTTGAAAACCTAGTTGCTATATCAAATCTGTTCCATTCTATTCTTCAAACACATCCTGTGTCAATCCACAATGTAGTTCGTATATTACATTTACCACTAGTTTCAACTTACTAATTAGTTCCTCTGTAAGACACATCTAGTAAACTTAACTTTAATACCTTATTTTACTTTATCTGTTTTTCACTAAAATAACACACTTGTCCGCAAAAAGTGACCTTACATCGTAATTAATTATTTTGCACACCAACTACATTCGTTATTTATACTTTTCAAAATCCATTAATATTTTCTCTTTCATCTAAATTCCCTGTAGACTCTGTTACTGGCTTTCAGGACAACAAGACACGGCAATACTCCTAATGACTCCTGATAGTTAATAATGTTAAAGATGATAACAACGGTTCAGAATGACAGAAGAGGAGGACGAGTGACAATATGAAAGGAAATTAAAGAATATTGCCAATAACTTGAGTGTCTGGTGATCTTTCGTCGTCTATCATTGCAAAGAATACAACGCTCTCTGAGGTCCTTATCCCTATTTCCTATTTAATTCGTGAATGTCGTTCACCTTCATCTCTGTTTTATTGTGAATTGCTGCTAATTCTTCTGGACCCAAAACCATTTCTTCACCGTATTCATTATACCTTTCCAATTCTTCCTTTCTTTCTACAATATCTTTTAGGAATATTGTACCTTTCCTCATTTGTCAATTTCTTTCTTTTTTTGTTAAAATGGTACAGAAAGTTTTATATAATTTATTTCTAACGTTGTAGAATCCTCACCAAAATCCAATTTCCCTTTGTATTTATTGAAAAATTGTAGAGCAGTTAGCAACCCTACACTCAAGCCCGGAATTACAAAAAACATTGTGATACAACTGGATACCATTTATTTCAATAGGTAACATCAATTCAGGTGTAACAGATTTATTTACTTTTCCTGTGGCTACAATTATTTGAATATCCATGACAGATATCATTAGTAATTATTTCTTATTGTGTAAAGTGCCTAACCATTTCTGACTAACTGCACAAAAGATCATTGCCACTGACAGCTAAACAATGCGCTTCTTCATTCTGTACCATAAAGTTAACTACTGTCTGTCCTATATTTTCCCACTATTACCGACTTTAGAGTCTTCCAGCAAATAATGCACAGTTTCCCATCTATCAAAACCTTCCACATATCTAGATATTACAAACAGTTTTATCGGATTGCTCCCACCATCTACAGGACTTCTGGTCAGATGAATACAGAGTTATGAATACTGCATCAAATAGCGGAAATACAGGAGAGAATTTAATAATGAGCAAGAAAATAGCAATGTGGGTAAGCTACTATGAACAGAACTGTGAATGCATTATCATAGCCAAGACAGACATTAAGCCCACATCTACACAGTAGTAGAAGTTTACGTGCAAGCTACTTCTGCAGATGGTGATAAGATTGAAGAAATGTACAACGAGATAAAAGAAATTATTCAATACTTAAAAGAGAAAAAATTTAATTGCGATAGGGTGAACTCGATAACAGAGAAAGGAAGAGAGGAAAAAATAGTGTGTGAATATGGACTGGGGGAAAGGAATGAAAGAGGAAGCCGCCTGGCAGAATTCTTTACAGATCATAACTTAATAATCGCTAACACTTGTTTTAAGAATCATGAGAGAGGGTTGTATACGTGGAAGAGGCCTGGAGACAACGGAATGTTTCAGACTGATTATGTAATGGTTAACAGGGATTTAGGAACCATATCTGAAATTGTAAGGAGCAGTTGTGGAGTCTGACCGCAGTTTATTGGTTCTGAACTGTAGATTAAAACTGAAGAAACTGGAAAAGGTGGGAGATTAAGGAAATGGGACCTGGATAAATTGAAAGAACTGGAGGTTGTTGGGAGTTTCAGAGGAAGCATTATGTGATGGGTAACTAACACGTGAGAAAGGAATACAACAGAAAACAAGTGGGTACCTTTGATAGATGAAATAGCGAAGGCAGCAGAGGATCAAATAGGTAATAACATAAGATCTAATAGATATCCTTGGATAACACAAGAGCCATTGAATTTAACCGATGGAACGAGAATATTTAAAGATGCAACAAACGAAGGAGGCGAAAGGGAATACAAACGTTTTTAAAAAATGAAATTGATAGGAGATGAAAAATTGCTAAGCAAGAATTGCTAGAGGACAAATGTTAGAATTCAGAAGTATATTTCACTGGCGGAAAATGGATAATATCTTCAGGAAAATTAAAGAGGCCTTTGGGGAAAAGAAGGGCGGTTATAAGAATATCAAGAGCTCATACGGTAAACCAATCCTAAGCAATGAAGAGAAAGCTGAAAGATAGAAGGAATATACAGAGTGTCGGTACAAGGGAAATAAACTTCAAAGCTATAATGTAGAAAGGGAAGCGGACAGAGATGAAGATGAGAAGGGATGTGTATACTGTGAGAAGAATCTGACAAAATTCTGGAAGATCTAAGTCGAATCGAGGGGTAGACTATATTCCACCAGAGCTACTGATACCCTTGGGAGAGTCAATCAAGACAAAATTCTTCCATCTGGTGCGCAAGATGTAAGAGATAGGCAAAATACCCTCAGACCTCAAGAAGAACGTAGTAATTCCTATTCCAAAGAAGGCAGTTACTGACAGGTGTGAACAGTACCGAACTATAAATTTTTATAAATCATGGTTGCAAAATACTAAAACGAATTATTTACAGAAGAATGGAAAAACTGATAGAATCCCACCTCAGGGAAGATCAGTTTGAACTCCGGAGAAATGTAGGAACCCGCAAGGTAATAGTGACCCTACAACTTATCTTAGAAGATAGGTTAAGAAAAGGCAAATCTACATAAATAGCATTTTTGGACTTAGAGAAAGCTTTTGGAAATGTTGACTGGAATACTCTCCTTAGAATTCTAAGGGTACCATGGTAAAATACAGGGAGCGAAAGGCTATTCATAACTTGTGCAGAAACCAGACGACAGTTACAAGAGTCGAGGGGTTTGAAAGGGAAACAGTGGTTAAAAAGGGAGTGAGATAGGGTTGCCGCCTATTCCCGATGTTATTCAATATGTACAATGAATAAGCAGTAAAGAAAACCAAAGAAAACTTTGGAATAAGAATTAAAGTTCTGGGAAAAGAAATAAAAACCTCGAGATTCGCCGATCACACTGTAATTCTGTGAGAGACAGCAAAGGGCTTGGAAGAACAGTGGAACGGGATGGACAGCGTCTTGAAAGGAGGATATAAAATGAACATCAACAAACGCAAAGCAAGGATAACGGAATGTAGTCGAATTAAATCAGGTGATGCTAAGGGAATTAGATTAGGAAATGAGACACTTAAAGTAGTAGATGAGTTTTGCTATTTGGGTAGCAAAATAACTGGTGATGGCCTAAGTAAAGAGGAGATAAAATGTTGACTGACGATGGCAAGAAAAGCATTTCTGAGGAAGGGAAATTTGTTAACATTGAATATAAATTTAAGAATTAGGAAGTCTTTTATGAATGTATTTGTCTGGAGTGTAGCGATGTTTGAAAGTGAAACATGGACGATAAGCAGGTGAGACAAAAAGAGAATAGAAGCTTTCGAAATGCTACAGAAGAATGCTAAAGATCAGGTGGGTCGATTACTAACTATTGAGGGAGAACTGAATAGAATTGGCGAGACAAGAAATTTATGCCACGACTTGACCAAAAGAAGGGCTCAGCTGATAGCATACATTCTGGAACATCAAGGAATCACTAGTTTAGTATTTGAGGGAAATGAGCGGGGTATAAATCATAG
The DNA here is from genome assembly GCF_021461385.2 of Schistocerca piceifrons. Taxonomy (NCBI): domain Eukaryota; kingdom Metazoa; phylum Arthropoda; class Insecta; order Orthoptera; family Acrididae; genus Schistocerca; species Schistocerca piceifrons. The sequence continues at coordinate 407,426,805 of NC_060138.1, read as the reverse complement.
AGAGAGACCGGGAGATGAATACAGTGTGCAAATTCAGAAAGATGTAGGTTGTAACAAGTTATTCGGAGCTGAATATGCGTGGATAGGATACAGTAGCGTGGAGAGTTGCATCAAACCAATCTTCGAAGTGAAGACCAAATCAACAACAAAACAACAACAGCATTATCCACCTTATGGACTTCAGTAAACTTGCCCACTATTGCCAAATCAGAACACCTCAAAAAATCTACGTTATCACTCAGAATCTCTTCAGATTCACTTTCCTCATTATTGTCCTCCACATTTTCACTAACTGGCTGACTCCAGTTATGGTCATCCTCTACCTACAAATTTCCATTCCTGAGTGATTATAATTAAACTTTCAAAACGCTGTAGAAATAACACCACTTATCAGAATGACGTCAAATTGCAACGAAATATTACAGTAGAAGGGGTAAAACGTATGGCAGAATAAAAAATAGTGTAAAAATTGGGCAATAGATAGCTCTGTATGCGTCAGAATACGTAAATGAATACACCTGTCATGCGCACGACCCGTTGAAGTTGGTATAAACAAGCCGGTACACGGCTTTCTTCCTTTCGCGTCTGCAACGTTCGTGATGACTTTGTCAATGCTGGATCGCGCTCTGCTTGTAAAGCAGATGACTGTGCACACGCCGCTGCAGAAGTTCCGGACATCGAAGGGTTTGAACAAAGGCGTTGGTCCGATAACTGCTGTGGGTCTGGAGAAAATGATGCGGAAATTCTTCTGGAGTGCAACCTAGTAGAGGCAGGAAACGAATTGATTCGATGTCAGTGGAAGCAGTGGCCACAGAAATGCAGGAGGAGACGAGTGGTGGTGTGCAAACGTGTAGTCCATGGAGAATTTCCCGAAGATTGGACATACCCGTGAGCACGTAAAATCCTATGAAACATCCTTCTTTGCTATCCAATCAAAATTACCCATGTGCATGAGTAGCTTCCTGTTGACCTCCCTGGCCGTAGAATATTTTGTAGACACACGAAGCCCACGTCCATCTGACAGGATATGTTAACAGAATTTTCGAATTTGGGCAACGGAAAATCCACACTCAAATCAACCAGTACCACTTTATCCTGAAAATTTCACTGTGTGGTACGGGTTTACGGCATCATTTATTATAGAGACATATTTTTTCGAAGCGACAGGTGCTTCCGGTCCTGTTACCTGAGCTGGATGTGTGGATAGGATCATATTTATGCAAGATGAAGCACCTCCGCACCTTGCAAATTTAGTTAAGCAGCTGGTGAAGAGGTAATTAGTATTGGAGGGCAGTGTGCAGTGTAAAAATCGTAGAAGGAGACCAAGAGATGAATACACTAAGCAGATTCAGAAGGATGTAGGTTGCAGTGGGTACTGGGAGATGAATAAGCTTACACAGGATGGAGTAGCATGGAGAGCTGCATCAAACCAGTCTCTGGACTGAAGACCACAACAACAACAACAACAACAGAATTATCAGCTGCCGTTTCCCTACAGCCTGGCCATCCCGATCACCTGATTTTAATCCGTGTGACTTCTGGCTGTGAGGCTATCTGAAAGATGTTGTGTTCAGTGATCCGATTGTAAACTTAGCTGCATTGAAGGCACGCATTGCGCAACACATTCTGAACGTGACCCCGGGAACAATTCGATCACTTGTGGAACATGATGTAGGTTACAGATTATGAAAAGGGAAACGGGTAGTTCGAACTTAACCATAGTGGGAATTGAAGTGCGGTGACACGAAGAACGAGACTTTGTCTGGCCGGTGGACGATTATCAATACAAAATGAAATGGGGCACTGCAGAAGCAGGCCTAGTAACGGACAAGAAAACAGAGGTGCGGGTAACTTACTAAGAACACCATAGTGAACTCATTATCGTATCCAAGATAGACACGAAGTCGACACCCACGACAGCAGCAGACGTTTATATGGCAGTTGGCTCCGAAAACGAAGAGATTGAAAGAATATATAACATAAAGAAAATTACTGAGACAGGGAGAGGAAACTGAAATTATGATGGGTGACTGGAATTCGCAGGAAAAGGAAAAGAACAGATAATAAACGAGCAAGGACTGGAAGTAAGGAATTAAAGAGATATCCACGTGGTAGAATTTTGCACAGAGCATAATTTAATCACCTCTAACATTTGATTTAAGAATGATGAAAGAAGCCAATCTGAGTGGAAGAGACCTAGGGACTCTGCAAGTTCTCAGGTTGCTTATACAGGGTGTTACAAAAAGGTACGGCCAAACTTTCAGGAAACATTCCTCACACACAAAGAAAGAAAATATGTTATGTGGACATATGTCCGGAAACGCTTACTTTCCATGTTAGAGCTCATTTTATTGCTTCTCTTCAAATCACATTAATCATAGAATGGAAACACACAGCAACAGAACGTACCAGCGTGACTTCAAACACTTTGTTACAGGAAATGTACAAAATGTCCTCCGTTAGCGAGGATACATGCATCCATCCTCCGTCGCATGGAATCCCTGATGCGCTGATGCAGCCCTGGAGAATGGCGTATTGTATCACAGCCGTCCACAATACGAGCACGAAGAGTCTCTACATTTGGTACCGGGGTTGCGTAGACAAGAGCTTTCAAATGCCCCCATAAATGAAAGTCAAGAGGGTTGAGGTCAGGAGAGCGTGGAGGCCATGGAATTGGTCCTCCTCTACCAATCCATCGGTCACCGAATCTGTTGTTGAGAAGCGTACAAACACTTCGACTGAAATGTGCAGGAGCTCCATCGTGCATGAACCACATGTTGTGTCGTACTTGTAAAGGCACATGTTCTAGCAGCACAGGTAGAGTATCCCGTATGAAATCATGATAATGTGCTCCATTGAGCGTAGGTGGAAGAACATGGGGCCCAATCAAGACATCACCAACAACGCCTGCCCAAACGTTCGCAGAAAATCTGTGTTGATGACGTGATTGCACAATTGCGTGCGGATTCTCGTCAGCCCACACATGTTGATTGTAAAAATTTACAATTTGATCACGTTGGAATGAAGCCTCATCGGTAAAGAGAACATTTGCACTGAAATGAGGATTGACACATTGTTGGATGAACCATTCGCAGAAGTGTACCCGTGGAGGCCAATCAGCTGCTGATAGTGCCTGCACACGCTGTACAGGGTACGGAAACAACTGGTTCTCCCGTAGCACTCTCCACACAGTGACGTGGTCAACGTTAACTTGTACAGCAGCAACTTCTCTGACGCTGACATTAGGGTTATCGTCAACTGCACGAAGAATTGCCTCGTCCATTGCAGGTGTCCTCGTCGTTCTAGGCCTTCCCCAGTCGCGAGTCATAGGCTAGAATGTTCCGTGCTCCCTAAGACGCCGATCAATTGCTTCGTTCTGGAAATCTGTCTCGATACAAACGTACCGCGCCACGGCTATTGCCCCGTGCTAATCCATACATCAAATGGGCATCTGCCAACTCCGCATTTGTAAACATTACACTGACTGCAAAACCACGTTCGTGATGAACACTAACCTGTTGATGTTACGTACTGATGTGCTTGATGCTAGTACTGTAGAGCAATGAATCGCATGTCAACACAAGCACCGAAGTCAACATCACCTTCCTTCAATTGGGCCAACTGGTGGTGAATCGAGGAAGTACAGTACATACTGACGAAACTAAAATGAGCTCTTACATGGGAATTAAGCGTTTCCGGACACATGTCGACATAACATCTTTTCTTTATTTGTGTGTGAGGAATGCTTTCTGAAAGTTTGGCCGTACCTTTTTGTAACATCCTGTATAATAAGGCAGAGATTTTAAACCGTAGGACATTTCCGTGAGCAGATTTGGATTCCAACCGTACTTTGTTGATTACGAACTGCAGATTCAAACTGAAGAAATAGAGAAACGGTAGGAATTTGAATAAATTGAAAGATCTAGGGGTCGTTGGGAGTTTCGTGGGAGAATGAGACAACGTTTGACTGAAACACAGAAATGGAATGCAACAGAAGACCAATGCGTAGTGTGGACTTGAGAGATGAAACAGGGAAGCCAGCAGAGGATTATGTAGACAAAAAGAGAAAGCCTTGTAGAAATACCTTGGATAATATAGGTGCTACTGAATTTAACTGGTGAACGTAGGAAATAAACAAATATAGCAAATGAAGTAGGAGCATGGGGAATACAGACGTCTATTAAATAACAATGACAGAAAATGCCAAATGGCTGATCAGGAATGGCTTGGGGACATATGTGAGGATGTAGAAACATGCTTGATTAGAGTAAAGGTAGATACCGCCTATAGGAAAATTTACGAGCCCTTTGGAGAAACGACAAGCAGCTGTAAGAGTGTCACGAGCTCACTCAGATGACAAGCTAGTGCCTCCCGGAACAGGCGATTATGTTCCTTGGTTTGCGGCACTGGCGCCGCCAGAGAGCCGCTACTGCAGGACAGTTGAGCGCAGCTAAGAGGGTGAGGGGTCAGATCCCGGAGAGACGGTGGCGAGGCCGGTCTGCGACGAGCCAAGTGCAACGGACCTCAGGGAGTCGGTACGGAGCGATATCGGACGCACAACGGTCAGCATGGGCGGCTGCCGTGTAGACACCAGCCTTAGACAGACGGCGTTGCTTACCCCAGTCACGCGCATATCACTGCAATGAAATGAAATGTGTGACGAGGGCCTCCCGTCGGGTAGACCGCTCGCCTGGTGGAAGTCTCTCGATTTGACGCCACCTCGGCGACTTGTGCGTCGATGGGAATGAAATGATGATGATTAGGACAACACAACACCCAGTCCCTGAGCGGAGAAAATCTCCGACCCAGCCGGGAATCGAACCCGGGCCCTCTGGTTTGACAGTCTGTCGCGCTGACCACTCAGCTACCGGGGGCGGACTACCATCACTGCAATGAAAGCATTATCCTTTCTTCCAGGAGTGCTATTTCTGTAAACTTGTGTGAAGTTTGGAAGATGGGAGACGAGGTACTGGCGGAATTAAAGCTGTGAGGTCGGGGCGTGAGTCGTGCTTGGGTGGCTCAGCTGGTATAGCCCTTGCCCGCGAAAGGCAATGGTCCCGAGTTCGAGACTCTGTCCGGCACACAGTTTTAATCTGCCAGGAAGTTTCATATCAGCGCACACTCCGCTGTAGAGTGAAAATTTGATTCTAGAAACATCCCCCAGGCTGTGGCTGAGCCATGTCTCCGCATTATCCTTTCCTCCAGGAGTGCTATTTCTGCAAGGTTCGCAGGAGAGCTTCTGTGACGTTTGGAAGGTATGAGACGAGGTACTGGCGGAATTAAAGGTGTGAGGACGGGGCGTGAGTCGTGCTTGGGTAGCTCAGTTGGTAGAGCACTTGCCCACGAAAGGCAAAGGTCCCGAGTTCGAGTCTCGGTCCGGCACACAGTTTTAATCTGCCAGGAAGTTTCAATGCGGAGGATGCTTGTAAAAATTCGTATGATATCATTGGAATAAATCGTGTGTTCACAAGTGCGGTGTCACCGCCAGACACCACAATTGCTAGGTGGTAGCTTTAAATCGGCCGCGGTCCGTTAGTATACGTCGGACCCGCGTGTCGCCACTGTCAGTGATAGCAGACCGAGTGCCACCACACGGCAGGTCTAGAAAGACGTACTGGCACTCGCCCCAGTTGTACAGACGACTTTGCCAGAAGGGGATCACTGACAATTACGCTCTCAATTGCCGAGACGATAGTTAGCCTAGCCTTCAGCTACATTTGCTACGTCCTAGCAAGGCGCCGTATTCAATTGCTAATTAATATTATGAAGCATGTATCATCAAGAGCGATGTTCTACAATTATGGATTAAAGTTAATTATTCCAGAAGCTACGTACTTTTCTTTATAGCATTCATTAAGTATCCTGTTTCAGACCTCACGCCAGCCTGCGTGAGTTTAAGCGCGTGCCTTTCGGCTTCCTCTCATTGTGTCTAGGCTGTCTTGCCTAGACACAACAACAAGTGCTAGCTGCAGTCCAGCTAGGAAAATGATTGGGCATAAGAAGAAAAAAAAGAATGTGGTACAATGGTCGAAGAGGTCTGCATTGGCCATAAATTTCTGATGTTGGTGCCAAGCGACAGCTTGATGTGGTGGAAGGAGCGATGTCACTGGACAAAGGATGATTGGAAACGAGTGACTTGAACTGATGTATCACGCTGTACTCTTTGGTAATCAGATGCAAGGGTTTGGGATTAGTATAGTGACAACAGTGAAATAAAGAAGATGCAGCGTTATACTGTGGAAGTGTTTCTGTGGTTAGGGTGTAGTTCGGTTTTATCAATTCAAGGAACGGTAAATGTGGAAAAATCTGAACTCATTGTACAAGATTGTGCACTGCAATCAGTTGAGGAACAGTTCGGAGACGATGGTTGTACCAAAATGACAATGCAGTCTCTCATGAAGCAGCATCTGTAAGATAAGTTTGTAGGCTGGAACATTCCAGAAATTCGTTGGATTGCCCAGAGACCCGACGTGAACAAAATGGAACACGTTTGGGATGGGTTAGAACGACGGCTTCGTTTTAGACCCAAGCGTCGAACATAACTATTTTCTCCGGCTTTTGCTCTTGAGGGCACCTCATTGAAAGTGCTACCAGCAGAATTAGAGACATTATAACGGTAAAATGTATGCACATTCCATATTAACGTCCACTATTTTGTGTCTGGATCATTTTGATCAGATAGTGTATAGTCAAGGACAATACAAAGGAAATGAGCTTGAAGGTAAAATTATAGAAAGGGAAAAATAAGTAGAGAAACGTGATTTTAGAGATATGGTACAGCAAGAAGAATTTCACAGACCAATGGAAAACCTTAGCCGAAAGTAGGCCAGTAGAGTAGACGACATTTCCTCTGATGTGAATGCATGTCGCCCGACCGCATCTACACGGCAAGCTAGCCTTCCCTCTAGCAACGTAGGTTGCACGGGCAGCCGAATTGGTAGGCGAAGCGTGTCTACAAGGTACTATAGCAGTTACAGCAGTTGTTGCCAGCATAACGAGAACTATGTTGCAAGTCAGCAATCACGTGGAATAAATAGATCCGTTTCATATCACTGTACAAACCAGGATTAAGTCGCGCTCCAGGGCTTAACAGGCAGTGACAGTTGCAGACTCAATTCCAATGCAGCTCACATGCCGAAGAGCATCGACTTCTCGCCGAAGGAACCGCCATCTTCGCCGACGACCTTTACGACGTGGGATCAGCGACCCAGCGACAACGCATGACATCGCCACGGAGCAGCCTCTGCGCCGGGAAGAGGACAGTAATGTTCACTGCTTTCGACTAGCCTCTGAATGGAACTAGCATAGATTAAAACTATTTGTACAATGATCACATAAGAGTTGAGTATTTGAGTTTATGAATGAATCGGTGTTAGGACATAGACATTTGTTGTCATTTCAGTTGTCGTACTTTATGTGTATATGAGTCCAATAGAGCTGATGCGAGTAGCAGCCCTGTTTACACTCACATATGTTGTCATTTCAGTAGTCGTACTTTATGTGTATATGAGTCCAATGGAGTTGATGCGAGTAGCAGCCCTGTTTACACTGACATATGTTTTCATTTCAGTAGTCGTACTTTATGTGTGTATGAGTCCAATAGAGTTGATGCGAGTAGCAGCCCTGTTTACACAGACATATCAGCGGCACCTTTTTGGCTGTTGTCGACATATAGAGGTCATAATAATCATTTGGATTTGTGCGGAAGTGAAATTAAAACATCCTGAGACTGACTGAGCTCCCTGGGAGAAATAGCTATTACAAAACTATTCCACATGATGTGCACTCTGTATGAGACAGATGAAGTAACCTCAAACTTCAGGAAAAAAGCAAAAATTTAATTCAATGAAGGGCTGGTACTGAAAGATGTGAATAATAGCGAGCCGTCACTTTAAGAAGTCATGGATGCAAAATATTGAATTAATTATGTACAGAAGTATGGAAAAATTCGTGGAAGATCAGCTTAGGTTCCAGCGAAATATAAGAACGCCAGAGGCTGTCCTGACCTACGACTTGTCTAAAAAGACAGATTGAAGAAAGGCGAACTTACTTTATAGCATTCATACGCTTACAAAAAGCTTTTAACAGTATCGACTGTGCTACAATCTTTGAAATTTCGAACCTCACAGCGATAAAATATAGGGAGCGTAAGATTATTTACAGTTTTGAATAAAACCACGTAGATCTCTAGATAAAATGTCTTTATTTATTACGACGTATCGGCATCTGCCACCATCAGTGCAAGGTGAAAGTTTTTTTCATCTATAATGACCGCATGTGCCGAAAATTCATAATAAATGTAGATATTTTATTTATTGATCTAGGCGGTTTTATTCATAAATACCTCGATGATCACGGATTCATACTGGAAATTTGTTTCCTATATTATAAGGACTATTTACAGCTTGTGTGGAAATCAGACTGCAGTTATAAGGGTCGAAGGACATGAAAAGGTAGCAGTGGTTCAGAAGTGAGTCAGACAGGGTTGCAGCCTGTCCCCGATGTTCTTCAATGTGTACATTGCTGACAATTGCCGAGGAACAACTGACACTTGCTAAGGAACAGCTGCCAGGTGCTACGGTACAACCGAAAATTACTATAGAATACCACACCAATGGTAGTAAAAGGAAATGTAGAGGGCGGGAAGTGTTAACTACAGAGAAACCTGTGCACAAAGGCTCTGCGTGCATTCGACAGTTCATGCAGTACGGTATGTGACGAGGGTTGTTGTAGAACCGACTAATGCGACTGTCTATGTGGTACGGCAACAAGTCTGCAAGACATAATTTGAATGCTTACGATTGTGGAGGAGCGGCTGGACGGCTCGATGGCGGTGAAACTGTCACTATTGCGGCCACAGTAATGGGTGTTTCCAAATATGCCGTCTCGGCATTAAAAAACGCCTCTGAAGGTCGAAATGCTATGTGAAAGAATGCCAGAGGCGTGTACAGAGCATGACGCCGCAAGGCCCTCGATAGATAGCCCTCGTGGCAGAACGGAACAGAAATTTCACTCCTAGGCACTTCGCTGCAGACCTTGCTACTGCTACTGGCACATGTGTATCTACCAGAACCATTCTGACGCGATAAAATCGGGCTGGTTTGTATGCTCGGAAGCCAGTTATATGTAATCTAGTTCAGCCTCGCCATCGCCGAGAGAGGGTTCTTCTGTGCAGGGAGCATGTTGGTTGGGGTCACAGACAGTGGTCCAGAATGGTTTTCTCCGACGAATCTCATTTCACTGTTGCAAATGATTATGGCCACCAGTTAGTGTGGAGAGGGGGGAACACGTTACATACGGCGCAATGTCCTTGAACGTCATCGATATGGTCTAGGCGTTATGGTGTGGGCAGGCTTTATGCACTATTGTCAAAACCCGCTACATATATTTCCATGAGATGGCGTTTGAGCACAGAGGTAGTGCTAGAAGATTCTTCTGGGTCGTGTGTGTCTGTTTAGACAATAATGCCGCCCATTCAGGATCGCTCAGGTTTCGGATACACAGGAAAGTGCAGATATTAAACGTATGGAATGGCCTTTGTCCTCCCTGGAGCTAAACCCTTTACAGCATATCTGGGATGCTCTTGGCAGACTTGTTTCTCGATGAACACCTCTTCCCCGAACCATGCAAGAACAGAAAACCGCCTTGAGAGTGGGACAATATCCCAGTTTGGTAGCCAGCATGAATAACTGATGTAACATGTGCATTAGTGCCTCGAGGAGGGCATATCTCTTACTGATAGTCCGACTTGGACCTTCATGTTGGAAATCTGACCTGTGTCAGATATGAACGTAGTTTATGTCTGTTATCGTGCTTTCCCATCTGATGAAATCTATGCCATTTTCAGTATAAATATACTACTCCATCTCTGTTATGACGTACTGCGTTCCACGTTGACCATCAATGCCTGTGACTATTTCTGTGCCAACATTTCCGTTCCTTAGCAACTGTCAAACAGTGTAGTATCAATAGGCCACACGTGAGTCGAAGACTTTTAGAGCTGTATAGGCATAATTTTGTCTACAATGTTCAGTAAAAGGCAATGAATTGCTCTTCTCCTAAATATGTTTGGATTTCTGTGGGTCATAGCAGTTTTTTCTCACCTTGGAAAACTTATACTGTTGTCAATCTCCTAACGTTTTTCATCACCTGTGAGTGCTGGAAGTATGTTTCGAATGCAGTACAAATTTAATTCCTGACAGTTTTTAGTATTAAATTATGTTCTATTTATTTTGATGCCCAAGTAGTTAAACTCATCTAGTGGTTTTAGTGTCCCGTTTCCTAATATGATTCCATCAGCGTAACCTCATTTAATTTGGATACTGTTCTTTGCCCGTGTTTTATTTATCTTTATGTCCATCTTATGGTTTCTTTTCAAGAACTTCGCACTCCATTCATCAGTTCTTGTAAGTACTCTGCCATTCTGTCAGAACTAGAATGTCAACTGGAAGCCTTACAGTTCTAATTTCATTCCTTCTCCCTGAACCACAGAATGCTCATGAACGTCATCGGTATGGTGTAGACGTTACGATATGGACAGGCGTTGTGGTCAATGGCTGAACATCGCTGCATATCTTTGCGCGAGGTACCATACAGGACAGCGCTACTGCAGGAAGACTATTCTGGATCATGTCTGTCTGTTTAGGCGCTCGGTAGGCCCCGACTTTCTGTTGGCGTACGACAGTGGGCGCCCACACAGGCCCACTGGTGTGTCGGTCACACTGGGAAGTGAAGATATTGAACGTATGGGATAGCCTGCGTACTCCCCGAATCTAAAGCCTATAGAGCGTCCCGGGGATGCGCATGGTAGACGTGTTTCTCATCGAGTACCCCTTCCCCCAACCGGGAAAGAACTGAGAACCACCTTGAGAGAGGGAGGGTGAACATCTCCCAATGACAGTTTGGTACCAAGCATGAGTAACAGGTGCAAAAAGTGCATTAGTACCAGAGGAGGGCGTATTCCTTACTGAGAGTTCTATATCGGCTATTATTTTGAGAGTCTTTCCTACATCAAACATGAACGTTATTTATGTCTCTTATCCTACTTTCCCATGTGGTGGCATCTGTGCCATTTTTCGGTATGAATATACTACATCACGTCTATTATATATGTACTCTATTTCATGTCGTCCATCACTGCCTATGATGACTCCAGATCCACGATGTGTCTGTTGCTAACAATTGTCAAGCAGTGTACGTTAAGAAAGCTGTAAAGGAAACAAAGAAGAAGTTTGGAAAGGGATTTAAAGTTCAGGTGGAAGAAAATAAATTAGTTATGAGGCTTACCGTTGACATTCTAGTCCTGACAGCGTGGCAAAGGACTTGCAAGAACTGATGAGTGGAATCAGTAGAGTCTCGAAAAGAAATCATAAAATGTACTTCAAGACAAGTAAAAAAAGGGCAATGGACCTTATCCAAATTAAATGAAGTAATGAAGTTATGCTGAGGGAAAGACATTAGGAGCCGAGACACTAAAGGTACTAGAAGAGTTTAACTATTTGGGCAGTGAAATTAATAGTGATCACCAAAGTAGAGAGGATATAAAATGCACAAACTATAGTAAAAAAAGTTTCTGATAAAATCTTTTAAAGTGTGTACAAATTTGAGTGTTAAGAAGTTTTTCCTGAAACTATTCGTCTAGAGTGTAGCCTTGCATGGAAGTGAAATATGAACGATAAACAGTTCAGTCAAGAGGAAAATGGAAATGTGATGCTATAGAAGAATGCTGAAGATTAGGTTGGTAGATGGATCAATTAATGAAGAAATACGGAACTGAGCTGAAGAGAAATGGAAGATATAGACTGGCTATATTAAACACTATGACCACTCTCCAATGTGGGATTGAATGCTGCTCGATGCCATTGCTGACACGTGATGCAGTTGTTGCTGTCTTCTCTCCGAAGGTTGGTCTCATGCAACTCTCCACGCTAGTCTGTCAAGTGCAAACGTCTTCATTTCTGGACGACGACTGTATCTCAGACCCATCTGAACCATCATACTATATACATGCCTAGGTCTCGCTCTACAATTTACACCAACAACACCTCTATCAATTACAAAATTAATTATTACTTCATGCCTTAGGATAGTGGTTTAAAATATGGCTCCTAATGGTAGAGGAATACAACTCAAATTAAAAAAAATAACATCCTATCACTCACATATTAATTATAAAAGAGTTTAAAGTGAATTCTTCAAGCTAATGAAGATTTCATCGTAGATTTTATTGTTAATATCTGATTTCCCAGGACAGCTTTCTAAAAATGTTTTGAAAATTGTTCATTTCTAAACTACGTTCCTTGATTTATATCCTTATTCCATCCAAGTCGTCATGAATTTATAATATCAAACATACCACACCAGGGTTATTTTCTTATGAATCTCTTAAGTAAATAATTTTTTCTCGCTGTTGTGGAGCTTTTAATTTTTTAGTATTTTACGAAGACTTAAAACCTTTTAAACAGATTTTGCATTTCACTTCATTATCTTTAAAGCCTCAGTTCTGGTAGTTGCTCTCCTGTCTACGTATTCGGTAATTCTTGCACGAAAAGTGTTGTAAAACAACAATACAAAAATAAAAACCTTAGTCGAATAAAGAAAACAAAGGAATTACAAGTGAACTAACTGTGAACGAACACCGCTTGTCGGTGCTGGTGCTCACGCGTTCAGTTATTGGTGTTGGAACTGTGTCCGCCGGCCAAAATTTTGGGTCAGTGCTAGACATCTAATAAATTATTACTAGTGTTATGACAGCTGGCCACTTGTTACGACGTCTGCAGCACTTGTTAGTAGCAGACACAGTGGCTGCACCAAAGACTGAGACGGCGTGGAGTTTTACAATTATTTATTGAACTTTCTTTATAATTTCTCCCTCGTCGTCGCTGCCCAGCCCTGCGGATCCCTCCGCCTGGCTGCTGCTGTGTAGATTCTCCGGCAATGCGCGCCGCCGATCGCACTCGGGAGCCTCAGGCCACCAGTGCTCCGCTGAAGTCAGGATGCCCTGTGGTTGAGATGAACTCGTCGCCATGAGGTCAGCTGCCGACGCCTGCTGCACCGTCGGCTGGGAAGCCGTCAGTCGCGATGTCCGCGAGGTCCCTCCGTGGACGGACTACGCGGCGTGGGCGGGTTGCCGTTAAGTCCGGGCGTCAGTCCCCGGCAGCGCCTGTGACCAAGACCGCGCTGCGGCCGGTCCTGCTGCAAGTTCTCGCTGTAGTTAGTCAGCCATGGTGCCGACCGAACGCGGGCCGACCCCCAGAGCTGAAGTTGACATATGGCGGCGAACGGATGACTCCTGCGAGCTGGAACAGACTTCTGGAATCGTCACCTACGAAGATTGAACATTCGGACACGGACCACGTCCGTGCTCAGATCCGAACTGCTTCCTAATTGCTTCTGCCCGTTGCTGCCTGCGCTCCACTATTTATATACGGCAGGAGGACGTTTTTTACCCTCGGTGGCAACTTTTTGTTATTACTCCCGCAGTATATTGCAGTGTAACTTAGCATGCTGGCCTCACTTCCCTTACTCAGCAATGCCGCGATCGCCAGCTGCCTCTGTTTTGCCATTCCCCACTGTGTGAAGCAACTCTTACTACATGTGGCCGCAACACTCGGATCGTTCGATGCGATACCTGCTAGTAAGAAGCGATATGAGTAAAAAAAAATCATTTGAAAAGCATCGAGTGAAAAAGTACTGATATCGAAATGAAAGCATAGGGTAGCAACAAGGATCGAAATTTCCCATGTCAGTAGGCACTGGTGCTAAGATTCGCAAACAACTTAGCTCTTCTGGTCGAATGCAGGGCTTTGAAAACTTACTGAATGGAATAGACAATAATAAAGAATTTATGTTAAACAGGTACGAGGGGACTTCAAAGTTGTGCTTTATTATGACAAGCCAAGTAACTTTTACTGAATGTTACACAACATTTCAGAGTTACACAGACATATGACGCTATTCTCGAGCATAGTCCCCAAATGTCTGTAAACAAACGTCGGAATGTTCTATCAATCATTCAGTTAAATTCATACCATCATACTGCAGGTGGCTTTGAGACAAGGAAGGTCACTGGCGTAGCATTTCTTAATCTAAGAGCATCGTACGACACAACCGACAGTCAAGTGTTCCTGTACAAAATATATAGAAAAATTAAAGATTACTACATTGCACGAATAATTCAAAATTTACTTCAAACTAGAAGGCTTTTTGTAGAAAATAAAGGTCAACGCAGTCGATGGAGGGTCGAAAAGAACGGGCTACCACAGGGCAGGGTTTTGTCTCCTCTGTTACACTACTGGCCATTAAAATTGCTACACCACGAAGATGACGTGCTACAGACGCGAAATTTAACCGACAGGAAGAAGATGCTGTGATACGCAAATGATTAGCTTTTCAGAGCATTCACATAAGGTTGGCGCCGGTGGTGACACCTACAACGTGCTGACACGAGGAAAGTTTCCAACCGATTTCTCATACACAAACGGCAGTTGACCGGCGTTGCCTGGTGAAACGTTCCTGTGATGCCTCGTGTAAGGTGTAGAAATGCGTACCATCACGTTTCCGACTTTGATAAAGGTCGGATTGTAGCCTATCGCGATTGCGGTTTATCGTATCGCGACATTGCTGCTCGCGTTGGTCGAGAGCCAATGACTTAGCAGAATATGGAATCGGTGTGTTCAGGAGGGTAATACAGAACGCCGTGCTGGATCCCAATGGACTCGTATCACTAGCAGTCGAGATGACAGGCGTCTTATCCGCATGGCTGTAACGGATCGTACAGCCACGTCTCGATCCCTGAGTCAACAGATGGGGACGTCTGCAAGGCAACAACCATCTGCACGAACAGTTCGACGACGTTTGCAGCATCATGGACTATCAGCTCGGAGACCATGGCTTGACGCTGCATCAGAGACAGGAGCACTTGCGATGGCGTACTCAACGACGAACCTGGTTGCACGAATGGTAAAACGTCATTTTTTCGGATGAATCCAGGTTCTGTTTACAGCATCATGATGGTCGCATCCGTGTTTGGCGACATCACGGTGAACACACATTGGAAGTGTGTATTCGTCATCGCCATACTGGCTATCACCCGGCATGATGGTATGGGGTGCCATTGGTTACACGTGTCGGTCACCTCTTGTTCGCATTGACGGCACTTTGAACAGTGGACGTTACATTTCAGATTGTTACGACCCGTGGCTCTACCCTTCATTCGATCCCTGCGAAACCCTACATTTCAGCAGGATAATGCACGACCGCATGTTCAGGTCCTGTACGGGCCTTTCTGGATACAGAAAATGTTCGACTGCTGCCCTGGCCAGCACATTCTCCAGATCTCTCACCAGTTGAAAACGTCTGGTGAATGGTGGCCGAGCAACTGATGACTTGATGTCCAACTTGACGTCCGCAAGCTCTGAAGCCGTTCTGACCGCAAATACTGGGCTTAAGTACTTACATTGTCATCTCAGTCTTTCTTCTGTTTGAAATTCTTTTAATGTGTACCAATATAGACTGTGATCTGTAAGGTGTAACACGTCTTCGATTTTTTAAATTAACAGTCAATTTACGAATGTTGTTATGTACGTACGTGTACATTTCATCCATTGATATTATGACACGAATAAATAAATAAATTCCGCCACTGTAGAAATCCGCTTCTAAGTCACGAGAAGCGTTGTGTGAGCGCCTTCATCTTTATAACATCTCTTTCCCCCAAACGTTGTTGTTGTAAGTTCCGATGGGACCAAACTGCTGTGGTCATCGGTCCCTAGGCTTACACACTACTTAATCAAACTTAAAATTACGCTAAGGAGAACACACACACCCATGCCCGAGGGAAGACTCGAACCTCCATCAGGAGGGGGTGGGGTAAGGGGAACCGCGCGAACCGTGACAAGGTGCCCAAGACCACGCGGCTACCGCGCTATGCCCCACAAACTTTGTTTCAGTTGGACTAAAAGATGGAAATCGGTCGGTGGAAGATCTGGACTGTATGGCGAATCAGCACCAAAAAAAATGTTCCAATGTGTGTGAAATCTTGTGTGACTTAACTGCTAAGGTCATCAGTCTACATTGGTACACATTAAAAGAATTTCAAACAGGAGAAAGACTGAGATGACAATGTAAGTACTTAAGCCCAGTATTTGCAGTCAGAACTACTTAAAATATATTATCCTAAGGACAAACACACACACCCATGCCCGAGGGAGGACTCGAACCTCCGCCGGATCAGCACCACTCACGTCTGTGCTTGGTCAAATTGTCGGCACAGTTTCACTACGGCTAGACATGCTATTGAATTTGGCCCATATACCACCACAATTCCACCACGTAGAAACTGTATATAATTTAGACGTTTTGTCCACAGGAAAGGTAGTGTCTCGCGTTATTCAACTTTGGAATAAGTTTCGAATTGCAGCGCAAATGAACCCACACACTGTGATGCATCTTTTATCTGTACCGTAACAGACCTGGGTCTGCTGTAAACGCGTAACATGTGATTTCTTGCGAACAATGGGCCACTCTTGTTGCACGATGGTCTTACTGTGGGAGGACATTTGTAGCTTATTTTCCGATGTCCCTGCGTACATAGCTAAGACAAAAGTGATGAAGAACAGTATGAAGGAGAATAAAAAATGGCTGAAGTTTAAAATCTGAAAGGACGTAATAGTTGTAGAAGTGATAACTTTCTCTATCTAAAATGTATGATTATAACAATTACAAAGAAAGCAAGGAAAATATTACACTGATGTAAGCGAAAAGAGCTTTATTCAGTAGAAGATTTCTATTGGTATGAAATATTAATATGCAACTGATGAGTAAGATCGTGAAAGTGCTACCCTGGAGCACAACACAGTATAGAAATGACTATGTAGAAAATGTAAAGAATTTGAAATGACGTGGTAGAGAAGACTTTTAATACTGAGTGGACAAATCTGGTAGAATATTTTTACATTAATTACTAACGAATCTGATACGCTGTAATAAATGAGTGAATGAAAAGTGATCCTTTTCTGTTTTAAGTGGATTCGTTGGGTACAATCAATGCACCCGGTACTCGAACTACAGGCGAGCAAAGATATCTATGGAGAAACCTTTACCTGATGAAAGTACAGTCTAATACGTGGTAAAGGACACACGAGAAAATTACGCGTGTTGGAAGGAACACATGCAGGCAAAAATTTCTGCGGCCGATAAAGACCAAAATATATTAAGTATAATACTAAAGATATAGGGTGTAGTAATTACGTGGAGTTGAAAAAATAAGCAGAAAACAAAAATTAGTTCAGGACGTTATGAAACCAGATAACAGACTTATTGCTTCAAAAATATTTACCTCCATTTAAACGTATTGTGTGTTAAGAGAGCGTAGTCTCTTATTGGTTTAAGTCGCTACTCTTTTAGGAACTCAGGAACTTAAATCAGACAGCTTGAACTTGATATTTCTCCATCTTGACCGCAGGAACTGAAGAACAAATACCACCATCTGTGGAGAAATGGCATCATGAGCTCTGGGGCTATGCCAAAATTAATTCATGTGTCTTAACGCGCTGATGCTGGGACGGACCCCAGAACTGATGGCATTTCCCTACCAAAACTGGTAATTGTTTTGCAGGCCGTGCTATCAAGACGGGCAAATGATCTCGTTTTTGTAAAAGTTAATGGTTTAATACTAACCTAGACGTTTATATTCAATGCCTTTTCTGAAAGTTCTGTGATAAATCCATCTAATCATTTTTACAATTGTAGGCTTCTCATAAGTTACTATGCTTTGCATGAAATTTTTGCGTAAAAGTCTGGTAGAATATTTTTTCATTAATTACTAACGAATCTGATACGCGGTAATAAATGAGTGAATGAAAAGCGGTTCATTTCTGTTCTAAGTGTATTCGTTGGTTACGTCGATTATCAGAAGAATCTTCAGTGCCTAGCACGCTCGAATGGCAAAAGCTACAGCGGAATAAGATAAAGTTATACGTTTAATTTTCTGAGGGCACACACCGCGCTCTTTGATCAGGCTGCAATGCAAATATTGACCTGCTATGAGGGAAGCACAAACTTGCATCCGTTTTAATATTTTGCTATATATTGCTTGCATGATTATCAGGATAAATATTTTCATTCAGCAATGTCACCTGTTAAAACAGTATTTTAAAAACAGTTCTTAATTGCTTTATTCTTCGTCTAAGCACCAAAATATCATCAGAGGAATTTTAAATCCAGGGTTGTCTACAAGCCAAAATTTGTAAATAACACTGGAAAATGATATTACGTCACAGCGTAACATTGAAATTTAGTTAAGCATATGTAAATAAAGTTGTGTATTGGCGCATGTGTGCTTTTCGAATGACTTAGAATATTATGATATAACTGTAATGAATTTATATTTGTAGTATGCTTAGCAGTATCCGAGCAGTTATTCTGATACGCTACGAAGTTTTCACTTCTGTATCACTTATACTTTTTGTTTCTTTTTGGAAGTTACCAAAACTTAGGACTGCTGAAAAATTAATATTTTTCATTAATCTAAGCCGATTCTGTTCGTCAGATTATCAACATAATCAGGTAATAAAACCAAAATGACTTTTTGGCAATAATTAAAATGTCTGAGAGCGAAACCTCTGAAATGAATTTTTAAGAATATTACCATGAACTAAAATTTGTAAGAACAGTCTTGCCAAAATCTACCTCGCAGCAACCAAAATCTCGAAGTACCCCATCTTATCTGACTTTCCATTTGTGCATTAAATTGAGTACCAGTAGTATGTCAAGCACAAGAATATAATAACTCCAATTACAAAGACGGCAGTTGCCGACAGATGTGACTATTACCCAACTACCACTTAAATAAGCCATGGAAGGTAAATATTGAACGAATCTTTTATGAAAGGTAGAAGTCAACCTCGGGGAAAATGTTTCGGTTCCGGATAAATGTATCAATACTGGCAATACTGAGTTACTATTGGCCCTACGACTTACGTTAAAAGACAGAATAAAGACAGGCAAACCCAAAGTTATTTCATTTGAAAATATAGAAAGGGCTTCTGACATTATTGAGTGGACTACATTCTTTGAAATTCTGAGAGGATGAAACATTGTTAACGAAAGGTTATATACAACTTGCACAAAAACTAGGCTACAAGTGTGAGTGGAGGGATATGAAAGGGAAGCAGCAGTTGAGAAGGGGGTGAAACAATCTCTAGTGAGCAAGCAGTGAAGAAAACCAAGAAGAAAGGTGAAACGGAAATTAAAAAATGGTTCAAATGGCTCTGAGCACTATGGGACTTAACTTCTGAGGTCATTAGTCCCCTAGAACTTAGAACTACTTAAACCTAACTAACCTAAGGACATCACACACATCCATGTCCGAGGCAGGATTCGAACCTGCGACCGTAGCGGTCTGGAAATTAAACTTTAGGGATCAGAAATAAAAGTTTGAAGTTTGCCTATTATATTTTGATTCTGTCAGAGACGGCAAAGGACTTAGATTAATTGAACGGAATTGAGAAGAGGTTACAAAACGAATACCAAGAAAGGAAAACAAGGGTGGTGGAAACTAGTCGAATTAAAACAGGTAATCTTAAGGGAATTAAATTAGAGAAAGTGACATTGAAAGTAGATCAGTTTCGCTGATTGTGGCATCAAAGTAACTTATTATGCCGAGAAGACGTATAATGCAACTGGGAATACCAAAGAAAGCATTTCTGGAAACATCGAATTTATATTTAATTGTTAGGGAGTCTTTCCTGAAGGCATTTGACCGAAGCGTAGCCTTGTATGGAAGTGAGGCGTGGACAACAAACAATTCAGCCGAAACAGAACAGCAGGTTTTTGAATGCTGAATATTCGTAAACAGATAAACCAAATAACTGATGTAGAGGCATTCAAAAGAATCGAGGAGAAAAGAAATCTACGACTAAAAGAAAGAATAGAGGATCCTTGGGGCTCTTGTCCACTTCTACAAGCAGTTTGTTTTTTCTCGGCATGTAGGCATCTACCACCAGGACAATGAAAAGTGTCACACGGTTCACAGTGCACGTGAGTGGTCCAAGGAGCACCAGGATGTGTTTACTAGGCCGAACTGGGCAGCAAACCCTCCGAAATTAAAACTCCGTCGAGAATCTGCGTGGCCACCTCTCTCTGGCTCAACCGAGAGCCATGGCGCTGTAGTCGCCATGGCTCCATATCCCTGTTGGTGCCTTCCAAACCTCAGTTACTCTTTTTCTGCACGTCTCGCAGAGGTCTGAGCGGCGAAAGGGGGTTATTCAGAATTAATGTGACTGGACAGTGTAGCATAGAGTGAAGAATAGATGATCATATTTGTGGTTGATGTGGGGCGTACAGGGTGTGAAATACACTACTCAGAGCTGATACCTCTAGGAGCAACAATGGCTACGATTGGATGACACATGCGAGCACACCATTGCCTGCTGCTTTGAATCTGCGCCAAGTATCATTAATCGTCAACTTTTGTAGTCCTGTCTTCCTCAGTCGCGTGTAATGTTAAGGTATGTTGATATTTTTTACTTTATGGGCCGTCTGACTGCACCTGAATGAAACACAATTTTCGTGCCATACGCGTTTCGCCTTTATTCTCTGCAAGGCATCGTCAGTGGCCTGGAATATGTACACATTTTGCTATTTAGTTTACATTTTGCTCAATGTAACTATAGGTTAGAAACAGTTCTGGTGATTGGTGTCTGCTATTATGTAGTAATATTTTCAACGGAGCTTACAGGTTGCATGGACGATTTTCTACATTTTACGCTCCTGTTCCATTTTTGGAGTCGTTCCACTTCTTATAAATGCCACTTCCAGTTATTTCCACATTTCACGGCACTAGGAACTGAACACCAGTTTTGATGCAATGTTTTAGTTTGTGTTGCCGACTGTCATATGTTATTGCCAAAGATCGAATGTTATTACCAACTTTCAAGTGCAATTTTTGAAGTATCTGTGATCTGTTTGTGTATGCATTTCTTTTTTCCATTTTTTTTGTGTGTGTGTTTTGGTGTGATATAATTTTTTTGTGAGCTGTGTGTGTGTTTGCGTTTTTGTGCGATATACATATATTTTTTGTGGACTGTGTTTGTGTTTGTCTTTGTGTGTGTGTGTGTGTGTGTGTGTGTGTGTGTGTGTGTGTGTGTTTGTGTGTGTGCGTATGCAGAAGGCGACAGGGAGGGGAGAAGGGGGGAATTTTTTTATCTCCAGTCACAACTAAACCAACCAGCTACCAAGACGGACAAATTCCAGCCAACAGGAATATATGAACTTGAATGTCAAAGTTGTGATGCAATATACACAGGCATGACACGAATTTTAAAACACTATACAAAGAACATATAAGGTGTTGGAAGTATGAAACAAACCATTCCACATTTGCAGAACATTTCAAACACCATAACCACCACCCTGCAAACATGGAACAAGAAATGAACATGAGAATAAACAACCAAGATAAACATCTTATACAAATGCAAGTAAACTTCCACATTCAGAAAGCCATCGCTGAAAACCGAAATGTCATAAATGAGCAAGCACACATCAGCACAGGCCCCATACTACACTTAATAAAAGAAAAGATAACATAAAAATTTTCCCTCTCATACAACCAGGGGAAAAAAAATCTCCCCCCCCCCCCCCCTACGCCTTCTGGACACACACACACACACACACACACACACACACACACACCACAATTAAAATCTATATCACACCAAAACATACATACACACACACACACACACACACACACACACACACACACACACACACAAACAAACACACGCAAAGAAAAAAAAAGAATGCATATACAAACAAATCACAGGTACTACAAAAATTACGCTTGAAAGTTGGCAATAACATTCGATTTTTGGCAATAACATGTGACAGTCGGCAACACAAACCAAAACATTAAATCAAAACAAGTGTTCAGTTCCTAGCGCTGTGAAATGTGGAAATAACCGCATGTGGCGTTCATAAGAAGAGGAACGACACCAAAGGTGGAACAGGTTCGTAACATGTGGAAAATCGCCCACGCATCCTGCAAGTACAGTTCGAAATATTACTACATAATAGCAAAGATCAACCACCAGAACTATTTCTAACCTGTAGCTGCATTGACCAAAATGTAAACTAAATAGCAAAATGTGTACATATTCCAGGCCACTTATGATGCCTTACAGAGAATAAAGGCGAAGCGCGTATGGCACGAAAAATGTGTTTCATTCAGTTGTATTCAGGCGGTCCATAAAATAAAAATTACCAATATACCGCTATATCATTAATCGTATTGCTGACTTATCAGTCCCTCAGCAACCTATAATTAGATCTTTTCCGAGAGTTGTCTGAAGAACATGGTGACCAGAGCGACAATCGTCCACGGTCTGTATGGAGATGGATCAAAGACACAAAGACAATATGCAGTGTTGGGAAAATTTGTTGAAAGATAACGCCACACAGACCTCGGGGTAGGGCACAGTCTCTGGTCTTACCACTTCGAAAATGGTAACGCCTGCGAATCAGAGGTGGTCATGTTGTGCATCCTGTGGCGTCACATCAGGTGCTGGGCTCGTTTGACGATGGTGAATGCAAGATTGAAAGCTTCGTTTTCCTCCACTCACCATATACATATGCATCCAATGTAATCATCTACGCAAAACCGGGACTCGATTGAGAAGACATGGTCCCACTTATGCGTCCAGTTTTGTAGCCCGCGCCCCTATCGGCGCAACTTTTTCTGCTGCCGCACCAAATAAATCTGTAACAATGGTCACTTCACTGATAATCCGTGGTACTTGAGGCCTCATCGCACTGTCTGTGTGGACGTTAGTCTTGTTACAAACAAGCTTATTCCCCGCCGTTGTCAAGATACAACATGGTTATACGATCATTTACGGACGAGCGAAGAATACGTCTGTCCTCTCTGGCGCTAGTTGTGTGGGGCCGTTGAGATTCTGCTTGGCATTATGGCTGTCATGAACCCAACGATTTGACAATCGTGGGATCTCGACCAACCAGAGCAGCAAATTTTATGACCGGTATACCAATCTCAAAAAGTTACTGTCGAATTTTGGCATGTGCTGGTAGTCGTCTCCCATTCTCATACAAGTTATAACAGGACCACCAAATAAGGAACATTCAAATACATTTTTTAAAATGAGAAACATGCACGTGGTACACTTCAAACCAGTATGAAGTTTCTCGCATGCCGGCTTCATGCTGTTGCAATTTTAATTGCCAGAGGTGTATGTTTGAACAAATCTTCGAAAACTACATTTTGTGTGCGTTTGATTTAGCACAAATAATGTCGATGCGTGTCAGCAGTACAGCTTGTAACGTTCCTTGGCAGCACAAACACTATTAATAAAATGAAATGACACACAGAATTGCTGAACTCGAGCGTGCACAATTGCAAATGCTTAACAACAACTGTGGTACGCCTGTTAGGAACGTGTACGGTAATGAGAACACTACGGGTAGTTCATACCAACAAAAAAGCAATTAGTATGTACTGTAATTGTTTAGCAAAAATATTATTTAATTTTGTGTAAAGGACGTTGGTTATTATTGTAATATTTTCTGTAATAACATTCTCGATGTATTTATGATTGTAATATTTCTACAATCATAATGTAATTACGAAATATGTTAATATCTGCGATGAAAAAATGTAAAATATAGCCACAGAGGAAAATTATGTTGTAAGATTACAAAGAGATATTCATTATCAGCAATACTATAAAAAGCACTACATAATGTGCATTCTTTGTCGTTTTCCTCGAGAGCTGAGAGAGAGAGAGAGAGGAACCTGTGACGTAGCATTATATGAATGAGTAGACTTCTTTTGTCTGTATCTATCTTTAGCCACCATTAGAGGAGAAACTATAAAGGTGTGTAATTTTAATTATTGTTATGGTCGAAATATATTATAATTTATCAAAATTGTGTATTACTAATGTAAATTAGCTTGCCCATGTCATCTATAATATTTCTTTAAAGAATTTTCAGCACTTTTAGCGATTATCGTTGGTGTTGCTGGGCTGTGCCGCGACCGAACGATTTGCAGCGGCGGCACATTTAAAAAATTGTTCCGCTATAAAATTAACCAAACCCGTAAATCGGGAGCAGGTAAAATTAGCAGTGAATTACGAAATATTTTTCTTTTACAGCGATCCTGAGGCTGACTGGATTTATTACTGGTTTTACATTTGTGCTTTCATAGGCGGATAATTAACGTTGAAGTTGTTAGTCTGTTGGTTCTGTTGGTTCTTTCAATTTCTAAAGCAAATAACTTAAACGTATAGTGAGTGTGTTTTGTCAATGATAATTAAACGTTCAGATCAGCATGGCAATATTTAACCATTTTATGCTAACAGAGACAGTCTTGTGTTCCATAGCTAACGCCGGGAAAGAATTCAGTAAATATTTAAAAACCCACTGCATCTAGAAAATGTGTGCCGAGGCCGAAATACTTAAAAAATTTATTTTAAATAATTTTCAAAGTCATAAATGTTATTAATCAGTTAGTTTGAGTTTATCAGCATGAGAGGGTTGCTAAAGTTAACGTAATTTTGAATGTGCTTAATTCTGTCTAAATGAGTTTTTATTACCACACGTAAATAAGGGGCTCTACAACAAAGTTCGTACTGAAAGAGTAAATAACAAAAATATGTGAAGCCATTTCTTCCCCATTTTCATCCATTCATTTTACATAATAAATATTTTTTTTTTCTCATTAAACTGGCGCCCAACGTGGGGCCCGAATAAGCAGTGGCCACAAAATACCCATGAGATGATTAGGGAATTATTGTAGTCGAACTTTGTTGGAGAACAATTAATAATTTTTTCATTTATTGTACGTATTGCCTAACCAATATTGTTTTGTTATACCTGTTTATGATTTTTTGCATGAGATCACTATATACCCAGAGGCAAGTTGAAGAAGAGAGCTCATTATATCAAAAAATTAATTACCTACCACAATACCAGGGGGCAGCTGCACCCAAGATAGATCACCAAAAGGTAAAGCTAGAGTGTAGTTGTCCTGTGGGTAGTGAAGTAGCCTCAGTGCGGTGGTCTCGGATCATTAGTGGTGTGTATGTTGTTAGTGTTTTTTTTTTTTTTTAAATAACAGGACATTTGAGTAGTTAGTCATCGTAGTATATAATAAGTGTGTTTCAACAAATGACCATTTCTTGTGTGATTATGTCAGTGAAACCTGAGTGTTAGGATATTTAGTTCAGATTTTGTTTCTTTTATTGACTATGGTTAGATTGCGTAGTCAGAAAAATATAAACATGGATAATGAACAACAGTTAGCAAGCCGAGTGATGCCGAGTTAGAAGGTGGGGCACGAAGTAATGTTAGTGGCGTAGTTCAGGAAGTACAATGTGAGAATCTGGGGGCAGAAGGGCAAGAAATGTTGCCACTGCCAGCCAGTGATTCAGTTGAAAGTAGAAATAATGTGCCACCCAGAAGCACTAGACATGGACCAGAGAGTGGTGAGGTGTCAGAAGTGCAATCATTAAGAGTTATGTTCGAGCACATGCTCAATTTCCAAGCTACGTTTGTGCATGAACAAGCAGAGCGTGACCAGAGATTGGTAGCTGAATTTGCACGTATGCAAGAAGAACGTGATAGAGAACGTGATGCTAAACAAGCAGAGCGTGATCGATGCCAGCATGAGAGAGACTTGCAGTTAATGCACTCTTTGGAAGCTATGCAAAGTTTGAGACAAAACTATGAAACCATACCCAAAGCGGTGCAAGAACTGAGCGAAAGAGTAGTTAATACCCAGGTGGCTAACGCCAGTATCGTAGATGAAATCAGTGTACTGGCTAACAGGATGGAAAAATTAGAAATTGACACAAGTCAAGCAATAGAGCAGAAAATGTCCGAACAGACGAACAAAATTGAAAAGGAATTTACGAACTGGTTAGAGGCAAAAGACACCGACCTTAATCAAACAATAGACGATAAGGTGCACGCCGCGATTGAGGCCAAAGACTTGGGCTCGAGTGCGGAAATGCAGGACCTAAGAAGGGCGGTGCACACTGACACTCCGCTGTGGCAGCGGAATGTCAACCGTCGTCTTGCGGAGCTGGAAAGCAGCTTGTTGCACGGCGACGCACAGGCAACCGGCAGTTTCAGATCTTTACAACGGAGAGGAAATCTGTTCACCCTGTAGTATTTGTCAAGGGATTTAGAAACATTTTGCCTAGTGTTTGGAGTCACACACAGAAAATACAGTACGTTATGTCTTACATACAAGGAGATGCTGCATTATGGGCAACCGAAGCAGCTGACAGTTGCGACACATATGAGCAATTTGAAAAGGCATTCTTGGCCAAATATTGGTCAACATGTATTCAGGAGAGATTACGGAAAGAGATATATAATCCAGAGCCGTATTCTCTACGATTAGGCAATTTGCGAAAATATTTTGAGAAATAAATCAATAAGGCCCGTTACTGGGACGAGCAGATTTCATCCCGGGATTTGATCAGAATTTTGAAATCACACTTGCCGATACACGTAAAGGAAAAACTTATACACGTACTGGAGAACGACATGAAACATTTCTTGTCTGTTCTGGACTCAATTGACCTGATTCAGGAGGATGTTAAGACAGCCTTTGAACAGGCTAGAAGTAACGGAAACGGTTACAGAAATGGTCGAAATAACACGCCTCCACTAAATAATGGAAACGGCGGACGTAACAACAGGAGAGAAGATTATGTACAAAACGGGAATAGAGGTAGAGACCGGAACGGCAATAGTCCGCCGGTGAACAATGACCGGAAAAGGAGGTGCGATGACCGATATGAAACAGGCCCACCAAGCAATAGTAGATGGAAAAATGCCAGGGGGCCGTGGAACGCCAATACCTATAACGATGCAAACCGAACTTGGCCACAGAACCAGAGGTCCAGTCCGGACCGGCAAAACAGTGAAAGATATGACAATAACCGACCGCCACCACAAAATGCGCCAATTGTGCAACCGTGGCAGCCGACGCAACACAACTTACACATAGTGGAGGTCAGCGACACATCCACCAGTAATAATCCAACAAACTAGATTCAGCCGAGATACGCTCTCCATCGTCGGCTGAGGTTTGGAGTGAGAGCAGCCCGACACAGAACAAAACATCGGAAATCTGTATCCTCAGGTATAATGACGGGGTACAGATGGAACATGAATTAATAACTGAACCACCCACGTGCATAAAGGAGCACAAAGACAAAGTACAAGCGATAATAGAGGTCAAAATTAACAATATTGATGTGCAAGCAATCGTAGATACAGGTGCTACTGTCAGTGTCATGAGTATGGACCTATTCAGAGTACTGGGGAAAGAAAAGCGTATGCTGACTTTCCCTGTGAACAATTGCAAAGTCACTGGAGCCATCAGTGCACAGCGACAAAGAATTAAACTCCAAGTGCGGGTAGAGATGTACACTCCTGGAAATGGAAAAAAGAACACATTGACACCGGTGTGTCAGACCCACCATACTTGCTCCGGACACTGCGAGAGGGCTGTACAAGCAATGATCAGACGCACGGCACAGCGGACACACCAGGAACCGCGTTGTTGGCCGTCGAATGGCGCTAGCTGCGCAGCATTTGTGCACCGCCGCCGTCAGTGTCAGCCAGTTTGCCGTGGCATACGGAGCTCCATCGCAGTCTTTAACACTGGTAGCATGCCGCGACAGTGTGGACGTGAACCGTATGTGCAGTTGACGGACTTTGAGCGAGGGCGTATAGTGGGCATGCGGGAGGCCGGGTGGACGTACCGCCGAATTGCTCAACACGTGGGGCGTGAGGTCTCCACAGTACATCGATGTTGTCGCCAGTGGTCGGCGGAAGGTGCACGTGCCCGTCGACCTGGGACCGGACCGCAGTGACGCACGGATGCACGCCAAGACCGTAGGATCCTACGCAGTGCCGTAGGGGACCGCACCGCCACTTCCCAGCAAATTAGGGACACTGTTGCTCCTGGGGTATCGGCGAGGACCATTCGCAACCGTCTCCATGAAGCTGGGCTACGGTCCCGCACACCGTTAGGCCGTCTTCCGCTCACGCCCCAACATCGTGCAGCCCGCCTCCAGTGGTGTCGCGACAGGCGTGAATGGAAGGACGAATGGAGACGTGTCGTCTTCAGCGATGAGAGTCGCTTCTGCCTTGGTGCCAATGATGGTCGTATGCGTGTTTGGCGCCGTGCAGGTGAGCGCCACAATCAGGACTGCATACGACCGAGGCACACAGGGCCAACACCCGGCATCATGGTGTGGGGAGCGATCTCCTACACTGGCCGTACACCACTGGTGATCGTCGAGGGGACACTGAATAGTGCACGGTACATCCAAACCGTCATCGAACCCATCGTTCTACCATTCCTAGACCGGCAAGGGAACTTGCTGTTCCAACAGGACAATGCACGTCCGCATGTATCCCGTGCCACCCAACGTGCTCTAGAAGGTGTAAGTCAACTACCCTGGCCAGCAAGATCTCCGGATCTGTCCCCCATTGAGCATGTTTGGGACTGGATGAAGCGTCGTCTCACGCGGTCTGCACGTCCAGCACGAACGCTGGTCCAACTGAGGCGCCAGGTGGAAATGGCATGGCAAGCCGTTCCACAGGACTACATCCAGCATCTCTACGATCGTCTCCATGGGAGAATAGCAGCCTGCATTGCTGCGAAAGGTGGATATACACTGTACTAGTGCCGACATTGTGCATGCTCTGTTGCCTGTGTCTATGTGCCTGTGGTTCTGTCAGTGTGATCATGTGATGTATCTGACTCCAGGAATGTGTCAATAAAGTTTCCCCTTCCTGGGGCAATGAATTCACGGTGTTCTTATTTCAATTTCCAGGAGTGTATATAGGGGGAGAAGCCATAGCGTACTCGTTCCTGGTAGTAAAGGGTTTAAAGGTAACCTGCATTTTGGGGGTAGATTTTTTGAGAGAGAGGGACGCAGTAATCGACCTTTCTCGGGGAAAATTAAGTTTGATGAACACGGGTAGGAGGATAGAATTGTCCATGCTCAGATCTGAAGGGGTACCTGTGCCTAATTGTAATGTTATTAACACAAAATGTAGGAATCAGTGGATACTAAATTTAGACAATCATTCTCTAGGACAAAATCTCTATTATCCAGACGTAAAGGTGATCAATTAAACGCAAATGTGGACGCACTTGTGAACAAAGTATCACAGTCCGAAAATTTGAACTAAATGCAACAGCAGGATTTGGTACAGTTATTATCTGGCTATGCAGATGTATTTTCAGGACGACCAGGATTTGTTAAGGGATATCAATACAATATCGAGGTGAAGCCTCACAAAACCTACTGTCGAGCCTCATACTCCATTCCTTGGTCCAAGAAGGAAATAGTAGCTATCTCATAGCAGATCCCCAATTAGGGAGAGTACGGGGACTGTATCCGCGTAAGGATGTGAAAATATTCCTACAGTAAATGACTAATAGTCCTATGTGTTATGTGTAAAAAGGTACACCATTCTTTTGGAAATGAATGAACATTGATGATGTGTGATCTGTAGAGATAATGTACTAGTGTAGAAGTATTTAGTTATAAGAATATGATTGACTTTCTCTTTTGTTTATGATTATTTGTGTTATGTCTTCTTTTTAATTAGTGTTAGCTTAAACGTGCTGTAAATGTCTGCACAGATAACCTGATTAGTGCAATTATTTGTAGTGTTAAATTGTGACAGAGATCAGTCAGGAGGAACATTTTAGTAGTGATTAGTTTGTGTACTGCATGATATTCTATATGTGTGTCAAACTTGAAATATTTGTTGGTACAGTCTATTATATATATATATATATATATATATATATATATATATATATATATATGTGTGTGTGTGTGTGTGTGTGTGTGTGTGTGTGTCTAGCTGTCAGATTGACAGGTTCGAACCCAGAATAATATTAATAATATGAGACCCTGAGAACTTTATTTTCAAACAAGTATTATCAAAGAGGGTAATGCACCCAGTAGTGACCCGAGGGCACCATGGGAGGCAAACTTATTGCAAATTTAAGTAACGCAAAGTTACGCACAAAGAAGCTTCAATTGAAGCATGTGCAGATCGAATCAGTAAAAAGAGCTAGCCTAATACAGTCCAAGTCAATTTTAGCCTACAGAGACTACACTGAAGTTACGTAGGACCTTGCAAGTAAAGTGAGACATAGTTTCAAAGGAGTTATTGAACAATATCTGAGTCCGGCTGGAATGCATAAATAAAATCTACTCGAACATAAATATAGATGATTTTTGGGCAAACTAATACGAAATTTTAATATTTGTTACCATGTACGCAATTATCACACACCTTGGTAAAGAGCGAACAAAGAAGTTACGAATGTGCTGTTACAAAAAATTGCGCAACGGACAATGTAACTGAAAAAACTTAAACAAAAGTGCAGTATTGTGTGGCAGAGACAGATAGTGACTTTTAAAACTGCAGCAATACGTCACGAGGTTGTTTCGAACAAGCAATTAGAAACTGTATCATTGCCGTGTGTGCAAATGGACAAGGAACTAGCACGACACGAACAGTGAGCCGATAATAGACGGTGGACCAAGCTAGTGTCAAACTATAACTTGTACTGTGCGTGTGTACAAAAAAAAATATTCATTGTGTGTCAAGGGACGCCAGGAAAGCGCATTGACTACAGAGATACATTTTGTTCTAAGGTGAAAACTTGCGTGTGACTAATGATAAGTCATGACATGGTGAAAAAATATTGTGTGCCCATAAAACGCGTTACTGTGACAACGAAACATTGTGCAAACCAGACTAGTGAAGGCCTCCTGAATAATAACTGCCAATAACTGTGTGCATTCTTTCCCACAGCAGGAAAAATGCCCATAAGGACAGTACACTGTTTGTGAACTTGTGGCATGTTTGCTGGAGCACTGCAAGAAGATGTCACACGGGCGAGCTGATATACAACGCGCATCCGGCTACTTCAGCCATGCAGCGGCCGCAGCAACCCGTAGCAGACCAGACAGCCACACGCCTCTCCGCGCCGTAGCTGTCAACACCGGGGTCGGTGACCTACACGGAGCCGACGCGCCGCGCCGAGCGCCGCTCAACAATCACTCCGCACCGCTCACCAACTACAGGATTATTGACATATTCCAAATTATTTACACAAACTGCATAACATGTCAATGAACTCGATTTTTGACAAACGTTGAACACTTATTATGTATACCCGTAAATTAACGAGAGAAAATGAACACTAACAAGTTTAGGAGATGGATTTGTAACACGTAGGTGGTGAGAACATTATGAAAGCGACGTTGTACTAAATGATTTAAAAAAACTAAGTGATATATCCTAGGACAAGTGACCTTGCAGTATATCGCAAAAATGATAATTACGAGTTGTTAAACACACACAACAAACTTTCGTTGAACAGTATGTGACTGTGATATTATGTAACCTTGATGACAAACTGCTAAATCATTTCAAAACAATGACTGTTAAAGAGACAAGATTAATCATGAACCAACTGGGATGGCTGGGCTCCGGCACAGTTTTGCCCAGGTTTCCTGTCTGCCTTCGCCCAAATGGAGGAGCCATGAACATATATAACCCTGGGACTAATTAAAAGAGCCATTCCATAAAAAAAAACAGAATTCTAAAGAACATTACTAGCACCACTGTGTCAGAGTATAGAAACTCTTTGCCAAATGCTGCCAGGGGGCAATGTAACGTTCCCTGGCAGCACACACACTATTAATAAAATGAAATGACACACAGAATTGCTGAACTCGAGCGTGCACAATTGCAAATGCTTAACAACAACTGTGGCACGCCTGTTAAGAACGTGTACGGTAATGAGAACACTACGTACAGTTCATACCAACAAAAAAGCAATTAGTATGTACTGTAATTGTTTAACAAAAATATTATTTAATTTTGTGTAAAGGACATTGGTTATTATTGTAATATTTTCTGTAATAATATTCTCGATGTATTTATGATTGTAATATTTCTACACTCATAATGTTATTACGAAATATGTTAATATCTGCGATGAAAAAATGTAAAATATAGCCACAGAGGAAAATTATGTTGTAAGATTACAAAGAGATATTCATTATCAGCAATACTATAAAAAGCACTACATAATGAGCATTCTTTGTCGTTTTCCTCGAGAGCTGAGAGAGAGAGGAACCTGTGACGTAGCATTATATGAATGAGTAGACTTCTTTTGTCCGTATCTATCTTTAGCCGGCATTAGAGGAGAAACTATAAAGGTGTGTAATTTTAATTATTGTTATGGTCGAAATATATTATAATTTATCAAAATTGTGTATTACTAATGTAAATTAGCTTGCCCATGTCATCTATAATATTTGTTTAAAGAATTTTCAGCACTTTTAGCGATTATCGTTGGTGTTGCTGGGCTGTGCCGCGACCGAACGATTTGCAGCGGCGGCACATTTAAAAAATTGTTCCTCTATAAAATTAACCAAACCCGTAAATCGGGAGCAGGTAAAATTAGCAGTGAATTACGAAATATTTTTCTTTTACAGCGATCCTGAGGCTGACTGGATTTATTACTGGTTTTACATTTGTGCTTTCATAGGCGGATAATTAACGTTGAAGTTGTTAGTCTGTTGGTTCTTTCAATTTCTAAAGCAAATAACTTAAACGTATAGTGAGTGTGTTTTGTCAATGATAATTAAACGTTCAGATCAGCATGGCAATATTTAACCATTTTATGCTAACAGAGACAGTCTTGTGTTCCATAGCTAACGCCGGGAAAGAATTCAGTAAATATTTAAAAACCCACTGCATCTAGAAAATGTGTGCCAAGGCCGAAATACTTAAAAAATTTATTTTAAATAATTTTCAAAGTCATAAATGTTATTAATCAGTTAGTTTGAGTTTATCTGCATGAGAGGGTTGCTAAAGTTAACGTAATTTTAAATGTGCTTAATTCTGTCTAAATGAGTTTTTATTGCCACACGTAAATAAGGGGTTCTACAACAAAGTTCGTACTGAAAGAGTAAATAACAAAAATATGTGAAGCCATTTCTTCCCCATTTTCATCCATTCAATTTACATAATAAATATTTTTTTTCTGATTAAAAGCTATGAATAATTCTATTTGTACGATCAGATGAGCTTCAAAGTAATAAATGCCATTCTCCTTGCCAGTCTGTTATCGTAGCATAAAGTGGTCGGGGAACAGCCGTGTGAACGGCAATGGGCCTCTCGAGAATATTGGCGACGTGTAGCATTGTTTTTAAACCACTTCTCCGTTAGCTGAATTGCTTGTTACACTGGTGTAGTCAAAATTCGCCATGGTCAGGCCAGGTAAGTTGTGTCTGTTCGCCGAAAGGTATTTCTCTCCACGTAGAGACATAGTAACGTTCAATAGAATCGCTTTATGTTCTAGGGAAGGTCTGCGTTTCTGCTGATGTTCTCTAGGCTGCTAACAACGGGGGTATAGTCTAGTGACGTCAGGCATCGGTAGGCGCGTCACACGTGTGGTGAGCGCCACGTGTGCCCGCTTTAAAAGCTACGCCGCGCCGCTCTGCCGCGCGCTTCCGAAAGCGTTTTACGGCCCGTTTGCCAGACGCGCACGGGAGTATTAAAGCCCTGCGGCCTGAGGATAAAATTTTAAATTAGAAAAATTCGTGTATCGTAAAGTTGGTGCACATACAGCACTTATTACAAGCTAGATTGTGTCCCTACAAAAGGGACTTAACCTAACGTTCGTGCCGGATATTACTTTTTCACCCTAAGAAAAATCAGGGCGCGGTGGCTGAGGGGAACAGCTGTTTTGACAGAAGTTTCGGACCGATATTTACTTTTTTCCGGTTGCTGTCAACTTTCGGCTTCAATACTGTCAGCGAAGAGTATCTTCATGTGTAAGACGTGTATATTTCTATTGTTTATTGTCAAATCACAATTTATGAAAGGTGTTTATATTTTATTAATAGGATTAAGTAGAAATAATTAATATTTGTCATCTTGGAAATAATTGTGGTAGCAGGGATTGTCTGCACCAGAAAGCATTGTTCGCAGGCGAGACCGCATTTTAGCGTTCGTAGGAAGTCAGTAGTAAGCGAGATGTGAAGCGAGTTGGTAGCAGGTTTGAAGCGAGAGGTCGAGAGGAGTAGTGTGCCTGCCAGCCACTAGCTATGATTTACAAGAGATTATAAACGGATGTACAGAGACATCAGCTAACTATTATAATAAGAGGAACTCATATTATTGAATTAATTTGTTTGAGAAACTCAAGGCTACTGAAGGCATGTTTGCGCTTTGCTAGTTGTAAGATTATTGCAAAAAGTTAAGTCCCACTGCTCGCCTAACACCGGTCGGCAGAATCACTGCCCTATTCCGCGCAGGCTTACCTGCTGTGATTATAGTATGTACAGGAAATGTATGCGCAAATGTGGGCTTTGCATGGGTATGTGACAACCAGTTATAGTAAAGTTGTGTTTTAGTAGTAGTGAGTGGTTATGCTGTGGGAATGTATGTGCGCTGCTTGTACAGTGCTATCTGGTGGCTGGTTGTGAACCGCTAGAATCACAGCAGGTAAGCCTGCGCGGAATAGGGCAGTGGTTCTGCCGACCGGTGTTAGGCGAGCAGTGGTAGTTTCATCTGGTGACTTCAGTTTTATATTTTATGGAAAGAACGACTATGAGAGCAGTTTTTTATTATTTATTGGTTGCGACAATGATTTTTATCAAATGGTCTGCCTCATGTGACATGATGCCCATATGGTTTTATAAATGTTAATCCACGTTTCAGGTATGTGATTCTGTATCAATTCTAATTTTACATAGTTAACTCATGTAAGCCCTCCCTCAAACCTGTTATGTTATACTTTCACAGATCCGATGATGGCACCTTCAGAGTGCTGAAACCGGTCATCTACTAAACGATATTGAAGCGATCGTGGCTTTTCAATTATTTTATATATATAATGTCACCAAACTACGTCAAGAGTAGCAGAACTATGCAGAACGGTTCCCCAGTAGACGCTTTCCAACTTGTCCCACCTTCATTTATGCACAGCTTGACGATTGCTAAGGAACAACTTACAATTGCTACAGAATATGCGACCAATGAAGGTAAAAGGAAATGTGGGGGACGGGACGATCGCTCTGTGTGCATTCGACAGTTCATCCAGCACGTGCTTGACGAAGATTGTTATGCAACCGATTAGTGTGACATTTCTTGTGATACGGCAACGTGTCTGCAAGACATCATTTGAGTGCTTACGATCACGGATGAACAGTTGGACGGCACGAAGGCGGTCGAAGTGTCACTGCTGTGGTCACAGTAAAAGCGTGTGGCCAAATATGTCATCTCGCGATTAAGAAGGCCGGTGAAGGTGGAAACGCTATGCAAAAGCATGCCGGTGGTCATAGACAGACCACCACCCCGCAAGACACTTTATACATAACCCTAGTAAAAAATGAAATGATCGTTTGGGATTGATGGCCGGAGGCCTTGTGCGGAGAAGTGCGGCCGCCGGGCGCGAGTCTTACTTCAGGTGACGCCATACTGGGTGACTTGAGCGTTGATAATGATGAAATAATGGCAGCACAACACCCAGTCCAAGAGCGGTGAAAATCTCCATCCTGTCCGGGAATCGAACCCGGGCCCGTTGCATGATAGGCAACCACTCAGCTAAGCAGGTGGACATAGCCCTAGTGGCGAAACGGCACCGAGGTCTCACTCCTGGGCTGATCGCTGCAGACCTGGCAACCACTACCGGTACATCTGCCCGAACCATTCTGCGGCGATTAAGTCCAGCTGGTCTATATGCTCGGAATACTGTTAGATGCAGTCCATTTCAACCACGCCACCGTCGAGAAAGAGTTCACTGGTGTAGGGAGCACGTTGGTTGGGGTCATCAAAAGTGGTCCAGAGTGATATTCTCCGACGAATCCCACTTCACTGTTGCAAATGATTATGGCCACCAGTTAGTGTGGAATGTTTGAACGTCATCGGTACGGCTTAGGCGTTACCGCGTGGGCAGGATTTTTGCACTATGGCCAAAAGACGCCGCATATCTTTGCATGAGATATCGTTTGAGCATAGCGGTATTGCCAGAAGATTCTTCCGGGTCATATCTGTCCGTTCAAGGGTACGGTAGGTCCCGACGTTTATGGACGACAATGCCGGCCAACTCAGGATTGCTGAGGTTCCGGACACACAGGAAAGTGAAGATATTAAACGTATCGAAAAGCCTGTGTCCTCCCCGGACCTAAACCCTTTTGAGGATGTCTGGGATGATCTTGGCAGACGTGTTTCTCAATGAACATCTCTTCCCCGAATCATGCAAGAACGCCTTGAGAGAGGACTGGGACAATATCCCTCAAGGACTCAACACAATGGTAGCCAGCACGGACAACAGGTGCAAAATTGTTTTAGTGTAGGAAGTCGTATCTCTTACTGAGAGTCCGAATCGACCTTTATGTTGGGAGTTTGACCTGTGTTAGACATGAACGTTGTTCACGTCTGTCATCGTGGTTTCCCATGTGGTGAAATCTGTACCACTCTTCTTTATAAATATACCACTCCGCATCTGTTATCTTCGTACGGTGTTCCATGTTGTCCATCGTGGCATATGATTATTCATGTCCAAAAACATCTTTGTTCCTTAGTAACTGTCGAGTGGTGTAGTATCGATAGCCCCCGCGTGAGTGGAAGTTTTCCCACAAGATAACTTATAGGAAGGAAGACAGTTACCAACAAAGCTGCAGAAGAAGTGGTTCTTATAACTGAGACAATCGATTCGGAAGCCTGTTGTCGTCAAAAAGAAAAGAGAGGTTGATGTTAATTAAAAAAGTGTTCTTTCTATACTTAATAAATATAAATATTAATCACTCATTTCTCTAATTAAGAGATACATGGGCTTGATCGTCAACATCATTTTGGATACTAGGATGGTGTCAGTAGGCTCCCTAGTAAGAACGTTTTGTGAAGAAAGGCCAAGTTCACAATTCAGAGGAATGAACATTTGGGAAACGTGCTCTTCTGGTCAGCGGGAAAGCTACACTGACTTCGCAGGTGTTAGCCAACAACAGTGATGTGTGAGTGTGCGGTGCGGCATTACCTGGCAGCACGTAATTGTCAGTTATTTCGATGATGATTGTACGCTGAACGTGAAGAAATTCAGATTTTTGATAAATACTTTACCCTCGACATTAGAAATTGTACTTGTCAAATGATCGGGTTACTACAGTTCTTTAGTACCAGGAGTTGCAGTAAACAGCATACTTCCAAACTGTTGGGTAAGTACAAACAGTCCGAATCAAAGCTAGCCAACACGATAGCCGTCAGACTTCTTCCTGGGGGTTATGTTAAATATATGGTTTGCAATGAGCTTGTGACGTAGCAGTTAATATTTATCTCATCTGTTTGATATCATATTTTAATATATAAAACATTCTCGATGTTCTTGCCGCGAAAAACTTCGTTCCCATCATATTTTAATACTAATAATGTTTTGTTTACCTTTTTTGTAAAACACTGATTAACAGTTGCTACTTAGGTAATGTGTGGATAGCAATTTGCTTTATCGAAACAATATTGTATATTGAATTGTTTACGCTATTAATACCTGCAAACATGACTGTAAATAACTGATCTCTTCCTGGGGAAAATAAATTAAATTTCGGAAAGCGATCTTCGATCTCAAACGTAGGAAATGTACTACATATCATAATTTGGCGCTTCTTTTTGCCTTGGGGCAGAACACGGAAAGAGACTGGCACTCAGTCCGTACTATTACAGTAGTAATGCAGTGCAGTTCCTGTAACATGTTAGATATTCACTGCTTAGAGGTCCATGCTTCAGTTAATAGACGAGAACGTTTGTTAGTCTATTATAATTCTCAGAAGGATCATTTACAAATATGAAAGCTATAGCTATTTATTTGTAAACGAGACGTTAGTATGATACAGGGTAGCAATTATTGAAATATATGAAAACAAATGTAAATTAGTTACAAACTACGGTGTGCACACAGTTTATTCAATATGTAAATGTTACAGACATTAGGAGTAAGGTTTCGACATGTTCGATTTGCTTGCCACCATTGGCGACGATGTGGCGCAGACGAATAGCTAAATTCTTCATGACCCGCTGAAGTGTCGGAACATCGATGCTGTCGATGACCTCCTGAATGGCTGTTTTCAGCTCAGCAATGGTTTTTGGGTTGTTGCTTTACACCTTGTCTTTAGTTTAACCCCACAAAAAAGAGTCGCATGTGTCCAGATCTGGAGAATGTGGCGGCCATTCGAGCCCCATGACGGTGGCCTCTGGGTACCCAGGGCAAGAATGCGGTCCCCAGAATGCTCAGGACATCAAACACTCTCCTGCTTCGATGAGGTAGAGCTCCCCATTGCATGAATCACGTCTTGTCGAAATCGGGGTCGCTTTGGATAATCGGGATGAAATCGTCTTCCAGAACCTTCACGTATCGTTCGTTGGTCACCATGCCATCAACGAATATCGCAACGATTATTTCGGGACTGATCATTGTGTGCCACACAGTCACCTGTTGAGGATGAAAAGACTTCTCGATCGCGAAATGCGGACTCTCAGTCCCCCAAATGCGACAATGTTGCCTCGAGTCCAACAGTGCAGTTTGATAGTCCTAATGCAAACCGTTCAGAAGCTATGAAAATTTTATTTCATATTGTTCAATAATTGTCACCCTGATGTAATAATGTTATGTTACTGTAGTTTTGAAAACTGCTCATTTCCTTTCTTCTTTACCATTTTATAAGGTTATATCGGTAAATGAAAAGTAATTCTTTTAGGTTCAGATCTTTGTGCAGTAACATTAATGCTTCAGGTGTTCTAAAACTGATTAATTTCTTATTGTGAACTGTTATTGCCTTTATGCTGAATATAAACAGAAAAAATTGCAGTTTGCAGACAAATAAAAGTTTTAGGTCTACTTATTTACTTGAACGGCATCTCCGTTAAAGTTCATGTGTAACTTACTGTCAAAGTTTTGTAAGATTAACGTAAAACAGTCAATTTCAAAATTGCTCACATTTATATTTGAACAATGTCAGTAATGATGGTTGGAAACGTGACAAAAACTGTGCTTGCTTGACTCATTTACTTCATGATAGAATCTGTTAATGAACTGTAGTAAAGATACGAACACAACTGTCAACGTTTCCCCTTGGGGACTGACGACCCAATTCTATAGTAAATAATATATTTTTAGATGAAAAAGTCATTGGGTAAGGTTGTACTTATTCTCGTGTCAGTATTGAATGAAGCAGCGTGGCTTTGTGTATGTCTCGAAGTGATTTGAATTGTGGCCGTGGTAAGGAGCGCATACTGAGTGTAAAGTGGATTATAGAACGACCAAATTTAGCATGTGATAAGCGCTCCTAAACCCGTAAAGAACGGTGCTACTCTTCTTTGGATGTTCTCTACTTTCTGTATCAACTAAGAATCAGTAGCAATAGTGTTGGTCGAACAGATATTTTGTAAGCTACTCATTTTGTTGATGGACTACATTTCCTGAGAATTCGTCAAATGAATCTCACTCTACAATCTAGTTACCCGCGGTTAATATTACGTGGTCGTTCCACTTCATATCGCTCCATATACATACTACTAGACATTTTATGGAAGTAACTGCTTCCAGTGACTGTTCAACGGTCGCGTTATCATACAACAATGCAGTTTTTCCATGCATTCGATGCAAGCTATGTTAGTTTATGTTGGAGGTTAGTTGCCACTCCCAGCACACAGCATCGGTCTTCTGCAGGTCTCTCTGCATTCCTGAACAATTTTATAACGTTGCGACTTAAACGACGTGTGTGGAACGTGATCAAAGAGTAAAAACATAACAGATACAAAAACCACTGTCTCTGCGTCGGAAGAAGCTGTCCTACAAGCATCTGCCAAATGTAAGTAAACACGCTACTCAGATACTTGTAGATTCAAATATCACGAAAACATTGCGGAGATGCTTCGTGAACTCAAAAGGGAATGCATGGAGGGAAAGCGGCGTTCTTTTCACGTGGAACTACTGGAGAAATTTTGAGGACTGGCATCTGAGGCTGGCTGCAGGACGATTCTACTGCCACCAACGTATATTTCACGTAAGGAGCACGGAGATGAGAAAACATAAATTAGTGCCCGTACGGAGGTATATAGACAGTTGTTTTCCCTTCGCTCGGTTTACAAGTGGATCAGGAAAGGAAATGATTAATACTGTTACAACGTACCCTCTCGCAAGTATCGTGCGGTTTCTTGCGGAATATGCATGTAGATGTAGATGCGCGTTATTCTGGTCATATCATGTGCTCAAAATGTTGTAATTCAACATTGATACGTATCATAAAGACAATAGTGCACATTAAATTTCCCTGATGTTGAACAGATCCACGTTGTAGAGCATTTGATGTAGTCTGGAATCATCGGGCCAATGATTTTAATGTTCCTCACAGATTAAAGTCCAGAGATGTTAAGTCTGGTAAGCGTAAAATAGCCCCGAACGACCGAGCCAAGCGTCAGCTACTTTTTTAAGAAGGTCTGTAATGACCTACGCGGAATGGGAGATCCATCATATTAATACCACATGAATTCTACGTCCAGTATAATGTCATCCAGTAGCTGTGACCACGTATCTGTTAGGAACTGTAGATTAGTGTGGCCCTTAGCTACAAGTAATTTCCTGTAATGATACTTTGGGGTTCCCATGTCCTTTATGCTGTCTGAGTGAACAAGAAACAGCCTGTGTAAAATTTATACTGACATGGGCTGCTGCTAAGCGATCCACAAAAGTTTACAAGATGGAATAATTCTGTTCATAACATAAGAGATATGCTCCTCCCCTATTCCACAATTTCCCTTTTTAATTTAAAAGAAATTTATGAGAACATATCAATCCAGTTATTCTTATAAAACAGTACAAATAAAATATAGAAAAATTGTTTTCCAAAATTTTCCTGGAAAACGAGAGCTGGTTTAATTAAAATTTCTACCGTACCAAAACACGATGTGAGTGAACATAAATTTATATTATTTGTTGCTAAAATAGTATTTGATAACAGTTGGGTATTTTATCACCTTAAGTCTCAATTAGTTACTTCTCACTTTCATTTTTTGTGAAAATATTATGGTAATCTTGCATGTATTTGATACCCCTTTCTGCACACAACAACTGTTTCTCGGATTTTGTCAGTTAGACTTTATTTGAAGATGTTCCAAGAACGGTTAGGGCACATACGGCGCAAGCTATGCCGCAATTGCAAAACATTAGGGTTATTGCCCGCTTCCCATGTTGAAATGTCACTGACGCGGAAGTTGGTGCCGATAGAAAATCTTCTGAAGATAATTTTTGTACCAATAGCAGCAAAAGGCGACAACTCGATGTTTTTAAAGGACGAATAATTGCTCTAAGGTAGTTTGTACCTCTTCGGTTGATTTTCTTTTTGCTTTGTCTTTGTCAAATGTGTCTGTTTGCACCATAACATGCGCCATATTTGCCTTAACCGCTCTTGTACATCTTCAAATTACGAGTGAGTCATAGTTTCAGAAACTAAATACCAGACCCCGTTCGGAAGTTTTTTCGCTGCAATTGTACTGATTTTTAGACTTATATTCCTAGAAAAATAGATATCCTTATCCCCATAAGATAAATGAGACTGATCCTGAAACAGGTATATATCGTAATTTGAAACGATGTTCCTCACCCATCATGACCTCTTGTTATACAAAATGGTACCGTTTTCGTAAGAATACTGCCAGTTATTTCCAGGAGTTCAAAGTAATAGTTTAGCTGTTGATTCTACTTGGAAAAGTCGTGTTCAGGAAAGTCATTGATAGCGAGAACATCACCAATCATTTCAATGCTGCCTCTCAAGCAAAGCGTTCTTGTCGAGTTTCGTCGAGGTTTCTCTAGAACATTCGAAAAGCGTCGCGTCTGGACCAGAGCTTGTACTGTCAGTGAATCGAAATAGTGCCAAAAATTATTCAAAAGTTTCATAACGGCAAGGGAACTGGAACAGGTCACAAATAACCATTTTTTGTACAGTTGCACAGACATCATGGTCAGTAAACAACTATGGCTTGATCTTCTTCTAAAGTTGTTTGGATTTCAGGGCCTCACAAAAATTTTCTCTTGCTTTGAAAAACTTATATTATTGTCAGAAGTTTCCAGTGCAATGCAACACTAATTCCTAGCAATTATTAAGATTAAATTATGCCCAAGTTCCCAAATTTTTCCTGAAGCTTTTAAAACAAGACCGATTTTATTGTCAGGTTTACAGTATCATCTCGAAAACTTCTCCGGCAGCCGTTAATATGTGAAATACATTTCTGTCATTGGTCTTTCAACTATCATATTGAGAGAGACCTGAAGTAAAAACAAATGCGAGATACCTAGACTTACTGGAACTGTTAATGCGGCTATTGCTGTTGCTGTTTTTTGTTGAACAATGGCAAATGACTTTTCATTGTCGTTAACAGGATCACTGCATTTGATAGCTGATGTAGAATCATTTGTTTTTGATGCACCTAGCTGATGAGTGGCCATATATTTCGATTGTAATCTACACCAAAGATGAATACTGGTCATTCTTTTTGACACCAAAGCATTAAAAAATTATTGTTTTTGAGACTGTTCCATAACACAGAATACTGAAGCGCCAATGAAACTGCTATAGGTATGCGTATTGAAATAAAGATGATGATTGGTTTGTGGGGCGTTCAACTGCGCAGTTATCAGCGCCGGTACGAATTCACAACCTTTGCTCAGTCCAATCTCGCCACTTTCATGACTGATAATGAAATGATGAGGACAACACAAACACCCAGTCATCTCGAGGCAGGTGAAAACCCCTGATCCTGCCGGGAATCGACCTCGGAACCCCGTGCTCGGGAAGCGAGAACGCGACCGAGAGACCCCGTGTTGCGGATGTACTTAAATACAGAGATGTGTAAACAGGTAGAATACGACGCCGTGGTCGGCGACGCCTATATCAGAAAACAGGTGTCTGGCGGAGTTGTGAGATCGGTTACTACTGCTACAATGGCAGGTTATCAAGATTTAAGTGAGTTTGAACGTGCTGTTGTAGTCGACGCACTAGCGATGGGACACAGAATCTCCGAGGTAGCTGTGAAGCGGGGATTTCCCCGTATGGCCATTTCACGAGAAAAGGATCCTGCAAGTACGAGACCAACAACGACTGACGAGAATCGTTCAGCGTGACAGAAGTGCAACTCGTCGGCAAAAGCTGCACATTCCAATGCAGAGCCATCAAGTGTCAGCGTGCGAACCATTCAACGAAACATCATCGATATGGGCTTTCGGAGCCGAAGGCCTACTTGTGTACCCTTGATGACGACTTCATAAATCCATGGACTCTGCATGTCAGCAGAGGAATGTTCAAGCTGGTGGCGGCTCTGTAACGGTGTGGAGCGTGTGCAGTTGCAGTGGTATGGGACGGCTGATACGGCTGATATGTATAGATACGACTCTGACAGGTGACATGTACGTAAGCATCCTATGTGGTCATCTGCATTTATCCATGTCCATTGTGCATTCCAACGGACTTGGGCAATTCCAGCATCACAATGCAACACCCTACATGTCCAGAATTGCTACAGAATGGCTCCAGGAACACTCTTCTGAGTTTAAACACTTCCGCTGGCCACCGAACTCTCCAGACATGAACATTTTTGAGCATATCTGGAATGCCATGCAACGCGGTGTTCAGAAGAGATTCCCCCCCCCCCCCCCCCCCCGCCCCTCGTGCTTCTACGGATTTATGGACAGTCCTGCAGGATTCATGTTGTCAATTCCC
Organism: Schistocerca piceifrons; assembly: GCF_021461385.2. Classification (NCBI taxonomy): domain Eukaryota; kingdom Metazoa; phylum Arthropoda; class Insecta; order Orthoptera; family Acrididae; genus Schistocerca; species Schistocerca piceifrons. The sequence goes on along the minus strand of NC_060138.1, from coordinate 407,382,946 downwards.
TCCAGTACTACTTCAGACATTAGTGGAGTCAATGCCACGTGGTGCTGCGGCACTTCTGCGGCAGAGGCCCTTTAAGATATTAGGCAGGTGTGCCAATTTCTTTGGCTCTTCAGTGTATTATGACATTTGAGAATAGTTTCAGAGAGATTTCTTTTCCCTTATCTCCAGTCCTCATCAAATGTTGCCATAAATCTCTCGACTCATAATACATTTTATAACTTACAAACGCCGCAATACATTCTTCGTAATTTTTTACCCAAACTTTTAAATGTTTTTAACCACTAATACTATGTCTTCGGTCATTGAAAGCTTTACTACTCTTACTCTGTACGAAAAACGTTTAAAACTTGCTGGTTTGAGGGTAGTCAGGCTATGGTGATTTCACAAAAACCTAGCCTACAAGAAATATATTAAAATGTTACTTAGTTTTTCAGTGAAACACTGAAAAACGCTGATGGTCCTTTATAAGTCTAGGAGAAATATAGTCCTTGATCACCTATTAACTGATGTTAATACGGGACGTGTTCACCTTTCGCCTTTATAACTGCTTCAGCTCTGCTGTGAACACTCTCAGTGAGGTGTTTGAATGTCTGTGGAGGAATGGCCGCCCGTTCTCTCTCCAGAGTCGAAGAGAAGGTAGTGATATTGGACGGTCGGGTTTGGAGCGAAGGCGACTTTCTACCTCATCACAAAGTTGTTCGACTGCATTAAGGTCAGTCTCTGGGTAGGTCAGTGCAGTTCGGGAATGTTATTGTCTACAAACCGTTGCCTGACATATGCTGCTTTATGACAGTGTGCATTCCCATCATGATATCTGTACACAGTTTAGTAAAATGTGTTGCATCCTTCCGCATGAAGCGTTTACTTAAGCAACATAAGATAACCAACCAAAACCTCAAAAAACATCCTCACACGACAACACCACGTTATTTCACTGTTGGCACACATCAGGACAGCAGGTAATGTTCTCGAGGTAATCGCCAGACTCCAAACCTCTCCCTCATATTGCCACAGAGTATAGCGTGATTCATCACCCCAAATCACTCGTACCCCGTCATGACGAGTGGTGTCGATCATTACACCGTCTTAAACGTCGCCTAGGATAGACTACAGAAATGTGTGAGTTATGAGGACCTGCTCGACAGTTGCACCACAATTATTTTTAACTCCCTACGCAATGTCATTGTACTAGCTGGACTGATGGTTCACTTTGGGATTCACGAGTGATTCCTTCGACTGATTTCATCCGATTTTTACAACCAGCCACCGCAATGCTCGACGGACTCTGTCCGTCATTACATGAGGTCTGCTGGTCTTGGTTTAGCTCTGGTTGTTCCTTCATGTTTCAATTGTGCAATCGCGTCACCAGAAGTCTAATTGCGCAGTTTTAGGAGGGTTGAAATGTCCCTGATGGAATTGTTACTCAGGTGACATCCAACGACTAGTCCACATTTGAAGACATTAAGCTCCCATGACCGACCGATTTTTATGTTATTGCTTGTCTACCGATATTACGACACTTCCTGCGTCCTTTTATACTGGTGCGTCTGCCTCTCGTGGGATGTGGTAGACAGTTTCGTATTACATAGGGGTGTTTGTATACAAACTATATGCAACAATCGTCTATGAAAGACAGTTTCATCACTTTTTAGCAAATTAATTCAGCCTTAGTTCATTAAAATACCATCGTTATCGGTTTCGACGATGACCAAGTCATCATCAGATGGGCTGAATACATTAAATAGTAATCCATCAGCTGAATTCGGCACTCAGTACTCCGTTCTTCTTATGCTCCTGTATACGAAGGACATACAGTGTTTCGTAATCAAGGCTTCCGAAATATGAGACGTGTCACGGAGATTTATCTGCGTAGCTTTTTCTTGTACCTACGCAGTTATTACGGTATAAGTGTATATGTATGTGTGTGTGTGTGTGTGTTGCCACTTATCACGGGACAATTATATATTTTTGTTTTACAATTATATTTTTTATGATTTTGGTTGGGGTGGCTTTAAATATTGTGGGATAGCATGAGACATTTAATTAACATATACCGCGATAACACTCGTACGGACATCGGCTGCCCCGAAGTACGCACGATATAATATTTTTCAAACACAACGCGCGACTCACCGCCTTCTAATAAGTAGTTTGCTTGAACGCTGCTATTTAGAAAAGAAAATATGCGTATTCTTACGCAAACTGTAATTGTTAATATGGGTCTCAGGGGCTACTTGTTACTTATGTACCAAACTACATAAAGATAACTGATATATTGCGGAATGTAATGATTTTCAATATTTCTTGTTCATTATTTGCAAGGCAAAACTGGAGAGAATCTCGTCTGCCGTAAGGCAGCCGAAATGAAACATACTGAACTCATTCAGTGCTGTGGATTTTGGTAAATGAAATTTGTTACTATGCTTTTTAACTTTGAAATTAATGAAAGATCAAAACTGAGAATTCTCTCGCATTTACATTTCATAACATGAATTGTCAGCGTAATGTCCGACTAAATCCTGCTAGGGGAGATGAGCTCCCTGCACTACGAAGTTCTGTAAAAACTTTGTTAATCATAATTAATGGTTGCGATCATGAGAGGTGACAACTAAGTCAATAATACACACTTTATAATAGCAATTTCTATTATATTTTTCAAAAATACAACCAAAGTTACATTAAATATTATCCAGCGCTACAATGGCGGCCTACCGCTAGACGAAACAAAAACAGGAGAGCTGGTTCAAACAAAGCATTGTCTCTGATCTTCATGGCCTATGTTACATAGAAATTATACCAAAAAACTGTGTTTTGTTAATTGCATCGATATTTGTGTTTTGATAATAATAACTTTGTCCTTTACTATTTGTTATACATCGCGGACACGTACACAGTCTTGAAATAATTTATAATTCACACGTCTCGTAACAAAAACTTCTTTTCCCTTTCTCCAAATGTCCATTTATGTGACGTACCGTCACACAGCTCGTAAAACTAATAGCGATCCATGTTTTTACTGCGTGCTTCCAGTGAGTGACTCGGAGCAATTTAGATAGATGCGGTATACTCTTTCCGCACAGCGCTAGGGACTTTTAGCAGCGTAGGGGACCCGTGATACTTGTGCGTGTTATATGGGACACTGCGACAGAGATACTGCGTTCGGAAGTGGTCGGTCCCCTCAGGAATCGAGGCCGCTACTCCGGACGGCACTCGTCCGTAAAAGCAGCCACTTCGCGGCCCCAGTGCGGAAACAATTACCCGTCTGAGAGCCCTCGCGAAGAATCTGACTTGCTGCCGCCCACTGGGGCACGATCGCAATCAGTCCAATAACTTGGAAACCCTCTCCGTGCCGAAAGCGCCGAGTGGAGCAGCTAACAACTCGAGGTGACTGACTAATTGGTTTCCCTTGCGCAGCAGAACAGACGCACGTCTCTGCTCCCTCTGTTCGCGGAAAATATCAAAGGGAACAAACAAAACGAGGCAAGTGTTACTCCCGTTCTATGTCTTCGGAGAGCAACTTTAGTACCAAATAAATTAGCATTTCACGCGAATTTCAGGAAATAATCCTCGTGAGACCATACACCTGCTGTATCATTTATTGTGTAGTTGATCTATAGATACATTTTTTTATTGTTGTTATACACTAGCCGTATTTGTTTGGGTTAGGATTGAGATCGAATTTTCTGCTGCGTTTATTTATATATTTTTCTCTTTCTGTCTGTAATTAATATCATCAGTGGTACTTGACATTTGTAAACTTTTATGTGTTGTGCATACATATTTTTTGTTGTGTGGATGCTGTGCCAAGAAAGTATAATATCTGTATAAAATCGAAGGAACGAATAATCGAAGGGCAGTGAGTATAGACAAAGTAATGGCGATTGTTCATATTGTCAGTGGCAGAAAAAGCGAAAGCAGTGTTTCCAGGTCCTCAGAAATTTCGGAAAATATACCAATTGTTTGTAATTATTCCAGAAAATACGGAGTTCTGTGTAAATCTTTCGGAATTGTCCAATCTCCTAGAAATTTTGTGTAAACCTTACGAAATTTTCGGATCTTTCTTCTTTGATAGTGCATGCCGCTACGTGACTCATATCAGTCCGATCATAGCCGGCCGGTGTGGCCGAGCGCTTCTAGGCGCTTCAGTCTGGAACTGCACTGCGGCTACGGTCGCAGGTTCGAATCCTGCCTCGGGCATGGATGTGTGTCCTTAGGCTAGTTTGGTTTAGATAGTTCTAAGTTCTAGGGGACTGTTGACCTCAGATGTTAAGTCCCATAGTGCTAAGAGCCATTTGAACCATTTGATCATAACGAAACATTTCATTAACAATGACTAACTTTGTACAACTGCAGTACTGTCTGGACGCAAGGGCCGGCAACGCCATGAAAAACTGGGTTCAAGGGAGCATACGGGTAACAAAGTATGTGGAAAGTGTGGACAGTTCGTGACAATCACTGGGTGGCACCATAGGCTTGTGTAAAGTAGTTGAGTGTGGTGCTAGTTTAGATGTAGGGTTGAAGACAGATCCTGAATATGTGATGATAGCGTCCGGAAAGGTAAATTCTGCTATGAAATATAATCCCCGGAGGTAAAAAGAAATAGCGTTCATGGGTGGCTCAGAAGCATCAGGAATGGTCCTTATGACGCCTACTGCTGTTTATCTGAGTATGATCTAAAAATTACGCCTGGTGAAAGTGATATAGGAAAGCACGCTAGCGGTAAGAACCATGTAATTAATTGTGGCGCCCAGAAAGGGCAACCTAAACTTACCTAAACTTACCGGCGTGTCACCAGTTAGTGGCAAAGCGAGATTACGTGTCACAATTAAGACCAGTGAAATTGCGCTATGCGCTTTTTACGCTTGCTTACCCTTCTTAGACATAGAAGACCTAGCGATGGATTTATAAATTATTTTCAATGTAGCGCTAAACATCTTGGTAAACTGAAAGAGTTTTAGAGCTTTGTAGAAGTGAAACTGCACAAATTACTTCGTTCCAGGCAGCCTCGCAGGATCTTTTGACAGATGCTTATAGTCCGGCTTCTTTAGCACAATGATTCCCTGAAACCGTTTTTATCGATACTGTGGATAACGACAGACTTCTGGCAAGCGATAAAATTCTGTAGAAATTAAGTGATAATACTGCAAAGCTCTTTCTTAATTTCCTGGATTTTTCGTTGCCTATCTTCAACACAATCTTAAGATGCAATCTCGTCAAATCAATATCATGTATCCTGACTTTGGGGCAACATTGAAAATTGCCTCCACGTTAAATGAAGGAAAATTGTCTAGAACCAACCCCCGTGAAAGACGTTTAGCATCGAAATCCAACTCATTTTAACTCCATTGTTAAACACTATTTAGGACGAGAGGTTTCTTTGAAAAATGATAAAAATACAGATCTGACTAGTGATCAGTTGATGAATTTTAACCTCCACGCTTAACCTTTTTGACTGAGAGTGCGCACAAGATGTTGAAACGGTTTCTTTCCAGTGATAATGTTCTAAAAGATTTGGAGACACCTGAACCAACTTATGTTTGAAACACGTGAATTCCATCTATTGCCAACCCTGCACCGAAGTTTCCAAGTTTAATTAAAAATGACGTTCAAGAAATTTACACTGAATGGAGGCTATTGAGAAAGACGGAGGTAGTAACAAAAGTAGTACAGATCCGGCTGAATTGTGGAATGCTGTCCGTAAGGTGAAACGGGAAGATAGGACACCTATGTTCCCCACGTTTTCAGCCATGATGATGTCGCTGATGTGCTTGCCCCATCATCGGCTAAGGTGGAAAGAGCATTTTCGGCAAAAAAAAAAAAAAAAAAAAAACCATCTTGAAACCAAAGTAAGAAAAAACTCAGCACGAGAATGATAACCGGACTTTACGATTCAAACGGAATGCGAGATATGTGCCCTTTTACGACTCTCCTACTGACACGGAATTTCTACGTCTGATGGCTAACGACATCTACAAGGATGGTGGGGAGGAAGAAGAAATCGAGATTGGTGGGTGGAAATTATTTATTATTATATTATATTATATTATATTATTATAATTTGCTATCAACGTCACTGTTCGTTTCATTAAGATTTTTTTTTAAAAAAAGAGAACTGCTTCCAAAATTTTTCTTATATCTTCCGAAGTTTTTAAGCTCAAACTTCCAAAAAAATATTTCAGACCCGGCAACTCTGAATAAAAGGCTCTACAGTAACAGAAAATGACTGCAATAATTAATTATCTGTGAAAGTGGTGGAAAGTGAGCGCAGACTGTTAGAGAACGGGTTGAATTTTTTAAAAAGTAACTGCTACAGAGTGTATTCGTGCCGTGCTTTAATTATTCAGAGAAATAATTTTACTGCGTTGGAAAGTCTCTTATGTGAATAGTGCTATGGAAGTAAGAATAAATAAATAATGACTTTGTAGGGTATGGTACATCTGATTCTCTGTATAAATAACCCACAAGCATTCGCCCATTATCTTAAATCTAGAGTGTGGGTTTTACGTCAATGAAACAAGTGTCTGTAAACATTTAATATCCAAACCGGCTGAATATCTTACCATAAACTATTCTACATATGTTGGAGTTCTAGAAACTGCCATATTACAGCAATTCAGGCGTCATTTGCTTTCATAAATACTTTTAACGGCAAGTAACATACCAATTATAAAAATGAATGTACATACGTACACTGTGAGATCAAAAGTATCCGGACACCTGGCTGAAAATTACTTACAAGTTAGTGGCGCCGTCCATCGGTAATGCTGGAATTCAATATGGTGTTTGCCCGCCCTTAGCCTTGATGACAGCTTTCACTCTCGCAGGCATACGTTCAATAAGGTGCTGGAAGTTTTCTTGGAGAACGGCAGCCCATTATTCACGGAGTGCTGTACTGAGGAAACGTATCGATGACGGTCGGTGACGCCTGGCACGAAGTCGGCGTCCCAAAACATCCCAAAGGTGTTCTATGGTATTCAGGTCAGGACTCTGTGCAGGTCAGTCCATTACAGGGATGTTATTGTCGAGTAACCATTCCGCTACAGGCCGTGCATTATGAACAGGTTTTCGATCGTGTTTAAAGTGCAGTCGCCATCCCCGAATTGCTCTTCAACAATGGGAAGCAAGAAGGTGCTTAAAACATCAATGGAAGCCTGTGCTGTGATATTACCACGCAAAACAGCAAGGGGTGCAAGCCCCTTCATGAAAAACACGATCACACCGTAACACCACCGCCTCCGAGTTTTACTGTTGGCACTACACACGCTGGCAGATGTTAACTGGGCATTCGCCATACCCACACCCTGCCATCGGATCGCCACACTGTGTACCGTGATTCGTCACTCCACACAACGTTTTTCCACTGTTCAATCGTCCAACGTTTACGCTCCCTTTACCAAGCGAAGCGTCGTTTGGCATTTACCGGCATGATGTGCGGCTTATGAGCAGCCGCTCGACCATGAAATAATAGAAGTTCTTATTCAAAAGTAATCACCAGAGGCCTATGCGCGACTGTCGCACTCTTTCACGAGCTTAAGAATTCCCTGTCCCCAGGATCCTAGTGGCTGTGATAGGAGCCAGTCCATCACCGCGTCCTTCAGTTCGTCGTCCGAGTTGAAGCAATTAAATTTCAGATATTGTTTAGCGGACCAAACGTTTGGAAGTCGCAATGCGACACGTCTGGTGTGTAAGGCGGATGCTCAAGGTGCTGCCACCTCGGTGACGTGTATCCGCGTTATCGTGGAGCTGTATCACTCCCTCCGTGAACAGCCCGACCGTTTCGTCTCGATGGACTTGCGTAGTACACGGAGTGTCTCACGGGACGCATCACTGTTAACGGGCTGTCAGAGCTCGGAATTTGATGAGTATCGGACCTCGGATGACGAAAAAGACGGCGAGCATCACCTTGCCTGCTGAGAGCATAGCTTCGGATTTGCTATGCCGAGGTGGCAACGCATGCTTCCATTGCCTGGATGTCTACGTTATCCCAAAGCGGGGTATGTAAAATTCAACAGATTTGGTTGTTGCGACGTTTCGTTGTTTTAATGTGAGCACTCCGTATACGGATGTACACGTATAGATATATGTACACGGCTCAACAACAGTTTGGAGTACTGTCGTAAAATGTAGTTTACGATACTAGAGGTCTCAATGACCTACACTCTTCAGGTGTTATCCGGTTACAACCCATAAAAGTGGACGGTGCTTACTACTTGTGGCCGCTTCCTAATCATGTAAGCAAGCGCTGCCGCAACAGCACACGCGAGTAGTCCAGTTTCAACAATAGCTTCATTCAGTCCGTGTTGAGAACTGTAGTAACATACCACGTAGAAGCATACAGCACTTTGAGACAGTCAGGACTTGGCTTTACTTTCGGCAGGTCATATAGAGCAAGATGTTGCCGATCGGCTGCATCTCACTGAAAGTGACGTATCCAAGGTGTGTAGAGAGTAAAGAGAGATGGAAAATGTGAACCACTTACCTCGCAGTGGTCTTCCTCGGATGACAGCACTTATGAAGGATCGTTTCTTCCAACTTTCGGCTCGCAGGCGCCGAACATCAGCTGCCATAAATATTGGAAATGACTTCTCCCGGGCAACACGGCTTCATATCACACACCAAACAGTGCGTAGAATATTGCGTCAGGGTGGTCTTCATTACATAAGATCAATAAGTTGCGTGTCGAAAGTTGGAGGAAATGATCATGCATTAATGTTGTCATAAGAGGACGATCACTGCGAGGTCAATCGTTTACATTTCCCATCTCTCTGTACTTTCTCCACAGCTTACACACATCAAAGGAACTGACGCAATCGAAGGACATGGGCTCTTGCACATCAACATTGGACCACTGCAGAATGGAGTAATGTCATGTTTGCTGACGAGACCAGGATTAGTTTGCGACTGTACACTAGGCGTGTTACGGTTTGAAGGAGCGCTAGACGATACCAGGAAAGCCGATACGTACACGAAGTCCATTCTTTTGCGGGTGGAAAGCGCAGTTTACTGAGGGAACAACACCGTGTAATGAACAATTACGAGCAGGAGACTCACGAGAATTGTAAATGAGATATTATGTTTTGAATGACAATGATCGGTCACACTTTTGTCTTTTCCATTCCTGCACAGTTCTGGTTTCGGCTTTGTAGGCACTTTCACGTCTGTACTACAACCCGAGAAACGGATATATTTTTATTACAGACAAAACGTAATTTGGTCACTCATTTTTATTGTGCACATTAGTGACCGTACTTTAAAATAAATTCGTCATATGAAATGTTTCTTGAATAGGAGCGACGTAACATCCCGCATGTAAGAACAGTGAGACCACAGCCGAAATTGTGCGGTTGTGAGGAAAACAAAAGGACATTCTAATAAAAGTTATGATAATCAGTGCGGCAGAGTACTGTCATTATAAAGATTTGTCTCAGCTGTGGATCCCGTAGCAACTAAAATACTAGAACTATTATTTGTCAAAAAGTTTTACATTCGGTTGAGACGATATACGTTAATACGCACACTACTTAACGGGGTAATTTTTCCCAAAAAAGTACCTTCTGTTTTGTACGTTCGTCCGTTATCCGTCATCAAAATGCAAATGTGGAGTTTCAAAGCAATGGTTATCATATCGTGAAATGGAAAAATAATCACACTCGAAAGGCTAACACGAGGTCATGCCACTTCATTTTGACAAAACCATCATGGGGAGATTGTAATTCTCACCGACAATATTTCCTCCTTACTTCAAGTTTCCCTATTAGTGTAGATTATTATCATTTTTAGGACTATTGCTACAAAAAAGCCTGAAACTGGTCGTACTGTATAATTTCATGACTGTACCTATCGTGGTACAAAATTTAAAGCTATTTATGACAGTATGCATCTTGCCTTCTTTTTTTTTGGATAAGAATAGTGGACGTTAGTTATATTGATGAAGCAGGTCGATACCAATTTTTGAATAGTAATTCCGTAGGTGCAATATAATACAGCTACAGAAGAGTGTGCGTCTATTGTGACTTTACTTGTGAGAAACACACCGTTTATTTAATGTGTAATTAGTATGTTAAAGACAGTCGCCAGCCCTATTAGGACATTTACTTTCACAAATCATTTCCTTCCCCAGCATCGACAGCAGGTACAATGATCTACTGTAATAACAATGGATAGTTTTAAACTTTCATTATAGTAAGTAGAATGAATCAAGTAGACCAGAGACGGCCAAGAACTTGGCTCGTTTGAGGTTCTCAAGCCCACGTGCCAAGTTCTCGCCATTGTGCACAGTTCCCTCTCTACCACGCCGAGCTGTCTTAGCGGGAAGAGAGGAAAGAGGGGATGATTGGAGAGCACTCCACGTGGCACAGGGCTTAGTTCATATTTAAAATTTCTCAACAGCGTAGATTACAAGCTAAGAAAATGTTTGCTGTTATTTAGTTATTTTTGGGACAAACTGTCGGAACACATACAGGCAGCTTCTAAGATTTTCGTCACTGAGCTTGCGACGTAATCGCAACTTACTTAGTTTAGCTTCCGAAAAAAGCCTTTAATTCACAGCAAATGAGGTGACATTAGTCACGGGATACTTCCCATTGTCGTGTCGGACCTCCCTTTGACCTGCGTAGTGCAGCAACTCGATGAGCCATGGACCCCACAAGTCGTTCGCAGTCAACTGCAGAAATACAGAGCTATACTGCCTCTATAGCCGTCTATAATTGTGAAGTGGTGCCGGGGCAGGTTTTGTGCACGAACTGACCTCTCGATTGTGTCCCATAAATATTCCGAGATTCATGTCGGGCGATCTGGGTGGCCAAATAATTCGCTCAAATTGCCCAGAAAGTTCTTCGAAACCAATCGCGAACAATTGTGGACCAGTGACATGGCGCATTGTCATCCATAAAAATTACATCGTTGTTTAGCAACAGAAGTCCATGAATGACTAAAAAGACCCCAAGAAGCCGAATATAACCATTTAATGTCAATGGTCTAGTCAGTTGGACCACAGGACCCAGTCCACTCCGTGTAAACACAACCAACAACATTATGGAGATACCAACAGCTTGCACAGTACCTTGCTGACAACTTGGATCAATGGCTTCGTGGGGTCTATGCCACACTCGAATCCTATCATCAGCCCTTACTAACTGAAATCGGAGCTCATCTGACAAGGCCACGGTTTCCCAATCGTCTAGGGCCCCACCGATATGGTCACGAGCCCAGGAGAGGCGCTGCAGGCGACGTCGTGTTGCCAGCAAATACACTCGTGTCGGTTGTCTGCATAGCCCATTAATGTCAAATTCCGCTGCACTCTCCTAACGATGCGTTCGTCGCACGTCCCATGTCGATCTCTGCGGTTACATCACACAGAATTGCTTGTCTATTAGGACCGACAACTCTGTCGCAAACATTGCTGCTCTCAGTCGTTAAGTGAAGGCCGTCAATCACTGCGTTGTCCGCGATGAAAGGTAATGCCTGAAATTCGGTATTCTCGGAACACTCTTGACACTGTGGATCTTGAAATAATTTCCTAACGATTTCCGAAACTGGATGTCCCATGCATCTAACTGCAGCTACCATTCCGCGCTCAAAGTGTTAATTCCCGTCAGGCAGCCATAATTACGTCGGACACCTTTTCACATGAAGCTCCACCTGCGCACTGCGCTTTTATACCTCGCGTATGCGATACCACCACTGTATATGTGTATATCTCTAATCCCCGACTTTTGTCACCTCAATGTAGTGTGGCGTCTTTGCGCCTACAACACACATAGGACCTTCCCCTCCCCCAGCCTCCCTCTCTGGTTTTCCTTCTATGATGTTACATTGCTTATACTACCTGTACACACCGTGCACAAGTCAGCAAAATTACATTAACGACTGCAATAAGCTGTAAATAATTTCCTGTAATCAATTTACAATATGATTTTACAAAATTACTTCACAGATGAAACACCCGCTAAACCCGCTCGGCAGAACAGGTGATTAGGATTGTGGAAAGGGCCAAATAAGGTGGCGGTCAGTTTCATTTCAGAATTGTAATTTAATAACACATTTAAACAAAAACGGCACGTAGCGGAACCCTTACAATTACGAGTTTCAAAATCCAATTCTTCCACGGCTGAAGGCTTCCAAACAAGAAATATTAAAAATCAAAAAATTTAATTTCAAGTGTCTGACACGCAGTTAAAATTGCAAATAATATATATCACGGCTAGGCTGAAAGCCTCAAGGCAAAATTTGTTAGAACAAACATATACAAGGTGCAATACAAACGGCTGAAGGCCACAATTAAATGGCAAAATTTTAAAATATATAAATGGCAAAATTTTAAAATATATTACCATAATATTTTAAGGCAGAAGGCAGCAATGTTTTCGCTTAAGGGGAAATTTTGAGAGTAAGGCCTGAAGCGGCTGAAGGCCCACAGCTGACTTTCCAAAAATTCAAAAACTTTAAGGTTTAGGTGTCTGTCAGCGCACTAAATGAAGAGATAGCACAACAACAGTAACTTTCAGCAAAATATCCACTTGCCAGAATCCAAACTTACTTATACGGGCTCAAGGCCCTTGATTTACATAAAACACAAGACAATTTTTTTTTAAAGGATTGGCTATAATAGATTACCAACAGACGATTAAACACCCATGAAAAGTACAGTATAGACAACGGCACTCGACGCCTCCAGGGAGGGGGTGGGCCTGCCCTCGAAATATTAACGTTCACTTAGGTGAGACAGGTGATGGGCCCAACTACACTTGATCCGTAGGTAACCCAACCAAGAGACAGTCACGGACCGACCGACCAAACGACTTGCTAGCCACCAATCGGTACATGAAAACTCAAACTGTTACCGACGTGATTATCCACAATAAAATATGTATTAAGCTGTCAAAACTACACACCGTGTTGGACAGCGACAACAGGTGAGGAAAGGACACTGCCTGAAATTGCGTTAGTGGCCAGGGCAGATAACCGGAACACTAACGGCCACAAGGCAGAAAATTCCGCTGGTGCACTTGAATTATAGTGAACCAATATAGTTAATTCCACCGAATGGCGGCTCGATTTCACCACTACAAATAATCGGTGTTGCTCACAGGAAAAGCTCCCCAACAGCGAAGCATTGGATCGAAAGACACAATATGAACGGAACGTTGCTTGGGTACTTAAGACATCACTCAACTTTGACGTCCTGGGTCGGTGAGCCACGAAGCTCGTAGCGATCCGACAGCTCCACACACGCTCCGACACTGCGCAGGGACCGCCAGCGAACCCAGCCGACTGGTCCACACCAATCGACCGACTACCCTCAGAATGCCGACAACATCTAAAATAGTCGTCAGTGGACATAACGCCAACTACACACACAACTTGACAAACACTTGCACGAAGACCTGAACGATACCCAACAGTAAGAAAGCACGCACGAAGACAAATCAGGAGTCGATGCACACACATACAGCCGACTCATGAACGATCGGTGAGCCAAAACGCGTTGTCCGGTAGGACGACCGACCGACGATCCACCAAGACCGTGGCCCGGCTCAAGTGATGCGTGGCGATAATGGTCGGGCGAGCCACGTCGACGCAGACCTCACTGCTCCAACCCGACTGCACTAGTGCCGCATTGAAACTGTGCGACTGGCAGGTCCGGACTGCACTCCAGACACGTTCCAACTGACTGGCAGCCCGAACTCGCGACCCGAACAGGCTTACGACAGACAACGTCAGGGAAGTAATAACAGTCGATCAAAGAAACTACAAGAGGGGATATATTGATATGCGCTGCCAGCGCCGCTCACGGTCAGGCTTTCAGCAACTCAGTGACGCCAGAAATTTAAATTAAAGTAGTGAGGTGGAAGTACGTTAAAAAAAGGATGTAAAGTACATGATGCTAGGAACATGAGCCACACACGGCTCAACAGTTTGGAGTTAAAAGAGTAAAAAAAAAATCATGTACGTCTGTAAAGAATATGTGACACATGTGGTACTGTGACATCACGTTGATAAGGTCAACATTTAGGCAAAGAACATCATTTTGCAGTTCGAGTTCGAGTCTCGGTCGGGCACACAGTTTTAATCTGCCAGGAAGTTTCATATCAGCGCACACTCCGCTGCAGAGTGAAAATCTCATTCTGGAAACATCCCCCAAGGCTGTGGCTAAGCCATGTCTCCGCAAAATCCTTTCTTTCAGGAGTGCTAGTTCTGCAAGGTTCGCAGAAGAGCTTCTGTAAAGTTTGGAAGGTAGGAGACGAGGTACTGGCAGAAGTAAAGCTGTGAGTAGCGGCTGTGAGTCGTGCTTCCGTAGCTCAGACGGTAGAGCACTTGCCCGCGAAAGGCAAAGGTCCCGAGTTCGAGTCTCGGTCGGGCACACAATTTTATTCTGCCAGGAAGTTTCAGCTACCAGAATAATTCAAAAATCTTAGCAGTAATCCACGCGCTTTCAAATCGAAACTGAAGAGTTTCCACGTGGGTCACTGTTTCTATTCTGTCGAGAAGTTCCTTGAAAAATTAAGCCGATTCTTGATGCATTGTTGATTGCGTTTACCTAAACTTATGGCTTGTCGTTTGTGGGTTCATAAACATTTTATTTTTATCTGTTATTATTTTTACGTTGTAATTTCATGTGCTGACTCGTTCCATGACCTTGGAGATTTGCTTCTCAATTTGATCCTACGGAACTTCACGTGTAAAAATAAATAAATAAATAAATAAATAAATCTCAAATTTTGTAATGCAACTGGTGTTTTATCTTTAAGGGACATGTAAAATACCACCTCAGCCACAGTAAGCAAATGTTTGCAAATTTCGTTCATTAAACATCCTATGGTGACGTACATTGTAAGGTAACAGATACCTGCATTATTAATAGTAGCTGTGAGACAAGAACACTCAAGAAATATTTACGTTTTAATAGACTGTGGTTTTATGCCAAGGCCCTATGCAGTATGCACCTATGAATGTGGAAAAGATCTCTCAAATATTACGTATTAGTTAATTTACTATCGTACGTTTAGTCATACGTCTGTTACTTTATAGCGCAGATCACCTGAGAATGATCAACGATCGTAACCGGTCGTGGAAATTAAATCATACCGATATATCAGTATCAGCAGAGGTGGCGTTTTGCATATTATAAGTTGAGTGCTGTGGCAGCACATTACGGAACATAAAATTATTTTTATTTTACCTTTAAACGGGACAACCGAAGATGGCCTAAGACGCCGAAAAATAGTTCGTCTATTAGTAACAATTGCTACGGAACATCAGGTAACGGCTTTTGTTGGCTTTTTATATCTTTTTAAAGTAGTGTACCAGAAAAGTGAATAGATCTCCCAAACTGTCAGCAGTAACGGAAATGTTAACAACGATTGATATCTCAAATATTACAGACACCTGCTTCAAAACTGCTCCCAACGTCGACAAAATAAACGCCGCAGCTTCACTTCCGTATTCGCTGCGAGTGTACTTTTGTTACTGACTTAGACAAAGTAGTGCAGTGTGAGGCTGCGCGCTCTCCGAAAGGCGCGCGCAGCCCCGGCGGGCTTTTATCTGCCGTGACGTCACGGCTGCAGCAGCCCCAGGCGGGCGTCTGCCGCGATAACAGGAACTCAGGCGGGCGTTTCCGTTCTCTGGTTTCGCCCCTGACGTGCCCGCGAGACACGGCAAACGCACAAAGCTGGCTCCGCCTCGCAAAAGGCATGCCGGCCTTCCCCCTCACCTTACCCAACCTCACCTCCAACCTGAATTTATCGCACACCACTGCTGGGAAGCTTACAGGGCTTCTTATTTATCACTGATGGCTTCTCTGTGTCGTGATGATAATATTCTTTTACTCAACTTCAGAAAAGTTGCAGCTTTTTCTTTCTATTCTGTTTTCTTTTCGGTTTTTGAGTTCTTCCACTGAGATTTTTCAGTGAATAGAGCAGTTTATTTCAGTAACTTTTAACGGGACATCCTCCTCTGCCATTACTTTTCCTCAACAGTAGTTGTCGATACCAGAATTATTTTTCGAATTTTGGACAGGTCAGTGTTATCTCAGTTGCTTTCTGAAAACAGTCATGTACTTTTATACACATATTTCAAGCTAAAATATATGAAAAGGAATTACCTTGTAAAATATATTAGTTTCGATGTTGCAATCGATAAGTACTGGTTCCGAATGTACTGTTAAAATTATTTGTTATAGGAACATTTGAAATTACGAATTATTGGCACACTTAAAATTTCTGCTATTAATTACTCAATCATACACTGTTTACTATGTTTATTTCTGGAGTCATTTACGAAATAATAATCGAAATCAATAATGTAACGGAAACTAGTGGAAATTCATTAGTTAACAAAAATTGTAAGCCCTTTGGAATATTGTTACGTAAGCAGAGTGTGGAAGTCGTAAGCTTGCCTCTGATGTGATCGGACTTGTTTTTGTATTTTTGTGCGCAGAATGTAATTTCGGCTTTGTTAACGTGAAAAATAAAAAAAATGCTGTATGATATACTTCAATCTGAGAGAATATATTTACGTAAAATGAAATGCTGCAGCAACAATCTTCAAATTACTTTAGTTCAGACCAGTCGTGAGGACTTGATGTGAGATTTTCAGCTTCAAGAATCACACCAATAGACAAGAAGAACTGGGGCCATCTCAACATGAAAAGCTAAGAAAATTAGGAAGTTTACTGTAATCTTCGTTCCTCTCCAAATTTTATAAACGACTTTGCTTACTAATTACTTGGACTGGAAATTGTTTAATGTGGACAATAGATAGAAGTAGGAAGGAGGGGGGAGGCTACAAACTCCACAATACTACTTTATATATTTGCTGTTTTCTTTGAGTCTGTTATCTAGATAAAAGAACAGATCAAATGTTGTACGTCAATCGATATACGTAAAAATAACACATAATATTTTAACACAAAATTTCAAATGAATAATGTAGCTCAGCATTATGGTGTTCAAGAAAAAACAACCTGCATCTGGCGTACTGATATTCGGGATGACCCGAAAGTCCGTTAACATTTGAAAATGCGCTAATTCACGGAATAATGTAGGTGGAGAGGTAAAAATTGGTACAAACGCCTGAAATGACATGTGCTTTTATTGAAACAAAAAACGAGTGCAAAAACTGACCAACGGATGGCACTGGGCAGCAATACTTCAGTGACACCACATGAGAATTGTATAAAAAAGTAAGCTGGAGAGAGAGATGGAATCAGATTGCCCATAACCTGACTGATGAACACCTGCTGGAAGGTACGACTTTTATGCAGGTTGGCGTTCCACCTCATGTTGCTGCACGTATTAAAGATTTCTTTCGCACCTTGTTTGCTTGCTTAGCCCCCACGTCCGTCATGCTCGGCTTCCTAGGTCCCCAGACCTCAATCCGTGTGATTACTGGTTGTGGCGTTACCTGAAGTCACAAGTCTACGGCGATCGTCCGACCTAATTAATGGATGGTAAAAGACAACATCCGAGGGCAATTTCTCACCATACCTACTGATATGCTGTACGGTACTGTTCACAATATTGTCTCTCGACTAAAGGTACTATTGATGAAGGACGGATGATATGTTGAACGTTTGTTATAAAGAACTTTGTCTTTGCTTAACATCAGTTGTTTGCTAATGTTTACTCATGCCCCATAGGAAACGCCTTCTGCTGTTCGTTTTGTGCACTACTGTCAAGATGTTTTCAATAAAACCCCATTTCATTTGAAGCATGTATGTCAATTTTTACCTCTCTACCTACATTATTTCGTGCAGTATTGACGTTTCAAATGTTAACAGGCTTTTGGGTCACCCTGTATGTTCATACTGAATCTGGAATACCTATGCTATGCTCTGCTATGCAGTACCCCATTTCTTCCTCGCAGATTTATAAATTTGTAATTCTAGTCTACACTATACTATAAAACATCGTTACTACTCATCACTACTCTACTGTAGTTCCTGTCAAAAGCAAAACTTGACTTGTTCATTTTGTGTGTATTTTTAGGTCCTGGAGAACTGGGGCACATCTTAGGATTCACAGGGGCTGCGCTGCCATGTCACCCAAAGTGTAGACAGTGGGTGAGAAATGGCCACCAGTGCTGCTCTAGGCTGTGCTCTTCGCTGCTTGAGAGAGGCCGTCTTTGTAGTTGGGTGTTGTGCCACGGTGTGTCTCGTTGTCAAAGTGTACAGTCTCTTCTGGGTTGTCTCTCAGCCATGCAGCCTTGCAGCTCATGATCTGATATTTTGGGTGTCAGTCAGTTCAGTTTGTGCCAAAACTGCTCTTGCTTATTATGCTATAGACATTCCTGTCCTGGTGTTACAACATCTTGTCTAATACCACACTTCCACACAATCCGGTCCAGGGTGCCGACTGCTGCAGATTCACATTTCTCTGTGGTCCATTGCCATACTTTCAGTAAGTAACCGGGTGTTGACCGTATCCCGATATGTAAGTGTTGCTCCTATGGTGTGGTAGAGGTATGACGTTTACGATTGTTCCTTAATGTTGTAAGGAACTGGTAAGTTCTGCACGTCCGGTTGATAATTGTTGTGGCATATCTACCACTCACGAAGGCGTCTTACGATGTCAGATGGAGGGTATTTCAGTTGCCTCCATCATTTTCCCCTCCAAATTTCCATCCTCTTTACGAGTTTCATTCGGGAATGGTGCGCGAAAGAACGAAAGAACTTTCGCAATAAACTCTAATTTTCCACTTTACCGTTATGGTTATTTCGTGAGATTTGTTTGGAAAGGTGTTCTCGGAATTTCGACAGTAAACATATGTGTCACACAAAACGATTCTCATGAAGCATCTGCTTCTAGATTTTGATAAACATCTCCCTGGCGTGCTTACGGATTGTAGGTCACCCATGACGAAACGTCTTCTTTCATTGTTCCCTAGAATTCTATTAATCCCGCGAGGTGAAAACTCCAGAATAGTTAACAGTGATAAAGAATCGGTTGCACGAGAAATTCGTAAGCTACTTTTCCCGTGGTTAAATCACTTTACGTCTTTTATACTACACACATTAGGATACTTCAAATGAGTCTCACTTTGGTAAGCTTTTATTTCTTGACATATTACGCTTTCATTCGGTTTTTACTGTTCCCAGCGCGGCTTTTGTAGGTGTCTAACTGAATGCCTGTTTTTGAAATTATTTACTTAGATTTTCACAAAGTGTAAGATGTGCTTTCCACAGGATGCAGATAGTTTATGTGCCTAGATTAATTCTTACTCTGAAACTGCAACTTGAACGACATATAGTAGCATGTATAAGATTTAACTTTCTAGCTTTGTAGCGATACTTAATTTTTGTGGGATTTATTTATTTGCTGGGCACCATACCGTACTTGTTACAGTGACTTACAGCATCGTCAAATGAAATGAACTACTAAAATCTGGTTACATTTCAATTCCGTGTTAGCAAGAGCTTGTATTTTTAAATGGGAATTTGCTTCAATCAGTATTTTCAAGGTATAATGAATCCATTATTTGCATTCAAAGGGGGATTATCTCATCTCGTACTTTTCGTTAGGTTCGTCATTCTTTTTATTTATATTTTGCTCCTAATCATCAGACCTTTTATTTTAAATCTTTGAATATCTTTTGCAACACCTGTATTAATGCATCCTCCCCCGCTACAGGATCAGTCCGAGTGTTGTCTGTCGCTGTCACACTTGATTCAGCATTTACATACAAATTTGAATTTTCATTTTCCTCTACTGCATTTATATTTCAATTCTTTGACTTGTTCTTGATTCTTTGAGATCCATGGTAACGCTGTTCTGATCAACACTGTCCTCTCTGTTAAGTGACTATTCTCAGTTTTGCTAGCCATTGTTACTCATATCTAGACTGCATACACTAATTATTATCAACTTAATTGTTAATTGTTATATTCCTTTTCCTATCCAACGTTGCTCGAAAATTCAAGGCGCCGCTGAAAATACCAACTTCACTCAACATACGTTGACACTGGCCGTCGTACTCCGGATTCGAAGTTTATTTCAGGATTTGACGTCCTGACGTAACTGTAAACACTTCGCGGGTGTAATGTATGCATCAAAATAAGCATAAAATGTTACATAAAGTTTTGTCTGAAAGTGCTTTATTTTTGAGGTATGCAGTGGAGTAGGAATCATTAGTGCATCACAAACAACACAAAATTAATCCTTTGTGATTCAAAAATAACTGTACATACTTCGAGGGTGTAACGTATACATCAAAATAAGCGTAAAATTTTAAATAAAGTTTTCTCTGAAGTTTCTTTATTTCAGAGTTATTCAAGAGAGTAGTAATCACTATTGCAACACAAACCTAATTCTTCTCGGAAACAACACGAAGGGATCCGAAATTCACAACTGCGTGCTGTACATTTACTCCAGAACATGTTCAAAATGATGCAGGCGAAGACGATGCGCAAGAAGTATGTTTCGAGCCATGATACTGTGCCTACCACAAACGACATTATGCATCATAACTCGGAAACAACGCAATTTCTGTCAAAAGTTTATGTAACATTTTACTCGTTTTGATGCATACCTTACTCCCACGAGGCGTGTTCAATTACTTTTGAATCACGCTGTACAACATAAATGTGCCTTTATAGTATGAAGAATAATTAACTGACTGTAAGTGCTGATCATTTGGAAGTGTATGATGGCGGAATCAACTGAGAACATTGATTACTAAGAGATCACGAACTATATGTTTCATTACGAATATGCAAGAATTATTACACACAGCTAAGCCATCTTCGACGTACGACCAAATGTTATCGATCACGTTCACACTGAAACTTAACGGTAAGCGAACGTGGCGCTTATGCCCATTTTTAGAACTTGTTAGCAAACCAGCCTAACAGTGCACTGCTTTGACTCAACTCCCAGACAGGTCCGCTCTAACTATAACACTCGTTAATCGTGTCAAGCGACAGCAGTTACTGTCCCCTGAAAAGCATTGTCTGCGATCACCTTTGGCCTCGGCGTGGCGGGTTTAAATTAATACTTAATGTCAAGTATCTTCCGTGTGATGGTACCGTACCTTCACAACGTGTTTATTATTCGTACAATTCCACAGCCACCCTTTCAGATAGGTTTTGCAAAACATACTTCTATGTAGGTCCGATTGGAACCACCGATTTGCATGCTGGAACGCATAATTCGCGAGAAACGCTGCGATCCGTTGTCTAATGCGAATGCATATTTCGCCTACGGTAGTAAAGGCCAGGAATATTAAACGCGCGGAGCTGTAAGCACGGTACATGACGCCTTTCACCAACTTGTACACGACAATGCTTCCTGCCGAACGCGCCGACCAACTTGCCGAAGTTTGGTCTGGCGCCGCCGTAGGTAAACAATGGGGGCTCCTCCTTTCATGTCTCGGGCGGCGCCTGATCTGGATAGTGAAGGCGGCGCTGGAGGCGGCGGCGACGGGGGCGTCGCTGCCGGGATTCGGGGCACGCGTCGGAGACGCCCCGAGCTCATCACGGCCCCTGCGCGACATGGCGCAACGGAAAGACTACTCCCCGCTCCCAGAGAGCGAAGGTGGAGCTCCTCTGATGACCGGTTACCTGCGAGCAAATGGCGAGCTCACATTTGTTGACTTTGGCGCTCGGGGGTGGGGGTATTGCAGGTACGTTCCGATTTCTAAAAGTTGTTCATACTAAATATTTTTGCTCGAGTTACCGCCCGTTTATTTAACCACCTAAATAACGATATAACATCGAGCTGCCTCCAACAGCACCAACCAATGATACCAGCTGAAATTAATATCGTCACCATCCACCGCGTCAAGTGTTCACCTCGTGAGACAAGGGGAATATTCTATATATGAATCACCAGAGGGTCCCGAGACCGATACACGGCAGACAGTAAGTCAACATAATACTGTCGAGGCTTTTCCGGCTACTACTTGTTCACGTACTGCCTGTTGACTTTCGTCTATGGATCTTCGGCCGACATTTGTCTTATGATATTTCTGACTTTTCGCCAGCGCGACTGGCTGTCTTCATCAAATACCCATCCTCCATTGCCGGTGGTGGACTGGAGCCTAGCCCGCGGCTGAGGGTGTCGCTGTTGTGCTGAAGTCTGATGGTCTTTTCCTGTTATTACCGTTGTACTTCACCCTTTGTAATTACAACGGTCGATCGGTGAAGCACAGGAATCCAGGATCCGTTTACCCTGTGGCATTGTTCTTTTTTTTATTGAAACTCTTATCATGTTTATGAATTCAATGACTTTTCTAAACAAATGTCAGCACAAAGATCCCCAGGTGGAAGCCAATACGCAATATGTCACATCTAGGATCCATAATCAAAAGAGAATGATAAAACTGTCCAGTTCCGTCCACTTTTACTTCCAGCAGCACACGTAAGGATTACGGCACACACTCACATACTGGAACACAGCGGCAACACAAAACACCCTGAAAACATAAAGAAGGAAAACACTATGTACTGAGAGGTGAACATAAATAGAAATTAAGAGAGAAGCTGGAGTGCAAAGCGACACCAAGATACGAATGAGAACCGCAATCGGGCTCACCCCGGGCAACGTTGATCTTTCAGCGGCTAAACCTTCAACAACCGGAACGGACTTCTGAGAAAATGAAAACCAATAAGACCCTACCCAAACGGTCTTTTCTAAGGCCACTTGTGACGATATCGATAAACATTGAAGGAATATCAAGAGACAAAGAAGTTTTATTATCTGACTTGTGTAAAGAATATCAATGTGACTTCCTCCTGATTCGAGAAACTCATCGGGGCAGTACAAGACTCACACCCAAAATAGATGGAATGAAGATGATCTTGGAGAGACCACATGAACGGTACGGTAGTGCCATCTTCGCCAGGCCAGGAATTAGAGTCACTTCTGCATCACTGACTGACAGACAAGACATTAAGATATTAACCGTTCGAACTCAGCAGTATAACGTTACCTCTGTGTACAAACCCCCAGAATCAGATTTTGTCTTCACTGAGCCTGGCAATTTCAGTTACCAAGACCTTAATTTTGTATTGGGCGATTTCAACTGTCACAGCACTACATGGGGCTATAAAGAAACTAACAGCAACGGAGTGGAACTAGAGACCTGGGCTGAGGTACACGATCTACTGCTTATACATGACCCGAAACTGCCAAGCTCCTTTAATAGTGGCAGATGGAAGAAAGGGTACAATCCCGATAACATCTTTATTAGCACGAAACTCGCTGACCAATGTGAAAAACTGACTGGGGAGCCAATTACCCATACGCAGCATCGGCCCATAATTTGCACGGTCAATGCAATTGTTAAGCCTGAACAAGTTCCTTTCAAAAGAAGATTCAATTTTAAAAAGGCCAATTGGAAGAAATTTAGAGAGCTCATTGATGTAGAAATAACAAAAATCCCCCCACAACCTGAGATGTACGACTCTTTTGTCAAACTCGTTCAGAAGGTGTCTAGGAAAACAATACCGTGAGGATGCAGAACACAGTATATTATGGGACTGTCTGAGGACGCAAAGCCACTACTGGAAAGATACCAGAAGCTCTTCGATAACGACCCATTCGATGATGAGACACTTCTAGCAGGCGATGAACTCATGTCAGTGATAGCTGAGAATCGCAAAGCCAAATGGTGTGGCCTCGTGGAGAACCTGGACATGAAAGTGAACAGTAGGCGGGCTTGGAAACTGTTAAAGAACCTTAGCGGTGACACCACAAAGTCAAATGATAAATTGACCAACATCACGGCAGACCAAGTCGCCACTATACTCCTTATGAATGGCAAAACCCACGGCAGAAAGTACCAGGAACCATTAGCACGTTATCCGGCGGAGGAAAATCATCACCTTAAGGCACCATTTACAATGTCAGAACTCACTGCAGCCATTTCCAGCTTGAAGATTAACAGAGCTCCTGGTATCGAGAAAATTAAAAACTCAGGCAGTAATACCTTACAGTGGCTGCTAGATTTGATAAACGCATGTGTAGAAAGGCTCCATATTCCAAAGATGTGGAGGAAAGCCCGAGTGGTTGCACTTCTGAAACCAGGAAAGGACTCTGATGATCCAAAAAACTTCCGACCTGTGTCTCTTTTATGTCACTGTTTTAAGATCTTGGAACGCCTGACGCTAAGTCGCATAGAAAGCGTCTTGGAACAACAGATCATCCCACAGCAGGCAGGTTTACGACCAGGCAAATCGTACTGCGGTCAAGTCCTGAACCTGACCCAACATATTGAGGATGGCTTTGAGAGGAAAGAGATCACGGGAGTGGCATTCATAGACCTTTCAGCTGCATATGATACTGTAAACCATCGTAGGCTCCTTAAGAAAGTATATAATGTAACAAGAGATTACGATTTTACATCACTGATAGGTACTTTACTGCATAATAGATTTTTCGTCTGTCTCCAGGGCAAGAAGAGCAGGTGGAGAAATCAGAGGAATGACCTACCTCAGGGAAGTGTCCTCCCCCCAGCTCTGTATAATATATATACAAATGACCAACCAGTGCCAAACATCACGCGCAAATTTATGTATGCCGATGACACTGCAGTTGCAGCCCAAGGTCACAATTTTATGGATGTAGAGGAGAAATTAACCAGTACCTTGGAAGCTCTCTCCCAGTACTATGAGGCAAACCACCTAAGGCCGAACCCTTCCAAGACGCAGGTCTGTGCATTCCATTTAAAGAACAGGGAGGAAAATCGCGAATTAAATGTAATATGGAGAGGTGAACGTCTCGAGCATTGTAAAACGCCCAAATATCTTGGTGTCACGTTGGATCGCACACTAACCTATAAACATCATTGTAATGCCACAATGGAAAAAGTCTCAACTAGAAACAATATCATCAGGAAACTAACCAGCGGATCCTGGGGTGCAAACCCAAAGTCCTGAGAACTTCAGCACTTGCGCTCAGTGTGTCAGCCGCGGAATACGCCTCTCCAGTACGGTCTGCATCAACACACGCGAGAAAAGTTGATGTCGCGGTGAATGAAATGGCACGGATTGTTACCGGATGCTTGAGGCCAACCCCAGTGCACAAGATGTACTTAATCATGGGGATCACACCGTCCAACATACGACGTGACATCGCTGCCGAAGCCGAAAAAATCAAGCAAGAAAAGGACATGCGTCACCCTTTATATGGACACCAGCCTGCTGATCGACGCTTTGTTCGAAGAAGAGTTTCCTGTCACGTACCGGAGCCCTGGAAGGGTCGGCTGCAGAGAATCGTTTGAAAAGGTGGGAAATCGACCTGAGAAACCCCCATAAAGAAGTAAAAGAGGAACTGGCGCCTGGTGGAGACCTACCATACAGAGTCTGGAGAACCCTAAACCGTATGAGGGTAGAAGTGCCAAAGTGCAAGACAAACCTGCAGCAATGGGGTTTCCTAAAAGAGAATGAGAACACCTTCTGTCTGTGTGGTTCTGTCCAGGATCCTCAACACCTGCTTATCTGTCCATATTCAGACCTGCCCTGCACAATGAATAACTTACGGGAGACAAATGACAAGGCCATATTGGTTGCTGATTTTTGGAAGTCTGAAGTCTAGTTCCGGACACGGAAAGTAAGTAAGTTAGAGAGAAGCTCTTTTATTAATCTCCAGTACTGCTGCCTGCATAATGTTTATTGAAGTCTCAGTAACATCCATAAAAATTCTGAACTTCTCTTTAAAATCAGTAACAGCAAAAGATAACTATGGATCCTCTAGTGTTTGACAAAAAGAGTTCTTTTCTCCTGCCCACAAATTGTCAACAGTTAATTGTGGCCATACCGGGTACGTTTGGGAAACGTGCCTTTATGGAATAATTAATTATTTGCATTTTCTGCTCTCAGTCACTTTTATTTGTTTGTTTAATTAACATATTGCAACTTCTTTTCGGGCATGTTCGGAGCTTGTTTAGCTTTTATGCATACAGAAAATTGTTACTTAAAAATAAACTGTGTTAAACTAAATTAATACTGAATTTCTTGTTTAGTGTTCTTTGCTGGAAGGGCTGTTTGGGTATTTGAAAGGAGGGGGAGAAGTGGTTGGCCCCCCTCCATCCAAGTTCCCAGCAGACTCTAAACACTTTGTGTTGTGTTGAATTAAATATAAAGCAAATAAAAGTGACTGCTAGCAGAAAATACAAATAAATAAAGACTACAGATAGTTCATGAGAATCTGTTCAACTATCGATTAAATTTTATTATGGTTCATAGTGAAAACCTAATCTTGACGGCGTAAATATTCCAGAATTCGAATCAGGAACAGATGCCAACATGAGTAACGTAGAAGTAAATGTCCTCGGAGTAATGAAGCAACTTAAATCACTTAATAAAAGCAAGTCTTCTGGTCCAGATTGTATACCAATTAGGTTCCTTTCAGAGTATGCTGCTGCATTAGCTCCGTAGTTAACAATCATATACAACCGTTCGCTCGACAAAAGATCCGTACCCAAAGACTGGAAAGTTGTACAGGTCACACCAGTATTCAAGAATGGTAGTAGGAGTAATCCACTTGTTTACAGGCCCATATCATTAACGTCTATATGCAGCAGGGTTTTGGAACATATACTGTGTTCGAACATTATGAATCACCTCGATGAAAACGCTATATTGACACACAGTCAACATGGGTTGAGAAAGCATCGTTCTTCTGAAATACAGCTAGCTCTTTATTCACATGATGTGTTCAATGCTACTGACAAGGGATTTCAGATCGATTCCGTATTTATGGATTTCCGGAAAGCTTTTGAATCCGTACCACACAAGCGGCTTGTAGTGTAATTGTGTGCTTATGGAATATCGTCTCAGTTATGTGACTGGATTTATGACTTCCTGTCAGAGAGGTCACAGATCGTAGTAACTGACGAGAAATCATCGAGTAAAACAGAAGTGATGTCTAGCGTTCCGCAAGGTAGTGTCATAGGCCATTTGCAGTTCCATATCTATATAAATGAACTGGGAGACAATTTGAGCAGCCGTCTTAGGTTTTTGCAGATGACGCTGTCGTTTATCGACTAATAAAGTCATTAAAAAGGTCAAAACAAATTGCAAAATGATTAAGAAAAGATATCTGAATGGTGCGAAAATTGGCAATCGACCCTAAATAACGAAAAGCGTGAGGTCATCCACATGAGTGCTAAAATGAATTCGTTAAACTTCAGTTACACGATAAATCAGTCAAACAAAAGGTCGTAAATTCAACTGAATACCTAGGAATTACAGTAACGAATAACTTAAATAGGAAGGAACACACAGGAAATGTTGTGGGGATGTCTAACCAAAGACTGCGTTTTATTGGCAGGACACTTAGAAAATGTGACAGATCTACTAAGGAGGCTGCCTACACTAAGCTTCTTCGTCCCCTTTTCGAATACTGCTGCGCGGTGTGGGATCCTTACCAGATAGAACTGACGGAGTACACCGAAAGAGTTCAACGAAGGGCAGCACGTTTTTTATTATCGAGAAATATAGGGAGAGTGTCACTGAAATGATACAGGATTTCGGCTGGACATCATTAAAAGAAAGACGTTTCTCGTTGCGACAGAATTTGCTCACGAAGTTCCAATCACCAACTTCCTCCTCCGAATGCGAAAATATATTGTTGACATCGACCTACAGAGATAGAAACGATAACCGTGATAAAATAAGGGAAATAAGAGCTCTTACGGAAAGATACAGATGTTCGTTCTTTCCGCGCCCTATACGAGATTGGAATAATAGAGAATTGTGAAGGCGGTTCGATGAACCCGCTGGCAGCACTTAAATGTGATTTGCAGAGTGTCCATGCAGATGTAGATGTAGATGTAGACGTAGTTGTATATGTAGATGATGTTTTTAGTTGTTTTTATTCTATACCAATTGTTCCCTGTTCTATGGGGTTGAGCAAACTGGGCTCTGGTACACTAAAGTCTCGGTTCTTGCAGGCGAAATAACAGACGAGCTGGTAAGTGGGCACGTGGGAAACATGGCGAGGGCTTATGAGTTTCAGCATTTATCTTAGGTGATTAAATGAGTAAGTGATTTGAAGATGTACTGGGTGTACTGGGACACTTACAGACTCCAATCTGACAAAGTTTAATTTGAAATACTGAAGTGAGTAGAGGTGGAAGCCAATTCACCTGTTAAATGAGGTTTACAGTGAACATGAGAGTACATCGTGAGTTAACTAACGATGGGGTTGGGATGATAATCGGTGCAAGACGCAAAGGTCTTACCATATCAGACTTTACAGAATAAATTAGGTTTTAGGTGGGACAGGGTCTAGGGCGGATTTTCAGTATGACGGACATAGTGTTTCTAGACGCGTAAATCACCGCACAGGACTACCAAAAGTGTCTGACGAACGGACGTCAGTCACCTCCGCAGAGCCATACGAGGCCATCGAAGGTCGACTGTAAGATCGATATCTCTTCACGACGACTCCAACACCACGTGCGATAATCTATACATCGTCAAGTTTTTTCCAGTTTCTTGGGTTCCCAGAGGAGCGATCCGCTATTAACTTCAAGGCCAACGCTTTTCTGTGCCTTTATGGTTGTTCAATGCAGTTCAATATCTCCTCTTCTTTACTCACTGATTCTTCCTTACGATTCTTTTAAACTTCAATCTACTCTTCATTGTTACTAAATTATGATCGGAGTTCACATTCGCTCATGGATACGCTCTACAATCCAATACTTGATTTCGGTATCAGTTCCGTAAATAAAGTCGTTTTCGTGAAGTTCGAAACAACTGGAGGCTCTGCGACAATACATAGGGTGTTCAAAAATTTAGTGCCCAAACTAACAGGGAGGATGGCGGAGACAAGAAACAATTATATTTCGTAAAGTAACCTTGCTGAATACGTATGTTGTTGGAGTACTAAGTATGCAGGAGGTTATTATGTGTGATTGAGAATAGAATGCTGTTAAATGTTTTTCGTTGTTTTGTTGTTCTAATCACTATTGCATAACAACAAACGTTCAAAATGAGCATCATTAATAATTCTGTAGCATAACATCTGAAAACCTTATACTCTCTTCTCGTCTGAACTGTTTATCTTCCATGTTTCACTTCCATACATGGCTACACTGCAAACAAATAATTAAAAGAGTTCCTGACATTTACATCTATACTCGATGTTAACAAATTTCTCTTATTCAGAAACAATTTTCTTGCCACTGTGCCTGACAAAGTTAATAAAATACGAGGGCGGTTCAGCAAATAACGCAACACATTTTTTCGGAAAGTAGGTAGTTTTTGTTCACACACTCTTGACTAAAAACCATTTTTTCGTTATAATTTTCGTTCAATGCGACGGCCTTGCGCTACCTTATTGGTCAGGCCTTTATGCTACCTGGCACTTGTAACCGCCCTGTTAAACTGTTAAAAACTTAGTCAGCTGGTGTTGTAATTTGGAAATGTGAGTTGGTATGAATGTCGCTTGATAAATATTTCTCGTGAAGGGCCGTTGCGACAGAAGCAAAGGTCAGTTGTGGAAACTAGGCCACTGAATATTAAAAGTAACGTTATTAAGGAATACACCCGACTGACTACAAACAGTAAGAGGGCACGTACATTCGCGAGGGAGTGGTTCAAAATAAGCATTAATACTGTAAGGGAAATGGGTCATAAGTATAGTTACGTTGGTACACACTCAGCTGTATGCGGACGTACGATCGGGGTAGGGGCACATACGTTCTAAGTACTATCATTCCCCGTGGCCTGGTTAAAAATGACTTGTGGTTAAAATGCATTTATAAGTCTGAGAAAGAAAATAATGGGACTTCGTAATTGCAAGAAAAGAAAGATTTCAGTTTCTGAATGTCGCGGCGAATGTGATCTAAATACTGAAACTGAACACATGCACGTATCTCTACTGTTCAGCAGTGCCGTCCTGAAGATCGTCGCCTCCATCTAAATTCTCCATACAAAATTAAAATAAAAATAATCTTTCAGAGTGTCAGGAGCTGGGATCCATGATATCGTAAATGAGAAAATCGTATTGTTTCAGAAGTTGCTTTCATTATTTAGCACAATTTCACTTGAAATTACAGAACACTTCATTTATACGTCTACCCCCAGGACATGAGAACAACGAAAGGTAACTATTACTGAAACTAATAAACGAATATGGTAAATCTTTTGTCTGTCAAATGAATCTTTGGTATGAGAGTCGAATAATTAATTATACATTCATCAAGCAGAAAAAATTATTAAGTTTCTTTACACACCCAACTGCGTGACGTCGGAGCCAAAGCCATGCTGCGCCAGTAACCTCCACATCATCCACGTACTGAATCCCACGAAGTGCAACGTTCATTTTCCCGGCGTTGTTGCGATGATGACAGACGCCTCGCCTAACGACTCATCTTTCTGTTGTTCACTGCCAGGTCTCTGTATGAATATCTGCGATGCTATGGCTTTCCGCCAAAAGAAAATAAGAGCTTTCAATTCCGCATCTGGGGGCTGGTTGCCAGCAGCGTAGGCGCTGCTCTTTAGCCGAGAGACATGAAGTATATAACAGGAGGACATTTAAAACAGTGCACCCCGATAGCTGAGTGGTCAGCTTGACTGATTGCCGTCCTATGGGCCTGGGTTCGATATCCCGGCTGGGTCGGGGATTTTCTCCGCTCAGGGACTGGGTGTCGTGTTGTCTTCATCATCATTTCATCCGCATCCTGCGCGCAGGCCGCCCAATGTAGCGTCGAATGTAATAAGACCTGCACGAAGGTGGCCGGACCTGCTCCGCAAGGGGCCTCCTGCCCAATGACGCCAAACGCTTATTTCCATTTCATTTAAAACAACACAAAGGAGAAAATATGGCTGAACATAGGTATAAAAAGGGGGAACATAATGGAAGAGAGCATACAAAAGGAGGTGACTGTAAAATGGAGATAAATATCCTAAAAAGTATTTTACACAAAAAAACCACACACTGTAAGGATTAAAAGAACACAAGGCAAAGTACGACCAGAGCATAAAAGTTGCAGAATCATTAAAACAGCCATGCAATGGGCAGCATAGCAAAGAACAATCACAGACAGTAAAACTACATACAAGTCAAGTACGTGATTACAGTCACAGCACTTGATGTCACTGTAGAACAGCACCGAACACAATGCTGATGTAGCACACTCATGATGTAGAACAAACTGGGAGGATCTGCCAGAGGTAGGGATATGAGAGAGAAGGGAAGAAACAGGGGGAATGGGCGGTAATAGAGGGGGGGAGAGAAGAAGGGATGAGGTGGGGGGACGCGCCAAAGAGAGTTGAGGAGGGAAGGGTGGGAGAGGAAAACAGCCAAGGAGGGAGTGCAGTGACACAGGGGGAAAGGAGGAAAAACTGCTCTGGGAGAAGGAGGGGAAGGGAAAGGGGGGCCCTGGGGAGTGGAGGGGAACAAGGCTGGGCTACAGTTGATAGCAAGGGTAGATGTCATGGTGAAGTTCATCATCCAGGAGGGGGAGGTGCTGGAAAATTACTGATGGAGTATATGGAGGGTGTGGAGGTGGAGAGGGGGGGATACAGCGATAGAGGAGCAGTAACAAGGAGGGCAGAGAGAAAGGATACAAAGGGGTGGGGGGATCAAGTCTGCAGGCAGTGTAAAGGATGCAGATTGTGGATATGTTGGAGGAAAAGGGGACGTCGGGGAACGGGATGAGGTCATACAGGAGACGTGTGGGGAACAGAAGGCAGATACAGAAGGAAAAGCGAAGTGCATGGTGTTCAAGCATATGGATGGGCGAGATCCAGACAACGCTGGCATAACAGAGTAGAGGATGGATGAGGGATTTGTAGGTGTAGAGGATAGTGGAAGAATCCAATAACCATGTCTGACTGGACAGGAGTTTCAGGAGGCAGAGGGAGGTATGAGCATTCTGCTGAATGGTCAGGAGATGAGGTGTCCAGTTGAGGTGACAGCTGAGGGTGAGACCAAGGTATCTCAGGGTGGGGGTGAGCGGGATGGGACGACTGTAAATGGTTAGGTGAAATTCATGTAGATGGAAGGAGCTAGTGATGTGGCCTAAGTGATTGCCTGGGTGTTGGAGGGGTTGATATGAAGGAACCACTGGTTGCACCACATGGTGAACTGGTCAAGGTTTGGGGGGGCTGCATTGGGACTGTTGAATGGTAGGATGGAGAGACAGGAAGGGATTGCCATCAGCATATTGGAGGAAGTGTACAGGTGGGGCTGGCTTGGGCAAATTGGCAGCATACAAGAGATAGAAGAGAGATGAAAGGATGTAGCCTTGGGGGATGCCAGCATTGGGATAAAAGATGTGGGAGTTGGTGTCGTAGAGGGTGACACAAGAAGAATGGAGTGAGAGGAAGGAAGCGACCAGATGGACAAAATTGATAGACAGGGCGTAGGGTCAGAGTTGAAAAAGGAGACCACGATGCCACATATGGCCATAAGCATTTTGGAGGTCGAGGGAAACAAAAATGGCGGACTGAAGGGAGTTAAGTTGGAGGGAGAAAATTGGGCATGGTGAAGGAGTTAGTCTTCAGTGGAGATGGAGGGTCGGAATCCACGCTGGGTAAGGGGGAGGAGGAGGTGTTGATTAAGGTGGTGATGGATATGATGGGAGAGAATGGACTTGAAGATCTTACTGAAGGCAGACGGGACAACAGGAAAAGGTGGCGGAAAGGGGTTTGTTGGGTTTGAGGAACAAGATTACGTGGAAAGTCTTCTACAGGTGGAAGCCAGTGGAGAGGATGACGTAGAAATCGGCAAGAACAGTCACGAAGGAGAAGGAGCATTCTTTGAGGTTGTGGTAGGTGACACGGTCATGGCCAGGGACTGTGATGCGTTTTGTCCAGAGGATAAGTTTAATGTCTTTTGCTACTGTTTTAGTGTTGATGTCAGAGGGGTTAACTGCCCCACGTACTGGAGACTGGGAGTGAGTGAAGTGACCGAGGTATCTGCGCATTGCATGACGGTGGGGAAAAGGAAATAATCGAAGTGGGGATCATCATGGGTGGAGAAGACCTAGAAAAGGTGCGAAGTGAAGTGGTTGGCCTTACTGAGGTTGTCAGGAAGAGGGCAGTCGTTGTGGAGAAGGGGGTAATGGGGTGTGGAATGGGAACCAGTAAGGTGATGGAAGGCAGACCAGTACTTGGTGAAGTTTATAGGGAGAGTGGTGTTGAGTCACGTACAGGTCTTGCACCAATGCTGGCGATTTTTTGTTGTAATGAGAATCCAAAGATGTCGCTGGTGTTGCTGCTGGTGATGGACTGTATCCCTGTCATGAGTGCCCTGGAAGGAGCGATAAAGGTGGTGGGATTCGAGGAGGGCAGTCTATGGAGGAAGAGAGGGATCAGAGGGGGGGTGGATGGTTTTAATAGGAGAATGGGCCTCCATGGCTTCAGTAATAGTTTTCTGAAGGAAGGATGAGGTGTGGGTGATGTTGTCAGGATGGTGATAGGTTAGAGGGTGGCTTTCTACCTGGGTGGCGATGGATTCCCAGTAGGCATCACAGTTGGCATGGTGGTAGTCATTGACTATTTGGGAGGGGGAGCAGGGTGGGGAGCCAGAGGTGGGTGTTGAGCAGACATTACGGTGAAAAGGACAGGGAGGTGGTTGCTACCTGTGGGGTCTAGGATGTCTATGGTGATATGCCCAGGGAGGATGGCATAGGCAATGACAACATCGGGGATGCTTCTGGGATGGGTGTGCTGTGATAGAGGAACATGGTCATCTTGGATTGTGGGGAGGAACTGATGCCACCACCCAGGGATGGAAGGGGAGTGGCTGTGGATGTTGATGTCGGTGGCAATCACACAGGTGGAGTGGGTGCAGTCAATGTGGGAGATGAAGTCATAGGGAATAGCAGCTGAGGAGCAGACATGGTGGCCCAGGTGATGGTAATGGAGGGGAAAAAGATGCTTAGGATGAGACGTTCAGTGAGGTCATTCAGTAGGGGTTGGGGCCAGATGGGGATATGTTTAATGTGGCCGATGGCAACTCCATCCTGCACTCAGGGACCGTGAGTTTCAGTTCAGTGGAGGATATAGGGAGAGGCGCAGATAGTATGGTGGAGCTGGAGGAAGGTGTCAACCCAGTACTGGGAGGGGGTGTTCATGAGGAGGTATTTGGTTTTGCAGAAGAGCCATTGTTCTGGAAGAGGACGTGAAATTTGTGCCATGCTATGATGGGAAGAAAAAGGGGTGAAGGGAGGGGAGAGGATTAAACTAGGGTGTCAAGACAGGTGAAGGTGAAGTGGGTTTGATTGTGGGAGTACATGGCCAAGGTGTTGAAGTGAAAGGTGGAGTGGACATCGAAAGAGATCTGTTGGAGGGTGTGGAGGCATTGGAAGGTGTGGATGTTTTGGAGGTCAATGGTTAAGAAACACATGATGTCTTCAGCCATGGGGGCAGATGGAAGGAATTGTTGAGGTGGATGGGGGTTGGTGGGACAGAAAGGTGTGGTAAGCTT
This sequence comes from Schistocerca piceifrons, assembly GCF_021461385.2. Classification (NCBI taxonomy): domain Eukaryota; kingdom Metazoa; phylum Arthropoda; class Insecta; order Orthoptera; family Acrididae; genus Schistocerca; species Schistocerca piceifrons. The sequence continues at coordinate 407,348,564 of NC_060138.1, read as the reverse complement.
GGGGTGGCAGGAGCGGGTTTAGACTTAGATTTGTGAGAGTAGGTGGGATGTAGTCCTTTGCAGGTGTTACAGGAAGGAGGGGTGGCGAGGTTGGGACAGTTTTTGAGGAAATAGGAGGTCTTGCGATGGGGACAGGTGGGGGGTTTACAGTTGGTGGTCAGGTGATCATTATACATTATGTAGGGCTGGCAGTGGTAGGATTGGGGAGGAGATTTAGAGGGTTCAAGTGGGTGGTGGCAATGAAAAATCCGGGTGCCCTGGGTGAGGTCATTGTTGGTGGAGGAGGCAGACTTCAAAAAGACCTATTTGAGGTAAGTGGGACTGGAGGCATTGTAGATATGGTGGGCAGACCAGATTTCAAGGTCAGGGTGAGAGTTTAGTTCAGCCAGCAACCTAATCATCCATGATTATCAGGCTGTGCTTGGTGATCATGGCGGTGTAGGTTGGGGAGTGATGGGGAGGCTGGGGCTGGTGAGGTGAGGAAGAGGAAAGGAAGGGTGTCAGGGACACGTGGGGGACAAATATGATATGTGGAAGTTTATGGAGGAGGTCTGTATGAAATGAGGGGGAGGAGGGACATGATGAGGACTGAGTCCCTGTGGGAATCAGTTGGGAGATGGAAGCACCTGGGAAATACTTTCGTATCTCCATGGTGAGGGTATGGGCTTCGAGGAACTTAGGGCCTGGGGTTGACAGGACAAAGTTGTGGATGGTGGGGGCCGGTGTACGGGTGACAGGAGGAGGGATGGTATCCATGGAGTTGATGGCGGGAGGGGGAGAGGTGGCGATTTTTTTTTTTTTTTTTTTTTTTGGAAGTAGTGGGAGCAGAGTCAGCCTTGACGCCATTCTGAGTTTTTTTGGTGATGGTAGCCTGGGAAGAGGGAGAGGAACGGGGAGGAGAAGGAGGAGAAATCGGAAGGAATGAGCTCCCAGGCACACGCAGGCGCCTCTGTGGTGTGTGCAGCAGTAGGCAGAAGAAGCTGGCCCGTCCGTCTCCCGTGCTGATGAATGGCCCTCCTGGGGGTGGGGAGGCGTGGCGCGGCGTCCCACTCGCCGAGATAGCGGCCCGCCAGACCGCACCACACTAGACGAGCCTTAAACGAACCCTGAAGCGGGCCGGCCGTTCCTCATTGTCGTCCTTAGAGGATGGCGGCTAATCGCTGCTGCTCTTTGCTCTTCTCCTCTCAAGTGCTCCAGCTATCACGATACATCCAGTTTTAGTCGCAGCTGGGGGTGGCAAGTGCTTCATCTGATACTCATGTTATAGGCCATTTGTTTTTGTGACGAAAATTAATATCTACTGATTAATTTTAAAACTTTCAAGTCGCAACGTTATTCAGATCGTGGTTATGAGCATAATGTATTTAAAAGGGCTTCTTGAAAAGCAACGCCTCCGAATCTTTTATGAAAGAACTCGTTCCGCGTTTTAAATAAAACAAACGTTGTTAACATTCTACATCTTTATTCCTCATGTCTGTATACGACTTTTTGCAGCCTTCTTCTGCAAGACAGCTGCGAACTGCAGCTAATAGCATTACAGCCTGCAGCTGAACTACGACCGTGCTTGAGGAACGGCGTGCTGTAACTGAATTTCGAATTTGTCTACACAAGGAGCACCCTCTCCTTCAGGATGACAATACCAGACCACACACGAACGCTACGACATTTGCAACATTCCGATTCCTTGAGTTCACTGTCATCGATCGTTGTCTTTACAGTTTCGACTTGTCCCCACCCTATTTTCACCTGTTTACAAAAGTTAAAGAATACCTTCGCGACCTTCACTTTGGTATTGAAGAAGCAGTGCTAGCAGAGGTGAGGTTGTGGCTCCGTCAGCAGAGTGAAACATTCTACAGTGATGATATCAACGAACTGCCTCTCGTTGGGAGAAATGAATTCTCGTCAGGGTGACTAGACTGAGAAATAAATATGTAGACATGAAGAATAAATTTGTAGATTGTTAGTAGCTTTTGTTTTACTGAAAAAGCTTTTAGAGTTTTCACATAAAAACTGGGAAGCATTTACTTTTCAGCACTTCCCTCACACATTTAAAAATGTGTGACTCTTTCCTGGGGATCGTCTAAACTATTAATTACAATTAAACAGACAAACAATCCTGTTCCAGTCAGGCACTACGTTCCAGAAACATATTAATTAATTAATAGGTTCCACGTTGTCCGTGAAGTACAATGACACTATCAAAATAATTCGAAATGCTGCAGCAATCGTTTTCATTCTGAATTTTATTTCATTTGACATTTAAGATTATAAACAATGTATTCATACTCTCTTCACTAAACTGCAAATCAAATTTCAAAAGAAGAACCTTTTTCACATGATTCGTGCTCAGTCGTGTAAGACGATTTCTCTGATTCGATAAAATTATTCACTTACTGTAATGCAAGTCCACAGCCTCTACAACAATTCTTCTCACCCTTTTTGAGACCGTTACCCTGAGTGTAGTGAGATACTACCTAGAACCTCACCACCTCCCCTCCCGTCACTGCCTTCAACATATTAGGGCCTAACTAAATTTTACAACGACAAAGAATTTTGTTTGTTCTCTTTTATTTTTAAACCTACGAAAGGTCAATGATATTTAGTTTTTAAATCTTTTTTTATTGAGTCACGAATTAATGAATCACTCGGACAGTTCTTACTGCTTATTTACAACATTTTTTGTAGTATAATGAAGTATTTCTCACACCACTGTATCACTTCTCAGGAAAGAAGCTGTTGTTTCACTCTGAGGGCAAACACTTGTCACAAAACCACATTTTTCTGTTCCCCTCTTCTTCCTATTTACACTTGATTAATTCACATCCTACTGCCTTATTAAAGATGGCTCTAAGCACTATGGGACTTAACATCTGAGGTCATCAGTCCCCTAGACTTAGAACTACTTAAACCTGACTAACCTAAGGACATTACACACATCCGTGCCCGAGGCAGGATTCGAGCCTGCGACCGTAGCAGCAGCGCGGTTCCGGACTGAAGCGCCTAGAACCACTCGGCCACAGCGACCGACCCTTATTATAAATCAACCAAGTTAAAATATGTTTACTATACTTATTGTTCTAAATCACTTGACCGCTAGACTCCTTACTTCTGAACTGGTAGAAATTGGAAGACTGTAGGCTGTCATTACTACTACTACTAACAATAATAATAATTATTATTATTATACTGTGAATGTTATACAGCAGTGTTGTAGCAATTGAATAGTTACTGTTGTTGTGTCGTGTTGTCGGTCAGTTCGTCCATCTATTGCGAAGTGAGTAATGAAGCTACTTCTGGTCCGTCTTGAGAAGAGCCTACAACTTGGAGATATTTCAGCATATCTGACGTATGTGCCTCAATTTTACTGTTATAGACCCGGAGCACAAAGTATAATATATGTGCGTAGCGGCTGGATTAAGTGACAAGTATGATGTTCATGCATTCGTTTCACATGCTGTAAGCTCCACAACATCGTGTCACGTGTTTATCCAAGTACTAGAAAAAATGTAATTACTGGAAACTTATTTTTTGTAATCAGTATTGCAGTGTGGCGAAATAGTGATAATAGTAATGATCTTTAGGGTATCATTCTGTTTCGTGGCCGAAACAAGATCAAACCCTTTTGTTTTACCTTTAGTATGTAAAGTACACAAGCGGCAAGACGCAGTCAATACCTTCGCTGCGCAGTGCCGATGGTACTGTTACCGACGACTGTGCCGCTAAAGCGGATTTATTGAACGCTGTTTTCCGAAATTCCTTCACCAGGGAAGACGAATGGAATATTCCAGAATTTGAAACACGAACAGCTGCTAGCATGAGTTTCTTAGAAGTAGACACCTTAGGGGTTGCGAAGCAACTCAAATCGCTTGATACGGGCAAGTCTTCAGGTCCAGATTGTATACCGATTAGGTTCCTTTCAGATTACACCGATACAATAGCTCCCTACTTAGCAATCATATACAACTGCTCGCTCACCGATAGATCTGTACCTACAGATTGGAAAATTGAGCAGGTCGCACCAGTGTTTAAGAAGGGTAGTAGGAGTAATCCATCGAACTACAGACCTATATCAACGACGTCGGTTTGCAGTAGGGTTTTGGAGCATATACTGTATTGAAACATTATGAATCACCTCGAAGGGAACGATCTATTGATACGTAATCAGCATGGTTTCAGAAAACATCGTTCTTGTGCAACGCAGCTAGCTCTTTATTCGCACGAAGTAATGGCCGCTATCGACAGGGGGTCTTAAGTTGATTCCGTATTTCTAGATTTCCGGAAAGCTTTTGACACCGTTCCTCACAAGCGACTTCTAATCAAGCTCCGGGCCTATGGGGTATCGTCTCAGTTGTGCGACTGGATTCGTGATTTCCTGTCAGGAAGGTCGCAGTTCGTAGTAATAGACGGCAAATCATCGAGTAAAACTGAAGTGATATCAGGTGTTCCCCAGGGAAGCGTCCTGGGACCTCTGCTGTTCCTCATCTATATAAATGACCTGGGTGACAATCTGAGCAGTTCTCTTAGGCTGTTCCGCAGATGATGCTGTAATTTACCGTCTAGTAAGGTCATTCGGAGACCATTATAAGTTGCAAAGCGATTTAGAAAAGATTGCTGTATGATGTGGCAGGTGGCAGTTGACCCTAAATAACGAAAAGTGTGAGGTGGTCCACATGAGTTCCAAGAGAAATCCGTTGGAATTCGATTACTCGATAAATAGTGCAATTCTCAAGGCTGTCAATTCAACTAAGTACCTGGGTGTTAAAATTACGAACAACTTCAGTTGGAAAGACCACATAGATAATATTGTGGGGAAGGCGAGCCAAAGGTTGCGTTTCATTGGCAGGACACTTAGAAGATGCAACAAGTCCGCTAAAGAGACAGCTTACACTACGCTCGTTCGTCCTCTGTTAGAATATTGCTGCACGGTGTGGGATCCTTACCAGTTGGGAATGACGGAGGACATCGAAAAGGTGCAAAAAAGGGCAGCTCGTTTTGTATTATCACGTAATAGGGGAGATAGTGTGGCAGATATGATACGCGAGTTGGGATGGAAGTCATTAAAGCAAAGACGTTTTTCGTCGCGGTGAGATCTATTTACGAAATTTCAGTCACCAACTTTCTCTTCCGAATGCGAAAATATTTTGTTGAGCCCAGCCTACATAGGTAGGAATGATCATCAAAATAAAATAAGAGAAATCAGAGCTCGAACAGAAAGGTTTAGGTGTTCGTTTTTCCCACGCGCTGTTCGGGAGTGGAATGGTAGAAAGATAGTATGGTTGTGGTTCGATGAACCCTCTGCCGGCCGGAGTGGCCGAGCAGTTCTAGGCGCTACAGTCTGGAACTGCACGGCCGCTACGGTCGCAGGTTCGAATCCTGCTTCGGGCATGGATATGTGTGATGTTCTTAGGTTAGTTAGGTTTAAGTAGTTCTATGTTCTAGGGGACTGATGACCTCCGATGTTAAGTCCCATAGTGCTCAGAGCCATTTGAACCATTTGAACCATGAACCCTCTGTCAAGCACTTAAACGTGAATTGCAGAGTAATCATGTAAATGTAGATGTAGAAAATTTAATTTTACATCTCAAGGTGTAATTACTCACACCATTGGGAACCACTGATATACGGTGTAAGTTCTTTAAGTACATCATTTTCCACTTTTGACTATAACTATTTTTATTCTATTATTGCAGTTTCGGCCTATGTGCCATTGTTGAGCATAATACTAGATATTTTACGACGAGGAAACAGGTCAAATTAACGACGTCATTGTAGGGCTGCGTCGCCCTTGATAGGAGCAGTTTCAACGACTGTTATCAGTGACACGGTTAACATGATGCGTAAACTTTGCATGAAAGTTCGATTGTAACTCTGGCTGTACAGAGTTAGTCAAAATGGGGCGGAGGTAACAAAGTTGATCGACTTTGTACATACAGATATATTTCAGCCTGCGTGTAAATACTACAAGTTTTTGCATCAAGTTGCCTGTGTCGCTGATAAAAGCTGTTGAGTCTATTACTTAATCCGTTACCCTGTAGTAATATGACATGCAGTCTTATGTTGGACAGTGGCCCATGCTCCGAAACTGCAATAACAGAATAAAGGCATGGACGATTCATCATCCACACTCATTCGACTGTTCATTCCATGCAACAGTTCCGTAATGTTTATTCACATTCACTGAGGATAGCAATGTCATCAGTGCATCTTATCATTGATATTCTTTCATTAAGAATTTTAAGCCTGTGCTTGAACCTTTCTATAATGTCTGTCATTCTTTCTTCGATGAATAGATTGAACAGCAGCGACGAAAGAATGCTTCCCTGTCTTACTCCCTTTTTAATCTGAGCGCTTAGTTTTTGGTCTTCCATTCTTATCATTCCCTCTTCGGTTTCTTCACACCGTGTGTTACCCGCCATTCTCTATAGTTTTCGCCTGTTTTTCTCAGATTTTCGAACACTGTTTTACATCGTCAGAAGCTTCTCTAGGTCCACAAATCTAGTTAATATGTCTGGACTACTCTGAAATCTTGTTTTCTTCATGATGTGCAACGTCAGAAATTCCTCTATCGCGCCTTTACCTTTCCTAAAGCCAAAATGGTCCTCACCCAAGGGACACTAATTTTTCTTTTCCATTCTACTGTATATTATTCTTGTCAGTAACTTTGATGCATGATCTGTTAAGCTGATTTACGATAATTTTCGCACTTATCTGCCCTTCCTATCTTAGATAATCCTATGGATGACATTTTTCCGAAAGTATGATGGTATATTTCTAGTCTCATAGATTCTAGAAACCAATTGAACAGTCGTTTTTTGGCACTTTCCCCAACGATTTTAAAAATCCAGAAAGAATGTTACCAATGTCTACCACTTTAATGAACGCCAAGTCTTACAAAGCTCTTCTACCTGTAAAATCTGACCTATACTTGACTCCCTATATCTTCCATATCGACTCCAGTTTCATTTTCTATCACGCTATCAGGACTTTCCTCATCCTAGTACAGGCCTTTAACATACTCTTCCCATCTGTTATGTTTTCCCTCTGCGGTTAACAATGGAATCCTTATTGCACGCTTAATGTTGACGTCTTTGCTTGTAGTTTCATCTAAGCTAGTTTTCTCTTTTTCTTTGTGCGCTGAATCATTTCTTAGGACGACCGTTTCTTCTTTGATTTCTTCACTTTTTTCCTGCAACCATTTCACCTTGGCTTTCATGTAGTTAATATTTATTTCTCTCCTAAGTGACTTAAGTTGCTGTACTTACTTCTTTCATCGATCAACTGAAGTATTTCTTCTATTGCCCAAGGTTTCCTCTCAGTTACCTTCATTGTTTGTATATTTGTCTGTCCAACTACCGTGATAGTCCTTTTGAGTGACGTCCATTCTTCTTCGACTGAACCGTCTACTGTCATATTCATTACCGCAGTATCTACAGTTTTAGAGACTTTCAAAAGCACATCATCATTCCTGAGCAGTTGGAATGTCCCACTTCTTTCCATATTGATTTTTTCGGACGGTTTTCTTAAACGTCAGTCTTCTCTTCGTCGTTACTAAATTGTGATCTGAATTTATATGTTCTTCTGGCTACCTCTTACAATCTTCTATCTGTCTCACTATGAGAGTATCCAACTGGAATCGTCCCGTGTCTCCAAGTCCGTATCGAAGTATTCCACCTCTTCTTATGTATTCCCTATTACCTGCTGAAATTTATTGTAGAATTTAATTAGTCTCAGTCTCTCACATTCCTGCTACCAAGCCCATATTTACTCGTAACTGTTTCTTCTATCCCCATCCACCCGTAGTACTAAGGTACTTCAATTCCCTATCATTAATAGATTTTCAATGCCTTGACACAATGTATTACCCTTTCAGTGTTCTCATATCCTTTTTCTGTCTCTTCACCTTCCACTTGTAACGTCAGAATTTACAACTCTACTGTTGTTGTTGGAGATGGTTTGCTGTCGATTCTGATGAGAATAATATCTCACTCCCTGCCCGACCTACCTATTCATGACGAATCTTACTCCCTTCACGTCATTTACTCCTGCTTGCGATATTACCTTTAACTTGTGTGACCAAAAGTCCCTATCTTCTTCCAGCTTCACTGCACTGACACCCACTACGTCTACACCATCTTTTCCGAAACTGTATTCGGCGGAGCACTGGTGTTTTTCGACATTTTGACGATATTAAATATTTTTTATAATATTCTGTTATGAATTCTGTGATATTAATTATGATGAAAAGTTGAAGTAATCACTGAATAAACCAAGTCTCCATATTTTTTAAAATTGATCATCTCTCTGTAGCAGTCCTTCTCTCCCGGGCATCCGATCGAGCATGGTGGGGCAGTGATTAGCAACTGGACTCGCATTCGGAAGGACGACGGTTCAAACCCGCTTCCGGACATCCAAATTTAGGATTTTTGTGATTTTCCTAAATCGCTTTAGGCAAATACCGGATGGTTTCTTTGAAAGCGCTCGGCAGACTTCCTTCCCAAACTTCCCTAACCCGAAGGGACCGATGACCTCGCTGTTTGGTCCCCTACCCCTAAATCAACCAACCAACCGGGCATCCGACTGGTGAGCTAATCCGGAATCTTTTGCCGTAGGAGACATCATCACGACACTATTTCAATTACAGGCCACATGTCACTTGGACACGAATTATATGTCTTTAATACTGTGGTTTCTATTGCTGTCCACTTCCTCGTGCAATATAAGAGAACCGGAAAGTAAAGATTCATACCCAAAATCATTCTCGATTTTTTGCGGTGCTTTGCCCCAGGAACGTCGCTTCGCGAGGACCAGCAGTAGTCAAACAACACTGCGTTACTCACTTTCCTTGATGACCCTTTTGCATTTCAGAAACGCCTTGAAGAAACAGGTCTCCACGTTCATCAGTAACGACACCAAGGCTGTCCGAGAAGAAGAAGTGACTATTAAAAAAATGTTGTATAAGTGAGATTTTACATCCCATAACGTGGTATGACGTCAGTAGCTCTTGCACAATATCGTGATAGTTCTCTGTAGTATGGTTGCTTCATTAGTTTTTACAGACACTTCTGACAGACAGTCATCTTATTGTTTCAACATCACTCAGCAAAACAAGGAAATATTCATCAGTCGTTAATTTCTAATTTGCCGCCCTACAAATATTTTCCTCTTCGTTTTGGCTTTACTGATCCGCGGACACTTCCTTGGCAAGAACATGAATCCACGTGAAGTTTTGTTGATGGCATTGACAAGTTTTTGACGAGATAGCATTCAGTGTGCAGCGGAGGTAGATACCCATTTTTGCGGTCAAGAAGAGTAATGTTGGCCAAGCAGTGGTTCATTCCGAGCGGGCGAGTTTTGCCATAATGGTGGTTTTTTCTGTCTCTGCTGTCCCACTCGCATAGAGAACATCAATGCTTTGTGTACCTGAATTGCATGCCGAGAATAATAATTACAACTACTCTGAGATCTCCAAACATGTGCCATTTGTATTTTTCGTCCTCCACAAGTCTGAGGACCAATTTAAGGTTCTCATATGTATCTTTAAGGTTGACTGACTAAGCAATCTGAAAGCAATAAAATTCGTTTCCATTGTGGATATTAATTTCAGACTAACTTTGTTGAAACCTATGAATAAGCGCCATTCATTTACAGTGAAATCATAGCTAAGAGCGTCCATAAGGAACGTGATATCATTACAAAAAATCATGTCACCGTGCTTGGAGAAATATTCAGAAAAACCGAATGATGGTGACGGTGAAGAATCACCTTCGTATCGCGAATAAAAAGTTTATATCACCATTTTAATCGCGACACTAAAAGTTCAGTCTGTTACTTCAAAAAGTTAAATCACTGTCAAGATCGTTGAGGCTCTATTGACAGACTCTAATATGATTCAGAGAGGCCTAGAAACCTTTGGTCGACATACGTGTCTCCTCCGATGAGTTCTGCGAATTCGTCTTCAGCAATTGTCAAGGTCTCAGGGGGCACTGGTATCGGCAAATCTTTCCTGTGACTTACAGGTCTTATAGCTAATGGTAAATAAGGATATTGCACAGTGATCATCATCGAGGTCAATCCATCAATTTTTGTCAGAATAAGAACAGTACGTAGTGGTCCATTGGTTCCCTAACAATCATGGGAACAGCAAAGAATACACGACGTGATCCGTTTAATCAACCGATTAGAAGTGTAAAACATGACGAACAGCGTATATGGAGTCCTTGTTCTGACCTGTGGTACTAACCTTACACCGAAATAAAATTCTTAGCTCTTTTTTACAAGAGGTTTAATTTTGCGTTTCTTGAGCTTTCAGAGTTAACTCTCCACAGATATAAAAAAAAGAGTTTGCGCTATTTACAAACATACGAGCCATTTACTTTGTGCTTAATACGAAATATAAATAAAAAACTTTCACGAACTAAGGACTATAAACAGTCACCTCCAGAAACTGTAAGAACTCTCAGTGCTGTGAATGAGTAGCTTTTTGCACTAGAATAATGCACCTGCTCGCACCTAGTTGCTTGTTAGTGGATTTTTGGTCAATAAGAATCCTGTAATTATACTCCAGCCTCCATATTCGCCAGAAATGGTCTCATGCGACTTTTTTGTCTCCCCCAAAAAATAAAGAAAAGTTCGTCGTTTTACATGCATGGCTGGGATTGAAAGGCGTTGCTGTGAGATCCCAAAGATTTATCCCAAAGATTTATTTCCAGAAGTGCTTCGATGTTTGGAAAAATCACTGACATAAGTGTGTAATACCTAATGGGGACTGTTGTGAAGGGATTACACTGATGTAGACAAGTACATAAAATGCTTTCAAAAACAAGTAAATTTCCGCAGTTCTTTGAACACGCAACGCAAGAAGTTTTCTTTTGTTAACTTAAGGATCTTTTATATTCATTCAGAAATTACTTGTACACTAATTCGGTGTAGCACAGGCGTTCCGCTGTTTTTGCTTCCATTTAAAAAATAAATAAATATTGGGTGTATCTGTCAGCTACGAAAAGTCCTTTGTTAACTAAGAGCGTTAATGAGCAGTCACAGACAACGTTAATGTCCTCGACTTGTAAGTTTTCATGATATTCACTTCGCGCTTTAGGGAAATAAAGCAGTTATGTAGTAGGCAATACTTGGAGAAAAAAGCGCGGTGCTGACAGTTAATTTTTCCACATTTATTCCAATTTTTTTTGTGAAGGTATTGACGATTCACCTAAATGTTACGCGTTTCATGTGTGTCGCATTTGAATTACCATTTCAGTTTGTTATTATTTGTTAATGGAGGCGTCACAATCAAAAGCGAAAAGCTTTCAAAGTTATTCAATACAAGAAAAGCAGTATTGTTCGTACAACGAATCTCAATAAAGGGTCAGTTAATAGTTTCGGCAAACATATTATTTTATTTTAAACTCGTTACCGCCAGCAATTATTTATCTGTTGACAAGGATGTCATGATGTACCAATTCGTATTTATAGAATATGTCATTATTCCACCCTCAGACGAGTCCGTTTTCACCAGTATCACAAACTGTACGCGCAAAGCTTCGCAGGTGAAAGAAATTAAGGTGGCTGAAGCTCCTTAAATCTGTGCAAAACGCGTAAAATAAGGTAGATAATTATCAAAAGACCGACCTATTGAAAACAGATTCAGAAATTCATAATTACAGCACCATTTCCGAAAGGGGGAAGCAGGCATTATGAGCAAGAACAAGCTCAAAGTGGGAGGTTGCAGTTTTGCGCAGCAACTCATATGACGGGGCCATTACGAACAGAGAACTTGGCTGACTTGAAGCGTGATTGAGAGAAATAGGCTGCCGTAGCTCGTTTCAGTAACCTTTAACGCCTCAATGAAGATGGCATAAGGGAAGCATTAATTAGGAAGAGCCATAAATAAATGATACTTAATTAAGAGCAAATGAGACGGAAAACGTAAGGCGATGGCTTCGAAGGAAGTGCCATAAAGCTAACTGGCACCCTGAGCCCTTTGAAGGACGGGGCTGTGATGTTCTGGAAGCAGAGTTACGCGAGACATTTTGCAGCATCGGGTCAGAACTAAATGGACTGGCGGAGGCACACAGTTCACTGAGTTAGGTTTACAACGAGCAGTCTACGCCACTAGCGTGTCATCATCACCATCATCTCATCATTTATTGCATTAACGGACGTTTAAGGCCTACAGCAGAAGAGACAAAAGAAATAACCACACAATAAAAGGAAGAAAATCAGCAAGCTATAAAAATATAAAAACACAATAAAAGAAGAAGTCAGTCAGTCACAAAAGGGGAGACACGTACTGCGGATGGTAATCCGTCGAAGCCGACCTTTATCTTCATCTTTCACCGCCGTCGGCCCCACTTGTTTGAGGACTTTTAGCACTCGATCCTTCTAGCGTGTCCTTAGACGTCACCTTTGGCGTTTTCCAGCAAGTGGAGAAGGGAAGATCCGGTATAGGAGGGATGCATCTGCTCGAAGCTTGTGGCTGAGCCACTGTAGCCTCCTGTGTCCCAATTTTCGGCTAATGTATGGCTTCCAAAGCGCTGGTACAAGTCTTATTTCGTTCTTCGTTTTCATTTATCTTCCGTGGCATTATAGACGGGTCCATAGGACTTTCGAAGTACCTTCCTCTCGAAGGCACACATTGGTTCTTCAGTTGTTCCTGATGTCGCCCAGGTGTCACAACCACATAATAGTACCGGCTACACTAGCGTCATGTACAGCTGTATCTTATTCTTCTGTGATACCAGTCATGACCTGAATAAATTGTTGAGACTAAAGAACACGCGATTAGCGTTTATTATTCGTTGATTTTTTCGCCACTTCACTTTTGTTGGTCAGTATAGATCCCAGCTACCTCAATTCTTGAACTCGTTCAAAGGTATACCCATCAACAACAATGGAAGGAAGGAGAGCTTGACGGCGTGATACAATGAGATATTTTGTCTTGTCATCATTCACCACCAGCCCAATTTTCTTCGCGTTGTGGAGAAATCGGGAAGTATCAGCGGATACTTGCTCGAGGATGTCAACATGAATCACATCTCCAGCAAATGCAAGAATTGTCTGTTCCAAACATCTCCGTTTCTCTGAAGCGACCAGTCTCATTGCTTACTTTTTCCAAGGCTAAGCTGAACGGTATTGGAACTAGTGGATCTCCTTGCCTCAGTTCATTTTGAATACTGAATGGTAGCGATAACTGGTCGCCAAACTGTACTTGAAAAGCTGATTGGGAGTAGCAAGCTGCAGTTGATCCTTCCGATGGGATGTAAATTCCTCTGACGTTTTCCTGAGTACAGAGCGATCAATGTTGTCATAACTCCCTCCCCTTTTGAGCAGGTCTTGGGAGGCCGAATGGTACCGACCTACCGTCGTGTCATTCTCAACCGATAGGCATCACTGAATGGGGATATGGACAGGCATTTGGTCAGCTCATCACTCTCCTAGCCACTGTCAGTTTTCGTGAGTGAAGCTGCTACGTCGTCTCAATCAAGTAGCTCCTCTACTGGCCTCCCAAGGGCTCAGGGTATGCCCTCCCCCCCCCCCCCCCCCTTACAAACAGTACTAAGCAGACCAGGACTGCTATCCATCCAAGTGCTAGCCAACGTCGCCAGTGATTAACTTCAGTGATCTGATGGGAAATGACGTTACCACTGCAGCAAGGCCGCTGGAAATATTGTCATAAGCTTGTCGAAAATCAGTGACGTTAAGGAATAATTCCCAATTGAATTTGTCAAATTTTTCTATCGGCTACCTCAGGGTAAATATGTGGTCTAGAGTCGATTGTCCAGGCACGAAGCCACATTGACAGGAGCCGACAATCCCTTCAGCCAATGGATTCATGCTGTTTAGCAGCAGCCTTGTGTAGACTTTATAATCGCTTTCAACTAATGAAATCCCTGAGTAACTGTATTCTTGAGTAGCATGGCCCATCTTGAGAATGGGACATCCCTTCCACTCCTCAGGAATTATTCCTGCTGTCCAAATGGAAGATAGAACAAGCTTCAAAGCATCCAGGTGGTGAACCTTACCCCTTGGAGCCTTGATCGTGAGGGCGTTCATCACAATACTGATTTCTTCCTCTGATGTTTTAGGGACTTCCACTCTATCAGACTGGCCCCATATCTGTACTGTCGCAGCTACTGTAATGCCATGATTCACTTCAGTTCTCAAAATGTTTTTTAAACAGGTTTACCTGTTCTGATAGTAATTGTCCCTAGACATCTCTCGCAGATCTTATGGACAGGCAAAAAAGGGCGTGATGACTCTGATTGTTCGACTGCTACCAACAGACTTTTTTATTTTCTCGTTTTTTCTTTCTTGTGAGCTGATCTGTATCACGTTTGCCTAGTAATAAGCTATCCTTTCATCTTCCGAAAGTTTTCTAGTCATTTTAGCCTTTTCACTGGTTTGGTCTCTATAGATTTCCGACGTTCTTCATCGAATCAAGGTTTATTTCTGCTTTTTGGATGGCAAACAAGTTCTTCTTTCGCACTCACTGATAATACATTCTGCAACGCCATCCATACGCTTTCTACGTTGTTACGATTCTGTGATGTTGTGAGGTATTCTGCACTTTTATCTTGATAACGCTGTCTCCCTTCTACATCTTCCAATTTATTCTTATCATAGCTAACCATCTTTTCAGCGTAACTTCGAAATTTGGTAGACAGTTCGAAACGTAGCTGGACTGTCACCAAAAACTTATTGGACTTCGAATCTGCCACATGGAAGGCTCACGTCTTTGACACTTCCATGATGTCTTTGGTTACCTGGAAAATGGTCAATCTGGTTCACTTTACTACCGTCAATGGATATCCAGGTAACTTAACGTAGTACTTTTTGGGGAAAGTATGTAACGCCAGAAATGCATATCCTCCTATTTCCATCAATTGTACTATAAATTTTTTTCCTTATTTTGTTACCTGAAGATATGACATTTCTGTGTCTTTATATATTGTAATTGTTCTACTATTTGTGTATATATATATATATATATATATATATATATATATATATATATATATATGCATTTATGTCGATGTATAATTGGTTTGTTTTGTAAATATTATTGGTATTTTTACGCTGGGTCTGGCCTAGGGAAAACTACGCTATCGAACGATTACATCGATAGGTCGTGTGGAGAATCAAAGTGTTTAGGATCTTTGGTAGTGTTAACTCTGCCGCATGGAGCGCGGGCAGAGAGAGTCTGGCTGGAGTAGGACGGTGGAGGAGGTGTGTTGTGTGACGCTCCCGCGAGTTGCAGCGCTTTTGGGGTTTGGCAGCATGTAATTGCGCTCGACTTGCTGTGATAGTTTTTGACACGGTGTCGCGGACGGGAAGCATTAGCTGGTGCACATCAAGAGCCCGTTTCACCTGGTGACAGTGTAGAGAAGAAGGCGCGCCAACATCCAGCTTCTGCAACAGCGACGGCTGACAATGAGTGACTGTCGCCAACTCCTCGATCGACGGCTTCAAACCTTCAATCAAATAACAAGGAAGACTGGAAGCACGTAAAGTTTTAGAACTGTATGGCAGACCTCAGCTTTTCAAACTGTTAAATTTGCCCCACAAAATTACGGCAACGTAGCATGAACATTTGTTGCTCATTGTCCCAATTGCATTACCAATCAGGGCCCCTTCCTTTTCCGGAATCAATCCGAGTGTCGTTGAAATTCAAACGCCAGCATTAAAGTAATATCATTCCATTTCACTGCTTTAATTTCAAAGTTCAGTTAAAGTATTCATAGCTGGCTACAATATTTAGATTACACAGGCACAAATTAAGAGTGCGAGTTTTGTTACCATATTTTAGCTTACCTGTGACTGCAGCTCAGCTTGGTACGTACTAAATTTTACTATTGTTAATTGTTCACAATCATTTAATTCAAGTTCAAAGTTAAATCTCTTATTTCTAAATTGCGTATATTCAAGTAGCTTTTGAAATGATTGTTGAGGTAGCCCAAGACTAACCTTATTTTATTGAATTTCGTAGTGCTTCAGAAACAAAGTTCATTATTAATTTCAGTCATTAAATTAACTTTCAATTTTCCGGTTTTATTAATTCTTTTGCTAAATTAAGTCAGAGTGTAGCGAAATTTATTACTTCTGACAAACATTCAGTTTTCACACAACACGTGTCAACCTTCAGTTGCCACGCTTTTAGTGCTAATTATATGTGCATTAATCTTTCATTTTCAGTTATTATAGTAGTTGTCCATAGGACTGGCGACCGCAATTTTCCCCAAATCTCAAATATCTAATTAACGCCAATTAATTGTTAACGTAACGACCGCACATTTACTTTCTTTATTAATTTTACCCTTTTCTCAAAATTAATTTCCACCAATTTCATTTGCATTTTTCCTTTCATTTAGATGTAACCCTTTCCTCCCTCTTTACCGACAAATTAACTTTCCATTAGGTGCACGCGGTTTAATTTTTCACTGTCATTAAGGACTATAAGTGAGGGGGAGGTTACAAGTACGTGCTTCGAATAATGATTCTCCGTGTTTCGGCAAAGTTAATCAGTCCGATACCGTTCACGTTGCTTGTTTCATCGCTATTATTAGGACCAATTGTTGGAAGATACTCATCTTCTCTTCCCACATGGGCACTGACGTCTCCTGTTACCAAGTGAACTGAATGTCTTGGTAGTCCATCTACTAAATTATCTTGCTGAAGATAGAAATTTTTCACTATTTCGTCATCAGCATCCCCTCCAGTCCTCATAACTCCCTGAAGAAGTCTTCTTTTTTGAGTGGTGTCACTAGGCATTGATAATTACCATTGGTGTGACTAAAAAATAAATTCTGCGGAGGAGAAACACGCTTTGGAATTAACCTCACCGTTAGGTAGACTTACTCTGATGAACTCGGACATTATCACTGCCTGCTTAATGGTGTGTTGGGCCGACTTTGTTGGTTTGCGGACGTCAACATCGCACACGATAGCGTTCCAGATGTGTACCATCAAGTTCAGGTAAGGCGAGTTTGGTGATTAAGACATCAATGTGAGTTTACGATGGTGCTCCTCAAATCACAGTTGCAAGATTCCCTCCTTGTGACATGGACAGTTATCATATTGGAAGATAACGTAACTTTCGGTGGAACCCCATGTAGGTGGTAAGCAGTAATGTGCACTCACTTCATAGGTATCAATTGCTCTAGATTACTACCACAGGTCCACTAGAACCTAGGTAAGTGTTTCCTCAATATAATACTGTCCATATTGGTCTACATTCAGGGTGCAGTGCATGTTTCGAGCACAGCTGTTAGTCTGAGTGAAAACATATCCATAACACAAACGTCGACCTGGTGTAACAAGAAACGTGGTCCTTCGCACCAGACGATAATCTACTCTCGATTAAGCCCTTTCCACAGCACTCGTAATTGGTAATGTCGCAAGGCGAACATGTGAACGCTTATGTGTCTTTGGCTCTGGAACCCCATGTTCAAAAACATTTCCTGAATGACGTGTTCCAAAACAAGTGCCTGCAGCAACATTGTACTCTATCGTCAGCCTTGCCACACATCTCCCACTTTACAAAGTCGAAAATCTCCAAATTCTACGTTCTGTGATTGGAAGTGGACGTCCACCACCTTATCGCCTACTCATAGTTTCATCGTCCTTCACCCTCTCTCCATCGTTACAACAACAGCACGTGAACAGCCCACCATCTTCGCTGTTTCCGATATCTTTGTTCCCTGGTATCGTGCTTGGTTAGCTTGGTCAACAGAACACTTCTCCTTGAAAGGCAAAGGTCATGGGTTCGAGTCCTGGTCTGCCACAAAACTTTAATCTGCTATGGATTTGAAATATAGCCTGAGTTCACAATTTTAGCTTAGGAATCATTCAATGTTTTCTTTCAGACTGTCAGTGTGAGTTCTGCCATTGTATTGTGCGACTTAAATGTTAGTATCCATCTCATTTCATACGTTTTGGAACTGTATACAGTAATATTTTCAAATTCTTGCCTTGAATATGAATTTAAATTTTCAGTTCTCTAAGCCTTACAGCTCATGTTAGTAGTAGGGCAAAGAGAGCACCACTCCACTATGCATTGTTGCCAAATTTATTCAAGATGGTGGCCATAGATGGTTCAATGTCGCCCTGACGTCAAAGCAGGAAGTTTAAATTTTGACAGCAAAATAGGTCAATTGGGCTACCTTCACTAACTTAACCCCACGCCACCTCCCATCCCCTGCCCTCCCCTTCCCCAACTGGAAATTGGCGGGAAGAAGACTCAGTCTGTACTGGGCTGCCAGATAGGACTGATGTAAGTCTTTCTTTTGTATGCATTGGTTTTTTTGAACAATTTGAGTTTTCATAGACAGTAGCTCCAACGTCTGTGTTCTCCATGAGGCCTGGAGTCCAACTTATCTAGTTCACAACACCGCCACCAAAGGGCACTGTAGGCCCTCCCCCTCCTCCCTCCTGTGATGTAATCCAAGATGGCGGTATGGGGAAAAATGGTGGGAGAAGGGCTCAGTTTGTGTCTAGCTGCTGGACTAGGATTGTTTACTGTGTGTACTATGTGTTCAATGGATGAGATGTCTGTGCTGAAAAATGAGTAGTTTAATGGGCACAGTACCTGCAATGACGCATCTGAAGACTATGTCAATAGCCACCTGCTCAGTGCTTGGAAAGCAATGATATATGGTGATTGTATGAAGAAGACTGATACACTTCATCAAATAATGAAGATTCAGCAGGATGGGGCTAAGTTACTCTTTACAACTCACACTGATGCAGTAACTGTAAATCATTTGATAAAAGTCCAGTCAGCCTTCCTATGTGCAAGAGACAAGACGTTCACTCCTGTGCATGTGTGCTCCCTGCCCAGAGGCCACATGCTGGCTTCATGGTACCACCAACGTCACGTAGGGGTGGATGTCGTGTTGAAAATACCGCAGCTTTCTTCCTTCCCATCCCCAGCACATGGATACCCTTTGTTGCTAAACACAAACTGCTATGGGAGTTACTACAGCTGGTGTTTAAACCATGTGCTGAATATTGTCACATACATAATTGAAGATGTCACAGGAACTAAATGTAGCACTGTACAAAGAGAGTGAGAGAGCTTTGCAGATGATGCAAAAATATTTAAACAATTTGCGATGTAAATACTCGTTTTATTCTGAAGAAGACTGCCACCACATTTGAGGATGGGCTCTAAAAAAAGATAGCGACACACTTTGGAAACCCTCCCTGAGACACTTCATGTGATATTGTGAGAAATACCATTGTCTTTGAGCATGAGCTTGTTTAGGAGTTACTAAATCCCACTCAATATGCCTCTAAATACACTTTAAAAGCCGCCTGCTAAGACCGAGCGGTTCTAGGCGCTTCAGTCCGGAACCGTGCTGCTTCTACGGTCGCAGGTACGAATCCTGCCTCGGGCATGGATGTGTGTGACGTCCTTAGGTTAGTTAGGTTTAAGTAGTTCTAACTCTAGGGGACTGATGACCTTAGATGGTAAGTCCCATAATGCACAGAGCCATTTTGAACACTTTAAAAAGGATCACTGCAAAGTAGTTTGCATCAATTTTGCGGTGTAAATCGCCACATTTGAACACAGACTCTAAAAAGATCATGGCACACTTGTGAAACCTCTTAGTCTTCAACTGCTTTGGAATATTTGCATGCACGCACAAATTAGCTAAAGTGTTTAATACCTCAATACATCTGCAAATGTCGCTTTAAACAATTTGTTCCAGACACAACACCGTCTTTTCATTTGCACGTGAAATGGAAATACGTTATGGCAAATACGGCCGCAGCTCGCCACATAGTGAAGCGGCGATTGGAAATGGGGTTTTCTGGCCGGATCCATGAGCGCGCGGAAACCGTGGCCGGCAGACCAGCAACAACATTTTCTGTGTGCTGAGATCAGCATTCATATGTAGGTGGGGTAGAATGCTTCACTACTAGTGGCTCCCTGGGTAAAGTGGCGGGTGGAGGGTGTAGAGGTTATATAAACCCTAGCTGGGTAGCAATCGCTCTCATTCTGGCTTCCTCAGTTCACCTTATGATTATGTGTTCTCGTGCCAATTTTTATCATGAATAGACCAAACCATTTCCTGTATAGTCTCAGGTATAGTCCTTTTCTGATGGCTGCTGCTTCCATCATGCGGTTACGTCTTCTTGCTTCTTCTAACTGCGCCTGGGAGTTTTACGCTTTCTTGATTGTTCTTGCACTAGCCGCAGCATCACCAGCTGAGAGAACGGAGAGGGCTTGAATGAGGAATGGAAGACGTCTGGCGTATTGGTAGAACACAAGGTGCTTTAAAAAATGGTTCAAATGGCTCTGAGCAGTATGGGACTTCTGAGGTCATCAGTCGCCTACAACTTAGAACTACTTAAACTTAACTAACCTAAGGACATCTCACACATCCATGCCCGAGGCAGGATTCGAACCTGCGACCGTAGCGGTCGCGCGGTTCCAGACTGAAGTGCCTAGAACCGCTCGGCCACTCCGTCCGGCCAAGGTGCTTTAACCGATCTTCTTCTTCTTCCCGCTCCCTTCTGCTTCAGAGCGCTTTTAGCTGCGTTCATCACAATCAGGATACGGGTTTTTAAGCACCCCTTCTTCTTCTTCAACGTTGTCTTCTTCTTCTTCAATGCATGGTGTGCAACATTCATAATTCGCTGAAATTCATCACTCCTAAACCCAACTTAAGTTTTTCTCACATGGTTTTGTCAACCAATACTCATTCTTCTGTGTATCACCTTAGCCTTACCGTCTAAAATCCTATCTGCAATGCAACGACTTGGGAGATCTTTATTTGCAGTGTATGCAACGTCGTGTTCCATTCACGGTTCGTAGAGCGGATTAACCGCTTATCGCCTCGCGCCAAGTGTTTCTGAAGCTTTGTTCCAAGTCCACAATAGATGTATCCCGGAATGTGTAATTCCACTGGCAGTTTGTCTAGAATAACACCACCTCCTCCAATGCGGATCCTAGCGCATATGTTATGCTACTGTGCCGGCTGTACTCTATGCACCCCATAATATAGTAAATCATCAGCGTCCATCCAACTGTTTTTCGTAGCAGCAAAACCAAGCTATTTAACTAGTGCTCTATTTCCCCGACATCTTATGACTCTCTCCACGAGAAACACATCCGGTTTTGAGCTTTCCTGCAACGCCTCGGTGCTGAAGCAACCTACAATTTCTTCATCTTTAGCATCTTTCACGATATAAGTTCGAAGATTCGTTCTTCGCGCCTTTGAATCTGTAAATATCTCTGTTGACCTAGTTGGTGGTAATGATTTCTCTAATGCTGTCTTGTGTTTTGAGATACGTATCATATCACTAGCATCAAATTTCTGTTTGCGTGGATCCAGCATTTTGATGCGACAGTACACCATATCTATGAGTCCATTATCACAAACATCGATTAGTCTCATTTTTATTGTGCTATGCGTGATTCGATTGTACTAAGAAATTATTTCTGGGAGGATATCTGCCCATTTGTATGAGCCGCGAAGATTAAAATGCATCCACATTTGACCTTTTATTGTTCTGTTCAGATGTTTTACGAAACTTGCCTTCAGGTGAGTGAACATGAAGTAGTGATGTATTCCATATCGCTGCATCACTGTCTTGAAATACGAATTGTAAAACTCTTGGAATTTGTCCGGGAATCGATTCGTCCCTGTCTGCAGCAAAAGCTCAAACACATTCGCAACATTTTCCCCCGGTTTTGTTATAACAGGTAATGGCCAGGCAAATCTGGAGTCTTTATCAATAACCATTAACATATATTTGAAACCATTATTCTCATGTGAATATTCGCTCATATCTACAATATCAACTTGGTTATGTCATCCAAACCTTTAACCAAAACATGTCTACGACGGTATGTTTTGCTTGCTGGTTTGTGCAGTTCTCGAACTACTGTCTCCATACTTATTCATTGATACGTCTCTCTCTAAGCTCAGAGATTATTGAAGCAGCCGCGTCCGAATGAGCTGTTTTACCTGCAGCAGCTGTCTCCATACCTATACGGTGATACGTCTCTCTAAGCTCAGAGATTATTGAAACAGCCGTGTTCGAATAAGCTGTATTACCTGCAGCAGATGATGCCATGAGCAAACGTAGTCAATCTATTAGGTCGTTGGGTCCGTCACATATATTGCGGGATTCGATTGTTCACTGCTTTATGCTCAATGTCAATACAATCACCGCTACTGATGTTGTTATTCTCACCGTGAAGCATTGGTTTTGTAATGGTTCTATATTTATTATTGTTGTGGTCATTTGCGAACTTACTTACATCAGTCATATGCAGTATTTCACGGTACATTTCCCTATCATTAACTGAATAATTTATGGTTTTTTTCTCTTGGGTCTTAGGAAAATGAGGTTCATTAAGCTAAGTGTTTTCTCACACATCCTATCACAAATCTATATTATGTCATCAGCTGCATTTGTAGACTGCGTACGCAGCATGTCCAGTCTTCCCCTGCTGACGCAGAATGTTCTATCAATTTGGCCAGGGGCGTTACGGATAATGAATTCGTCAATGGCAACGCCATCGTTATCGTGTGGTTTTGTTTTTGCTGAGAGTTGCCTGAGAGATTTAGTAACCGGCTTGAAGGTCTCTCCTAGTGTTTGCTGCCGATCCATATGCCCTTACCATAGCAACCATAATTTATTTCGAATGGCTTTCCGCGCTTGAATGACGTCGTGCTTTGTTAACATCTCATTGTATACTAATCAAACGTCTATGCAAAAAATAAAAAAATAAAAAAAATAAATAAAAAGAAAATAAAATGGCTCTAAGCATTATGGGACTAAACATTTGAGATCATCAGTCCCCTAGACTAAGAACTGCTTAAACCTAACTAACCTAAGGACATCACACACATCCATGCCCGAGGCAGGATTCGAACCTGCGACCGTAGCAGCAGCGCGATTCCGGACTGAAGCGCCTAGAACCGCTCGGCCACAGCGGACGGCTAAACGTCTATGCAGCGTGAGGCTTTACGTATCTGCTCTTCTTCCTCTTATTATGTGCCTGCACCCCTTATCAATAACAAGGGCGTCTACATCTATTTTCCCCTCAATGGCTTCAGCATTTTCGTTGAAGTCGGTTACTTTCTTACCGATTTCATTAACTAACTCGTCTAAAGTGTTGATTCTTCTCAGAAGTGCCTGGTAATACGTCTCTAGCTCTATGCACATACCTCCAACTTTATATACGATAGCCTGAATTTTCGCATCCATGTATAAGCGAATGTTCTTTCTACGTACACCCATTCTCTCGGGTTGAGAGCCAGACATGCGCTCCAATCTGTCCATGTTCCAGCATATACTGATGTACTCGCTTCTCTTACCGGGCTATATATACAGAAGCTCTTGAAAGTTTCACCTGTACCTACCACTACTCAGTCCCCTTGTTTTATCAATGACAAAAAACCCATAATGTGAATGATTCCAACAATCGGCGTATATCTTTACAAAATCATTGAACGGCATGTCAGTTCCTGCATGTGCTTGATAAATGTGTTTTAAATTTCCTTGTTTAAAGGCTATAATGAGGTTTGCGTTATTCGTAACCGTCTGTTTCGGGATTCGGGAATATGTTTGGCTTAGATAAAATGTATCAGCACTCATATGACGAACGAAACAGAAATATTATCGGATTTGGCCTTCGTTTTCCACAGCAGTATCGTCAAATATGAAGACAGTGTTCGGATTTATTTTTTCAGAGCGGGGGGGAGGGGAGGGGGGGGATATCGCGCTTTCAGTTAATGTTGTGTATGGAACGCCTTTTACACCGCGCAGCGTCTCTTGTAATAGCTGATAACTGGGCTGAAACAGTGTTTTTGACAGTACTCAAACATGTTCAAATCGAACTCCACCTACGTGTGTTTGCAGCGTCACGAGGACATTAGTCTTGCCACAATTGGATGGACCTGCAATAATTACTCGTATGTTATCAGTATTCCATTCTTCTTCTTCTTCTTCTTCACGTCTTCTTTTGCATATCCATAGGACCAGTCACCAACAACAGAGTTATAGCGACGAGTTTGTTTCACCCACCCTGCCATGAAACTGACGATGTCAGGTACCGATTGGTATTGGGCGCACATATAGAAAGACACTCATGTAAGGATGGTAATAGTACATGTAGCCACCACAGCTCCGTAACTTAATCAACCGATCTATAAGGGCTACACAGAGGATTCAGCTATATATTGGGTGATACATGGAGATATACCAATATTTTAATAAATTATTCTACAAGTAAAGCTAAAGAAAAAAGTTGATATAAACATAGGTCCGCAAATGTTTGGTTACGGAGTTACGGCTACTAAGATTTTGCCTGAAATTTAGCAACTTCGCTAATTTGAAGCCATCGCAAAACTGTACGAGGGTAAAGGAAAGCACGATGTCCATTCATTTTGTTGTTACTGATCTGGTGAATCTAATAAAACATTTCCCAGACGTGTATCTGCAGTAGTTTTCCATAACATTAAGAGAAGCAAAGAAATAATTTCGTAAAATTTGTAATTTATTAACTATTTGCCCCAATTTTTTTTTTCAAATTCCAGACAATAGTACACAGTTTTCAACGGAAGTTTTAGATAATTTAATTTTGGAAAAATGATGGTAATGATGTTAACTGAAACTGTATGAATGTATCAGATAATTTGTTTTTCTTAATACCGTAGCACACCTGAATTGAGTTAAACAGGAAAAAACAAAACTTATTGTTAAGGAAGTTGTACAGTGTACATACAGTTTCAAAATACTTTTCATAATAAGTGTTCAAAAATGTCTCCACCGAGTTCAATGCATTAAGCTTCACGCGTGGGAACAGATTTTGTTGCTCGTTTCAGTTTCACAGGGCTGTTATAAATTTCGTCTAGTACGTTCATAGTGCGAGCAAGTAATGCCTCACGTGTACTGACTTGTCCTCATAAACTTTGTCTTTCATCCATCCCCGTACACAAAAATCTAATGGTGTTAAATCGGGCGATGTGTCTGGTCATAGACGTGTAGCACCACAGGCAATCCATTTCTGGGGAAAATGTTCCTTTAAATGTGTAGTAATGGCGTTGGTGAAATGAGGAGGACGCTGTCATGTTGAAAACACATTTGTAATCGCGTAGCAAGGAAAATGAATGGTCCAATAAAGTGTGTGTTGATTATACCACACCACACATTTATGCTATATCGCTGCTGGAAATTGCGTTGCACTGTTGCATGTGGGTTTGCGTGAGACCATACATGCTCGTTTTGTTAATTGTTTATACCTTATCGAGTAAACTGTGCCTCATCAGTAAATAAAATGTATTTGTGTAACTGCCCATTAGTGTTTACCCAGTTGCATAACTCCAAGCGAAAGGCAAGATCTCCCGGATGTAAATGATGAACTTTTTGTGTATGGTAATGATACAGATTGTGGTACTTCAGTGTACGCCATACTTTAGATTGTGAAATGCCTAGTCGTTGAGAGATACATCGTGTACTGGTACTCGGGCTACTTTGAACAGCATCCGTAATATCCTCATCTTTGTCTTCACGTATCGAGCTCTCGTTTGATTATTAACGCTAGCTAGAGAACCTGTCTCCCATAACATTCGAAATACTCCACTAATGGTTCGTGCGTTCGGAATCTTTCGAGCTTAATAACGTAGGATATATTCGTTAACTGCAGCCGTAGCATTACCATCACATTTGCCATAAAATACACCATATAGCCGTATTTCTCTGTTATAAATCTGAAACGCATCCCTTTTTCATAAATAATGTACAGACTACAACAGTTACTATGTAGTTTCACTTAAATACACTGTTGTTATTATGTTCTTTCATTGAACAATACAGAAAACTAATTCGTTTCAAGGTTAGGAAACGACTGAACCAACTCACTAACGGTTGCCAACAATGACATAAGTGGCTACGAAGGCTTTCCCGGCGTAATAATTGATAGTATTCTTCTCGGGTATGCAGCCGGATCATAACGTCTTCATGACACAATATTTCCGCGGTCCATCTGGCCGCCATCTTCAGGTGAGAGTGCTGGTGCACGAACTCGCCGGAAATATTGTGTCATGAAGACGTTATGATCCGGCTGCATACCCGAGAAGAATATTATCAATGACATAAGTATTTCTACATTCTTAATGGAAGTATACAAATTTACTTTTACAATAATCTTTGCTGCTCTGGATGTTCTGGAAAACTATTGCGGATACACGTCTGAGATATGTTTTATTAGATTCACCGGATCAGTAACAACAGAGTAAATGGACATCGTGCTTTATTTAACCTCGTACAGTTTTGCAATGGCTTCATATTTCTACATCTACATATTTACAAATATACTCCGCTAGCCACCAAGCGGTGTGTGGTGCAGTACACAATTCGCCCCAGAATCATATCCCCCCCCCCCCCCCCCCCCCCCTCTATTCCACTCGCGGATCCCGCGAGGGAAAACGACTGTCTGAACCCCTCAGTACGAGCTCTTATTTCCCTTATCTTTGAATGGTGATCATTGCGCGCTTTGAAAGTTGGAGGTAATAATATATGCTCTACGGTGAAGATCGGATTTCGGAATTTAGTGAGCAGCCCCTTCTGCTTAGCGCGCCGTCTATCTGCAAGTGTGTCCCACTTCAAACTTTCCATGAGATTTGTAATGCTCTCGCGATGGCTAAATACCAGTCACGAAATTTGCCGCTCTTCTTTGGACCTTCTCAATCTCTTGAATGAGACCCAACTGGTAAGGGTCCCACACAGACGAACAATACTCCAAGACTGGACGAACTAACGTTTTGTAAGCTATTTGCTTTGTTGAAGGACTGCATCGCTTCAGGATTCTACCAATAAACCCAAATATAGAGTTCACCTTACCCGTTACTTGTGTAATCTGATCATTCCATTTAAGATCATTTCGAATAGTCACGCCCAGATACTTGACGGACGTTACCGCTTCCAGAGACTGAACATTTATTTTGTACTCGTACATTCATGGGGATTTTCGCCTTGTTATACGCAGTAGGTTACACTTACTAATATTGAGAGATAACTGCCAGTCATTACACCACGCATTTATTTTCTGCATATCCTCATTGATTTGTTCACAACTTTCGTGTGATACTACTTTACTGTAGACTACAGCATCATCAGCAAACAGCCTCAGGCCGCTGTCAATACCATCAACCATATCGTTTATGTAAATAGTAAAAAGCAAAGGACCTATTACGCTGCCCTGGGACAGTTGCTAAATTTCAGCCGGCCGCGGTGGTCTAGTGGTTAAGGCGCTCAGTCCGGACCCGCGCGACTGCTACGGTCGCAGGTTCGAATCCTGCCTCGGGCATGAATGTGTGTGATGTCCTTAGGTTAGTTAGGTTTAAGTAGTTCTAAGTTCTAGGGACTAATGACCACAGATGTTAAGTCCCATAGTGCTCAGAGCCCTTTGAACCATTTGAACCTAAATTTCAGGCAAAATTTTTTATTAGCCGTAATTCCGTAACTAAACATTTGCGGACCCATGTTCATATGAACCTTTTTCTTTAGCTTTACTTGTAGAATAACTTATTAAAATATTTGCATATATATATATATATATATATATATATAGCGAGCGCTGATACACTATGTGATTAAAAGTATCCGGACACCCCAAAACATGCATTGTGCCGCCACCTACTATTATGTACTCCATATCAGCGACCACAGTAGTCATTAGACATCGTGAGAGAGCAGAATGGGGCACTTCGCGGAACTCATGGACTTCGAACGTGGTCAGGTGATTGGGTGTCACTGGTGTCATACATCTGTACACAAGATTTCCATACTCCTAGACTTCCCTAGGTTCACTGTTTCCGATATGATAGTGAAGTGGAAACGTGAAGGGACACGTACAACAAAAAAGCGTACAGGCCGACCTCGGCTGTTGACTGATAGAGACCGCCAACAGTAGAAGAGGGTCGTAGTATGTAGTTGGCAGACATCTATCCACATCATAACACAGGAATTCCAAGCTGCATCAGGATCCACTGCAACAGTTAGGCGGGAGGTGAGAAAACTTGTATTTCATGGTAGAGTTGGTGCTCATAAGCCACACATCACGCCGGTAAATGCCAAACGACGCCTCGCTTGATGTAAGGAGCGTAAACATTGGATGATTGAATAGTGGAAAAACGTTGTGTGGAGCGACGAATCACGGTACACAATGTGGCGATCCGATGGCAGGTTGTGGGTATGGTGAATGCCCGGTGAACCTCATCTCCCAGCGTGTGTAACGCAACAGCAAAATTCGGAGGCTGTGATGTTATCGTGTGGTCGTGATTTTCATGGAGGGAGCTTGCACCCGTTGTTGTTTTGCGTGACATAACCGAAGCACAGGCCTACATTTATGTTTTAAGCACCTTCCTGCTTCCCACTGTTGAAGAAAAATTCGGGGATGGCGATTGCATCTTTCAACACGATCGAGCACCTGTTCATAATGTAGCGTTCTTCACGACATATTTCGTCCCAGTCGAACTCAGAAATAGGCACTTCAACAACCTTCGATGCAATTTCAATTTCTATCTTCAAATGCAAGCCCCAGTCATGGTGTGCTTCTATACCCACATTTGGACATTTCGTTCCACTAGGAGTTAAACTGTATGTAGAACTGAAAAGCATGAGCACACTTGATACCTTCTTATTCACAGGATCTGCACTGTCCCTGCACTAACATAGGGATATTGTGCTAGGATGGATCGTATGATGGTGACCAACACTGACCCTCATCTTGCCGTTTTTAGTACCACCACCAGCATTCGAAATGTTAGGAACAGACTGGGCGTCCTCAGTGCACAAATCGATGGGTGGGACAGACAATAACAGCCTGTTGTTCTGCTCCAGCAAGTGAGCTATGTGTGCTACAGGATCCCACGTGGTCGCTAAAGGTTTGGACATGCTGGAGGTTTTCCTGCCGCAGTTCCAGAGGTTGGTGATGTCTCGACAAGATGGTGGCCGAGGCTTTTGCAGGTCCAGCTGCGGCACAGGTCGACATGTTGGCTCTCCCTCTCTTAGGCTTCAACATGTCGAGGGCTACTGCTGAAATAAGAGGGGGAGAAAGCGTTACACACAGACCAAGACGCCAAAACGACCGATAATAATAATAATAATAATAATAATAATAATAAGAGTAATGCTAACTACAGACAAAGGTATGACACAGGAAACTTACTTTTCTGTTTCTTACTTTTCGGCAGGGCTGTGCTGGATCTCGACTGCTGCTGACGCTCAATGGTTCTTCTTCTTCTTCTTCTTCTTCTGCGGCTACTGCTGCTGAGCCTGCCCTATAATCCCCCCCATGACGTCATCAGATACTATCTTACCGGCTGAAGCCTATCACGTGATTGGATTCAGGGTTCCTACCGGTGCCCACTCATTTTTACTGCACCGCCATCTTGGATTACACCACAGTTGAGAGTGGAGGAGGGCTGACAGTGCATTCTGGTGGCGGTGTTGTGCACTAGGCCAGTTGGTGTCCAAAACCTCAAGGAGGCTTAGTCGTTCTTCCCGCGAACCATACGCGACTGGAACAGGAAAGGGAGGTAATGACAGTGGCACGTAAAGTGCCCTCCGCCACACACCGTTGGGTGGCTTGCGGAATATAAATGTAGATGTAGGTCAACAACTATGGTTCACTGTGGAATAGGGAGAAGTTGATGTTAGGTGTTGGGCAATTTGAAGAAAGATAGGCAGTTCCATCACAAGCACCTATCTTCATAGGTACTGAAATGCATCTTCATACCATCTCACTGCATATCCATTGTTTGTCAAAAAGTATTCACGAGATGTATTATCATTTCTTTCCACTCATTGTGTAGGAGGCTATGGATACTGTCCTGAGCTGTGTGCTCGCATGTAGTACACTTGTTTAATTCATCCCTGCTCATCACTAGCACTTCCTCAATTATACACATGGATGCTTGCGTTAGAGTGGGTGAATGTTTTTCCTCTTGTCCTTCTTAAGGCTGACTGGACTTTTATCGATTGATGCACATTTACAGCACACACATTTATCAGCATGAGTTGTGAAGTGGTTCATCCACTGAACACACAAAGTGACAGAGTAAACAATTATGTGTCCTCCCAGTCCAGCAGCTAGACCCAGAAGAATGAGCCCTTTTCCATGATTTTCCCCACACCACCTCTTGGATTACTTGATGGGAGGGGAGAGTGGGAGGGCCAACTATGTCCTCTGGTGATGGAGTTGTGAACTGGGTCAGTTGGACTCTGGACCTCGTGGTGAACACACTAGATGGAGCTACTGTCTATAACAACTCAAATTGTTTAACAAACAAGACTTAAGCCCTCCTATTTGGCAGCCCAGCACAGACTGAGTCCTTTCCCACCAATTTTAAGATGAGGAGGAGAGGAGGGAGGGGGCACCAGAAAGGAGATGGGATGGGGTTAGGTTAGTGGAGGTTGCCCAGTTGACTTGGGTTCCTGCCAAAATTTAAACTTCCTGTCATGACGTCACTGAGATATTGGAACATCTATGACCGCCATCTTGGATCCGCCATCTTGAATAAATTTGGCAAATATGCAGAGTGGGGTGGTGCTCTGTTTGCCCTACTACCTATGTTAACTGTGCAGATATTGGCAGCTTACAGATTATTCTGTTATTTTGATTTTGAATTTTTGTCCGATGTTGTGGTTAACTTCTGGAAATATTTTGTTGCTTTGGTCAGGTTATATCAGATCTGTTTTGCTGTTGGGTGTACCACCTGCCTTGTTTGCCATTAGTACCCGTGAGTTGTGCCATTTGAAACATTAATTTATTTGCTGGTAGCGATTTGTGTATTTGGTGAAATGAGAAGGTATTTTTTAGGAGTGGGTCTTTTCATTGTCCCTTACTTATGCCACCTGTAGTTGCATCTGGAATCATATGTCTGTAAGTGGTTAAAATATACTTCTCTAGTGTATCCTACACCATGTACAGGAATGAATAACTATTTTTGTGTCCTCCTACTGGAAACAGCAAGTCCATTTGTTCAGGGCAGGCACTGTGGAGGCGTCAGTAGCTTGTGGTTTTAGGGCCAGCATTGCTAACTCTCGATCAAGGTGCACCAGGTTCGATTTCTGGCAGGGTTGGGCGTTTTCTGCATTCGAGTCTGGGTGTGTGTGTTGTCAAAAAAATGGTTCAAATGGCTCTAAGCACTATGGGACTTAACATCTGAGGTCATCAGTCCCCTAAATTTAGAACTACTTAAACCTAACTAACCTAAGGACATCACACACATCCATGCCCGAGGTAGGATTCGAACCTGCGACCATAGCAGCAGCGCGGTTCCGGACTGGAGCGCCTAGATGTGTGTTGTCGCCACCATCATTTCATCATGAGTGATGTGCAGGTCGCCGAAGTGGCGTTAGATAAAAAGACTTGCACTTAGTGGCCGAACTCCCCAGAAGGGGACTCATGGTCGAAGACGCCATGTGCGCATTTCATTTCACTGTGGAGTAGCTGTGATGAACAAATGTATTGCGCATCTACTGAACAGGTATTCGTGTTGTAGCTCATGGGGTAGCAGTTGTCTGTAGTACTAGTAATAGTATACTGTCCAGTCACATTAATGTGACCGACTATCAACAGCCTGAATAATCTGTTTTGCAGTGCGGACAGGGAAGTAGATCCCTTCGACTCCAGTGCCATGACCACCATCACTGAGTTTCTCAGTTGAGGATCCATCACATGAACAGCTCGATCAACATGGTTCCACGTATTCTAGACTGGGTTTAAATCCGGGGAGTTTGTGGTTACAGGAGTATGGTAAAGTCATCTTGGTGCTCTTTGAAACCACGTGCATGTTCTATAAGCTACATGACATGTGGCACTGTCCTCCTGGTAGATGCTATCATGCTGAGAAATAACAAAGTGCATGTAGGGCTGAACATGTTCCCCAAGGATAAATGCATGCTGATATTGATTCATGAGGCCTTTCAGAATAATGAGATCACTCACCATGAAACCATGTTACAGACCATAACGTTTCTTCCTCTGGCGTGGACCTTTCCGACAATTGTTGCACGGTGTTTCAAAAAATGGTTAAATTGGCTCTGAGCACTATTGGACTTAACTTCCGAGGTCACCAGTCCCCTAGAACTTAGAACTACTTAAACCTAACTAACCTAAGAACATCACACACATCCATGCCCGAGGCAGGATTCGAATCTGCGACTGTAGCGGTCGCGCGGTTCCGGACTGTAGTGCCTAGACCCGCTGGGCCACCTCGGCCGGCCAGGGTGTTCCCTTTCAGTTTCACAGAACATCCATGATTCGTTTGCAAAGGCCAGGTGTCGCCATTCAGTGGACGTCCTGTTGCGGTATTGGCATGGAAATTTTAGCTGGTGAACACCAGTCAGCATGGATGCACTAATAAGGCATCTGTGAGATACCACACACAGCAGTGTTCGCTAAACAGTCGTTAAGGAGGACTGGAATTTCCATGCCAATACCGCAACAGGGCGTCCACTGAGTGGCGACAGCTGGCCTTCATAAACGAATCATGTTGTATGTTCTGGCAAACTGGAAGCAAACATCCTGTAAGTATCGTCAGAAGGGTCCAGGCCAGAGGAGGAAGCGTTATGGTCTGTGATATGGTTACATGGTAAGTGTTCCCATTATTCTGGAATGCACAATGAATTAACTCCATCATGCATTTACCCTTGGGTCTCATGTCCAATCCTACATGCAGTTTGTTATTCCTCAGCACAATGGCATCTACCAGGAGGATAATGCAACATGTCACATAGCTCATAGTGTATGCGCGTTATTTGAAGAGAACCTTGATGAATTTACTATACTCCTGTGGCCACAAACTCTCCAGATTTAAACCCAATCTAGAATATGTGGTGTACCACAACTGCCTTGTGGACGGTTTTGGATGGCGCCGATTTTGGATGGCTCCATTTAGCCATGCACGGAATACTTTAACGACGGTAGCACTTAAACGGTTTACAGACTTAGCTGTTTCGGAAATGGTTCCACCCTTAGTCCAAATGCAAATGATCATGCCCTTTTGGACAACAGATAAATCGCTCCGTTTTCGCACTACGACGACGACCGCACTGTTTTCCACATCACTCCTACATACTTAATAGACCGTTCACTCCTAGTGCCGCCATCTGCAGTCTGTGAGTGGTTATTGCACGTTGACATAGACCATAGGTGGTGATCACATTAATGTGACTGGACCATGTATTAGATTCAATAAACATAATTTAATTTTAAAAGTCCGCAGCTCGTGGTCGTGCGGTAGCGTTCTTGCTTCCCGCGCCCGAGTTCCCGGGTTCGATTCCCGGCGGGGTCAGGGATTTTCTCTGCCTCGTGATGACTGGGTGTTGTGTGATGTCCTTAGGTTAGTTAGGTTTGAGTAGTTCTAAGTTCTATGGGACTGATGACCATAGATGTTAAGTCCCATAGTGCTCAGAGCCATTTGAACCATTTTTTAATTTTAAAATTTACTTGTCATTGGAAATAATAGGAGAGCATCAAGTCACTTTGTACTATACTCTAATAACGGTAATGTACCACAGAGGTGCTGGCAGGCGCAAGCTGCCGCTGTCGTAGCTGTGCTGAATGTAGTAAGCAGTTGGCGAAGCATTGCGCCATCACAGCCAGCTTCAAAACGTTGAAACGGCCACATGTTCGGCAATCAGTGGTATTATCTTAATCTGCGAGACGGCTGCAGCTTTGCGACGAGGGGGCTCCCTGACGCCTGAGACATCTGCATTTCAACACGTCTGATCCTGGCGCATATTAGTACTAACAGCCCAACTAGTAAGAGGCGTCGCGCCAGCGATTGCTGTGGAATAGTCGTATGATGACTGGCTCGGAGAAGCATCGACGGTCCACTGCTGTCTGCTGGTACAGCCACGTCGTCCCTCATCCTGCAGAATCCCCCACTGCACAGACCTGCAGCAATCTCATCAGCTAGACTAGCTTAGCAACCGACCTGCTTAGAATCTACTGTCTCCAGTTACAGCCATCCAGACACTGCGCCCCAGACTGACTTCCGCGATTTAATCGCTTCCATCACGAGCCACTGCTGGGGTTGTCCTGCATGCGGCTTAGCCTTACCAATTTGCAACACCAATACCTCACATAGCTTCGCCTCTGGCTGGAAATGCCTATCTCGTATAATCATCGACGGTTGTTGGTCCAAGCTGACACGAGCTGGCTGCAGGCGATAATATCATAATGCATTGCTACCTAGGACCCTAGCCCCAGCCTGTTGGATCTGGGCATTGGACCTTCGATGTGTGCTGAATCTAAGGTATAAATCAACCGATTCCAGTCTGAGCGCCAGTGGATTTGCTCCTGCTCCCACTCGAGAACCCACATGTATGGGATTACATGTCTACTCCTAACGTATTGATCCTCCAACGAGATCGACGGTATGCTACCCAGCACTGTCAACGCCATTACAGTGTGAACGCAGAAGCCAGAGGCCTATAGAGGAACAGCGCTCGCACTAGAATGTGCCACAATAGAGTTTATTGCTGAGTTCTCTCTCATTGTTGTGAGCGACACGAACATTCTGTAATCTCATGCACTAAAGCAATCAGAAACGAAAACCGGCTACACTTAAGAGACATGTTACGCAAGATAGCGATTGGAGTAAACTAAAGAGACTTTAGTATACACAGTATAGCTCTTTGTCTATATGGCAGTGACCAACAGCGGTCAGTATACCGTCTTATTCCAGAGGTCGGAGATCCCAGTTCCGCCCAGTGATCCATTTGAGCCAAATGCCAAGATGTTTCACAATGTTAGTAGAAGGCCGACTATGTGACATATCCTTGACAGATTTGACCTACAAGTATGTAAATGCCTGTATAAAAGGTGTAACTGGTTACAACGTACAACAGTCGTTTAGAGAAAGTCGCAACGAACAGTTTGAAATAGGATACTTGCGACCCGTCAAATCAGGAAACTGTTTTCTCGGAGTCTTTCGCTGCGGCATGTCTGAATAAACTCTTCTCGGTTTTCAAGCCGCGTTAGTTCGAATAAAATTTTTGAGCTTTCGATGGCTATCTCCGCTATCGTTGTCGGGAGTAAAACCACAAACGGAAAATCGCGCCAACCCTGCAGTCAGTCTTTTGACAACTGACGATAATGGATGAGATATCAGTCGAAAGCTCAAGAATTTTATTCTAATTGACGCGCCTTGAAAACGAAGAAGCTTTTATTCAAGTCAGGAGACTATCTCAAACTATGAAAACCTCCTAAGCCACAGAGTGTGCGTGTCACTCTCATTCTATTCACACAGACTAGCAGACACAGTGAGAAAATGTATTGGACCTTTTTTGTATGAAATGCAATGTAGTCTATTTCTGTACTGAAATACATTTTCGTTAGCAACTGCGTTTTTCGACTTATTTAAGAAAAATGTACAAAAGTGTTAATTTGTCTGGAATCTAACAACAAACGTATCCCGCTGTGGTCGAGCGGTTCTAGGCGCTTCAGTCGGTACTACGCGGCTGCTACGGTCACAGGTTCGAATCCTGCCTCGAGCATGGATGTGTGCGATGCCCATAGGTTAGTTAGGTTTAAGTAGGTCTAAGTCTAGGTTACTGAAGATCTCATATATTAAATCCCATAGTGCTTAGAGCCGTTTGAACCATTTTTGAACCAAACGTATCGTTCCATCCTTCTTTTCCACAACATGTAACAGGCTGTTAAAAGTTGACGGTACCGGTTCGGTAACACCATCTTGTTCAGTCTTATTTAACTACAAGAATACAGCACGTCGGTAACTCAATGGGACGTTATATGGAGCTATTCTAAAAGGCTTATGGTCCTTAACCTCGAATCTATGTTGTAGATCTTTAATTGCTCCAGGTTTCGGTTCAAATTCAATAGCATGCTTGCTTAACATTCCATCTAATTCCAACCTTTGCTGATTTGTTAACCCCTATAGACTTTGTATTTTTTTTTATCTCTGTGTAAATGTCTTCAAGTATTCCCAAATCCGTAAGCACTGATTCGTTCATCCTTAGATATCGCGGGTTATTATAACAAGCAATATCTCCATCTACTTGCATTTGTAACTGTGTATAATTTTCACACATTTCTTCATGTCTCATGTTTTCTTCGAATTTTAAGATGATTTCTCCTAAAGTGACACTTCCTCTGCCCATATTCAACACAGCTTTATGTTAATTGAGGAAGTCATCTCCGATAATCATATCGACTGACATCTTAGGTACTATGACAAAATTCATTTCTAGTACATAACCCTGGCAGTCAAATACAAGTCTTGTCTGCCTTGTGACGTTCGACGAACGTCCCGTAATTGGTCCGTGTACTTTGACCTTTCGTGCTTTTAACATTAATAAGTCATTGTCACTATTGCAACGATTGAATAACGGCTCTGAAATCGCCGTTAACTGACTCCCACTATCTACTATTGCATTAACGACAATACCCTTGACTGTTACACGAAATATCGGACTTACCTCTGAAGTACTCTTGTCTTCGACTTCCTCCATTAATATGACCTCAATTACTTCGTAATTAATCTGATGTATGTGTGTTTGTTCTGTCACAACTGGATGTTTATGGACATCCATAGATGAGTCATTTTCCATCAACTTTTGATGGTCTTTATCGAGAGTTTGGGGACAAGTAATTCCCTTTTTTTAAATTGTCCAACTTTAGTCTCGCTGCTTCTAGATCAGCTTCTAAAGTAACCAATCTACTGTAGATTTTATATCCTCGTTTTCACACCTTGCTATTTCCTTTAAGTTTGTCTCCTCATCACACATCTGTGTAATCGTGTTTAATTTGGATTTTAGAGCCTGGCAAGTATTCTTTAAGTGTGACAGTACATCACACACACCACACTTGGAGTCTGGGGATTCGTCAGACACTACATTAATTGTGTGCGTACTCACACCCTGATTCAACACGTTATCATATTTGTTATCTGCCACTGAGAGTTTCAGATTAAAATTTTCAGCTATGTCGTCATTTATTACGACGTTGTTTTCTGTGTCTGGTGTGTCAGTTACATAGTCTCGGTAATACTGCTGTACAATGTTATCGTATGTGCCAAAATTGTATATTTTTCAATGTGATTTATCAGATTGTTGACATCCTTTATAATTTGGTTCGTTTTCCGTTCCAGACAAGATATTTTCCCTGTTATTTACTCTCCATTATCGACTTGTTCTTCCCGATTTTGTCAATTACATAGTCTCGGTAATACTGCTGTACAATGTTATCGTATGTGCCAAAATTGTATATTTTTGAATGTGATTTATCAGATTGTTGACATCCTTTATAATTTGGTTCGTTTTCCGTTCCAGACGAGATATTTTCCCTGTCATTTACTCTCCATTATCGACTTGTTCTTCCCGATTTTGTTCGATTCCCGCTATCCACAACGCCTCAGACTCTTCCTGCTTTTCTTTCAAAGTTTTGTGGAAGGATTTTAGTAGATTTTGTAGCGTGTCAAACTTTTGATCAGGTATACTTATCCGTACTATCTTCTTTTTTCTACGACCTGTATTAGACGTATTTTGTCGGTTAATCCTATCGTCTTTATCAATCGTAGCGTTACAGCTTACAGTAGGGCATGTATTATCCTGCTGAAAATCATTTTTCGTCTGTGCAGAATCAAAGATCTGCATCGTATACATTAATGCTTCGTCGTAATCAAATGGTTCATTACTAGGTAATGCAGGGAGTTCATCCTCACCGACGGTGTCGGTCCAATCTATCTCGTCCCAACACCTAAGTTGTGACTTCCTCTCTGTTTGTACTATCTGCAAGGATCTGATGTTCATTCTGTCGTTCCTCTTCCCAATTCCGACTTTTGTACGTCATACCTTAACTTGTTTATTGCTGCAGTCGCCTTGTCATCCGTTTCTGCAGAAAGTATAATATCTGCTTGAACCCCTGCAATAGCTAACGTCAGTCAATCCTCACGCTTCCCGGGATTTGGTGGTCTTAATTCAACTTCCATCTGTGGTTCGTTTCTCTGGTAATTACCCGAAATATTTGCCCGCGGCTGCGTTCTCGCACCAACTCCCCATCTGCTTTCCCTCCATGGACCTGGAGATCGTTGATTAAAATCAGTCTATGGGTTATCCCGAGTTCTCCAGTTTACATTCCTATTTTCGTCTCTATTCCGCCTGTTCCAACCACTATTAAAACCATATCCATTACGCTGTGGTCTAGTGTTTACACTACTCCCATTTCTGTAATTATTCCCATTTAGTCCAGAATTCAATCTCAATACCGTGCTACCTTCGCTACTCCTTAATATTACGTGTTCTTTCAAAATTATTTTGACCTGAATCGCGACGTCTTTGGGCGTCGTTTTCATACACGAATTCTACTTCTATCAAAACACGTTTGAAAGCTTCTACATTATCGCCCCCACGTCCTATCAAGGCTTGTTGATCCTTCATTGGCAGTTTCGTTTCGTATATTTGAATCAGTTCTCCGTCGCTATATGGGTTATCTAAGTTTCGGTTACTTTTAGCTATATTCTCAAAGAATTTGACTGTTGTTTTCCCACGTGAATTATCGAATGAGACATTTTGTAATAATCCATATTCTATTCTCATCTGAGCCTTAGGTGACCAATATCTTGCTATAAAGGTAGCTGTAAACGAATCATACGAATCGCAAGTTTCTGCTATCTTTTGTATAGTCTCAGCAACACTTACCTCCACATGTGCACAAATGAAATTTAACTTATGTGCCCTGGTACCGATTGCACCTATAACTTCACAATTACTCACAGGAAAGACTGATAGTTTCCGGTGTCGTGTCAACCTCTCAAATAGTGCGGTGGAGATTGCATTCACATTTGCACCTGTATCAAGAATACTTCAATGTTTGGCTATAGACTTGTACATATATCGTCGGTATAGGAACGGTCATACGCTTCGTTGTACAATGCTGCACGTAATGCGGAGTTTATCTACTAGTCTCTGTCCGTCATTGCATTGGAACATAACAACTCTCTTGCCAGCGGCCCTTACAAGACATCTGACCATTTCTCCGCGGCACTATCTGGTCGTCTTCAGTTTAACGGATGGGTTCTGGATTCGTCTTTGATATTTGTAATCACTGGCGGTTGCTCTCTCCAGTCATTTGTATTTGAAGATTGCTGGTTATTATTTTGTGTTTGCCAATTCGGATTATTCCCGTGGAATTGCTGATTATTATGACTATGTAGGTTGAGGTTATTTTGATTTGTGGTTTGCATCGGGTTGAATCTTCACTCGTTAGGTTTCTTCTTCAGCCAGCGAGGTTGGAAATGCACAGCACTGGCATTCAATCGTTGGTCGCCATTCAGCTGTTGTTTCTGTTGAGGAATGTTGGACTGTCAGGGTGCACTGTATTACAACTCGTCTGAGTTTCCACAGTGATTTATTATTTCCAGCTGCAGTGCCCCTGTTCCTCTTGGTCTGCGCCACCGAGTCCCGCAATGCTGAGGACACCACTTCACTGTCTGTAAAATGGCTTGGCATGGAATGGCTGCCTCAGCGACCCGTGCAGTACACAGCTACATGTCAGGCTTGTACGGCTGCAGAGTTGTGATGGCGTCGGGGTGCATATGCAGTCGACTCAGCAGTCTTCAACTCTGCTGTCTCAGCGCCACCCGTTAGGAGCAGCAGGGTGCCTGCGGCGTGCTTCCACACCGGTGTAGCTAAGATCATGGTGACAACAGGCGCCTGTGATCCGGTGTCTGAATCTCCGACCCTCGCTTTGGGATGCCTCTGGCGTGTGTTGGGAGCCAACAAATCTGCCTGCAGTAGCGAGTTGTATTGAGGCCTGTCACTGGCTGGCTGCAGACTCGGCATTGGCCTCAGAGGGTCAAACCAGCGACCTGCTATGGAATGGAACGCTGGCGCCCCATCTGCTGCTGCGTGTAGCCGGTGGTGTGACACGTCCCGCCATCCAGGAGAGCTGTCACACTTGAATGCCTTGTTAGTGTACCGGCGCCTATTTATACGTGGCTGTGTGCCTCTGTTTTGCTAATACACCACTCTGATTCATGTACTCATGACACTTGGGCTGAGCCAGTGGGCCCCTTCTGCCTGTATCTTGCGTCATGCAAACTGCTGCATTTAATCTTTTCAGTGGTTCTACTGATAACAAAGTTAAGGCTGCGATGGTACTTGGCACACAGGTGCTCAAGATGATCGTTACTTGTCGTTGCCTTTCCCTATATTGAGCGACATACTACACAAACTGTTCGGCTGATATGCTCCCCTCTTGCTCTGCAGTGAACTGGTTTATGGATCTTAACAGATCTGATTCAAGGGTTTGATTTAACAAGGTCAGATTCTGCCTTGGCAAAAACTGTAAAGTTGCTTCTGGCCAGTACAGCAGTGGCTGTGTAACATTCAATTGCATGACTCCTGAAATTTATCCTGGCAGATGGAGGGTTGGTCCTATTATCTTACATTTAGATCCATTGATTAAAATTCTGTTCCCCTCGAACTGTATACGTTTCGCTTCAGCAAATACTGCCTGCTCAAAACAACTTGCTGCTGCTATTAATTTTTTGTAGGTCGAGAAGATCCAATGCATCCCGACCCGTTGCAAGTTCAATTTTGGCTCCATGATGTCCCTTGGACAGTATGTTTCTTCCCTGCTGGCTAAAAATAACTGCACCATGCACTTGTCTGGATTAGTACTTATCACCCTGGCTGGACATACCATTAACTTCCCTCTATGGCAGTTCCGAAATTCCTCCCTCGCCATCTCGGCGTACTGGCTGTTATCTGCCAAGGTCAGCAATACCTCCTCAGATTTTACTTCTAGAAACTCGCTCAACGCTCCCCTTTTCAGTGAACTTAGGACAGTTATCACCATCACCCTTCCTCCCTCTTAAAAAAGACTGCTGTCCCTAGTAGGCTTACAATACTCGAAAACACATACAACATATGAAAATACAATGCCTACTTAATCTACACAAACCCAATGATACATAAAAAGAAAACAAAAAGACTACAAATACTCCACTACTTTCTGGATCGCAAAGAATACAGTACATCATGCTGTACTCTATCTTCCTGGTTTTCTCTACGCTGAACACCTCTCTTACCTCTCTTTCTTCCTCTTCACTTCCTGTGACATGCCTGGAATCACACCCGGACAACCGTTAAATGGCCGCAATCATCCAATGTGTACTATCGTTGTTCTAGTTGGCAGCTGAAGCTTAACATTAACGGGGGATATGGTTTCAACTACTTGCTATGGCCCTTGATACCTCGTGACGAACTTCTTCGTTTTCCCTTTTGGCGTATGGGGGCTGGATAGCATTACCCATTGCCCTACTCTATACTGTGGTAAACTTCCTTCCCGCTTCACTGCATCTTCCTGCCTTTCCAAAGCCATCGTATTCACCATTTGTACCCGGTTCCAAACATCCCGAATAGTTTTCGCGAATTGACGTACAGACTCACAGGTCTTTCCTTTCTGTAGCTTCACTAAATCAAACGGTGACGGCATTATTCGCCCGTAAACTACCTCATATGGAGACAAACCGGTATTGGTATGGACTTTTGCATTGTATGCACATACAATATGTTTCAAATACTTGTCGCACTGACGGTGATGAGAATCCACATAAAAACTCAGCATCTACCCGATTGTTCTGTGTACCCGGTCTGTCCTGTTCGCCTGTGGATGCAACGCTCTCATCCTCAACTTCTTTACGTTCTACAATTTACACAGTTCCTTCATTAAATCCGACATGAAGTTGGTCCCTGGTCAGTAATTATTGTCTCATGCACACCAAACTGCAAAATCCACTTATTTACTAAGGCTTGCGGGACCAATGCTTCCTGTTGATTTGGCATAGCCACCATCTCCACATACCTCGAAAAATGGTCTATTGTTGTCAGAACGAATTTGTTCCCCGATTGTGTTCGACTGAAAGGTCCTAAGACATCATTTCCCAACAAAGAAAATGGACATGTCGCTTCCAGAAATCGTTGCAGCTGTATCTGTTTCCCGCTCAAATCTGCTCTCTGCGCACATGGTATACAGTTCTTGACATACTGATCTACATCTACATCCATACTCCGCAAGCCACCTGACGGTGTGTGGCGGAGGGTACCTTGAGTACCTCTATCGGTTCTCCTTTCTATTCCAGTCTCGTATTGTTCGTGGAAAGAAGGATTGCCGGTATGCCTCTGTGTGGGCTCTAATCTCTCTGATTTTATCCTCATGGTCTCTTCGCGAGATATATGTAGCAGGGAGCAATATACTGCTTGACTCCTCGATGAAGGTATGTTCTCGAAACTTCAACAAAAGCCCGTACC
Organism: Schistocerca piceifrons; assembly: GCF_021461385.2. NCBI lineage: Eukaryota > Metazoa > Arthropoda > Insecta > Orthoptera > Acrididae > Schistocerca > Schistocerca piceifrons. The sequence continues at coordinate 407,306,261 of NC_060138.1, read as the reverse complement.
GAGCTACTGAGCGTCTCTCCTGCAAAGTCTTCCACTGGAGTTTATCTATCATCTCCGTAACGCTTTCGCGATTACTAAATGATCCTGTAACGAAGCGCGCTGCTCACAGTTGGATCTTCTCTATCTCTTTTATCAACCCTATCTGGTACGGATCCCACACTGCTGAGCAGTATTCAAGCAGTGGGCGAACAAGCGTACTGTAACTTACTTCCTTTGTTTTCGGATTGCATTTCCTTAGAATTCTTCCAATGAATCTCAGTCTGGCATCTGCTTTACAGACGATCAACTTTATATGATAATTCCATTTTAAATCACTCCTAATGCGCACTCCCAGATAATTTATGGAATTAACTGCTTCCAGTTGCTGACCTGCTATATTGTAGCTAAATGATAAAGGATCTTTCTTTCTGTGTATTCGCAGCACATTACACTTATCTACATTGAGATTCAATTGCAATTCCCTGCACCATGCGTTAATTCGCTGCAGATCCTCCTGCATTTCAGTACAATTTTCCATCATCCGCAAAAAGCCTCAGTGAACTTCCGATGTCATCCACAAGGTAATTTACGTATATTGTGAATAGCAACGGTCCTACGACTCTCCCCTATGGCACACCTGAAATCACTCTTACTTCGGAAGACTTCTCTGCATTGAGAATGACATGCTGCGTTCTGTTATCTAGGAACTCTTCAATCCAATCACACAATTGGTCTGATAATCCATATGCTCTTACTTTGTTCATTAAACGACTGTGGGGAACTGTATCGAACGCCTTGCGGAAGTCAAGAAACACGGCATCTACCTGGGAACCAGTGTCTATGGCCCTCTGAGTCTCGTGGACGAATAGCGCGAGCTGGGTTTCACACGATCGTCTTTTTCGAAACCCATGCTGATTCCTACAGAGTAGATTTCTAGTCTCCAGGAAAAGTCATTATACTCGAACATAATACGTGTTCCAAAATTCTACAACTGATCGACGTTAGAGATATAGATCTATAGTACTGCACATCTGTTCGACGTCCCTTCTTGAAAACGGGTATGACCTGTGCCCTTTTCCAATCCTTTGGAACGCTACGCTATTCTAGAGACCTACGGTACATCGCTGCAAGAAGGGGGGCAAGTTCCTTGGCGTACTCTGTGTAAAATCGATCTAGTATCCCATCAGGTCCAGCGGCCTTTCCTCTTCTGAGCGATTTTAATTGTTTTTCTATCCCTCTGTCATCTATTTCGATATCTACCATTTTGTCATCTGTGCGACAATCTAGAGAAGGAACTACAGTGAAGTCTTTCTCTGTGAAACAACTTTGGAAAAAGGCATTTAGTATTTCGGCCTTTACTCTGTCATCCTCTGTTTCAGTACCATTTGGATTTTGTTTTGATCCACCTACCGCTTTGACATAATACCAAAATTTCTTAGGATTTTCTGATTTTCTGCCAAGTCAGTACATAGCACTTTACTTTCGAATTAATTGGACGCCTCTCGCATAGCCCTCCTCACACTACATTTCGTTTCGCGTTATTTTTGTTTGTCTGCAAGGCTTTGGCTATGTTTATGTTTGCTGTGAAGTTCCCTTTGCTTCCGCAGCTGTTTTCTAACTCGGTTGTTGTACCACGGTGGCTCTTTTCCATCTCTCACGATCTTGCTTGGCACGTACTCATCTAACGCATATTGTACGATGGTTTTGAACATTGCCCACTTATCCTCAACACTATCTGTACTTGAGACAAAACTTTTGTGTTGAGCCATCAGGTACTCTGCAATCTGCATTTTGTCACTTTTGCTAAACAGAAAAATCTTCCTACCTTTTTTGATATTTCTATTTATGGCTGAAATCATCGATGCAGTAACCACTTTATGATCGCTGATTCCCTGTTCTGCGTTAACCGTTTCAAATAGTTCGGGTCTATTTGTCACCAGAAGGTCTAATATGTTATCGCCGCGAGTCGGTTCTCTGTTTAACTGCTCAAAGTAGTTTTCAGGTAAAGTACTTAAAAAAATTTCACTGGATTCTTTGTCCCTGCCACCCGTTACGAACGTTTGAGTCTCCCAGTCTATATCCGGCAAATCTACTCGAAATATTTTCCAAATTATCCTTCAGGTGCTCAGCCACAACAGCTGCTGAGCCAGGGTGCCGATAGAGACATCCAATTACCATGTCTGAGCCTGCTTTAACCGTGACCTTCACCCAAATTATTTCACATTTCGGATCTCCGTTAATTTCCTTCGATACTATTGCACTTCTTATCGCTATAAACACGCCTCCCCCTTCACTGTGCAGCCTGTCTCTGCGGTATACATTCCAATCTTAGTTTAGAATTTCATTACTGTTTACATCTGGTTTCAGCCAACTTTCTGTCCCTAGTACTATGTGGGCATTGTGACCGTTTATTAATGAGAGCAGTTCTGGGACCTTTCTATAGACGCTCCTGTAGTTTACTATTAGCACATTAATATTGTTATTCCCTGTTGCATTTTGCCTACTCCTACCTTGCCGCGTGTCAGGAGGCGTCTTGTCGGGCCTAGGGAGGGAATTCTCTAACCTAAAAAACCCACATGTGCACTCCACACGTACTCCGCTACCCTTGTAGCCGCTTCCTGCGTGTAGTACACGCCTGACCTATTCAGGGGGACCCTACATTTCTCCACCCGATAGCGGAGGTCGAGAAATTTGCACCCCAGATCTCCGCAGAATCGTCTGAGCCTCTGGTTTAAGCCTTCCACTCGACTCCAAACCATAGGACCGCGATCTGTTCTGGGAACGATACTACAAATAGTTAGCTCAGATTCCACCCCGCGAGCGAGGCTTTCCGCCTTCACCAACTCCGCCAACCGCCTGTATGAACTGAGGATGACCTCTGAACCCAGACGGCAGGAGTCATTGGTGCCGACATGAGCAACGATTTGCAGTCGGGTGCACCCAGTGCTCTCTATCGCCGCCGGTAGGGCCTCCTCCACATCTCGGATGAGACCCCGCGGCAAGCAGACAGAGTGAACACTGGCCTTCTTCCCCGACTTTCCGCTATTTCCCTAAGGGGCTCCATCACCCGCCTAACGTTGGAGCTCCCAATCACTAGTAAACCCCTCCCCCCGTGTGCCTGCTCGGACCTTGCTGAAGGAGCAGCCCCATGTCCACTCACAGGCAGAGCGGGCGATGCCATACGGCCAGCCTCCACATTGACCTTCCGCCTCGTGTGCCGCGAACGCCGCTGAACCCGCCCCGCCCCTTGGGGAGAGGGTGGCCCAACCGCGCCCGGTACCCACGAAGATGTCTCGACAGCAGGGACAGTGGGTGAAGCATGTAACACCTGTGGTGTACCATGCGACGCACCAGACTCCCCACTGCTGCTACACTCCGAGGCAGCAGCCTGAAGACGGCTGACCGCGGCCATCAACACGTTCAGCTGATCGCGAACAGTGGCCATCTCCTCCTGCGTCCGTACACAGCAGTCACACATACTATCCATCCTAAGAAATCAATTTACTGTAGAGAGTTAATCAACTTTTAACTAGACTGCTAATTCACTAAAGGCGGCTGATAGTTGACTAAACTGTGGTTACTAGACACTTCTTGTAGAAAACAATGAAAATAGCGCTACCTGTCTCAGGACTGTATTCAAAACAAACACTAGCACTACTGGCACTATGGCTGACTAAAGGGACTCTCTCTGACTGTATTCAAAACAAACACGAAATCTATGGAACAGTTTTACTAGCACTCGACAATTAAAGCTTCCTAAAAGCAAAAACACACGGAAGATGAAGTGACAAGTAAGAAAAATACAGTTAATACTTAAACTAACGTAGCTCGCTGCACAATGGTCTGTCACTACCTGAAATCTTCATCCATATCCATATCCATATACATATACATATACATATATACATATACATATCCATATACATATAAAATATGTCATTTCATAGATTACGCTAAGTATCTCCCTCCCTGTTGTCGAGTAATTCCTCTCTGTTGCATTAAAACGCCTAGACGCATGGGCTACAGAATGTTCTTTCCCATCAACTTCCTGACTAAGAACACACCATAATGCTTGATTCGATACATTGCATGTTAGAATAAATTCCTTTTCAAAATCTGGAAACACAAGAACCGAATTTGATGTTAAAACTTCTTTCAGTTTGTCAAATGCTTTCTGACACTCTACTGTCCACTCAAATTTCACACACTTCAGTAACAATCGCGTCAATGGCTGTGCTAAATCTGCAAAAACCTTCACGAACTTTCGATCGAAATTGCAAATTCCGACGAATGATTGCAGTTTCTTAACTTTTTTCGGGTCCCGAAAATCCCTTACAGCCTGTACCTACCTCAAATCTAGAATGAGATTTTCACTCTGCAGCAGAGTGTGCGCTGATATGAAACTTCCTGGCAGATTAAAACTGTGTGCAGGACCGAGACTCGAACTCGAGACCTTTGCCTTTCGCGTGCAAGTGCTCTGCCAACTGAGCTACCCAAGCACGGCTCACGCCCCGTCCTCACAGTTTTACTTCTGCCAGTACCTCGTCTCCTACCTTCCAAACTTTACAGAAGCTCTCCTGCGAACCTTGCAGAACTAGCACTCCTGAAAGAAAGGATATTGCCAGACATGGCTTAGCCACAGCCTAGGGGATGTTTCCAGAATGAGAATGCAAAGTGAAAATCCATTGAAGAAAAGTATTGGCACTCTCCTAAGTGATCCAAAGTCTCTGATATGTTTGGAATGAGGTATGCGTCCGTCACGGTCTTATTATTGAGGTATTGGTAGTCGCAACAGAACCTGTATTTTTTAGTTTCATCCGTAGATTTTTTTTAGGCACAACGACAAAGCCCGCTCCACAGCAACTATTAGTATGCTCTCTAAATTCGTCCGCAAGCTGCTGATGAATGAAATCCTCAACAATCGGCTGCAAATACCTTGGTATTCTGTATAGTTTACGGTAAACAGGTGCTTCGTTCCCTGTTGGTATCTTATGTTGAACTAATGGAGTTGCTGGTAACGGTCCTCGTGGAAAAACAAATCCCTAATTTCCCGCAACAATTCTTCCATATGCTCTTTTTCTCCTCCTTTCAAATGCTTAACTTTGTTATGCAATGCAATTCTATTAGCAGTTGGTGGTTAATCGCTATGCCTACCTCTCGAACACCTATCTTCGACATCTGGTACATCCAAATTCGCTACTAAAACTCATTTTCTCAAATTCGCGTCTACAGTGCTAAAATTATCCACGTTCACGGGGGCTACTCGCCCGTCGTTTCCCTGTTGTACGCAAACGATACGATATATCACAAAACAACCTAATGGATCCAAAACTTCATTATCCTCCAATGGTTCAATAACACATACCGTACCCACAGGTAGATTTGACTCTATACTTACCCAAAGCGACTTCCTTGTGCCACTAGACATACACTCATGTGAATTAAGCCTTAATGCTAATGTACGCGGTTCAATGGGTTTGTTCATTACGTTGAACGCCCCTCGTGACAGCTCAGCATCGACAACTGTTTTCTCTAGGTGAAATAACATTCCACCAAGTTCCATAGTTCGTTGTCCAAGGTCAATTTTGGCTTGATGTTGTTGCAAGAAAGCTACTCCTAGGATCATGTCGTAGCCCTCGCTTATCCATGGTACTACGAGTACCTCCATGCATGCATCAAACCGGACTTTCCCTTTGCGAAAGTCAGCTGTCACTGACGCCAAATGTGTGACCTCCTTATCCCCCACTGCACGCAGCCTATAACGTGATGGGTCTAACTTTCTTCGTCCCATTAAACTCTTAGTATCCGCTGGCACTTGCGCCCATGTGTCCAACAAAATCTTAAACGCTTTAGTTCCTATGGATCTTACCACTGAACATTCCACCTCTGCATACGTATTTGTAGCACCGAAATTAAATGGGAGCTGCCTTGGGTGGGTCTTGGGCCCCCTCTTCCGTTTAACGATTGTCCGCCTCTACTGACTCCACTTCTCCATCCTCGACGGTACTGATTTCCACTCCTTCCTCTATTCCTCGGTGACTGGGTACATTACCTCTGCACGTGTCCCATACGACCACACCTATAACATTTTATACCCGCTGTAAACACTGCTTGTCTATCACGTTCCCCCGTTGCTACGTCTATTTCCTCACGTTGAATTGCCAGCTGAATGGCCGAATACAAATCTTTTGGTCCCTTCACGCACTTTCCGCGACATATGCGCCGGTAACCTCCTCAAAAATACATCAAGTGTCCTTTGCTCGGCCTCCTGCAACAGAACACAATTTGCTTCATCGCTCTGACTCAACTCGTAAGTATACTCGTTAATTTGTCTTATCCTGTCCGAAAATTTCTCTACTGTCACCCCCTGCCTCTTCGTCATTGTACTCAGCCTCTCCCTGAAGTACCAAGCGCTATTCTGTTTCTTGTACGTCTGTAAAAGCCCCTCTTCAACTGCTTAAACTGTCCCGCCTTCCTTAAGGCCTCAGAACACTTTACATATGTCTTCGCTTCACCCATTAAGCTAATCTTGGCTACATGTAACAGCTGTTCATCAGACCAACCATGCATCACAGCTGCAGTTTCCAAATCTTCCACAAACGAACGCACATCCGCAGATGCCTTGCCAGAAAATGGAATAATCAAACTCACGGTGGCTGGATCGATCTCCTGCTGCGGCATCCTAGGCAAAAATAAGTGATCCAATGCAGATTCCTGCTCACTTCTAAATGTTAATTCACTTCTCAACTGTGTATTGTCCACTGTCAGTTGTGCTACCTTTTCCAACAAATTCCGTATCGCTTCTGGTTGCGACACACCTTGCGTCCCTAACTCTGCCATTGTGTTGTTTTCGTTTCCATTTAGTCCCAAAACAAAACATTTAAGTACATGAATAATCTGACTTCATACAGCTCCGTATCATCATACTCAGTAACATCATACACAAATACAAACGCAATCAAATGCACTGAAAAACACCTTACTGCCCCAAACACACTAACATTTATCTGACAAAAAGAAATGCCTACCCAAAAAATCTAATATAGCCTGCCAGAAGCCATACTCAAAACACAAACAAAAATAGAAAGAAAAGGTCCAACATTCAAAAAGAAAAATTAGTCAACACTCAGCACATTTTCTGATTGTAATGCAGGTGGTAGGCTCGAACATTGTACTGTACAGACGACGTCCGCTCTTCTGACACCAAATGTAGAGGGTGTGATATGACAAGGATGGGCTGTCAGGATGCGCCGTATTAAAACTCGTCCGAGTTTCCCAAGTGATTTTTATTATTTCCAGCTACAGTGCCCCTGTTCCTCTCAGTCTGCATCACTGGGTCCTTCAATGCTGAGGACACCACTTCGCTGTCTGCAAAACGGCTGTGCGAAATGGCTGCCTCAGCGACCCATGCAATGCACAGCTGTGAGTTGGCCTTTTATGGTCACGGAGTTGTGATGACATCAGGTTGCGCCGGCAGTTGACTCAGTGGTCTTCGCCCCCACTGTCTCGGCGCCGCCCTCTGGGAGCTGCAAAGTGCCCACAGTGTGCTTCCTCGCTGGTATGGCTAAGATTGCGGCGACAACAAGGGCCCATGATCCGGCTTCCGATTGTGCGGCCCTCGCCTCGGGATGCCTCTAGTGTATGTTGGGAGCCAACAAGACTGCCTGCAGTAGCGAGCTGTGGCTCTGGCGCCCCATCTGCTGCTACATGTAGCTGGTGGTGTGACATGCCCCGCTGTCCAGGACGGCTGTCACACTTGAATGCCTTGTTAGTGAACCGACGCCTATTTATACACGACTGTGCACTGCTGTTTTGCTAAAGCACTGCCTCAAGTCATGTACTCATAACACCTTGGTTGGGCCAGTGAGCCCCTTCTGCCTGTATCTTGCGCCATGCAAACCGCTGCGTTTATTCTTTTCAGTGGGTCTATGGCCCTGTGGCCTCCATTCTACTTCACAAACGCTGGTAGCGTAACTTATTGTCAAACTTACTGTCAACAGGCCCGCACCTGGCTGTAACTTTTGCGCTGTGAAGAAGCTAACCTTTTCCCATCTTAAATGGTGGTGCCGCTACATTTCTTATGCTGAGCTTGGAAGCCTGAGATCTACTGCTCTCTACTATTATTATTGGCAGTCGGTCCTGGGTGATATGCAAAGTTCTTCTTTACTCTAGTCGATCACCCATTCCCATGAGTTGTAGCTCGTAAGTCTTCATTTAATAGGTCGATGGTGTCGACGACAGAGAGAAAGTCTTCGACATTGTCTTTGGGAGCATACATAAGCTTTTCACGTATCTCGACCGATAACGTTGCCTTAACAATCTTCAAAATATCTACCTGTGGGGCTTTAGTAACCAAATATCTACTTTTATTCAGGTACTTCTCAAAATACTGACGCAAGTTCCCACTCTTGACTGAAAATGATTCTGGATTATAAACTTCTTTTTTCAGTCGTCCTTGAATTACCTTAGACCAATTCAAGAACGTCGCTCAAAATTCTTGTAGGTGCCACAGGTTTCCATAATATCCATGCACCATAAACTACCTTCTCCTTGTACGTATCCAGAGACAAAAGAAATCTTTTGCGCATCAGTCTATGCACGGGGTAAAACACCTCTGAACCCGCGAATGAAAACGATGGAGTTAAGTTTTCTTCTATGGACAGAAATCATGGAACTGCCGGTGCTTTACGAACCTCTCCTTCATCAACATGTCCAATCGGCATTTCTTATCTCCAACAATTACAAGAAAACACATATGCTCCTCTTTTTTTCAGCAAAGAGCGTTGTCGTCAGAGCAAAGAGCGTTGTCGTATCAAATTACGGTAACTCATCGTCGTTGGTACTCGCAGCCAGAATATTACATTACATGGTGACGTTGGGCCGTAATTTATTAAAATATTATTGTATGACCATTACTTTGCAACATCATAAACTGTTTACGCGAGCAATACTTAGTAATAGGTCGCACTAGCGTTCTTTATGCGGTCTCATTTGCAGATCATCCATACTTTTCCAAAAACCCAAAATCGACCATTCACCTTACCTGCCACAATCCTCATACGCTCGTTCCATTTTATATCGCTTTGCAACGTTACGCGCAGATATTTAAACGTGAATGATATGAAGCAGGACACTACGAATACTGCATTCGAAAATTACGAGTTTGTTTTTCCTACTCTTCTCTACGCTTAGAGCTAGCTACCATTCATCACATCAACTAGATCTTGTACCCCCCTGCAGCCACTCAGCTTCGAGAACTTCCTGTACGTCATCGCATCATCAGCAAACAACCGAAGTTTGCTGCCTCCCACCCTCTCCGCCAGATTATTTCTGTATATAGAAAATAACAGCAGCCCAATCACACTTCCCTAGGGAATTCCTGACTATTTTATGTCTACTGATGCAATTCCGCAGTCGAGGACAACTTCCTGGGTTCCATTACATAAAAAGTAAACAGTCGGCAGTGGCTCGTCGTTTGAAAAGCTTCCCGGAAACCTAGAAATATGGAATCTGCCTGTTGGCCTTCATTCGTAGTTCGCAGTACACAATGTGAGAAAAGGGAAGCTGAGATTCACACGAGCGATGATTTCTAAAACCGTGCTGATTCGAGGACATAAGCTTCTCGGTCTTAAAAAAAAGTAGTAAGACATCTTCAGTGGGATCTAGAAGATGCTTTAGTATAAGAAAAGGCGAAACGCGCCTGGGAGAAATAAATTACAGTTGCAGCAAGAAAATGTGGTTTTAGTTAAAAAACAAATATTTCTGTGCTTGCTGCGAAGGATGGCCACGCCAACAAACTTGTTATCTGTTTTCAAGTCGTTAAGTTGTTTCTCTACGTCTGGGATTTTTACCACTCTATCGTCCATACGGGAGTCTGTTCGAGCGTCAAACGATGGCATGTTTGTGCGATTTTCCTGCCAGAATGGGTTCTTAAAAGCGAAATGTAAAGCTTCGGTTTTTGTTTTTCTATCTTGAACTGGAACATCAGACTGGTAAACGGGTGACTGGATGGAAGCCTTAGCCGTTTATGTTAGCGGTTTTAAATAGGACTAGAATTTTCTCGTCTCCCGGGCCAGATCTTTTGCCAAGGTGTGTCAGCGATAGTTGTTGTATGCATCATGCATAGATCTTCTCTCAGACACACATGTCTCTACTAACCTTTGCTTGTCCTCATTTGTGCGTTTTCTTTTGAATACAGAACGCAACAGCCTTTGCTCCCGCAGCGTTTTGCGAATTTCGTTGTTAAATCATGGTGGAATTGTATACAGCTTGGGTACTAGGTAAGTGAGATCTTGTGTTGCGATTATGACAGGATGGATAGAACGAAGGAGACTGTGACTGTGAGACAGGAGATAATGATAAGTTAGGGAAAGACAAAAAGATAATTACAGTGAGTTGGGCTGAATGAATGAGTGAGAATGGGCAAGTGGGCTTGGATGGGAATGAGCGACTTATAGCGATGGACTGATGGGTGCGAGCGAATTACAGTCAGGGGAGCTTGTGGCATTGAGAGGTGAGTTGCATGTTAAAAAAGAGCGCATATCGTCACAAGCGAAAAGTTTTGGTAAAATTTGTAAAGGTGTTAAGGAAGGTAGAATAAAGCAGTTGGTACCTCACTTTTGGCTCTGAGCACTATGGGACTTAACATCTGAGGTCATCAGTCCCTAGAACTTAGAACTACTTAAACCTAACTAACCTTAGGACATCACACACATCCATGCCCGAGGCAGGATTCGAACCTGCGACCGTAGCGGTCACGCGGTTCCAGAATGTAGCGCCTAGAACCGCTCGGCCACTCCGGCCAGCACCCCACTTTTCAGTCGAAATCTTTTAAATGGGAGCATATTCACCATTTTCTGTCCTCCGATAGGTGCATTTCACCGCTGGTGTAGAAATTTGACCAGAAAATATATGTCAATTTTTTAAAATTATTTTTCGGGGCTTGGTGAAAAGTAATGTCTTCGAATTTTTTATGTGACAACTCAAAAAGCTTCTTAAATAAAACGAACGTTATTAACATTGAAACTTCCTGGCAGATTAAAACTGTGTGCCGGACCGAGACTCGAACTCGGGACCTTTCCCTATCACGGGCAAGTGCTCTACCAACTGAGCTTCAGAGCACTTGCCCGCGAAAGGCAAAGGTCCCGAGTTCGAGTCTCGGCGCGGCAGACAGTTTTAATCTGCCAGGAAGTCTCATATCAGCGCACACTCCGCTGCAGAGTGAAAATCTCATTCTGGTTATTAACATTCTACATTTCTGTTCTTCATGTTTTCATATTTATTTCTCAATACTGTCCCCCCCCCCCCCCCCCCCAGATGAAGAACACAGACCTCCCAACGAGAGAGCAGTTTGTTGGTAGAATGCTTGACTTCGTTGACGGAGCCACAACCACATCTCTGCTTGCACCACTTCATCAGTGTCAAAATGAAATACTCGAGGGTGTTTTCTAAGTTGCGGAAACAGATGAAAATCGGATGGAGCCAAGTCGAGAGTGTATGGAGGATGATCGATGCCAGTGAATCCAAGGCGTCGGATTGTTGCAGATGCCGCAGCACTCGGGTGTGCTCTGGTGTTGTCATGCTGAAGGAAAGGGTGCTACATGTGTGGACGAACTGGACGAATTCGAAACTCGATTACAGTTTACTGTTTCTCAAGCACGGACATAGATACGTTACACACCGCCATTTTGCACGCTGCAGTTCGGAGCCCTCTACCTATAAAGGGCTTCAAATAGGTAGACATGAATAATAAAGATGTTGAGTGTTAATAACGTTTGTTTTATTTGAAAATCTTTAAAATTTACGGTGCTGGTTTGCACATAGCTGCCATTATCTGTGGACAAGTTAAAATACACATTTTTTTGGAAGTTATAGCTCTTGTGTAGAAATACATAGTCAGGATTCCAAAACATTTTTAGATTTTTTGGACTTCCTACTTTAAATATACATGTCCTGGAATTGCTAGTGTTAAATCTACATCTACAATTGAAACGTCATTTTAATTGTAATTATAGCAGAAAGAAAATTGGAAAGGAGTCATGCTACTTAAATACAAACCCAGTTAATCACACAAGTGCTCTTTTCTGTTTAAATTTCTTTTAGAGCCCATTTAAATCTAAAGAAACACGCAAAACACGTAAACAAAGCAAAATTTTACGGTATGTTGATGATTTTCACTTATGGACCGTCTGACAGCAACTGAATAAAACACAATTTTAGTGCCAAAATTTAGCGTTCATGGTGGAGTACAGTGTGATGCAAATTGAAACATGGGGAGATACATAATCCAACAGTACACTCACTGATTTCATATGCTGGGACCAATTTCTTGATTATACCCTGCAAGAAAATTCTTTATAACAGCACTGTCTGCAAAAATAATACGATAAACATGTAATCTTCAAATGGTTCAAATGGCTCTAAGCACTATGGGGCTTAACATCTGAGGTCATAAGTCCCCTAGACTTATAACTACTTCAACCTAACTAACCTAAGGATATCACACACATCCATGCTCGAGGTAGGATTCAAACCTGCGACCGTAGCAGCCGCGTGGTTCCGTACTGACGCACCTAAAACCGCTCGGCCACAGCGACCGACACATGTAATCTGAATTATCGTCAAATACTTGGTTTCCATCATCTGCAGACTCGTAAAGGCCTTTGCAAATCAGTTGCTCCATCCATTTCTCCTCTTCACTGTACATTTTAACGCAAAATCAACACAAAAATCACGAAACTTGAAGGTCTACATCTACATCTACATAGATACTCTATCACATTTAAGTGTCTGGCAGAGGGTTCATCGAACCACCTTCGCAATTCTCTGTTATTCCAATCTCGTATAGTGCGCGTAAAGAACGAACACCTATATCTTTCAGTACGAGCTCTGATTTCCCTTATTTTATTGTGGTGATCGTTTCTCCCTCTGTAGGTTGTGTCAACAGAATATCTTCGCGTTCGGAGCAGAAAATTGGTGATTGGAATTTAGTGAGAAGATTCCGTCGCAACGAAAAACGCCTTTCTTTTAATGATGTCCAGCGCAAATCCTGAATCATGTCAGTGACACTCTCTCCCATATTTCGCGATAATACAAAACGTGCTTTCCTTCTTTGAACTTTTTCGATGTACTTCGTCAGTCCTATCTGGTAAGGATACCACACCGCGCAGCAGTTTTCTAAAAGAGGACGTACGAGCGTAGTGTAGGCAGCCTCCTTAGTAGATCTGTTACATTTTCTAAGTATCCTGCCAACAAAACACAGTCTTTGGTTAGCCTTCCCCACAACATTTTCTATGTGTTCATTCCAATTTAAGTTGTTCGTCTACGAAAGAAGAGACAATAACAAAGGTTTCAGAAACGAGAAAGTTTTCCAGTGGTACCGCTACTACGCTCTAGCAAAAACTACAGAGCCTGCAGACCTGACAGGTGTTTGCGGGAACCGTAAATATACGTTTCACACCGCAAAAAATTATCATAACTGGCCTGACGTGAAATTACGTCAGCCGCGCAATCCGATTTCCCGCACGCGGCGTAATATTACGTCAGCCGCAAGCTAAGTGTTAAAGAGTTTTCATAAAAAAGTTCGGAGGCTCGCTTTTAACCTGCCAAGGTTAGGGCCGTCAGGGTCTTTCTTACATCTAGCCAGGCGTTGTACTTATTTTACATTATCTTCATCATGGTAAGCATGTTAAGGGGGGTAGGACGTCAAACGGGCCGACTTGGAGCAGGAGAGGCATCACAGGACGTTTAATTTCCAGTGTCTATACTTTTACAAATTAATTCATAAAACTTTGTCAGCATCACCAGGAAGGATTCGGGATTCACACTCATTGCAGTGGAAGTTCGAAAACATAACAAAATAAATTTTTTTACGTGTGAAATTTCATCATTTTTTCACTTACTAATGGCTGCATTTGTTGCTCTAGGTACACTTTTCTTCATAAATTAGAGAGATTCTTCCATGAATTTTGCACATCATATATGCTATACTCACAGGTGTACGAAACTCTAGAATTTATTTAATTTATGAAAAACCGAATGAACTGTTATATTTTAAACTTCGTGTTTAGGAAAAACACAAATTTTGTACTTAATTACCTCAATTTTTACCACAATTTTTAATAGATTTCGAAAATTCTAGAGTTTCATACACCTTTAAGTATGGTTTGTATGCTGTGCACAATTTATACTTATGAAGAAAAGCGTACCTATAGCAACAAATACTGCCATTAATAAGTGAAAAAAATGATGAAAATTCACACGTAAAAAGAATTATTTCGTTATGTTTCCGAACTTCCACTGCTATGAGTGTGAATTCTGAATCCTTCCTGGTCATGCTGACAAAGTTTTATGATTTTTTTTTTGTAAAAACATAGACAGTGGAAATTAAAATGTCCTGTGGTGCCTCTCCTGCTCCAAGTCGGTCCGTTTGACGTCCTGCCCCCCTTAAAAGTTTCTTCAGGTTATAACAGACTAAAACATTTAATAATTACTACAGTGCAGAAAGAGGAAAAGGAACTAACAAATGTTGCAAGTTCTGAGTACAGCAACAGAGACAAGTTACGGGAAGGTCCCCTATGAGGGCTATAAGAAATGGATATGAGAGAGGGGGTGGATGAAAGGAAGAAAGAGGAACGTGATAAAACGTAGTTGACGAAGGCAGGGGTAAAGAAGGTGAAGTGACGGACTGAGAAAGGCAAAGACCAGGAAGTGTAGAAGGAAGAAGATGAGAGCACTTGCCTTACTGCAAAACTGGCGACGTACGTTAATTTTTGTGCAAACATTATGCGGGTGAGAGACGAAGGTGCTTCAGCATCTTGTTAAAAGCAGCAGAGCAATTGATTGTACGCAGACTGCAAGGTAACTTGTTCCATGAGTCAGGCTGCAGCTACAGGGAAGGATGTTGCGGATGATTTTGTTTTGTGGATAGGTGTCCTAGGTAATGGTGCTCTTGTGTTTAGATTGTGGGTGGGATGACAGGATATTAATCTGTGATGAAAGCTATTAGGTTAAAAGTAATCTGAGAAGCCGATGAAGTAAACATAGCGTGATGTAGTCACGTAACTTATCTGGCCGCAACCACTCTAACTGGTAGTATGAAGCACTACATGGTCATTCGGACAGATGATACACATGTAAAGTTCACAAGCATTCGTTGTTAGTTCTAACCCTCTGGTGTTCTCATTACTCGTACCACGCTGGATTACATCACAATAGCGGAGTATCGTGTCGCGTCGGTGCTTCTTCCTAATCTGACTGGGAGGATATTTTAGCATATCTCAGGATGATTAGTTCATCTTACTAACTACGCGATCAGTCACTTAAAATTCACTCGCTAAATTATGTTACCCTATACTTTAGACTCATACCATCAGTACAGTGTGACATGTCGGTAAAATAATGTGCAATATTGGAGCGATTGGGTTTGTAGATACACGCTCACATTAATGAGATCAACGTCTATGCTCGACGTCAACGTGCAATAGCCACTCACAGACGTCAGGTGGAAACACTAGCAGTGAGAGTATACAGAACGTGTCGGGGGACGTTGACAACGGTGTTGTCTTTGTTGTAATGCGGAAACGGAGCGATTTGACTGAAGTCCTAAAGAGCACGATCATTGACTTCCGGGCCAAAAGTGGAAGCAGTTCCAAAATGCCTAAGTTTGTAAACTGTTCGTGTGCCGCCGTCGTGGTTAAGATATATCGTATATGGCAAAATGGCGCTCTCCAAAACCGGGTCTGAGACAGCTGTGGTGGACTGCGGGCCATGTATGACAGTGATTAACGACGGCAGCGGAGAAGTGTGCGGGCACATAGACCATCAGCTGTTGGGCAATTGACAGCCCAGATAAATGAAGGGGCTACCAACAGCCAGCCGGTGTGGCCGAGCGGTTCTAGGCACTTCAGTCTGGAACCGCGCTACCGCTACGGTCGCAGGTTCGAGTCCTGCCTCGGGCATGGATGTGTGTGCTGTCCTTAAGTTAGTTAGGTTTAAGTAGTTGTAAGTTCTAGGGGACTTCTGACCTCAAATGTTAAGTCCCATAGTGCTCAGAGCCATTTGAACCATTTGGATACCAACATTATCTCCTCTACGACTGTTCAGCGAACGTTGCTGCATTTGGGACTCTGCAGGCGGCGGCTGGTTCACGCACCGATAATGACTGTTGTTCATTGGCGACGAAGGCTGGAATTTGCACACCAATACTGCAAATGGATTTCCACTGCATGGCGACAGGTGGCCATTTCAGATGAATCACGTTTTATGCTCCATCGGACATATGGCCGTTGGCGTGTATGGCGTGAAACTTCTGAAAGCAAATACCCTGCAACAATCTTCGGGAGGATCCAGACCGAAGAAGGAACCTTATGGCCTTGCGAATGTTTTTGTGGCGTGCCCTGGGTAAGTTCGTCATTCTGGAAGGGACAATGGATCAACATATGTATCCATCTATCCAACACAAGTGTCCATCTTCACGCAGTTTGTGTTTCGTCGGCACGATGACATCCACCAGCAGGACAATGCAAGGTGTCTGACAGTGCATGTACAGAGTTCGAAGATCACCAGGATGACTTTACCGTACTCCGCTGGTTATCAAACTCCTCGTATTTAAACCAAGTCGAGAATCCATGAGACCACCTCCATAGGGCTGTACGCGCTACGGATCCTCAACCGAGAAATCTAACGCTGCTGGCCACGGCGCTAGAGTCGGCATGGCTCTTTATCGCTGTCGGTAAGTTCCAGAACCTCAATGGCCCGGTTCCTGCACGTCTCGTAGCTTATTGCGCTGAGAAAGATGGTTATTCAGGCTTTTCACTGGTGGTCTCACTAATGTGACTGGACAGTATATGCAGTCGTCATTTATAATTTTAATGATTATAGCTAAACGTACCTTTACATTGCGGACGGGTATTGATGACCCCGAAGTTTAATGCCAAAACTAAACTCATCCGTCCATACATGTATACAGGGTGGTCCATTGATAGTGACAAGGCCAAATACCTCACGAAATAAGCATCAAACGAAAAAACTACAAAGAACGAAACTTGTCTGGCTTGAAGGGGGAAACTAGATGGCGCTATGGTTGGCCCGCTAGATGGCGCTGCCATAGGTCAAACGGATATCAACTGCGTTTTTTAAATAGGAACTCCCATTTTTTATTACATATTCGTGTAGAACGTAAAGAAATATGAATGTTTTACATGGACCACTTTTTTCGCTTTGTGATAGATGGCGCTGTAATAGTCACAAATGTACGTGGTATCACGCAACGTTACTCCAGTGCGGACGATATTTATTCGTGATACATTACCCGGGTTCAAATGGACCGTTTACCAATTGCAGAAAAGGTCGATATCGTGCTCACGTATAGCTATTGTGTCAAAATGCTCAACGGACGTGTGCTATGTGTTCTGCTCGGTATCCTGGACGACATGATCCAAGTCTCGGGACCGTTCGCCGGATAGTTACGTTATTTAAGGAAACAGGAAGTATTCAGCCACATGTAAAACGTCAACCACGACGTGCACCAAATGATGATGCCCAAGTAGGTGTTTTAGCTGCTGTCGCGGCTAATCCGCACATCAGTAGCAGACAAATTGCCCGAGAATCGGGAATCTCAAAAACGTAGATGTTGAGAATGCTACATCAACATCGACTGCACCCGTACCATATTTCTATGCACCAGGAATTGCGTGGCGACGACTTTGAATGTCATGTACAGTTCTGCCACTGGGCACAAGAGAAATTACGGGACGATGCCAGATTTGTTGCACGCGTTCTATTTAACGACGAAGCGTCATTCATCAACAGCGGTAACATAAACCGGAATAATATGCACTATTGAGCATCGGAAAATCCACGATGGCTGCGACAAGTTGAACATGAGCGACATTGGCGAGTTAATGTATGGTGCGGCATTATGGGAGGAAGGATAATTGGCCACCATTTTATCGACGGCAATCTAAATGGTGCAATGTATGCCGATTTCCTACGTAATGTTCTACCGATGTTACTACAAGATGTTTCACTGCATGGCAGAATGGCGATGTACTTCCAACATGATAAATGTCCGGCACATAGCTCGCGTGCGGTTGAAGCGGTATTGAATAGCATATTTCATGACAGGTGGATTCGTAGTCGAAGCACCATTCCATGGCCCTCACGTTCACCGGATCTGACGTCCCCGGATTTCTTTCTGTGGGGAAAGTTGCAGGATATTTGCTATCATGATCCACCGACAACGCCTGACAACATGCGTCAGCGCATTGTCAATGCATATGCGAACATTACGGAAGGCGAACTACTCGCTGTTGAGAACAATGTCGTTACACGTATTGCCAAATGCATTGAGGTTGACGGACATCATTTTGAGCATTTATTGCATTGATGTGGTATTTACAGGTAATCAAGCTGTAACAGCATGCGTTCTCAGAAATGATAAGTTCACAAAGGTACATATATCAGATTGGAACAACCGAAATAAAATGTTCAAACGTACCTACGTTCGGTATTTTAATTTAAAAAACCTACCTGTTACCAACTGTTCGTCTAAAATTGTGAGCCATATGTTTGTGACTATTACATTGCCATCTATCACAAAGAGAAAACAGTGGTCCAAGTAAAACATTCATATGTCTTTACGTACTGCACGAAGATGTAATAAAAATTTGGGGTTCCTATTTAAAAAAGCGCAGTTGATATCCGTTTGAACTATGGCAGCGCCATCTGGCGGGCCAACCATAGCACCATCTGGTTTCCCCCTTTAAGCTAGAAGAGTTTCGTTCTTTGTAGTTTTTTCGTTTAACGCCTATTTCGTGAGGTATTTGGCCGCGTCACTATCAATGAACCACGCTGTATATAGCGAAATTAGGAGATCATACACGGACTCAATCTGTTGTAGGTTGTCGCTGGATGGAAAAGGCCCTGCGGATTGTTGACAGATAGGGTGAGGTTGCTGCGGAAACGGGCGCTGTACGTAGATCAGCGGAAGACGACGCAACGAAGTCATGCCGAATACACGAGCCGCCGCTAGCGCTGCTGACGACGCTGGCGACGACGAGGAGCAGCCGTCGCGCGTGCGCAGGCTCATACGCACCCAGCACACGCAGGTACGCACTGCATTCTGCTCATCAACGTACAACGGGAGACTCTCGTGATTCAGGTACACTCTGAATTATAGTGTCTCCCCAAATTAGCGGCAGGTACAAGTTCATGACTTTAATGGAATACCTGTTTACCACTCGAGTCTTCTCTTACCACACATTATTGTAAAATGTGTAAAATACTGCACGAATGGCGACAGCGTCGGAAAAGTTTAAGTACTGAGACAAGACACGTAACATCATCCGTCGTCCACCTGCATCTACCTCTCTACTACGGAAGCGTGTTGCAGGTATTAGTTCTCGACCCACTCTCGTCTGATGGATTCGCTGATAGTGCGGGAACAACTGCCATTAAAGCTCCGAATGAGCTATAATTTACGTGATACTGTCTCGTGGTGATCATTTCGTGAGGAGGCGGGATAAATATATCTTGTCTGACTTTTCTTGGAATGTACGTTCTTGGAATCTCTTCCTGTGATGCATAGCACCTCTCTTGTAACGTCTGCCACAGAGGTTCGTTACACATTTCGGTGATTTCCAAGAATGACTGCCTATCGCAGTTGGAGGGCTCCAAACGATACATATCGAAGATGCGATAGTAAATCGATTATGGAAGTCTCGGGCGCACGTTATGATAAATTATTTGTGATCGTAATTTTTATCAGTTTTGCGTTGTTTCTTAAGTTCGAGTACATTCCGTTCCCGCCGTAATTGTTTGTGAATCCATTGGGAAAACCGACACACTTTCTCTTCATAACGAGTGTAATGTGTGCTGCTTCTCAAGTTTCTTCTGCGGATTGTCTCACATGGAAAACTCTAATTCCATGCATATCCAGTATAGGCAAATGATTGACTTTTTGCCGGAAATATGGACTTTTGTCGGACGACGAAAGGAGAGACTGTGTTGACTGTGGTGCTGCGAAGTCTGTGAAACTGCGTAAGAGGAGTGTGGACACTGAGATTCCGTTGCAATTTCATTGCGAACTTTGCGGAAAGCGAACCAGCATCAGGATGAATACGTGGTTCGAGTCCTCTAAATTATCGATTCAGACTAGAGTAATTCTTGTGTCGTGCTGGATTCGAAATTATACTTTGAAATCGGTCGCAGGTTCGAATCCTTCCTCGGGCATGGATGTGTGTGATGTCCTTAGGGTAGTTAGGTTTAAGTAGTTCTAAGTTCTAGGGGACTGATGACCACAGATGTTAAGTCCCATAGTGCTCAGAGCCATTTGAACCATTTTGAACTTTGAAAGCCACAGCATCAGAAACTGAGCTATCGGCGAATACCGTCTGTGACTACTTCGGGTTTTGCCGAGAAGTGTGCTACGTGATAGTGACAAATGACAGTGTGTTAATTGGTGGACCGAATAAAATAGTGGAAGTGGACGAGTCTCATATTGCTAGACGAAAGAATCAGAGAGGACGACCTTCTAAAAGTGAAGTAGATCACATTTGGGTTTTTGGTCGGATAGAAAGGAAGCCACGCAAGTGTTTCGTTGTGAGGGTATTGTCCCGAGACAAGGTGGCTTTAGTGGTTCAAATAAAACATTTCATACTGCCTGGAACAAAAGTCATCACAGACGAGTTTCAGTCGTACCAGACTCTCAAAGCTGAAGGGTTCGAGCACGAATTCGTGAACCACTCTGTGAAGTTTGTCTCTTCAGATGACGCCAGTGTCCATACCCAGAATATAGAACGGCTGTGGAAGTCTACCATAAAAAGAGAAGGCCGTCCAGGACAGAGGGACGAACTGTATTTGTTCCAATACCTATACTTTCACAATTTGCGTTTGCAGGGGAAAGTCGACGAATGCGACACTCTGCCGATATTCCTGCACGAATTGGCAGAGTTTACCCTGGGTACGGGAAAAAAGGAATTGTCCCTGCAGCTTATACATCACGCAGACTGTCACAAGACTATAACACCGACGACGACTAAGGTAAGTCGTCTCCTTTCAATTTGCAAGTGCTTCTCTAACGCTTTTCTTTTGTCGTTCTGTTGTGACACCTTCGATCATACTCGTAACGCGCGCCACGAGACTTCCATAATCGATTTCTTATCGTATCTTTGATACGTATCGTTTGGAGCCCTCCAAATTCGATAGGCAATCATTCTTGTAAATTACCCACATTTCGGTAAAGCTCTCGCATTTACTAAAAAACCCACCGATCTTCGTGGAATCTTGTCTGCGTTTTCATTAATCGAAGCTGGTAAGGGTCCCAGACTGCTGAGCAATGCTCAAGAGTTGGTGGAACCCGTTGTTTAATAAACCACTTCTTTCGCGAGTGAATTATATTTTCTTAAGACGCTTAGGTAATTTCCAAGATCTCTTCCAGCGATACATATAGAACGCTCGAACACGTGACTGTCGCGGCGTCAGATAGCGATCTTTTATGCGCCGTTGATAACCACACATGCAAAAGATGAATGATATATACTTTGTTTACAGAGAGAAAACATCAATATTACATGTAATTTAACTTACCATATTTGTCATTATGGCAAATTGTGGAATTACGGGTATCCAAAAATATATATTTTGTTTCGGACTCCTTGTCGCAAATTCTTTTTACAAATGATTTCACCACTACTCCGCTTTTGTACTCATTTTTTTGCGTTGAACTAGAGTGCCCCAATAACCTTACGCGACTAACTTCCCCATAAGACAGAAATTGCTCGCATGTTCAAAACAAATAAATAATATGTTCCAAATATTGCAGTTTCTCTTAATCTAGCGATCAAATTTTAGAGAGTGAAAAGCTATAATATTCGTCTTTGTTAGATCTTCGACACTAGCAGCAGCAATTAATATCGAGTACAAACAAAACTACGAAATCTTGAACAGTTCAAGCAACATCTCAGGCAAGCAGCTCAGCTGAATAACCCTGTATAAATTATCTAGTCGATAGCATTAAGCTCCGAAAGATTGACTGCGTACGATAGCGTTGTCTGTAAGTAGGCTGCAACGCTACAGGATAGTAACGAAATGCTGGAAGACCTGCGCAGAACCGACGACTGGTGCAGGAACAGCCAGTTCACCCTGACGTGCATAAGTGTAACACTCTGTGCATAAATAGTTGAGGACATCCATTACTATTGAATTACACTGCTTGCAATAAATCAATGGAAACAGTAACAACCATAAAAGCGCTCGATGTCCTGCGTGTGAACCGACGGAAATTAAGAAGACACTAAATCTACAGAATGTTTCAAAATTCGCGGTCAAATTCTTCTTTCTTCAAAGTATTGTGCGATTTACAACCGTCAGTAATTACTCTGGTTCCAGACAAGATAAAGGGCTTAATAAGAGGAACTTCAGTTCGTTTATCCCTCGAATACATTTTCGCTATGAAGCACTTTCGAGTCTCCCTTTCTATACCCCCAATAACTCATATCTGTTCTATTTCTTTCTTTTCGGTGTTTTTGAGTTCTGATGTGAGATTCGTATATTTCCACCATCTTCTTTGCACTACCTATAGGACCACTATCATTAGGCACAATTACATAACATACCTCACGGCAGAAACCATAATAATCGCCAACGGTGTCAGTGAATAATACAGTTTCTGAAGCTGTGCTATCCACTGTATATTTCCTAGCCCAATAATAAACCAAACTGATACTCTGCTGAATGGTTAACCTACGTGAATAGAACTATGTGTTTCTTACCGTTGTTCTTTTGCGACATTTGATATAATGTAATTGGAATGGGCAGTCAATATCACTTGTTTTGGCGCACAATTTGACACACGGCTCCCTCTTACAATCGACGATATTGCTAATGTCATGAGTTGTCAGCAGCAGGTATTCCAAAAATGACTGTAAAGAATCTTGCATAGTGCTCAATCTTTTAATTAACTGACATTAGGAGAAAGTAGTCCGTCGCTCGTGGTCTCTTGGTAGCGTTCTCGCTTCCCGATTCCCGGCAGGGTCAGAGAATTACACCTGCCCCGAGATGACTGGGTGTGGTTGTGCCGTCTTCATCATCATCATTTATCCCCATTACGGTCGTAAGACGGCAACGGCAACTACCTCCTTTAGGACCATGCCTAATACGGCGGTGCTGGTCTGTCGCACCGTTTCCCTATGCTCTGTCAAGAAGCATGGACTTTATTTCCATTCCATCCGAAAGTAATACAAGTCGAAACGATATCGGCTTCGGCCATCTCTATAAGATTACCTTCATCAGAATTCCAGTTATGAATCAAAGTGAATCAGAAAAAGTCGTAAAAGCGCTTGCAATATACTTGTATATATTTTCTTTGGAACGCTACTGCAACGCTCCCAGGCGACTGGCATGTATAAAGATATTCAACATCTGGCGCTGTGATAGTTCCACGTTCGTTACGTGAAGCTTGCAAGTCATTTTGGAGATTACCGATTCCTCCAACGAAACTGAACCTGCGTTTCCTTTCCTGCAACTCCTTTATGCAATCCATCAGCCGGAGGTGTCTGGTATTTTGTTTACAGTGATTTATCGCCAACAGTGTACTTGAACAGTAATGGGTTTCCTCGACTCTTTATGCACAGTATGTTACACTTATGCTCGTTCAGGTTAAAATGACTGGCATTGCACCAAGTGGGATTAGCCGAGCGGTCTAAGGCGCTGCAATGATGGACTGTGCGGCTGGTCCCGGCGGAGGTTCGAGTCCTCCCTCGGGGTTGGTTGTGTGTGTTTGTCCATAGGATAATTTAGGTTAAGTAGTGTGTAAGCTTTGGGACTGATGACCTTAGCAGTTAAGTCCCATAAGGTTTCACACACATTTGAACATTTTTTGACTGGCGTTGCAGCCTTCCTACAGACAACGCTATCGTCCACAGTCATTCTTTAGAAGCTTAATGCTATCGACTATACGATTTATGCAGTGTTATTCAGCTGAGCTTCTCGCCTGAGATGTCGCTTGAACTGTTTAAGATTTCGTAATTTTGGTTGCACTCGATATTAATTTCTGCTGCAGGTCTCGAAGGTCTAAAAGAGACGAATACAATGACTTTTCATTCTCTAAAACTCGATCACCTAGTTTAAGAGAAATTGCAATATTTAGAACATATTGTCACATAGAAGAAGGTGTAATTAGATGAATGACGAACACTAACTTCACTTACGAAGGTTTATTCAGCACTTGCACATTCAAGAGCAGTACAGTGATTCATGACATTTGTGGATACTTCTAGAATGTACTCGAACCGAAAATAGAAATTAAAATTCTACAGTTTAGATGAGTTTCGAGCTCACGACACTACAGGCAACAGTTTAGTATCATAACCACTACACCACGGTGTTACTCAGCTTCTTCTGCGACATTGCTCTCTCGTTAAGTGAACAGCGTCTCGGTGTTACGTCGTTCTAGTCTGGGAAGGAGTCATCGGTCCTGCATACTCCGACTCCCGATGACTGATGCTTGCCTTGGCGGCGATCTTCTTAGAACTTCTTTTGCCGCTACGCTCTTCGTCACCATTCCGCTTGTTGCCTGTCGCTGGAGCTTCGAATTTACCCTGGTTGCAGGATTCTTTGAACAAGATCCTGAACGTCGGCTTTCCACGCCAGTTTACTACCTATCTGAACACCTAGAAATTTGAACTGCTGAGTTTCACTAATCGTATACCCATTCTGTGAAATTATAACTTCATGTTTTGTTGAATTGTGTGTCAGAAATTGTAAAAACTGAGTCTTACCGTGATTTAGCTTTAGTTTATTTTCTACAATCCATGAACTTAGGTCATGAATTGCACTATTTGAAACCGAATCAATGTTGCACACAACATCCTTTACTACCAAGCTAGTGACATCATCAAACAGACATATTTTACAGTTAACTGTAATACTTCTATTTCTATATATAAGGAATATGAGTGGCCCCAAAACTGATCCCTAGGGCACCCCCTACTTGACTGTACTCCACTCGGACCCCACATCAAAGACATTCTCAACAGTGTGAATAATGACCCTTTGCTGTCCGCTGCGAAAGTGAGAGGTGAAGCAATTGTGAGCTACTCTCCGTATTCCGTAATGGTCCAACTTCTGGAGCAATATTTGTGATCAACACAATCAAACGCCTCAGTTGAATCAAAAAATATGCCTAGGGTTCGAAACCTTTTGTTTAACCAATCCAGTACCTCACACAGAAAAGAGAATACAGCATTTTTAGTTATGTACGAACGCATGCATGCATATCCGTTAATAAAACATTCTCGGGTTTCAAGCCGCATCAAGTGGTTTTCTGGCCACGAGCTTACGGCAGATATCTCCTCTGCCATTGTCAAGTGGGTGACTGTCGTGTGGTTGTCATTGCCGTGCGTGCTTCCACAGCCGCGCCGTCGCCGTGACGTCACTGGTGCTCGGTCCCGCACCACACATGGCAATGTTTTGCCGCGCGACCGCCGGGCCCACTTGAACTCCCTCACCAGCGGATTCTACGCTGTACTCAGCTGCAATCCACCGTCTCTATTGGAGGTGTTGTCAGAAATTCTAATCTCTATGGCATCGTTTATCACGCTATCCCAGAAGCCATTAGCCCGTGTAATGATAGAGTGACGTCACGAGCGACGGCACGGGTATATGAGCACGGCAATCATCCACTTGACAATGGCAGAGGAAATCTCTGTCGAAAGCTCGTGGGCAGTAAACCACGTGACGCGGCTTGAAACCCTAGGGTGTTTTATTATCATTTTTAGTTGTTAAACGACTTCTAACGCCGAACTGTACATTTGATAGCAAATTGTGTGATATAAAATGATCAATTATCCTTATATACACAGCCTTTTCAATAACTTTAGCAAGCATTGATGGCATAGAAATAGGTCTTGAACTGTCTGCATTATCCGTTTCTCCCTTTTTATAAAGCGGCTTTACTATTGAGTACTTTAATCGTACAGGAAACTGACCATTTCTAAAGGAATAGTTACAAATAGGGCTAAATACAGGGCTAACATGTGCAGCACAGTACTTTAATATTCTTCTAGGCACTCCATCAGTTCCATGAGAGTCCTTTGTCTTCAGTGATTTAATTATTGACTCAATCTCCCCCTAGTCTGTATCACAGAGGAGTAATTCAGACATCAATCTCGGAAAGGCATTTGACAAGAGAGTTATATGGTTCCCAGTAGAAACTAAATTTTTATTTTATTCACCATCAATGCTCAGAAAATGATTGTTAAATTCTGTACATATAACTGATTTATCAGTAACAGAAATATTTTTACTACGAGCTGACTTTATACCGTCGACATTGTGCTGCTGACCAGACACTTCGTTCACATCTGACCATGTGGTTTTAATCTTATCCTGTGAATTAGCTATTATATTTGAATACCACATACTCTTTGCCTTCCCAATAACATTTTTAAGCTCCTTACAATACTCTTTGTAATGGGCTACTGTAGCTTGATTGTGACTACTTCTAATATTTTGATATATTCCCGCTTTGTCCTACATGATATCCTTATCCCACTAGTCAGCCACCAGGGATGCCTATTACTGCTAGTACCCCATTTAGAACGGAATTATAGTAGTTAGCAGAGATTAAGAGGTACGTACACACTGGATAGTTATCGTAGATGGCTGCACGAAAGCAGTCTACGGACTGAAGGCTGCAACAACAATATACCGAGAAGCAGTCGCCAGTTTTGCCACACTTCTTCCATGAACAGTTTCAAATAGTGGTAGATGTTTTTCTGTGATTTTACTTATGCTATCTTACCAAAAGTATCCGGACACCTATTAATGCATGTTAATATGGGTTGTGTCCACCCTTCGTCGTTTTGGCGGCTTGAACTCTGCTGGTAGCACTTCCATTGAGGTGTCTGAAAGTCTTTGAGCGAATGGCAGCCCAATCATCCCCAGAAACGAAACCAGAGAAGATACTGATGTTGAACGCTCGTTTTTGGTGTGAGGTTGTCATTCTAACTCATTCCAAAGGTATTTCACTATGTTCAAGACTCTGAACCCGTCAGTCCATTTCTGGAATGTTGTGGTACACAAAACATTGTCTCGCAGATGATGGCTTATGACAGGCCGCAGTGTCGTACTGTTGTAGACAATCATCATCTCCGAACAGTTCCTCTACTGTAGGAACTACCTAACGCCGTAAAATGGATTCATATGTTTCCGCATTTTGCGTTTTCTTGAGCACAACAGTGGAATCAAACCTAATCACAAAAAAGACACTGACATACCGTATCTTCCGTAATTCACTGCCTGCGCTTCACATAATGGTACGCAGCGTTCTTCAGCCTTTCTCCAAACTCAAACTCTTCCATCGGATTGCCACAGGATATAGCGTGAGATTTCACTCTAAATCACTCGTTTTCTGTCATACACCGCCCACTGGAGTCGCCCATTACGCAACTCCGAATTTCACTTAGCACTGATTACGGAAATGTACCGCCTACCATGAGCTGCTCGTCTTTCGTACCCTAGTCTTTTGACTCTTAAGCCAGTCATCATGCTAGCTGGACTGATGGTCGCCCATGGGAGCCTTGATTCAACCATATTCCTCAATTCTCGACGGTATTTGTCTGTCACTCATAATCAGTCTCCTCCTAGTCTTGATTTTAAATGACAGAGGCTCTCGCCTAACAGGTCGACAACCCTTCGGCCACCTTCACAACGAGTGCAGCCACCACTACCCCTGCACACTTCAGCACCAAAAGTACGACCCAGCGCCGAGGAGACCAGCCACTAGGAGGCGCAGTTGGCGCCAGCTGAGATTGCCGCCAACAGGGAACCTACTTGAGTCCTTGCGCGACAGGGAAATACAATGAAGAGAGAAGGAAACTGGTACATCTGCCTAATATCGTGTAGGGTGCCGCGAGCATGCAGAAGTGCCGCAACATGACGTAGCATGGAGTCGAGTAAAGTCTGGAGTAGTGCTGGAGGGAACTGACACCCTGAATCCTGCACGGCTGTCCATAAACCCGTAAGAGCACGTTCTGAACAGCACGTTGCAAGGCATGCCAGATATGCTCAATAATGTTCACGTCTGGGGAGTTTGGTAGCCAGCGGAAGTGTTTAAACTCAGAAGAGAGTTCCTGGAGCCATTCTGTAGCAATTCTGGACTTTTGGAGTGTTTCACTGTCCTGCTGGAATTGCCCACGTCCATCGGAATGCACAATGGACATGAATGGATGCAGGTGATCAGACAGGATGCTTACGTATGTATCACCTGTCAGAATCGTAACTAGACGTATCAGGGGTCCCATTTCAGTCCAACTGAACATGCCCCACACCATTACAGAGCTTCCACCAGCTTGAACAGTCCCCTGCTGACATGGAGGGTCCATGGCTTCATGAGGTAGTCTCCATACCCGGTCACGCCCACCCGCTCGATGCAATTTGAAACGAGACTCGTCCGACCAGGCAACATGTTTCCAGTCATCAACAGTCCAATGTCGGTGTTGACGGGCCCAGGCGAGGCGTAAAGCTTTGTATGGTGCAGTCGTCAAGAGTACACGGGTGGGCCTACGGCTCCGAAAGCCCATATCGATGATGTTTCGTTGAATGCCTCGCACGCTGACACTTTCTGATGGCCCAGGATTGAAATCTTCTGCAATATGCAGAAGGGTTCCACTTCTGTCATGTTGAACGTTTCTCTTCAGTTGTCGTTGGTCCCGTTCTTGCAGGAACTTTTTCTGGCCGTAGCGATGTTGGTGATATTACGTTTTACCGTAATCCTCATATTCACGGTACACTCGTTAAATTGTCGTACGGGAAAAACAGCCACCACCCACTTCATTGCTACCGAGGAAATGTTGTGTTCCATGACTCGTGCGCCAACTATAACACCACGTTCACACTCACTTAACTCCTGGTAACCTGCCATTGTAGCAGCAGTAACCGATCTAACAACTGATCCAGACACTTGTTGTCTTATATAGGCGTTGCCGACCGCAGCGCAGTATTGTGCCTGTTTACATACCTCTGTATTTCAAAACGTATGCCTATACCAGTTTCTTTGGCGCTTGAGTGTAGTTCCAAAAATATCCCACCGCAGATAGACATACGAGTTGTGGCTGTAAGATAACGGAACTGATGCTGTCACGTAATAAGTGCGCATGCGCCAAAGACGAACGATCAACAGCTGTGATACGTCAGGTCTTCTCGGTCGGATGTGACTTCTCTGGTGTGTGTAGACAAATCAGTGTGACCGTGGCCTTCGTATGTGTAAGAGCCGTTATTTTGTTTTTTCCGAAAAATTATAACTGTAATAATTGAGCAACGAATTGTCGCGATGTTCCACACTTAACTTGGAAAAACTGATACCGAAACCTATTTCTTACCAAACGAAGTCCATGGCGAAGACTGTTTATGACATACAGAAGTTTTTCATCGGTTTAATCTTCTTCCAGATGGCTAAGAAGACGTTGAGGGTGACCCACTCTCGGCACGTCCTTCAACAGAAAACTGGTGAAAGTATCTATAAGTAGGTAATCTGATTCGATCAGACCGTCGGTTGAGTATTTAAGAGATTGCTGAAAGAGTAGTAGTTGAAAAAGAACGCGTAAGGCAAAATTATATGTAACAATTTAAATCTGAGGAAAGAAAAGTATCTGCGAAACTGGTGCCGAAAGTTCTCGCGATGCAACGAAAAGAAAAAAATTTGCACTGACACTTTCAATACCACTGAGAATGATTCTACTATCTTGGGAAAGTGATAAAATGTGACGAATCTTGATTTTTGACTTGTGATCCAGAAACTAAGCACCAATCCATGCACTAGATAGGACTTCGACGAGAGCGAATAGCTCGAATGAGCAAACCTAGATACAAATCTCTGATGACTGTTTCTCGGTATCCATGGAATATTGCGTATCTTCGCTGGGTTTCTGAGGGTCAAACTATTAATCAAAGCTACTGGCTTGTGGTGCTTGCTCAAATCGATGAAGAAATAAGAAAAGGCCCGAACTGTGGGAAGACAAGTCTTGGATTCTGCATCAAGACAACGCGGTGGCACAGTCTGCACTGTCTGTTAAGAAGTTTTTACCGAAGTACAGCATCCCTGTGTTAGACCACGCACTTTATTCGCCTGACGTGTACCATGCGACTTTTATCTATTGTCCCAAGATCAAATCTGCATTAAAAAGGAACAAAATTTCTGTCCGTTGAAGCAGTGAAAGGAAAGGCGGCACGCGGTCTTCCATCTCTGTTGTCGTCAATAGGAGATTCCCATGGAGCATTGTAGGGGTAGAGGAGTATAGTGAGGCTGGCAGTAACTAAATATGTTGTACAGCAATAATCCCGCTATTTTATAATCACACCGCGTATATGCCGGCGCCAGCACAGAAAGATGTAATCAGTCTACGAGAGCCTCTCCTAGTCCAAGCGAAGGGTACTACTGACCCCCTCAAATAGGGCTGCTCTCGAAGTCCATCGTTAGAGACAAACGCTGCTGACAGAAGTCATCATTTCTTCTCCCAGACTCTCACGCCGGCTGATATCCGGGAACGTTAGCAGCACATTAATAACATTACTCTGAAATGGATGTCCTGACTGTCGGTCCCAAACTCTAAGTGATAGCGCACGGAACCTTACGCAGAACACTTGCCATCCTCGGACTCAGACTTACAGGCCACGAAATTAGCATCCATCCATCGATCATTGCCGAACTTAGTGTCCAGCAAGTGCTCATTTCCGATGTGTCTTCAGGCAGCTTTTATCCGCGAACGGAGCATTCCGCCAGTGCTTTCACGGTGAACATAATCTCCGACAAATGACCTCTGCGCTTAGTGCTAGTCTAATCTCAACTGTTATCCTCAGCTTTTTCACTGTCTGTGCCAGTACTTTTGTATCTATTGTGTTACTCTTGTTATTGTATTCTTAACCATTATTTCCACACCGTCAAAGCAGAATTTTTGTTCAATAAACTTGTTGCACCCTTGATATTGTTTTCTTTTGTCACGGAGTGCGACACTACAGGTTTAACTATGGTTGTTCCTTCGGGTTACCACTTAACAATAACATCAGCAACAGCCGATTTGAGCAGCTTTAGAAGGGTTTTTCTCAGATCGATTTGTTACTCAGAAGATATACTCGTACAATGAGCATTCTATGTTCGAGGTCACTGAGCTCTCCTAACCGACCAATTCCTGCTTTGCTGTTTCTGTAATGACAACACAATACTGCCGCCTCTTATACTACCGGGTCCGCCTATTGTGACATCTAGTGATCAGTTCTGTAACGTAAGGGTTCTCGATACTTTTGATCAGAAAGTGTCTTTGCGTTTCTCAGTGATACAGATAACCGTACAGTTGGCCCAACAGTAACGGAGAGTTACCGGTGGTGAGGCCAAGACATCCAGTGGTTCCTGAAGAGAGATAGCAGCCTTTTCAATAGTTTGAGTGTCAACAGACTGGATAACTGACTGATTTAGCCTTGTAACATTAGCCATGCTATGGTGGTTGCCTGAAACCAAAGGGAAACTACAGCTGTTATTTTCCCAATAGCATGCAGCTCTACTGTATGGATAATTGATAGTAACATCCTTTTGCGTAAAATATATCTGACGTAAAATAGTATTCATCTGAATCTGCGAGCGGAGACTACTTGGGAGAATGTCACCAGCAGGAGAAACTAAACTAACTTTCTACAGGTCGGACATGGAATATTAACTCCCTTAATCGGACAGGTAGGTTTGAGAAGTTAAAAAGGATTATTGATAGGTCGAAGTTAGATATAGAGGGACTTAACGAAGTGCGGATGCTGGAAGAACAGGTCTTTTGGTCGTGTGAGTTGTTGTTGTTGTGGTCTTGAGTCCTGAGACTGGTTTGATGCAGCTCTCCATGCTACTCTATCCTGTGCAAGCTTCTTCATCTCCCAGTACCTACTGCAGCCTACATCCTTCTGAATCTGCTTAGTGTATTCATCTCTTCGTCTCCCTCTACGATGTTTACCCTCCACGCTGCCCTCCAATACTAAATTGGTGATCCCTCGATGTCTCAGAACATGTCCTACCAACCGATCCCTTCTTCTAGTCAAGTTGTGCCACAAGCTCCTCTTCTCCCCAGTTCTTTTCAATAACTCCTCATTAGTTATGTGATCTACCCATCTAATCTTCAGCATTCTTCTGTAGCACCACATTTCGAAAGCTTCTATTCTCTTCTTGTCTAAACTATTTATCGTCCACGTTTAACTTCCATACATGGCTACACTCTAAATTCAAAATCAGGAAATGCAGGAGTTGCTCGGAGTAGGTCTAATAATGAATAAGAAAACAGAAAAGTGGGTAAGTTGCCATGAACTGCTTAGTGGACGCTTCATCGTAGCCAATGCAGACATGACGCCAACACCTACAACGGTAGTACAAGTTTATATTCCCACTAGCTGCACAGACGATGAGACTGAAAGAGTGTATGATGAGATAAAAAATTATTCAGATTGTTAATGGAGACGAAAATGCAATTGTAACGGTTGACTGGAATTTGATAGTAGGAAAAGACAGTGAAAAAAAATCGATGGTGAATGAGGGCTGAAGGCAGGGGGAGGCGGAGGGAAAGAAATGAAAGAGGATGTCCCCTTGTACATTTCTGCACATGGTATATAATTCAATCGTCGCTAACACTTGGTTTTCGAATCATACAAGAAAGGACTGTTAGTCGAAGACACCTATAGACACTGCAGGATATCAGGCTGGAAAGTTAGAAATTTTGAAAGGAGATTGTAAACTGCGAAACACTTCCAGGGCCAGATGTGGACACTGACGTAAATTACTGGTATGAACTGCAGATTAAAACCGAAGAGATTGCAAAAACTTAGGAAATTAAGGAGATGGGACTGTATAGGTTGAAAGAACCAGAGGTTTGAGAGGTACAAAGGGAGCACTAGGCAACACTTGACTGAAACAGAAGATCTTTAATTAATTGTCGACAGGAGAATATATATAATGTAGCGAAGGAAGAAGGCAAAGGGAATGTAGACATCTAAAAAATGAGATTGAACGGAAGTGCAAACGGTTTAGCAGTAATGACAAGAGGACAAAGCAAGGCTGTGGAAGCATGCTCATCTCTACAGGAAAGATGAACGCCGCCTAGAAGAAAATTTAAGAGACGATTCAAGAAAAGAAAAACACCTGTATTAATATCAAGAGTTCAGATGGCAAGCTGAGACTAAACAAAGAAGACAGTATCATGGAAAAGAAAGAGGAAGTGAATGAAGATGAGATGGGAGATATGTTACTGCGAGAAGAACGTGACAGAACACTAAATGCCATAAGTTGATATATGGCTCCTGGTGTAGACGACTATCCTTCAGAATGACAAAACTACTCCACCTAGTTTGCGGGACATAAGAGCAAAATACCCTCGACTTCAAGATTTATGCACGCTTATAATTCCAATTCCAACGAAAGCAGGTGCTGATAAGTGTGATTATTACCGAACCATCAGTTTAATAAGTCATTGTTCCAAAATACTGACACGAATTATTTACGGAAGAATGGAGAATGGAAAAACTGGTAGAAGCTGATCTCAGGAAAGATCAGTTTGGGTTCCTGAGAAATTAAGTAACACGCAATGCAAATCTACACTCCTGGAAATGGAAAAAAGAACACATTGACACCGGTGTGTCAGACCCTCCGTACTTGCTCCGGACACTGCGAGAGGGCTGTACAAGCAATGATCACACGCACGGCACAGCGGACACACCAGGAACCACGGTGTTGGCCGTCGAATGGCGCTAGCTGCGCAGCATTTGTGTACCACCGCCGTCAGTGTCAGCCAGTTTGCCGTGGCATACGGAGCTCCATCGCAGTCTTTAACATTGGTAGCATGCCGCGACAGCGTGGACGTGAACCGTATGTACAGTTGACGGACTTTGAGCGAGGGCATATAGTGGGCATGCGGGAGGCCGGGTGGACGTACCACCGAATTGCTCAACACGTGGGGCGTGAGGTCTCCACAGTACATCGATGTTGTCGCCAGTGGTCGGCGGAAGGTGCACGTGCCCGTCGACCTGGGACCGGACCGCAGCGACGCACGCCAAGACCGTAGGATCCTACGCAGTGCCGTAGGGGACCGCACCGCCACTTCCTAGCAAATTAGGGACACTGTTGCTCCTGGGGTATCGGCGAGGACCATTCGCAACCGTCTCCATGAAGCTGGGCTACGGTCCCGCACACCGTTAGGCCGTCTTCCGCTCACGCCCCCACATCGTGCAGCCCGCCTCCAGTGGTGTCGCGACAGGCGTGAATGGAGGGACGAATGGAGACGTGTCGTCTTCAGCGATGAGAGTCGCTTCTGCCTTGGTGCCAATGATGGTCGTATGCGTGTTTGGCGCCGTGCAGGTGAGCGCCACAATCAGGACTGCATACGACCGAGGCACACAGGGCCAACACCCGGCATCATGGTGTGGGGAGCGATCTCCTACACTGGCCGTACACACTGGTGATCGTCGAGGGGACACTGAATAGTGCACGGTACATCCAAACCGTCATCAAACCCATCGTTCTACCATTCTTAGACCGGCAAGGGAACTTGCTGTTCCAACAGGACAATGCACGTCCGCATGTATCCCGTGCCACCCAACGTGCTCTAGAAGGTGTAAGTCAACTACCCTGGCCAGCAAGATCTCCGGATCTGTCCCCCATTGAGCATGTTTGGGACTGGATGAAGCGTCGTCTCACGCGTTCTGCACGTCCAGCACGAACGCTGGTCCAACTGAGGCACCAGGTGGAAATGGCATGGCAAGCCGTTCCACAGGACTACATCCAGCATCTCTACGATCGTCTCCATGGGAGAATAGCAGCCTGCATTGCTGCGAAAGGTGTATATACACTGTACTAGTGCTGACATTGTGCATGCTCTGTTGCCTGTGTCTATGTGCCTGTGGTTCTGTCAGTGTGATCATGTGATGTATCTGACCCCAGGAATGTGTCAATAAAGTTTCCCCATCCTGGGACAATGAATTCACGGTGTTCTTATTTCAATTTCCAGGAGTGTATATTCATACTTTTTGTAGATTTAAAGAAAGCTTTTGACAATGTTGACTGTAATACTCTCTTTGAAATTCTGAATATGACAGGGATAAGATACAGGGAGTGAAATAATTTTTACAACTTGTAAGAAACCAGACTGC
Source organism: Schistocerca piceifrons (assembly GCF_021461385.2). NCBI lineage: Eukaryota > Metazoa > Arthropoda > Insecta > Orthoptera > Acrididae > Schistocerca > Schistocerca piceifrons. The sequence goes on along the minus strand of NC_060138.1, from coordinate 407,271,113 downwards.
AGCAATAAGAGTCGAAGGATACGAATGGGTGCAGTTTTTTGAGAACGGAGTAAGACAGAGTTGTAGCCTATCCCCAATATAATTAAACGTGTACGCTGAGCAAACTTTGAAGGAAAACAAGGAGAAATTAGGAAAGTAAATGAAAGTGCAGGGAGAAAAATAGAAGTTTGCTGATGAGACTGCACTTCTGTTGGAGACAGCAAAGGACTTGAAGGAGCAGTTGAACGGAATGGATAGTATCTTGACAAGAGGTTGTAAGATGAAAATCAACAATACAAGATGAACACCAACCAAAACAAATCAGGGGTAGAAGAATGTAATCGAATTAAATCAGGCGATGCTGAAGGGCTTAGGAAACGATACGAAGGAGTAGATGAGTTTTTTTGTTTGAGCAGAACAGTAACTGATTATTATGGAAGAGGAGAAGATAAAATGCAGACTAACAATAGCAAGGAAAGCGTTTCTAAAAAAGAGAAAATTGTTGAGATATATTGTAATTTAAAACTAGAAAGTCTTTCCGAAGGTGTATGGAGTGTAGAACTGTATCTAAGTGGATTTTGGATGATGAGCAGTCTAGACAAGAAAAGAATAGAGGATTTTGGAGTGTGGCGCCACAGAAGAATGCTGAAGATGAGATGAGTTGTTCGAATAAGTAATGAGTAGGTACTGATTCGAAATGGAGAAAAAAGAAATTTATGGCACGATTTGACTGAAAGAAGAAGTTAGTTGAGGCACACATTCTGAAGCATCAAAGTATTGTTTGTTTGGTAATGGTGGAGTGAAGTGTGGGGGTAATTGTAGAGGGGACACAGCTTGAATAAAGGAGGCAAGTTCAAGTGAATGTAGATTACAGAAGTTATTCAGAGACGAAGATGCTTGCATAGGACAGTCAGCTTCAAACGAATCTTCAGGCTGAATACCACCACAAAAACGCATTATTTACATTACCACTGTTGGGATCACGCTGCCAGCTGTCTAATGTGGACGGTGACGGTAAGAGCTCCTGGTTATATGTAGTGTGTAAAAGTCTTTTTCTTTATGCAGATGTTGTATAGAGAGTATATCACTTAAAAAGTAATAAGAGAAAGTTTAGTATACGACAGAAATTCGGATTCTCCTCCCACCCCGTGCATAGATAAGGAGAACAAGTCAGATACACTCGGGCACAGATACACATTCTGGGCACAGGTTGCTCCTGTGCGAATTACTGCCGTAGCTGTAAGCATTTCACGAGTAGCCGGCCGCTAAAACGAGTAGGCTGCTCTTCACCGCCTCCCGGCTTTGCTAACCAGTCTCTCGCTGGTCGTTGAAGCCGAGGCCCAAGGGAAAGACAGACCCCAGCGCGTACATCACAGTACATGACAATGCAGGCCTCATGAGAGCCAGCAGCTGTCCCCGGCGGGGGGCGAGTAACTATTTCAGACGAGTTTAATAATTGTTATCTACGCATTTAAATGAACACAACAAAAATCTTTAGTGGGTACCTTTTCACTGACACACTAATTTCCCATGGGCCCTGCATGGAGACGAGAGTTCGCAAAGTGTGGCGGACAAAGTGACTAATGTGACGCCCAAATTAATTGCGGGACCTGTATTTTTCGTGGGCCCCATTTGAATCCTTTAGTTACACGAAACTGATCAGTAGAGTTATGGACTATGCCTGTGCTACGTTTGTGATAGAAATTGGTCTCTGGAGTGTTTAATACGCTTCACACGACTTTGCTACGCTGTGGACTTGTTTTTGGTTAGCCATAAATTTCATGAACTTTGTCGTCATTGACTTTAGGAACAGCCTATTTTTCTAGCGGTCTCTGCATTAGCGCATATGCACATCAGGACAGAGAAGTATATGGAAAGAAGTTATGAGTGGAATGCGTAGTGGATAGGAGGTATTGCAGCTAAGAATGAGTTGGAACCTTCATTTGGGATGAGAAATGTATAGTAGGTTGGACGCATGCTATCACCAAGCAAGTTTCCACGGCCTAGAACAGGAGAGGCAATGCGTGGCTCGCTAGACATTCCCCTCCAGCCAGTGCTTCCCCCTCCAGCTGAACTTGTGCGGCGGTGTCACAAAGTGTGATCTCAAGATTATGGCAACGATTCTAGAAGACAGGAAACGTGTCCATGTGCTACAATACGGGACGTCCACAATGTACAACACCACAAGAAGACTGATATCTCACCATCAGTACCCGCAGACGGCCGCGGAGTCCGCAGGTAGCCTTTCTCGGGACGTTACTGCAGCCACTGGAACAGTTGTCTCCGCACACACAGTCTACAGGCGACTGAACACATATGCTTTATGAGCCCGGAGACCTGCAAGGTGCATTCCACTGACCCCTGGTCACAGGAGAGCCTGTAAAGCCTGGTGTCAAGAACACAGTAATGGTCATTGGAACAGTGGTCCCAGGTTACGTTCACGGACGAGGCCAGGTATAACCTGAACAGTGATTCTTGCCGGGTTTCCATCTGGCGTGAACCAGGAACCAGATACCAATCCCTTCATGTCCTTAGAGGGACCTGTATGGAGGTTGGTGTCTGGTGGTGTGGGGTGGGATTATGATTGGCGCACGAACACCCCTGCATGTCATTGACAGAGGAACTGTAACATGTCAGGTGTATCGGGACGCCATTTTGCACCAGTATGTCAGCCTTTTCAGGGGTGCAGTGGGTCCCAACTTCCTCCTGATGGAAGATAACGCACGGCCCCACCGACCTGCCATCGTGGAGGATGCGCTGAACCGCCGATCCTGTCGCAGCAATTCAGCAACGATGTCTGCAGCAGGGGAAAGAAAGTCAATCTGCAACCAACAGGCTTCACAACAGCCTAACCGTGTACCCAATATCGACGGTCCGCCGCAGATCAAATTATAAGTTTTTTTCCCAGTTACTTGAAAAATCCATAAAGAAAACATTAAGCTGTAGCAGATTCAACCTAGAAGATAAGGATAGACGCAGCAAAATTCACCAGTCCCTGTTGTAGAAAAGTTTTATCGTAAACAATTTTTTGACAGTTCAACAAAGTCACAGAGGTTTTATATGTTCGTTGTGCGGTCTGACACTCCTTGATATCTTTGCCAGAATAAATTGAAATTCTCCTAATTTTTCCTTAAATAATTAATTAATGTCACTAAAGAATTAATCTTTTTCTCATATAACGAAATATTCCACATTAAAACCTATCTTCTTGACCACAATCGCCGATAAAGTTTTAAAACAGAATTTTAGTACACTTCACAGTATCGATTGATTTCAAAATATCAATATGTGTCGACTTCTCATTAATAAAACTTTAAACTAGTTAATTATTGAAGATCGTCCACACTCCTGATAAAATTCTGTCAGTATCTCTTCAAGAAATCTGAATTTTTTTGTAAAATTTTCAAATTTCACACAAAAGTAATATTTAAAATGTTTGTCGTACAAAAGAGTCAACTGACTGTTTTGCGGCCGGCGTGGCCGAGCGGTTCTAGGCGCTTCAGTCTGGAACCGCGCTTCCGCTACGCTCGCAGGTTCGAATCCTGCCTCGGACATGGACGTGTGTGATGTCCTTAGGTTAGTTAGGTTTAAGTAGTTCTAAGTTCTAGGGGACTGATGACCTCAGATGTTAAATCCCATAGTGCTCAGAGCCATTTTTGAACCAACTGACTGTTTTAACTTCCAACCCGAAGTTATTTTTACAGTTGATAACCAATTGACATCCAACTACAAACTTTATCATTCCACCTTCAACATTGAACTCCCCTTTTCATTTATATATAAAAAAAAACATAAAACATATTTAATAATGTTTCAAAGGTTCTTCCAGCCGCCAGCCGTCGACTACGATGCAATAGTGGTTAGCTCTCGTCGTCCGCCGCGTATAGAGTCCCCACTGGATCATCTTGCTGCCGCGATCGACATGATAGAAAAGAAACAAAATCTTTTTAAATAACAAGTCTCCACTTAACATACTACAAATAAACAAATATATATATTAACATTTCTTACGCGATGTTTCATGACTAGACTTTGAAACACCACAAGGAATACCTTGTAGCACATGTGTTTCGGGACGGTTTTCTCAACTTATCACCAATACCGTGGACTTATAGAACTGTGTCGTGTGTGTTCCCTATGCTATTAGCGCCAGTTTTGTGTAGTGCCACGTTGTGTGGCATCACATTCTGTAATTATACTTAATTTATGAGCATGAGTGTACATTTGTTAGACTTATTTAAGTTGATCTTGAGAAGTTCTGCAGTTCGATTTCAGTTTGCGTGATAACGAAACGAAGTGTATGCTACGACGACTCATTGAGTCTCTATTACTCACAGAAAATTTAATGTCCTTAACTGAAAAACATGTGTTTTCACAGAAGTGTGTTGATCAGAAAAAAGGTTTCCTTTTTTGAGCGAAGTCTGTGGTTTTTGGGTGTAGATTTTAAGGCAAAAATAAAAAAGTCGGCATCTGTTTATGTTCTGGTTTCATGAATGGATGATTTCGGGTAATTTAAAACTTCTAGCGGAGGATTACTTCTAACACTTCCAAAACTAATTTTCATTGGTTTATTAAAGACCATAATATCTGACTCTATGCATTAAAAATCTTTAAAACGATTACTTTAGTAGTTGACCAATATCTGTTCGATCAGTAGTATCGTCCACAGACAAAACATAATACCAACAGTTTGCAAATTAAATCGTTTAGTTTCTTTTATTATGCTGTGTCCAATATCGAGAATTCACAGTGTTACACAACAAAGAAGCTGTTCTAAAGCGTACAGCGCCATCATTGTAACTAAACGCTTTTGCCATTTCTATTGCAGTTCGTTTCACTAGTAAGCCGCTGCTCAACCATATCTGAGCTGTTTCTCATTTTAGACATGCGACATACCATGCACTTAAACACTTTATCTTGAAGATTTTAGGTTTGAGCTAGTTCTTGTACCTCTTTTTTTAAGTTATTGACAAAAGGCCATCGCTCCTCAAAAGAGTAACGTACGTATATTGCTTCACGGAAAAAGATAAATGTCAACCAAGGTTCCTATCTTTGTTTTGACTTAAACACGTCGTCCATATTAAACGTGGAGATTTTCATCAAAACGGTGTACACAAAAGTACTTTATCTTCCACTCCGCATGTAAAGCACAGTTTTCAGCATTCTTTCGTTTCAAACCACGATAGGAAAATAGTCCCAGTAGTAACAGTATCAATAGCAGAACGATGGCCACGGTGACAACCTGAATGATAGTCCAAAATATTAAGGAAAGTAAATCTGAACAAAACTCGAAGAACAAGCGGACTAACGAAACAGCAGCGCATCTTCCAAGTCGAAGAGACGCTGCCCCACTCGAGTGCCGGTAAACAAATGAGCCAAAGGCTGCGGCCAGGCCGCGACCACATCGCCCCATTAGAGGGGCAGGTGTCACTTGAGGGGAGTACTTCGCAAACACTCTTTGGCAGGCCTGGTCTAGAATAAAGATGTGTTTAACCCTGGAATGCTACCCTAGAATTTTTGACGGTCACTGCTACCCATTCGTCGATTCGACGAGCACCACCACTTTTCACGTCTATAGTCACCAAAAACAGCAGTTTATGTAGATTTGAGCATCGGAATGTATGTAATACTCGTTTACAATCAATAACATATCAAAATTTCAAAATAATTATGGTTCAAACGAGGAATAATACGGGGATATAGGTAAAGAACTATTTCAGAAGTAGGTTTGGTTCGATGTTTATTAATATAAGAGCAAACAATTAATTTCCTTCTGTCTTTTGGGCAACAACACTTGAAAGTCTGTAAGAAAAGAACAATATAACTATGTAACAATAAGCATTACAATAGATTCCACCTGTAACAATCAGAGTAATACTGTAAGAATAAAAGTAACACATTACTATATAGAGATTTAGAAACAAAAAGTCTTCAGGGGCTCCTCACCATGCATGTTCATGAATTGAAGACTAGTAAATAAGTGATTTTGAACGTGTACTTTACGTACTACTACAGCCAATCAGTCTCGGTAAATTGAGCTCACAAAGAAGCCAAACAACCTCCACAAAGCATGTGTTTATGATCCCCACAAATATTTTTCTTGCACTTTTCGCATATTGATTATGTCGTTTTTTGTAAGGACAGTATGCACATATTTTTCTATCGCCATGAAGACGACAAGGTTGTTGGATAGGTTGTTGGTGGCTGTTATCAGCTGGTTGCATCACATTCAGGCATCTGGATATCATACTGTTGAACAATTGTGGGATTAGTTGTGTCAGTTGAATGTGTATCCAAGGCGACATCAATTCGTCAGCCAATGTCATGGCGAATGCAAACTTTGTAGGTGCTCTTTTGTTATTCGGAAAATTGCAACGCAGATGATATAGGAGTTGTGAATAGCTATGTTCATCATGTTATAGGAGAGGGAGAGGGGCCAACGTCTAGTTTTTCTACCACAATTCATATTACTGCACACTTGGTCCAAGGTATCGACTGCTCCTTTTGTAGAATTATAATTCGTTACAATTTTTCGTTTGCCAGTTTCTTCATTTATGCTGTTGTCGTAATGCATCGTATTGGTTTAAACGAAACTGTGGTGATGTCATCGGAAAACAAGAAGAAGCTTGAACCGGGGCCCCTATTCATGAACTTAGGATCTGTAAAATCCTTCGGTAGTTCTCGCTAATTTTACTTTATTGTCCGAAGCATAGTTATTCCATGACTGATGAATAAGGTCTTTGCAAGAGGTATGCTACTGAACCAGTTGTCACACGTCAGGTTACGGTTAGAATTGCTCAGAGGCTCCCCAAGTTTAGTAGTGATGAATTTGCTAAAGGACATTTCTCTTGGGAGCGTTGTTTTGCCGGCGTATGTTTCAGCACTGAACATGTAGCTTGTTGAATGTTTGCATATCATGAAAATTTTAACCCGGTACTTATTGGGTTTCGATGGAAGGTACATCTTGAAAGGACAACGGCCTCGAAATCCAACCAGCTGCTCGTCAATAGTAACATAAGGGCTTGGTCTGTAGTTGCTTTTACAATTTATAAGAAATGGGTCCCATATGGCAGACAAGAGGGCCAATCTATTTTTCACCTTTCTGCTCTCGTTTCTTTGTCATCGAATCTCAAGCAGTTTATGAGAAACTTGAATCTTAATGATGACACTGCGGCTCGATATCTTTCTCCGGACCTCGTTGTGTCAAACAGAACGTCAACTGACATGTGATTGTCCTTTTTAGCAGCACTCATCACAAGCAATCCAAACAGGGATTCGAATTCAGCACTTGTTACTTATTTTGTGAAGCTAGGCGAATCTTTGTATTGAGAACGATGTGTTCTTATTTCATCGTTGGTGTAAGTAATCATTGCGTCCAACATATTTGAAGTAAACAATAAATGAAAGCACTGACGTGGACTTTGTGCATTTTTCGCGTGACCTGCAGGGCCTGGAGTGAAGTGAATCACATTCCTCTTCTGTGTTTTTTCCTGTTGTTTGATAGGTGTTGTCTTCCAGCTGTAGCTACCACCTTTCCAGGTACTAAGAATTTCACTCTTCTCAGGTGTCACAAGAGGTGATGTAATGGTTCAGCTGTTACTTTCAGATACTCTTGTTTATGATGCCCTGTTTTTTTTTGTTTTTGTGCATGGATTCAGAAGTTGAGGTTGAGGCTTGAATGATGTGGTTTGCAATTTCCTGTTCCACGTGGTCGATGGGTCGACGATTGGTCTCATCTCCATCTGATTCTGAACACGAGGAAGGCTCATAGCTAGGGTCGGCCCCTTCTGACATGTTCATCTTCAGAGTCCTCTTCCTCCGGCGACAGCACGTCGCCCAAATCTTCTTCTAAAAGTGCTCTAACTTCGTCATCATCCAAGCATCTTCTACTCGAAGCCTTGTTCTACGGACGAAATGAAGAGTGTTGTTATTACTACCAAAATATGTGGCGAATTTACTAATGGAACTATACTACTTCTAGTAAATGTGCGCTGTTACTGCTACCCCTTAGTCATATCAACGAAAGAATTTTATTCTGTAGTGCTACCCATTAGTCGCTCTGACGAATATGGGTTTCTTCTCTTATTGCTATTCATTCGTCGTATCGACGAACCGACATCTAAACTATTGAAGGAAATTCACCAGGGGCTGTGTGCCGCCGACTGCTCGTGACAAGGTAACGTAGACTACTAATCACTCGAAGCATAGCTGAGCGCGCATGACGCTAGGCAGCGGTACTGTGGCTCAGTACAGTAAACATACTTGCATGTTCGTCGCATCGACGAAGGGTACCATTCCAGGGTTAAAAAGTCCTGGTAAGGGAAGAGAATCTATTGGCGGTGTAAGGAATGTGGAATGTGTCGATGTTTTCGAGGAAGCGGTCCAGGATTGTCGTGAAAGGAGATGACAATGACAAGTTGTGGTTGAAGTCTACGTGAAATGTTGGACAAACATAGATGTTCTAGGATGTGTGGGAACATTATTAATTTGTACAGGATATGGCAGGGAGAGAGTAACATTTTTCAGAAGAAGAGACGGTGTGTACGTCATTCAAAAACAGCTCTGTGTAACTTTTAGAAAGATGGGGGGTGGAAAATGTTAGTGTCCTGTATGTGAGTGGATGATGGTGTTGAAGATTTAGACTCGTGATGCCCTGGTTGGTATACAGGATGACTCGGCTGTCCTTATTGCTGGGTTTTATGCACACCTGGCTGGGCTGGGCTGTTTTGAGGGAAGAGACCAAACTGCTAGGTCATCGGTCTCATCGGTTTAGGGAAGGACGGGGAAGGAAGTCGGCCGTGCCCTTTCAAAGGAACCATCCCGGCATTTGCCTGGAGCGATTTAGGGAAATCACGGAAAACCTAAATCAGGATGGCCAGACGCGGGATTGAACCGTCGTCCTTCCGAATGCGAGTCCAGTGTGCTAACCACTGCACCATATGCACACCTCAACGCCTTTAAATACCATATGCAAGATTTTCATGTTATACCACTTACTACACGCAAACTTTTAGCCCGCTTCCCAGTAAAGAATTCAAGTACATTGAATTTCCTACAAAAACGTCCTGTTCATTTTTTCTGTAGAACTAATAGTTTGCGTGTAGCGAGAAATATAATACGAAAACATTATGCATGGTACTTAAAGGTGTTGCGGGTTGCATAAAATCCAGGAATAGGGACAACTGACTCTCACTCCATAGTGGGCATTCATTTGACTGTTTCTTATCTGTATCTTCCCTTTGTCTCTCGTATTTTCATAATTCAGCTTAGCTGTGTTTCATTAAATTGATGAGTTGACACCCAGTAAGTAAGTAATTTTCGATCAGTGAACCTGTATACATTGTGTGGTGTCACCGCCAGACACCACACTTGCTAGGTGGTAGCTTTAGTACATGTCGGATCCGCGTGTCGCCACTGTGTGATCGCAGACCGAGCGCCACCACAAGGCAGGTCTCGAGATACGATATAGCACTCGCCCAGTTGTACGGACGACATTGCTAGCGACAATACGGACGAAGCCTTCCTCTCATTTGCCGAGAGACAGTTAGAATAGCCTTCTGCTAAGTCCATGGCTACGACCTAGCAAGGCGCCATTAGCCTTACCTAGTTTGAGAGTTATCGTATAAATGTCTCAAGAAGAACGTTGTAAACCAACATAGAATAAAGTTAAGTATATTCCAAAGCTACGTATTTTCTTGATAGCAGTCATAACGTATCCTGTTCCAGACTTGACACCAGTCGGCGTGTGTGTACGCGTGCCTTTCGGCTCCCTTCTCAGTGTGGCGTAACTAGCTTGTTACGCCACAACACATTGAACTCTGGAATACGTAGTCGAGTAGAAAGGCAATTATTTGCAACGTTTGTGCAGCTGCACGTATTGCATGTAGTTGAAGCAAGATCGATTACCACAAGTTGAAGGATTATGAATATAAAGTAGTTATGCACACGAAAGTCCGTTTCAGTGCAATAATTCTGCATATATAGTCAACTCATAAATTTACTTTACTGTAATAGCAAATAAAGCAAATCAGACATTGTAGAATTACTTACAGATGCGACAGTGTTACATGCTGCTCTCAACACTATAAATCTCGATTACTCCAAGCGGCTGCCTAAGAGCAATGGAGGAATAGTGCTTTATTTTAATACATTAACTGTTTCAAAATGTAATGGTAGTTATGTCCTTGATATTACAATCATTATAGTTACCGCGATCATCAACCACGACACTGGACGACGAAAGAGTGGAGGAGTTAGATAGATTAAAGATTATGTAATCATTGTTTATAATTTATTATTTTCAAATCTTCAGGTGACTGTGAGTGATTTCTCGAATATTCAGTTCTAAAACTTTTCACATAAGTCTTATTTCATTGTTCCCGCCGATAGTGGTCTTTTGGATCTGGAAAGAAGTCAGAGACGTACATTTAACTTAACGGGAAAAGAGTGAAATGACATTACTTTAAAGAGCTAATTCTAGTTCTATATAATGCTAAAGTATTAAATTTAAGAGTTATGCGATTCTCTTCAGTGTAGTAGGAGAAATTACCCAAAAGAAAGTCGTTTAATTCACTCTTAAAACTCCGCAACATTATCTACATGACATTTTATGCTTTCTGGTAGGTCGTTAAATACATTTGTATCTCTTTTTTTGTACTAATGTTAACCGCTTGAATCCAACGCCGTCTTTCATCAACTCCGGTAATAATGACCTGCTCATTTCTATCGTACAGTCACAACTGGAGTATTCATTACCTGCTCAATAGTGTACCAAATATCGAGATATGAGCACCAGTTACCACTACCATCTCTTGAGGCAGCTATAGTTTAAGATTGTGAATTGCTCTTAAAGTAATTTTCTGCGTAATTCTGTGTGGAATGCTCTTGGATTTTTTATTATTTTTTGTCTTTGCAAGAGCCAGTAGTTTAATAACTTGAGTCAGCGACCGGTAAAAGAGTCCTAGCAGCATGCCAAATTTTGAGATACCAGTAGCAGTTATCAGCAGCGTCACTTGCAGCAATTTCAGTGTCAAGATAACAGATATTTCTGATAACTTTGCCAGTGATGGACGAAGACGTTCATCCCAGCCTATGTTCAAATTTTATAATTTCGACATAATGTTTTCAAATTCATTACCCTCTTCATCGTCATCATCATTATCATCATCATCATCATCATCATCACCACGACCATCATCATTACGACGTGCGTCTAGGTTGTTCTACATCCACATTTATACTCCGCAAGCCACCCAACGGTGTGCGGCGGAGGGCTCTTTACGTGCCACTGTCATCACCTCCCTTTACTGTTCCACTCGCGTATGGTTCGCAGGAAGCACTACTGCCGGAAAGCCTCCGTGCGCGCTCAAATCTCTCTAATTTTACATTCGTGATCTCCTCGGAAGGTATAAGTAGGATAAGCAATATATTCGATACCTCATTCAGAAACGCACCCTCTCGAAACCTGGACAGCAAGCTACACCACGATGCAGCGCGCCTCTCTATCTCCTCTGTCAACCCGACCTGGTACGGATCCCACACTGATGAGCAATACTCAAGTATAGGTCGAACGAGTGTTTTGTAAGCCACCTCCTTTGTTGATGGACTACATTTTCTAAGGACTCTCCCAATGAATCTCAACCTGGTACCCGTCTTACCAACAATTAATTTTATATGATCATTCCACTTCAAATCGGTCCGCACGCATACTGCTAGATATTTTACAGAACTAACTGCTACCAGTGTTTGTTCCGCTATCATATAATGATACAATAAAGGATCCTTCTTTCTATGTATTCGCAATACATTACATTTGTCTATGTTAAGGGTGAGTTGCCACTCCCTACACCAAGTGCCTACCCGCTGCAGATCTTCCTGCATATCGCTACAATTTTCTAATGCTCCAACTTCTCTGTATGCTACAGCATCACCCGCGAAAAGTCGCATGGAACTTCCGACACTATCTACTAGGTTATTGATATATATTGTGAAAAGCAATGGTCCCATAACACTCCCCTGTGGCACGCCAGAGGTTACTTTAACTTCTGTAGTTCGTCTCTCCATTGAGAACAACATGCTGTGTTCTGTTTGCTAAAAACTTTTCAATCCAGCCACACAGCTGGTCTGATATTCCGTAGGCTCTTGCTTTGTTTATCAGGCGACAGTGCGGAACTGTATCGAACGCCTTCCGGAAGTCAAGGAAAATGGCATCTACCTGGGAGCCTGTATCTAATATTTTCTGGGTCTCATGCACAAAAAAAGCAAGTTGGGTCTCACAATATCGCTGTTTCCGGAATTCATGTTGATTCCTACAGAGTAGATTGTGGGTTTCCAGAAACGACATGATACCCGAGCAAAAAACATGTTCTAAAATTCTACAACAGATCGACGTCAGAGGTATAGGTCTATGGTATTACGCATCTGCTCGACGACCCTTCTTGACGACTAGGACTACTTGTGCTGTTTTCCGATCATTTGGAACCTTCCGTTCCTCTAGAGACTTGTGGTTCACAGCTGTTAGAAGGGGGGCAAGTTCTTTCGCGTACTCTGTGTGTAGAATCGAATTGGTATCCCGTCAGGTCCAGTGGACTTTTCTCTGTTGAGTGATTCCAGTTGCTTTTCTATTCCTTGAACACTTATTTCGATGTCAGCCATTTTTTCGTTTGTGTGAGGATTTAGAGAAGGAACTGCAGTGCGGTCTTCCTCTGTGAAACAGCTTTGGAAAAAGGTGTTTAGTATTTCAGCTTTACGCGTGTCATCCTCTGTTTCAATGCCATTATCATCCCAGAGTGTCTGGATATGATGTTTCGATCCACTTACTGATTTAATGTCAGACCAAAACTTCCTAGGATTTTCTGTCAAGTCGGTACATAGAATTTTACTTTCGAATTCACTGAACGCTTCACGCATAGCCTTCCTTACGCTAACTTTGACATCGTTTAGCTTCTCTTTCTCTGAGAGGTTTTGGCTGCGTTTGAACTTGCAGTGAAGCTCTCTTGGCTTTCACAGTAGTTTCCTAACTTTGTTGTTGAACCACGGTGGGTTTTTCCCGTCGCTCACAGTTTTACTCGGCACGTACCTGTCTAAAACGCATTTCAAGGTAACGTACGCGAAATTCCTTTTGTATTACACAGATGGTAGTTTTTACACCGACAAAATTTCGGTGGTGGTTCCAGGTTATTTTCCAATTATTTTGTTATAAGCGACCCACGCTACCAGATAGTTCGTAGCAAAATAATTACATCTTGTTCGATTTTTGAAATAAAAAGTGCTTGCTCTATTATCCCGCGGTACGTGCTGGTGACGATTGTAACAGACATTTGCTGATGAATTGTTCGATATGCATATCGTGTAAGGTTTCACTAAGTGGATGAAGGAGCGGCACGATGACACTATGCTGAGACGTTCCGTCAGCAACGGCAAACACAGGGGAGTATTTTAGCATCTAAGGGGTGTTGCATTGCTCTGTGTTTTCTGTTGTACATTTTGGTGACTATGCATTACAGTTGTGAAAGTATTTCCCTGGAAATAATGGTAATTAGGTGAAAGACAAATAAATCGTAATTACAGACTTTACTCTTATACGTATCCTTGAAGAGCTTTAGGAAATTTAGTCGGTTCAGTTCCTAGTCACCCTAAATACTTGAAAACCGAACAAAGAAAAAATCCAAAAATGTTAGACGCTATAGGCAAATTACTGGTTATTCTGTAAATGCTCTACATACTTTTTGCATAGATCTGTTGTGATCTACCACTGCGATTGCCAGGGTTAAAGTCGGAATAAACACACACGAGGAAACACAAAAAGCGCGAACTGATTTGGATGAACAAACAGTAGAAACGTAAATGCTTTTCCTGAGGGTTCCACGACTACAGTTCCCCCACCAGGAACTGCTCAGATGGTCCACCCGGCCGGAATCGCTGGAGCCAGCTGTTCCTGAAACGATGGGCTTCAGTTAGTCACTATTTTTTACCAATGACACAGCTATATGAGTCTGATGTAAGCACGTGGTTTCTACCTTCCACTCGTGCGAACTCTTAACCCGGTCCTCTCCTACGCTTGGGAACTCTGAGCAGAGGCATTCAAGTATGAGGGGCCCATTACGGTGAAGGAGAAGTAACAACAAAGAGCCCCACGCACACCGAACACCGTACACGCGACAACTGTTAATATTATTTATGCCAAAAAAGCAAGGACACCTCGTTTGTTGCGAGAAACGTAGGAAGACGAACAGACTTGGGACAGTTCTGTGATGCTGTCGGTAATCCTTAAAGCAGAATTGGGTACTTGTCCCTACCTTGGGGGAAGATTCACTAGGGAGATTTTAGGCCATCAAACCCCACGTTTTCTTGAATAGGCACTTCCCATGGCTTCAGTCACAGGAGCGCCGAGTCTCTGAATTTCGATATTAGCTAGCTTCATATTCTATGGAACATTTTGCACGATATGATATGGAATGAGTCATTTTACATTCACGTCGCAAATTAATGGCTACAGGGTGAACATTTAGAAGATATTTTTACTAGAAAATATACAGATGTATATTAGTAATTCCTGCCATTGCAATAACAGATCTTCTTCCATCGAATAGAAGGAGCTGTCAAGGAGAAACTTTCTCAGTTTCTTTTCAAATAATATTTTTCTATCCGTCAGACATTTTATATCACTGGGTAAAGGATCCAAAATTTTATTTGCACCACTGTGCTCCCCTTTTTGTGCTAAAGACAGCTTTAATGTGGAGTAATGAATGTCATTTTTCCTTCCACTTTCGTAAGTATCTACATCATTGTTCCTTTCGAACTGCAATGAAATATTTACAACAAAGTTCATCAGGGAATACACCGTGAAGCAGTAGTCAGAATGACCAACTCCTTAAAAAAATGTCTACAAGATGGTCGTGGGTGAGATACCACAAATGATTCCCACAGCACATTTTTGAACAATGAAGAGTTTCTTACTTAAAGATGAGTTACCCGAGAACATTATTCCACACACGAAAAGTGTATCAGCTCACTAATTAATCTCTCCCCAGTATCTTCAATGGTGGTGCAAATGTGGCTCATGTAAGCTGTTTCAGCAGTCCTAAAATGTGCTTTTTCCATTTTAAATTCCCATCAGTATCGATATCTAAGAATTTTGAAGCTTTCACCTTATTTAATAGTTCCTCACCATGTGTTCCACGTATCATTCGTGTAATCCCCTAGATGTGCAAAACTAAATACGACGTGTCTTTAAAACTGAGAGTGAGACCATTTGCAAAAAAACGGCCAATAATAGTTTTAAGAACATTGTTTACCATTTGTTCTGCTTATGTATGGATTAATTACTATACTAGTGTCATCTGCAAAAAGAACAAATTCTACTTCTTGTATATTAGACGGAAGATGGATTACATGTATGATGAACAATAGTGCGCCTAAGACTGAGCCTTGGGTGAGCACATACCTGATTTCTCCCCAGTCGGAATAATGTCCCCAGACAACATTTTTTGAATAAATAAGTACAGCTTTCTGCATTCTTTTGGTTGGACATGATATTATCGTTTGGTTGGCTATACCATCAATCACATAAAACTTCAGTTTATCTAGGAGAATAATGTGATTCACACAGTCAAATGCCTCAGACAGGCCGCAGAAAATATCTGTGATATTCTTTAATGCTTATAAAATTTGGTGAATGAACATGGAAATGGTATTCTCAGTAGAGCAACTCTTCTGAAATTCAAACTGTTATTTTCTGAGGTGAGGTACTATTCCAGACTACATCACCTTTTCAAAAATTTTGGTAAATGATATCAACTATGAAACATATAGGTAGTTATTAACATCTTTCCTATCGCATTTTTTAAGCATGAGTTTGACAACGGCATATTTCAATGCCTCTGAAAAAAATGCCTTGAGTTAGGGATGCATTACATATTTCAGTTAAGACCGGTATTAGTATATAGGAACAAATCTTTAGTATTCTGTTGGATGCACCATCAAAACCAGCTGAGATTTTATTTCTGAGAGAATATATAATTTTCTTAATTACAGGAGGAGAAACAAGTGATACATTCATATGACTGAATTTAATGAGGACTGCTTTTTCAACATACTGCTGCGATATGTGTCTTGAACTGTTCGTCCCTATAATTTCTACTATATTTCAGAAATGATAATTAAATACATTGCCTACCTGTGATACATCATTTATAGCGTATCCACTCAGTTCAATAGTGATGTTATACTATTCTGTGTCTGACTGTTCTGGTTTCTCGTTTCATTACATTTCATATAGACTTAAGTGTGCTGTCGGAATTACTGATATCTGACATCATATGCATGTTCCTTGTTTTTTTAATAACTTTTTTGGGTAATTTTGAGAAGTTTGCATAGTGTGCAACTACCGCAATATTTCTACTTGTTCTTGCCAAAAGATATAAGAATGAAGAACATCGCATTTTCGCATCACTCATCTCTCTAGTTAGCTCTGGCAGTTCTATACCTCTCGCAGAACTTAAATTTTTTAGTGCAATCCCTCTGTACCACCTACGTACCAATTTCATAATTTCTTAAGCTGAAGTACAGAAAATACATAACTACTGTACTTGAATGTTGATTCCTTGGGGTTTTTCTTTTTCCGAAGATTTCCTTAACCAGCTGGGTCCTATACAGGTGTCCCTATCATATGACCACCTCGTTTTTCAGTGTTGATCTAACACCAGAAAGATGATGACACCTAAAAGTGACGCAGAGACCTTCCGGCCACAACGGCTTGCATCGTTTGTTCGGTGTGAGGCGGCCCTGGCCTCTGTGGTGATTGGAACGGTGGGGAGCCCAGAAGCTCAGAGGAGTCGGTGATGATTAAGAGACACTGCCACACCCCTGTCTACTTGGAGCTCCGCTGTGGTAGTATTGATGTCGAGCGCAATTAATATCTCGCCAGGAGTTGGCTTAGCTGCCGCGGACACCCGCCTGATGCTAGGAGTAGCACGAGATGTTCCGATATTGTCAGCCAACGGCGCTTACGTACGGCGGACAGGTGTCCTCTCCTGTTGCAAGAACGGCACAGCGTTCGTGTGCGGACAGTATTCATGACTGTGTTTGTCATATCAACAATATATCTCTTGTCTCAGCAATAAATATGTAACAGTCCTTCCTGTTACAAGGTACGCCAAACTGAAACACCTACGGAAGATGTGTTAACTGAAATTGCCATTCAGTTGCAGTGATATGCAAAACCCCCAGCTTCACTTCATTAAACAAATGAATCAAGCCAATACCTTTCGAGAAGTTATATGTGAAGTACATACACTATCTTATAAAAGGTATCCGGACCCTATCACTGGATATTATTGTGGAGTGTTTCCACTGGGGAAATAATTCGTGTAGTTGAGAATTTTTGTTTGTTGATAGGAAGCAGTGGCACGAAAAACACACCAAAAATCCTTACCAGTGGCACTTGAGAGTGGGGGAGGGGCCGGGGCCGAGGGAGGGGCGAAGGGGTGGGGGCGTAAAGCGATCACTTTTTAAATTTTTTGTGAATAACTCGAAAGCCGTGGATTCTAGCAAAAATGTTTCCATTGCCAACTTTAACGACATTACATTTCCTGCAAAAAATCTCCTTTTCAGTTTCTTCTTGGACTAATAGTTTCCGCGTTGCAGAGGAAAAAAAGCCCAGATTGTTTAAAATAGTCTTTTAACGCCATAAATTTAATGTTTATTGTTAAGTGGAGAGGGGCTGTAGCAGTCTGGAAGGGAGGGAGCGAGGCGGGCAGGGGTGGAACGTTAGACGCATGAGGCAGGCAAGTCGCTGGACTGTGGTCACGCACTTCTTTCCTTCAGCTTCATAAATTTGCAAACTGAAGACCGGGCGTTCGGTCACCTCCCCCCCCCCCCCCCCCCCTCCCCCGCAACTCCCAACCCCAGTACGTCACGAGAAGCAACTACACTACTACAATGAGTTTTACAATGTTTTACCAACCATTACCCTGTGCACATAATGAGCCACTGACGACGTAGAGCGCAGACGTGATCGGCTGGGATTTATTTTCGACAAAGTATTTTAAAACTATATGGAATACAGATATGAGTCACTAATAATACTATTGCAAGAATCGCATATGAACAGAATCTTTGCAGACTGATGTACACTGCAAAAGAGGAAACTGATTTGTTAAGTGAGCTATTATGTAATAAAGATAGAGCTGTCAGTTGTTTGCTGCACTGAAGAGCCTCCCCGTAGCATAACATTCTCTCAATAAGTAATCGACGATATCGCTTTCATTGTCTCTGCTGTCAGTGGCTGGAATACTTCTCGCAGCGTGAAGGGTACAAATGCACCACTCCAGCCTCAGCTGTCCCAACATCTGAAGTGGCCCAGAGACGTACATTCGGTCCTGCGTTACAATGGATTACTGCCCTAGATTTGAACAAGATCAGTCCCATTGCATAAGCCATGTTCGCAATACCTTGCAAGATATACTGTTGATATGGAAAATGGCTCCACTCACTGCAGTCCACTATACAAGTGTCAGCAATTCCTGAACGGAACGGCTTATGCAGTCTACCGGCAACACAATATTTGGTGAGGGAAGTGCAGCAACTTTCTGGCCATTCATTAATTCCCACAAGTGAGAACAAAACGGTTACATGGATTTTAAATACGCTGTTAACGATAGACGGTAGCAAGGTGAAGTGTTTACCAATCCAACTCCTTTCCAACCAAAACTTTATAGGTCATTAACAACATCACATTTAGAAATTAAACATTTGTTTGCCATCGTTTATAGGAACGTATTTTATATGAAAATTAACTTAATAACTGCAAATAAGCGCTCTATGTATAAACTGAAGATGTGAATATTACTCCACTACGTAAATATGAGATCAGTGAAGTTATTTTGTCTACTCCATAAGAGAAATGGACAGGAAATATTGAGGATGTTCAGTCTGTCTGTAAACAGAAAATAGAGCAGCGCTCGAGGTCGGAGAATTCTCCTTTCTTGTATGAACAATACACATACCTTATAGGATAATTGAGAATCAATTTTACCTCTACCAGTAAAGAAGAGCGGGCAGAGATTTACGTGGAAACTGTCCATATGCGTTTTTTGTGTTAGTACAATCCAAAACACAAAAAAGAGGCACCACGAAGAAATTATTCGAATGGGAGGGAAGTCGATAGATGTGATGTACATGTACAGACAAACAAATGATTACAAGATCAAAAAAGTTTGGTGGTTTATTCAAGAGAAAGAGCTACACACAGTGTGCAAGTCAATAACGCGTTGATCCATCTCTGTCCCTTATGTAAGCAACGCAGGTTGTTATTCTACCTGGCATTGGTTGATACAGTTGTTGGATAACCTCATGAGGGATATCGCACCAAATTCTGACCAACTGGCGCTTTAAATCGTCAAAACCCCAAGCTAACTGGAGGACCCTGTCCATAATGCTCCTAAAATTCTCAATTGGGGGGAGATCTGGCACTGTGCTGACCAAGGTGGACTTTGGCAAGTTCGAAAACAAGCACTATAAACTCCGTGTACGGGTGGGCATTATCTTTCTGAAACGTAAGCCCAGGATGGCTTGCTACGAGGGACAACAAAACCGGAGCCTACTTTCTACTGCTTGTCTTCATCCTTGCCAAACACTACCTTGGCCAGCGAAGTCGCCTTATCTCTCGCCAACTGAGAACGTTTGGAGCATTTTGGGCAGAGCAGTCAACCAGTTCGGGATTTTGACGATCTAACGCGCCAATTGGACAGAATGTGACTAGATATCCCTCACGAGGACATTTAACAAGTCTGTCAATCCATGTCAACCCGAATAACTACTTGCACACGAGCCAGAGGTGGACCAATGCGTTACTGACTTGCTTAATTTGTGAAGCTCTTTCTCCGGAACAAATCATCCAATTTTTCTGAAATTGTAATCATTTGTTTGTCTGTATATGTGCATCATATCTACCGTTTCCCGTCCCATTCGGCTAATTCCAACGAGGTGCGTTGGTTTTTTTCTTGTGTTAAGGTATATTATAAATAACCTAAACATGTATTCTACGTAGTATTAACGTATTTAGGCGAATCTGCGTACTTCGTCGCCAGTGGTTCATACGGAAAGCTGCAGAAGGGTCGGTACAACTTTATGAAATACCCTGTAATTCCTACTTGTGACATAGTGTGGAAGAAAGATTGGGAAATCGCAGGCCTGCTCTCCAGTTTGCAGATCTGCGAAGGTGAAGGATGGAAGTGCATGACCATATCCGGAAAGCTGCGTTCCTCACGTGTCAACCAACCCCCTCCCACCCCGCCTCCACCCCCCCCCCCCCACTCTCCCCACAAAGGTTCCACTACACCTAGTTGATATAGATGCGACAACACTCTTAATGTATGTCCTTAACCCGCTCCATTTAATAATAAACATGAGTTTTATACTATTACAACTGCTTTTTAGTATCTCGGATTTTTCCATTTACTGCATTGCGGAAACTTTTATTCCTAGAGAAATCATGAATATGATGTTTTCCGTAGGAAATATAATGTAGCTAAATTTTGTACTTGGAAACATATTTGCCAGAAACCGCCTTTTTCGTGTTATTCAAGAAAACCTTAAAATGGACCCTTAAATACGTTCCCATCATGAAATTCACAACCTAGCTGTCTGGATTTTTAGTATGCTGATCGTGGCACTCCCTCTTAGACCTGTACAAAAATTTGTGACGCCACAAATCTGATTCCCTGACGGTCTTTTTTGGAATTTATTGCCAGTGCTAATACGGCATCATTCACATGCGATATTTAGGGACATTATGACAGTGTGTGCAGTTCTCCCCTTTGTTGCCCGCTTATTAGACTTCTCAACCATTACTTACTTTGCCCATCAGTTTGCATCACGGGGATGAGTGGACCTCGTTCAATCGTCCTATCAAGAAAAATTCCCGAAAGTATCGGGAATTGAACCTCGCTCCTCCACATAGCAGTCAGATGCTCTGATGGGAAATATCCGGAGGGCAGCTGGTGTTCATAGGATTATATGGTGTTTTCATTGCCTGTACTCACTCCTTTCGTTTGTATCTATAATAGTCAAGCATGATGTGTAAACGATCAAGAAATAATCTGAACAGTTCTCTTAGATACTTTGCAGACGAGTTTGTTTAATATCTGGTAAAGCCATCGAAAAATAAAAATTAACATCAACGTAATGTAGACTAGAATTTACTTGGTTGTAAGATCGACAATTGGAACTGAACCAGGGAAAGTGTTAGACTCTTCTCGTAAGTGGACGGCCTACCAAACAACTTCGGTAACACCATCAATCACACAAATTTTAAATGTCTAGGGTTTGCAAATACAGACAACTGAAACTGGTAGAATCACATCGAAAATGCTGTTGGGAAGGCAAACTAAAGACTTAGTTTCATTGGGAGAATACTTAGAAAGTGTAATACATGTACTAAAGAGACTGCCTACACTTATCTGTCCTCTTACTACTTGCAATATCCTTAGCAGATAGGACAGGGCACATTGAAAAGATTAAAGAAGGGCAACTTCTTTCGTATGGTCACCAAAAAGATAAGAGTGTATCAAAGATATGATAAGCCAGTTTGGACGGCAAGCGTTGAAACATCTGCGCCTGCCATCCGATAACAGCTAATAGATTCCGTGCAATATTTTGTGTCATCCTGCACTACTGGTCGGAGACCAGCGGATGCCGGACTAGAGAATTGCTATCCTATGTCTGGGCTGCCGTTAACACTACAGAATCCGTGGCTGCATTTGGAGTGGTGACGTCACAGGGAAACGTAGACTGGTGATGAATGGCGTCGCGTTGTATTCAGCAATGGACTGCGATTTCTGCCTTACCCTGGATAATCATCGTCAGCAAGTATGGCGAAGACCTGGGGAGAGACCCCAGATTTCCAGGTCTTGGAGAGGCACATCGTTGTTACTACTGGCGCCATGTTGTGGGAAGCCATCAGAGTTATTTCAGGTCATGGATAGAAGTAGTTGCGAGAACTCTGGCAGGACAATCAGACTACTGTCTTTAACAAGTAGTCCGACAGTTGACATGAGAAACAAAAGTTTCATAACTCATGGTTACAAACAAAACTGATCGTTCACCGAGTCGCAAAAAGTTAGTTATCTACTATGATGCTACGGTTGGGATGATTTTCATCAAAGGAGAAAAGGACATGAAGACAATTAGGAGAGTACGTTCGTTTGGTCTAAGTAGCATGCAGTCACTAACAATCTGCCTAAGAGGAATATTTAGTTCATATCCCAAAAATGTGGAAGAGTTCTGGTTAAATCTGAAGCACATCATAAGTACGGTCTAGATAAATTTGTACCAAATAAAGTAATAAAACATGTTAGAGATCCACTTTCGTTTAATGGTACCTTTCGATGAATGTCGCGAGAAAATTATTGTTACACTTTCTCTACAAAAGAAAATATAGAGAAACTGATACAGAAAACTTAATCAAAACTCGTGGATCTGTAGGAAGAGCTATTTGTGAATATTACAGTAATTTTTCTAGTGTGAGAAACGTTTTATCAGAAATTCGTGGGAAGTTCTCGTTACACCTAAAGTCAAAGAACTTAACCAAACGTTTCGTCCATTCTGTCGTGGATGATGCTGACTTCGAAACTGAATAAACGAATAGAAAACCGAATATTACATTCCGATATTAAAAATGTATTCATGCATGAGAATACCATCATACACAAGTTGGATAGCCCTTCTCTCATGATTTAAGAGGTTTCGAAGCAATTACCCTGGTATAGAGGTACAGAAAGAAACTGAGACAACTCAAACCAGAAAAGACTACAGATCCGACTGAATTCAGTTTAGTTTTACATCTAAGATATTGTAGAATTAATTCGCTATCCCGTTCATATTTTTCGACATTCTTGCCCTCCAAAGGTTCGGACTGTAAACTGCAAAGTACACAGATAATGTTAAGTGTGTCTTCAGTAAAGTTCTTTACAGCTACAAAATTTTCCAGATAAATACACGTGCTGCGTTTTACGGAGTGGCCTTAGAAATATTTGTATAAATGATCTGATATCACTTTGCATAAATATAAAAAGTTACTACTGAAGGTTGTTTAATTTTTTTACAGTAAGATGATACGTTTACACTGACGAAAATGGAAGATGTTACACAATGAACTCCTTGGCAGAATGCTGCTGAAATGATGCTCCAGTATCTCCATGCCTGTGCGGTATGTTGATGAAAAGCCTCATTCTTATGCGGGTTTATTTTCCGTATAGAAGAAAGCCATAACTGGGGATAGAGGAATACATGACGGATACTGGATTTGTCTAACGCTGCTAGCAATTATCAGTTGCAGATCGTAACACAACATATTCAAAGGACGTGCATGTGCAGTTTATCGCCATTGGAAACATCATACCGAGAGGTCACAGAGACAGCTGTCTATATTGGAGAGAGTGACGAAACACAGACTCAGAACGACAGTTCTGGAAGAAGGGTAGGCACGGATTCTTCCAGAAGGAGCATGCCACGAGCAGATCGTAGCGTTGTTCGACTGATTTTCTAGTACAGACGGATGTTTACCGTTGAACCCTTACTACAAACAATAGAGAATTGCGTGATGCAGAATCAGACACAAGTGGGACACTGAGTCGTATTCTGTGGTGTTCAGCGATCAGTGTCGTTTGTCGTCGAGGCGATCACGTCAACGCTAGCATATCCACGGACATCTTGGTGAAAAGTCTTAGGAAGCAGGTAATCTCTAAATCCGTAAAATGGTTCAAATGGCTCTGAGCACTATGGGACTCAACTTCTGAGGTCATTAGTCCCCTAGAACTTAGAACTAGTTAAACCTAACTAACCTAAGGACATCACACACATCCATGCCCGAGGCAGGATTAGAACCTGCGACCGTAGCGGTCTCGCGGTTCCAGACTGCAGCGCCTAGAACCGCACGGCCACTGCGGCCGGCTCTCTAAATCCGTACCTCTCCAACTTCAAGTGTTATGGTGTTGGGAGCTATATGATAACAGGACTGCTTTGGTGGTCGTTGAATAGAGGCTGAATGCTCACCTGTATGTATCAAGAATGGTAAACGTTGCTGTAATATTTTCCATGACCAGAATATCAAACGGCATATTTCAGGAGGATAATGCAAAACCCACAGGGCAGCTCACACCAGAGACGTCATGAGGGAAGTATGAACTGTCCTGCCCAGTCCTCTGATTTGCTACCCACGGAGCATATCTGGGATATGACTGGATGACATATACTTTCATACCTGCCGCCATCCAGAGTTTTAATGAACTGACACAGCATGTGTTTCAGGCATGGCAAAAGTTTTCTCAAGATGGAATATGGAGGCTGTTTGCTTCCATGCCATGACCAGTATAGAAGTGTTTTCATAGTCGTCGGTGTCGTACTTCATAATAATGATGACGGACGTCAGTTTCCAATGAAATGAAAGTTTAGTGATCAAATACCTGTCATGTGTTGGACATGTGTCATACTTTCCATTACCGTAGGTATGTTATATTGTCTGCTGGATAGTATTTAATATTGTTCCGTCATCATACATTTCGATCACAATGTATTCGACTTGCGCCGTTAGTTGCGCTTGGTACTCGGTATGAAACATCGCCCTGCTCAGCTTCCGAACCGTCTGCCACAGGTGCCGACGACACCGGAGTGCTCCTGCGCGGTTTTGGCTGCTTTGCCGCCCGCTGCGAAACCAGCCCCCACTAGTACCAAGTCCAGCGTCATGAAGTTGCTGAAGCAGCTGAAAGAAATCCTGAAGGACAAGGGCGCAGTTAGTGGGTGAGTTACCGTCGCAGGAAACAATTAATACAATTTTCTTCATCTCTGAATATGGTGAGACATCCTGTCGAGTCACATCATTACGGTTAGAAGTTGCACGACGCGAATATCCGTAGATATAACCGGTGATATCCGCGATAATAAATATTGTCTGGTTAAAAGTTAAGGAACAGAGTGAATATTATTACTTTTGTCTGTCTGGCTTGCAGGTCTTCGATAACAGTAATTATGAAAGTATGAAGCTGCTGTTATTACCTGTTCATGGCGGACTGCCGCTATTTTACTTGAATGCTTGGTGTCTACAAGAGGGTAATGCGTCGTTAACATCTCCGAGGTCTGAAGATGTAGGCATGTCCTCCTTAGGCACGTCTCTCACTGAAGCGATAACGATATGCCATACGATACTCTATGCCACCCGCTATACAGTTCAGAAACAACCAGCTCTGGTGAAGCGCATAGAAAAGTGGTTGAACCACTACTTTGCACCTTTTGCTAAGTTATCAGAACGATTAACACATGGTGATAAAGGATTAATCGACTAGATGAAGCGTGCAAACAATATAATATTGCATATTGAGATAATAAAGTTTTAAAATGTAGACATCAAGCTGATGAAGAGCATCAGTTAGCTGCAAGAGAGGGTATCTATACTAAAGACTTTCACTTGGTGAAAAATTATCAGCAACAGCAGTTAGAAGAATAATGTATGGAAAACGAAAATTAGGTATGGGACTTGATGTTGATACTGATGGTTGGGATCATAAAAAATTTCAGTAGCATCATTTCACTGCTACCTGAAAATATTCAACCTTATAATTTTTTATCTATATAACTGAATAACTTCAGCATTGTTATACTTTGCTATCTAGAGGCAAGACTAAATCAAAATCACTTAAAATTAAATAAAATAATGAACAATAAAATAGTATCCACAATTTTTTAACTGATGCAAAAACAAGAAACAGAGATAAAACGACAAAAACAGGTGGTAGTCTAATCATTACACTAGGTATTCCTGTCATGAAAGAGGTTGAATATCTAACAAAAAGAAAGAAGATCAGGTGTGGCAAAACATGAAGGTGGTTTTTTACCATTACTGCTGGCCACATTACCAAATTTGGCAACTATTGGTTCACTAGCTGGTGGTGCTGCAACCACTGCAAATTCAGGTGTGGCTACGAAGGCTTTCCCGGCGTAATAATTGATAATATTCTTCTCGGGTATGCAGCCGGATCACAACGTCTTCATGACACAATTTTTCCGCGGTCCATCTGGCCGCCATCTTCAGGTGAGAGTGCTGGTGCACGAACTCGCCGGAACTGACTTCCTACCGCAAGCTGCGGCCCCTATATAGGCCAGCAGAAGACCCACAACGCGTGCGCGAGAAGGTGCCGTAACTGCCCTCCAGCGCAGTAAACATACCGCGCCTCCAGTGGTGGAAATAGGCGAAATCGAGATATCGCTGTCAAAAATTAAAAAATTTTTTATTCCGACGATCGAAACACAGACCGTTGTTTTTTGATGTCAGATAACACCGGGTCCCAAGTCTTACTTAAAAGATAGCCCTTGTCTCTATTAAGAAGATTGTCAGATAAACGTTCCAGCGTACTGGGGTCCTGCGGACGTTGGCGAGAAGAGCTTATGCCATTTCAGATGGAGAAAGCTTGACACAAGAATTGGACCATCTTAAGGTTGTGTTCAAGCAGAATGGCTATACAGATAAACAGATCCGTCGTGCTTTCCAGTATGGACCTTCGCCTGAACCACCAGAAGATACCTGCAAATCGGTGGCCTTTCTGCCTTTTGCTGGGAGCATTTCCTCGAAGATAGGAAGAATTCTGAAAAGATACCATATCAAAAGTATTTTTCGTCCGCTAGCCAAGGTTAGAGCGCTCCTTGGCTCTGTAAAGGATGACTTGGGTTTGAGGAAGCCCGGTGTGTACAAGATCCCTTGCCACTGTGGGAAGGCTTATATTGGACAGACAATCCGGACCATTCAGGACCGATGTGTTGAGCATCAGCGACACACACGGCTGCTTCAACCTGAGAAGTCTGCAGTGGCGGAGCACTGTCTCACCGAAGGACACAGAATGCTCTATGACAAGACACAAATGGTTGCCCCTGCATCTCGCTATTGGGACTGTGTTTTAAAAGAATCCATAGAGATTCGTTTATCTGACAATCTTCTTAATAGAGACAAGGGCTATCTTTTAAGTAAGACTTGGGACCCGGTGTTATCTGACATCAAAAAACAACGGTCTGTGTTTCGATCGTCGGAATAAAAAGTTTTTTAATTTTTGACAGCGATATCTCGATTTCGCCTATTTCCACCACTGGCGGCGCGGCATGTTTACTGCGCTAGAGGGCAGTTACGGCACCTTCTCGCGCACGCGTTGTGGGTCTTCTGCTGGCCTATATAGGGGCCGCAGCTTGCGCTAGGAAGTCAGTTCCGGCGAGTTCGTGCACCAGCAGTCTCATCTGAAGATGGCGGCCAGATGGACCGCGGAAATATTGTGTCATGAAGACGTTGTGATCCGGCTGCATACCCGAGAAGAATATTATCAACTGCAAATTCAGTTATAAATAAAAAGAAATCTGATGAAGTATTAGAACATAAAAGACATAAATTAGCAATGGAAAAGAAACCTGATGCTGGAATGAAAACAGTAAAAACTAATTGCAAAACATAATAGAATTCTATCTTAATCGATTAAGTAATTTTGGTATAGAAAAGCTTGTTAAAGAATTAAAGATACAATTCTTTCGTGGTGTATTCATGATTGACAAATTATCCAATAAAACGAAAAATCTGGAATATGCAATAGTAATAGTATAGAGGGAGATAACATCTTAGAAAGTTGACCAAAAACTTAGCGAGTTTGCACGTTATAATGGTGCGTGCGATGCTCCCCTAAAGGTCCTATTTTTTCCCTTTGACATTCCCACGGTCGTGAAATCGCACTGGTGGGAAGGAAACGTCTTGTCATTGTTGGATGTGTGGTAGTGTAGGACTTACATCCCACTATGACATGGTTTTTAGAATCCAGTGAAGAACACGGAGAGAATTATGCACCCCGTAACTCTTCCTTGTACATCAGTGCATAAGTTTCCATGTTTCCTTAAATTACTGATGCCAGGCATTAAAGCCTACTGCCAGAAAACGTGTTGACACACGTGATCACGCTCCATCTCTCCTCACTTCAGCAACTCACATGTGGTAAAACAATGCTAAATTACTCTCAGTTGGTTTCACTGTATCTCTTAACTCAGATATAAAATACTTTTGTCCTTCTTGTAGTCCTCCTAAGAACTGTTGTGACATCAATAGTGTGTAGCACTTAGTTGCCCATGCAAGACATGGAAGACAGACTCCCATTACGTTGCTGTTTCCAGTCTTGCATTATTGATAATGTCTGTCAAATTCCATAACAGTCTAACTACAGCCACCTGCCCATTTGTTACATCCGGTTGACCCTGTACCCTTTTTAGATATTCATTCATAGTCTGCTTGCTTTTTTGTGTTTACGTCATCAGTTCTGTTGCCATTTCCTGCACCTAGCTTGTGTTATTGAGTACAGTCTGCTCCATGTTCACTATTTGGGTGGTACGCCATTGTATCTTTGCTTTAGTAGCGTCCAATGCTGCTTCTACCTGGCCTAGTGTGCTCATCAAATTCTGAGTATTTTCGTCATCTGCTGTCCTGATCACTGTCTTCAACAGTTTTTCATCTGCGTGTGTCCGGTCTCTCTTTCTCAGAATCAGTGTCCTCGGCACCAGGTTGATTACCTGTTTCAACTGATGACTCACTTCCTCATACGAGATTTACAATCCATGGCACTCCTCCTGGAACTTCCTCTTCTTCTGCTTCCTTCTGTATTTCCCAAACGCTGTCTTCTAAACTGTGCACCTCATTTATCATCTTCCACATATTCAAAGTTAGTCACAGTGCCCACCAACGACTTGTTAAGAGGGCATCAGGTTATTTGGGAACACCATTGCAGATTAAAGACGCTGGTTTGGTCATTAACTCCCTGGACAAGGTGTAAGAACAACAAGACTATCATATTTTTCCTGACTGCCTATGCTGACACATCACCTGAGACAAAGGAATTTCTTATTATTTTTCCCTCCCTGCTTCTGAAATCACTGGTGCATAATAAAATACTATGGAATACTACAATAGTGTTTTGCTGTTAACCTACCCAGTATAACAAAAAAAAAAACGAAACAATAGTAACCTCAATAGTGCAGAAATACTAAGTCAAAAATACACACCAGACAAATGGAAACTAGCCACATTGACTTGATCCATATAGCATATTATGTGAAACTTTAACATTTTTAACTACTGATGTCTTCGTCTTCTTCCTGACAACTGACCCACTCTATATTGCAGCAATTTTCCTGTACATTGCCCTTTCTTTTCCTAACATTTGACTGTCTTTGTATTTGCTCATATGACTTCCTGTCAAAATCCTTCACAAATTTATTTACTTAATTCTCATCAGCACATAAATTAGATCTCACAACCTCAAATACAGAAGGATTCTTTCTATCATAAGCACACTACATGTTGAAGGTCATGTTTGAAAATATGTATCTCTATTATTATGCTATTTACATAATGACTTAACATTTTAAAATTTTTACAATAAACTTTTTGATATAGCCATATGCTTTTGGATTGAAAGGACTGCTAGAAAGATTTCAATCGACACAACTGATTCAAGAGATCTGACATAATTTGTTACCTTGATCTGTAGTTGTAGTATCAGGAATAGGAAGTATTAGTATCCAATTATCAACCATTGCGTTTGTGACTGTACTCACTCGCTAGTCTGGAATTGTCATCATTGCTATAAACATGAAGAAATAATATAGTGTCGTTTGAATACACTTATTTGCAGCAGCTATTCTATTAAATGGTCCACGAATATGCAAGCCAAGCACTACAAAGGGCTTTGTCACTTCTGGTAAACTTTGTAATGACATGTGCTGGTGACTAACATCTGGTCTTTGCACAAATGAAACACAGTCTTTCGCATACTGTTCAACATCTTGCTCTCAGTTCTCTAACAAAACTTTTCTGTCTGTCATTCCAGGTTTTACATCATCTGCCAACAGGCGGTCATATGCCTGTTGTAATACTTCATTTCTGAATGATGCAGGAAGCACCACATGCAGTCCACACTTTGTACTTCTGTACAGCAACCATAGTTTGTCTTAAACTGTGGGTGTGACCTAAAAGCCCAACAGTCAATGTCAGCTGCTTGTGCTTTTAGCGATTCTGATAAGTTTTTGCCTTGTGCTTGCAGAGCTCCAATTTTCATGCTTAACACACCTGTGTTAGTGTATGTCTTCCAGGTTTATGCACCACTTCGCTTCAGTGCCCACGATGTTAATCCACTGGAAGGATTTTTCAGTCCCAATGGCCACTTGCAGAAAGCATGATCAGAACTACCTTAAATGTTGATCCATACAAATAACAAAAAAAGCAGGTAATACCCTAAACAGCAATAAGTATTTCTTTTCCTGGCACTGGATGGCTGTGTTCTGATTTGCTGAATTGCCTTGATGCTTGAGTGATTGGATCATCCACATAATTCATGATTTGGATCAAAACTGATTGCTGTATTGATCACATCACAGGACAGCTGAACTGTTGTTCAGAGTTAGGAAGTAGCAACATATGATTAGAGCACTCTAATTTCAATCCTTTTCTTGAGAGACAATTTAAGGGCTTGGAAATTTGCACAAAATCCCTCATCAACTCCCTATGATAATTACAGAGGTCTAAAAATGATTGAAACTGTTTTGTAGTCTGTGCAGTACGAAACCACAAAAACGTGATATTGGCCATGGATCAGTTCCTACCCCTCCCTGGCTAATTACTTGCCACAGAGAGTTTTCTTTCCTTCTAGTGAAATGACACTTATCAGCAGCGTGTGTTAGGTGTGCTGCCTGCT
Source organism: Schistocerca piceifrons (assembly GCF_021461385.2). Taxonomy (NCBI): domain Eukaryota; kingdom Metazoa; phylum Arthropoda; class Insecta; order Orthoptera; family Acrididae; genus Schistocerca; species Schistocerca piceifrons. The sequence goes on along the minus strand of NC_060138.1, from coordinate 407,240,370 downwards.
GTCATTTAAAGATTTGTTTCAATTGTTTCATGTATTATTCCATATCCTTTGATGATAAAATTATATTATACATTTTTTTAGATTTCAGTCCCTAAAACACTCAATCCAAAAGTCTCTGAAATGTAACCAACGCATTTTTCAATCCAAACTTCATTCTACAATACTGTTATTGCCCCCAAGGTGTGGAAAAAGCTGTCTTTGGCAAGTATTCTGGAATGATTGAAGCTAATGGTAGCCACCATTCAAATCCATGGTCTAGAAGAATTCACACTGACCCAGACTGTCGAGTGTCTCCATAATATTCAGGATGGTGTATACATGTCAGTGATGGTCTTTGCATTTCAGATTCGATAAGCGCATTGTAGACTGTATTTCCTGGTGCCATCTGATAACTTTCTGGGCAAAATGACAATGTGTGCACTGTAAGGGCTATCACTTTCGCCAATGCTTTCATCAGTCAACTGCTGATCAGGGAGTTCCTCCATCAAAGGTTGCAAATGCTTTAGGATCCTGTATGATGTCTTATATACCAGAGCATGGCTTCCTGTTGGTATCCTATGCTGTGCTATATGCATCGCTGGTAACAGACCTAATTGATTGAACAAATCCTTAAATCTAAGCAATAAAGCTTCCATACTTTCACTATCCTATCCTTGCATTTGTTTGACTTTATCACATAGTGCAGAACCGCTAATTGTATGCTTATGGCTGCAGTTGTTACTCGACCTATCAATATCGTCTTCTTAAGATACCCAAACTGTCAACCACTATGGTCTGTCGCAGACTAACCTCGTCCATCCCAAAACTGTCCAAACTCACAGGAACTATGAATTTTGTGTAATAGATAATACTCTCCTGTACACCATTCAGTGCAGTTTGTCTAGCTCTTTATTGCAGCCTGACAGTTCTACCAATTTCCTCAGTAGGAACATACCTACACTAAACCAGATCAGTTTTCATGTACCTGCTGGTATGTTATCCCACAAATTAGCTTTTAGTGTACATGTAGACAGTGTAGCTGCTGACACCTTCATGACTAGTGCACCCTGCGAAATTATTTCAATAGTAGCTCTGTCTCCTAGTGAAAACAAAGTTCCACCGAATGAGATTTTCACTCTGCAGCGGAGTGTGCGCTGATATGAAACTTCCTGGCAGATTAAAACTGTGTGCCCGACCGAGACTCGAACTCGGGACCTTTGCCTTTCGCGGGCAAGTGCTCTACCAACTGAGCTACCGAAGCACGACTCACGCCCGGTACTCACAGCTTTACTTCTGCCAGTATCTCGTCTCCTACCTTCCAAACTTTGCAGAAGCTCTCCTGGTAGAGCACTTGCCCGCGAAAGGCAAAGGTCCCGAGTTCGAGTCTCGGTCGGGCACACAGTTTTAATCTGCCAGGTAGTTTCAAAGTTCCACCGAGTTCTATCATACATGAAAAATAAATCATAACACGATGTTTATTCAAAAAATCGAGTCCGAGAATTGCACAATACCTCTCACGAAGATGTGCGAACACCTCAATGTGCCTCTTAAACCGTTAAGCCCCAGTGCTAAAAGTGTGTAGGGTTGTCTCCGTTTATTTTACCTCATTGTTACCCACTCCTCATAACCTATATTGCGGAGACTGAAGTCTCTTCCCACCCATGAGGTCAAGACTAACAACTGACACACGTGCACCCCTGTCTATCAAGAATTTATGTTCATTATTAGTTATATGATCAGCGAAACAACAATCCATCTCTGTACAGTCCTTGCAGTGTACTGTTTTATGGTAAGATGATCAAGGAACCTCTATTTGTGTTAATGCATGCTTCTTTCCATTGCGCTTATTGTGCTTTCTACTTTTGCAGTCACGCACCTTATGCCCAACGTAACCACATTCAAAGCTTTGTGGCTGGCGGCATCGCTTCTTCAAATGGTCCGCCCGTCCACATCTGTAAGATTTAACCTCAGAGGAGAAAACACCATGGTCACCTTGTCTCCGAGTCGCCATATCTGTCTGCTCCAGCTATGTTGCAGTTCTGATAGCTGCGGACAAATCACTAGGATTTTCCATCCTCATCTGTCAGGAATTGTCAACTGAAATACCCCTCATAACTAAGGCTCTATTTTCTGCTTCCTGCAAGAGGACGCTATTTGCCTCAGACCAGTCTGCTACATTATCTCACGAATTCGGTCAGAGGATGCCTCTACTGACTCATTATGTTTCAGTGTTAATTCAGTGAGCTTCAGCGTGAAAAATCTGGCACTATTTTGCTCACTCTATCGCTAGGCAAGCGTCTCTGCTAGGTAGTCAAATACCTGCGTTTCACCAAAGGTTTCATCGTGTGTGGCATATGTTTTAGCATCATCTGTTATCCGTAATTTAGCCGTAGACAGATATGTCGTATCAGACCAATTTCCTAACTGAGCTGCTTCCCTCACATCGTTCAGAAAGTGTGATACGTTCTCAGTTGCTTTCCCAGAAGAAGAGCATGAGACTACCTTTCATAGGTTCAATGGATGGGACAGGTACGTTTACTATGGTTCCCCTTCCTGTGACTGCATCAATCTGGTCGTGGCCCATAATGCTTCTAGCTCTCTCTGAATTTCTTCTCTAGCCTACCTTTGTTCTGTTTTATCCAGGACTAATGTGGCTACCTCATGTTTCAAAACATTAACAGTTTCACTCATAGTTACTGCATGCATTTCTCATCGTTGCGTAACCTCCATTTCGACTTATAACACAGAAGAAGTGGGAGCCTAGTATACCGACACAGTAGTAATAAAAAAAAATGATATTAGTAGTTCCAATGTATCATTGCCCAGTGAGACTCATTGCACTGCCATGCTTCGTGGCCAAACATTCTACAAGTTTCACATGTTACAGGCACTGCCTTAGTAATGGTAATTCGTGCCCTGATAAACTACAATACTGGTGCCTATTCGGCTGTAATACTCTTCCTTAGAGTTACCCCTGAACTGTGAAAGGTCTGCAGGTTCCTGTTGACTAAACAATGTCACTTTCAAGTTCAAATACACACGTCCTTTCTACTCAACATGGTCCCATGTGAAATAGAAAGAAGACAGGTCAATAAATGTTGATCACTCACTACACTGAATAATGGCAGGTGTCGATGACTGCTGATGTACATGTGTGGCTCCTCTACAGCATTAACAGCCGATGTCGGCACTTCGGCCACCCAACATGTAGGACTGCAGGTTATTCTGGCGTCAATGGAGAGTGCCAGAACTACTTCTTAACACCATATTAGTAGGAGTCCACTAGATGCGGCCCCCTAATTGAGCATAGGACAGACGAGCGAAGGTGCGATGGTGAAGTCTTGTGAAGCGTGAGGCTGCTAATGATGCATCGTTCTATTAAGAGTCATTTGTTAGTAAGTGGTTTCACATTCGCACGATATTGCTCCCAGCGGTGCCTAGCAGTTGCTTTGCTGAGCCCACGTTGCACGAAGGTGCAGAGTAGCAAGTCAGTACCTGGAAAGGAATTCTCAGCCACAGGCTCTTGCGTTGTTGGGGGTCATTGCTGCGGCCCCACCGTAGGAGGTTCTGGTGGGAAGCGGGTCATTGTAGTCAGGCGTGGACGTCGTCGTCTGTCGGAACGTCAGCACTCTTGCTGAATGAAGCTGAGCTTAAGCCTGTCCCCAGAAATCTGCCTGCCACTGTTGCTGGTCGCCAAAATGGCATGTAGGCAGAAGACCCAACAGCGTCACAAAGGACAGCCCAAGAGTCGGCCGCAGCTTACAGTCGGTAAGGCAGGACTTGTGCTTCCCAGGAGTGGCGGCACAGGCACCCGGCTCCCAAACTGAAAAGTTCGCAGACGGGAAGATTGGTTCTTCATTCACGAAAGATCAGCCTGGCCCTCGTCACCATTGTGAGCGGCACAAGTGCGATTCGCAGAGTTGAATTTTCCTCCACAGCCAGACACCTGCAGAGTCGTAGCAATGAACTCCAAGACGGTGGCGACTGTAGACATTCATTGTATTCACCAAGGCATCATGCAACTACCAGAGCGGTATCCGTGATGCAGATGGAGTGGCGTACCTCTGAGAGTGAGTGGACGGAAGACGAGGGTTTTTATAGCAATCGACGACGTGATTTCTCCATACGGGTGACCGCTTTCTAAGTCTGTCAGCTCTCTTGGCTGGCCTAATGCTCAACTACATGGCTTCAGAACGTCCCTGCATGCAAAATTTGTAGCCTGAAAAGCGCCGTGGGTTGTATCTAGGTGGAGCTACTACTTGTAGCCACGTTACAGAAGAATGTTAGTCTGCTCCTCACCGTTGTCTGAAAGCTGAATCATGTATTACCTGGAGACCTCTCTCGTTGTGAGCGCAACCGTTGCAAACCCAGAGAACGTGTTCCGCTTTGGTTAGTTCCAATCAGTTCCAACAAAATTTTATGTCTACTCTTGCTGTGCGAGACCTGTCAGGCTACTGGCCACTATGCCCGTCTGGACATCATTACGCTAAATGCTGTCTGCATCCAAGCAGATAGGTTAACACTGGTTTTGGAGACTAAAGAAAACGTTTCACCAGCATTGTGGCAATCAACTCTCACAGGAAATATATTTTTACAGGCAAACTAATTCGTCACCTGCCTTACATAAGACGTAAAGGAAACTCGCAGTATCTCACCACAGAGGAGCACGAGCAACTGTAGCCAATAAAATGACTGTTACAACAAAATAAGCCTCATTGAATAGTTTTGAATGTTCGCCACTAGTCTACAACAATCTCAAGGGAATAAAACGAAGTGACCACTTCACACATCCTGGCCATTATAGTCGTCGCTACCCTGCTATTAAATGTCACTATCCCAGTTGTATGGAAGCAGAGCAACGTTGACCCTACGAATGTAACGTAGAAAGCGGTTGAGATGGAGAATTTTCAGTGAGTAGTGGTGCGCCGAGGCATTCTACAACGTAAGGTCATGGACCCCCCCCCTCGAAAACGGGCCCACATTTACATCAATGTCAGTGCTCCCAAGCACATTCCTGAATTTAAAGCAAGGGTACATAATGCATGGAAAGTGGAGTGGGAAGAAACATGATGGAGGGATGCTATGAAAAGTATATTGCGTAACTTGCTGACTCTTCCCGCCACATACTACAAAGGTCATAGCTCATTGACTGTAGAACAGCCAACGATATCTAACGTCCATAATAAATACGTCATATCCGCAAACTTCCCACATTATAGGCATGTAAATCTGAGTTTTTTCCATGATGTGTCGTCTACACGTCGAAAGGTATCAATGGCTGTGTTGTCCAGTCCTTTACAAAGAAACAATGCTCAATTATATGATTAACAATATTTCCTCTCATGGATTAATGTAGGATACAAAATCACTAATCCAGTGGCCACCTTCATGGGCTGACTGACTGAATACTTAACCTTAATACGAAAATTTTTATTACAATATTGATTTTTTGCTGCCTTCTGGATTCTCAGATATATTGTCTAGATAAAGGTGGAGGAGAATTAATTTGAATATCAGCCGAAAAATTAATTTAAGAAATGCATAAGATGGTGTAAACCAGTAAAGAATGGAGTAGTTGTCTACAGATCGGAGATGCAGGCACGCCAACGCAGAAGGATACCTTTTTGTCCACTTGGTTGTCATCATCCTGGAGCCATTATAGAGCGACCAACACAAGCGCCAGGTAGTGTCCGCTAGTCTCAGACTAAAGAGCCGCAGGGAAGGTCACCACGGCCCCTCCTGCAAAGCTAGCCACAGGAACTACTTTTTCCCACAGCGGGCACTTCACTGTGTCTTCTCAGAGGCAAAAAACCCTCAGAGAGCCGCTCTTTGGTTTCCTATTCGATTGCAGATTTCAGATGGAGCCCTTTCAAGACACATGTTCACGTTGGTGGTGTTAAATCGTTAGTGCGGCAGTTGCCACGATCTTTAGTTAACATGAACTGGCTTCCATTACTTTGGAATCAGTCATGTATAAAATTTTATTGGTATTAACGGGCTTGAAGCACGAAAATATGTCGTTAATACGCCTAGCTGCTTTGTGAGTTGTCTATACATTACTCACCAATGCCCTTTTTATTCGAATCTCATATCACTCATGTCAAACAACAATATATCCTGTATGTTTCTCAAGATGTTTTGCCACGACTCACTTGTTAGGACACTCTAGGGCCTGGACGAAAATTTATTTGTTGTGAGATTGTGTTTCTCTTCTAACTTTTAATTCCTGTGGAGTATTAGGTATTCGAGGAATAATTCGGAATCGTGGATTGAAGTCATCATATATCGTAAAAAGCTACCTTGCATTCAAATGTGTTTTAAAATGGTATATACATATTTATTCCACTGATTAATAGTTGGTATGTTGCGTGTCTGTGGCCCTCCTCCTCTTCTTATTTTTTGACAGGAAAAACCTGCTGTGTGTCCTGCTCCGGTGTAGAAGATCTAGAAGACCTGAGAGTAAAATATCTTTTATCCGGTGATAGAGATGTAGTAACAGGTACGACAAGTAGTTCAATTAATAACTCTTGCCAATACCTCTCATCGATTTCGCGCACTCTGTAGGCTGTAAGAATTCTCTAACTAGATACTGCGAGTCACGACAAGAGATGATTTAAATCGCATCTGCTTTACATGTGAATTTCGTTGCGATCATAAGCTAGTCAATAAACACTTTCCAACTGAATAGTTACTGAATCAGAAAATGATAAAACGTCTAACTTTTAGACACTGCAGCTTATTCATATAATAAGCAGCTACTATATGCCCAGTGTGTAATAAAATAATTTGTTTCAATCGTGGGCTGTACTAGTTCGGTGTTTCATGTCAAGCCCTTCAAAGTAGACAACTTCTGAAATAAAGCACTTGTCAGTCACACACATCCTTTTCCATTTTGAAAATAAGACAATGCTTTATGCACGTTCCAATGTAATTACTTTTAATGATGATGAGGTCCCATACTCCTTGATAGAGCGTAGGGGACGATGCGGGAGACCCGCACAGCCGTCTAGGCAAGATCCTAGCGGCGGTGGTTTTCCATTGCCTTCCTCCGACCGTAATGGTGATGAATGATGATGAGGACGACCCAGCAACACCCAGCCATCTCGAGGCAGGTGAAAATCCCTGACCCCGCAGGGAATTGAACACGGGACCCCGTGCTCGGGAAGCGAGAACGCTACCGCGAGATTACGAGCATTACTCTCAAGTCACCCTCTAAGTTATTTAGTGTTCATTCCAGTTTAAAGATGTGATCAACGAAAAATACAGGTAAATTAGTCTTGTCAGTTTGGTACTGCCTACTGAATGAAAACTTAAACCAGAGAACGTGCAATTAATGAAAGTGATCTTTGAACTGGCCCATCACATCTCAGCCCACTTTAACGCGATAGCACGTCTCCGCACTTTTCAAAACAACTACACCTACATGTACATACACTACTGGCCATTAACATTGCTACACCAAGAAGAAATGCAGATGATAAACGGGTATTCATTGGACAAATATATTATACTAGAACTGACATGTGATTACATTTTCACGCAATTTGGGTGCAGAGATCCTGAGAAATCAGTACCCAGAACAACCACCTCTGGCCGTAATAACGGCCTTGATATGCCTGTGCATTGAGTCAAACAGAGCTTGGATGGCGTGTGCAGGTACAGCTGCCCATGCAGTTTCAATACGATACCACAGTTCCTCAAGAGTAGTGACTGGCGTATTGTGACGAGCCAGTTGCTCGGCTACCATTGACCAGATGTTTTCAATTGGTGAGAGATCTGGAGAATGTGCTGGCCAAGGCAGCAGTCGAACAGTTTTTGTATCCAGAAAGGCCCGTACAGGACCTGCAACATGCGGTCGTGCATTATCCTGCTGAAATATGGGATTTCCAGCCTTAATTTGTCTTATCTTCATGGCACTTATACGACATTTAAGTTGGGCACAGTAAGACTGATTGGTCAGTTTCAGCTGCCGGTTCACCAACTCTTCTCAAAAGTGTTTTGCAAAAAGAACGTAATTGTGCAGGGATTCCCATTAGAGTTCACAAATCAATCTCTGTAATACTCGCACGTTGATCGAATATAGCGTTAACAAACTTCGCAGCACAACTCAATTCGTTCGATGTCTTTCCATTGATCTCGCCTGGTGGGAATTCCAAACACTCGAACAATACACAAAGACGGTCACACTAGTATTATGTACGGGGGTCTCCTGTCTAGATGAGCTACATTCCTTCTGAACTGACTATGCAAATGTAGACCAGATGTGGCTCAAATTCAAAGATATAGTAGCAACAGAAATTGAGAGATTCATACCTCATAAATTGGTAAGAGATGGAACTGATCCCCCGTGGTACGCAAAACAGGTCCGAACGCTGTTGCAGAGGCAACGGAAAAAGCATGCGAAGTTCAGAAGAACGCGAAATCCCGAAGATTGGCTAAAATTTACAGACGCGCGAAATTTGACACGGAGTTCAATGCGAGATGCCTTTAATAGGTTCCACAACGAAACATTGTCTCCAAATTTGGTAGAAAATCCGAAGAAATTCTGGTCGTATGTAAAGTACACAAGCGGCAAGACGCAGTGAATACCTTCGCTGCGCAGTGCCGATGGTACTGTTACCGACGACTGTGCCGCTAAAGCGAAGTTATTGAACGCAGTTTTCCGAAATTCCTTCACCAGGGAAGACGAATGGAATATTCCAGAATTTGAAACACGAACAGCTGCTAGCATGAGTTTCTTAGAAGTAGATACCTTAGGGGTTGCGAAGCAACTCAAATCGCTTGATACGGGCAAGTCTTCAGGTCCAGATTGTATACCGATTAGGTTCCTTTCAGATTACGCTGATACAATAGCTCCCTACTTAGCAATCATATACAACCTCTTGCTCACCGATAGATCTGTACCTACAGATTGGAAAATTGCGCAGGTCGCACCAGTGTTTAAGAAGGGTAGTATGAGTAATCCATCTAACTACAGACCTATATCATTGACTTCGGTTTGCAGTAGGGTTTTGGAGCATATACTGTATTCAAATATTATGAATCACCTCGAAGGGAACGATCTATTGATACGTAATCAGCATGGTTTCAGAAAACATCGTTCTTGTGCAACGCAGCTAGCTCTTTATTCGCACGAAGTATTGGCTGCTATCGACAGGGGATCTCAAGTTGATTCCGTATTTCTAGATTTCCGGAAAGCTTTTGACACCGCTCCTCACAAGCGACTTCTAATCAAGCTGAGGGCCTACGGGGTATCGTCTCAGTTGTGCGACTGGATTCATGATTTACTGTCAGGAAGGTCGCAGTTCGTAGTAACAGACGGCAAATCATCGAGTAAAACTGAAGTGATATGAGGTGTTCCCCAGGGAAGCGTTCTGGGACCTCTGCTGTTCCTGATCTATATAAATGACCTGGGTGACAATCTGAGCAGTTCTCTTAGGTTGTTCGCAGATGATGCTGTAATTTACCGTCTAGTAAGGTCATCCGAAGACCAGTATCAGTTGCAAAGCGATTTAGAAAAGATTGCTGTATGGTGTGGTAGGTGGCAGTTGACGCTAAATAACGAAAAGTGCGAGGTGATCCACATGAGTTACAAAAGAAATCCGTTGGAATTCGATTACTCGATAAATAGTACAATTCTCAAGGCTGTCAATTCAACTAAGTACCTGGGTGTTAAAATTACGAACAACTTCAGTTGGAAAGACCACATAGATAATATTGTGGGGAAGGCGAGCCAAAGGTTGCGTTTCATTGGCAGGACACTTAGAAGATGCAACAAGTCCACTAAAGAGACAGCTTACACTACACTCGTTCGTCCTCTGTTAGAATATTGCTGCGCGGTGTGGGATCCTTACCAGGTGGGATTGACGGAGGACATCGAAAGGGTGCAAAAAAGGGAAGCTCGTTTTGTATTATCACGCAATAGGGGAGAGAGTGTGGTAGATATGATACGCGAATTGGGATGGAAGTCATTACAGCACAGACGTTTTTCGTCGCGGGGAGATTCATTTACGAAATTTCAGTCACCAACTTTCTCTTCCGAAAGCGAAAACATTTTGTTGAGCCCAACCTACATAGGTAGGAATGATCATCAAAATAAAATAAGAGAAATCAGAGCTCGAACAGAAAGGTTTAGGTGTTCGTTTTTCCCGCGCGCTGTTCGGGAGTGGAATGGTAGAGAGATAGTATGATTGTGGTTCGCTGAATCCTCTGCCAAGCACTTAAATGTGAATTGCAGAGTAGTCATGTAGATGTAGATGTAGATTTTCCTAAATTTCTGCCAGTAAACCGGAGTCTCCTTTACCGACCTGAACTGCTCGTTCATTTCTTATTATTGTGCGACGTTGCTCCCAGATATTTAATCGACGTGACAGTCTCAAGCTGCACACCACTAACACTGTATTCGAACATTACGGGATTATTTCTCTCAGTCTTTAACTTACACTAACTTGCATTAACTGTAAGGTTTCATCCAGATGTCAGTCAGTCGAGTACGTTTATAGACAAATAAGTTGAGTATAATGCAGTGGCACTTAATGTCGATGACTAAGAACGTAGAATGGAACCTGATCAGTTAGTCGTGCTGGTGCAGGTCCCTGCTGGCCAAGCTAGACTGGCTGGAACGCGAGTGCCAGTCGGTGATCGCAGACCTGCAGCAGCACGCTTCGCCGCGGCTCATCTCCAGTATGCACAGCTACAGTGATGAACTCGGGAACCTAGGGGCCTGCCGTTCCCGTCGCTGAACCCGTACCGCCTCTCTACGAGCGTCAAAATCATCCGAGACATCAGCTGCACCCGAAACTACCACTTCAGAACACAATTCTCGTAATGCATTGACTGTTTTGGAACTTTACTTCCATCATAAATTGATAATTACTGTCCACACTAAATGCCCAGATCATATAAAACAGGTAGGAGGCTAAAATTCTCATGTTATTAGGAGTAAATAGTTTAGTGCACGGGAATGTGTTTTATAAACAACTAAATAGTTCAAGTGCACACGACATTGTGGAAACTGCATTATAATTTAAAAATCAGATAAGCTACTGAGCTGCAAATGCTGGTACTGCAAATATATGAAAACCGATGTATTGGCACACTGATCATGTCAGTTTGGTTCACGACTAAATAAAGTCTGTACATTTAATACAGTTATGTGGGATGTATCAGTTCACAAGATTCCTGGGTAGATTGTGCGGTGAAATAATTGTTAAGAAAAAAGTTCGATACGTTGCGTCGTTTCCGAGATAATTAACATTGAAGTTAGCCAATCACGCCGTTGTGCGCGCAGATTCAAACAGCTGACTAGAAACGGTGTCGCCAGACATAATCTTCGTTTGGTTTCCTAAACCTGAGCAATAGAGCGATACAAAAATTGGACGTGGGACAGTAGTAAGGATCGAACCCGAGCCATAGACAGGACCTTCTTGTGTGCTACATCTACGTTACGAGAACAACTGTTCCTTGAATTTGCACGCGCAACAGCCTTGTTGGCCGACCTCTGTGGCCGAGCGGTTCTAGGCGCTACAGTCTAGAACCACGTGACCACTACGGTCGCGGGTTCGAATCCTGCCTCGGGCATGGATGTGTGTGATGTTCTTAGGTTAGTTAGGTTTAAGTAGTTCTAAGTTCTAGGGGACTGATGACCTCAAATGTTAAGTCCCATAGTGCTCAGAGCCATTTTAACCATTTCAACCAGCCTGGTTGGCTACCTCAGTGCTAAGTAACTCGCAAAGGGCACCACTTACCGAATTTTTTTCTTAACAATTATTTCCCTGCACTACCTATTCTATAAACCCTTACAAACGTTTCAGACTGTTGCTGACCATCCTGTGCTTACTCACTCTGTCTTTGAGCCATACTTTTTGGACTGGCAATTTTATTCTTTCCAGCTCTGTAAAATACATGTAGGCCACTAACTTGGTGTTTTGTATACCATCTGTTGGGGTGAATCGATTGAAAAACAAAAAGCTCCCGTGCTATGTCGGAAATTAATAATTCTCAAAATATCAAAATACAATGAAGAATAGCTAGAAACGTAATTGGTGAGTCTGTGAAGGAATAAGATGGTATAGTAATGGAAGATGGAAGCTACTGATCAGCTCGTCCTTGACACTTCGTGAATGAAAAACTCGGTACTGTCTTCACAAAAAAAAGTCATTGCAGTGTATTTGAGAACTAGTACCACAAAGTTTAAACCAATTTCATGTTAACCTTTTTTCCAAGATGATCAGGAAAATATTTACCCCCCTTAAATAAAGTCATGTGTGATTGATAACGTTATAAGCAAAATATTAAAAACATCTTCCCATGATATAGTGGTTGTACTCAGTCGTACGTCTAATGTATCTCTTTCGCAAAAGGTTTTCCAGAGAGACTGAAATATACACTTTCCTTATTCATCCATAAGAAAAGCATTAGGACTGATATTCTATGAACTCGTCTTACTATTGTTTCTCAACAGTTTCAGGAAAGACACTGTATAAGGATGGAGGGACATATCTGGAACTGGCTCAGTCAGCCATAATTTGGACTCCAGAGGGGCCTGTCCACTGAACATGCCATCATCGGCCTTGTATTAAAATATATGGCTGGTAGAATGTCTCTAGCTGAATATTACGGGATCTAAGGGTTTAAACGGCGCATATCACGAAATGTCTTGGATAATTTGAGATTAATGATTTTGAATACACAATCAGTCAGTGGTTTACTTGTTACTTAATTGAGAGGAAGCAAAAGATTGTTAGACTACTAAATCAGTTTTCGTGAGTGTGAGTTCAAGTTACTACTGAAGTTCCCCATGCTTCAGCACTATATATCGCAACAATAGAAGGAACAGAAAATGAGACATTCAGAAATATTATTCATTTGTTTTCGCTAAATGACTTCTCACTTAATTTGGAAAAACACAGTTTATTCAATTTGTGGTGCACGGTAGGATACATCAGGATAAAATTAGAGTACATTGGACATAATATATTACGTAGAGCTGAACCTTCAAAACAACGGGGGGTAAATATACATCAGAAACCCAAATAACATTTTTAAATATCTTCTCAAAGTCTTGAGTTCAGGTACGTTTTCTCTGGGTGTGATCGCTGCGTAGGCGTCAATAGCATCAGGGTCGTGCGTATTTCCACTCACTGTTGTCATACAAAATAATTTTCTTTGGCAGATCCACTCTTTGACATAAAGTACTCAATGCACTTGCCATAATGATAGTATCTGGTGTCCATCTTCGAAACTGATGTATGCAGCTGAATGAGAAAGCTGTGTTCATTCAAGCCTCGCAGTACATATACTATCTTATGAATTTCTTGTGAACAACTATCCTCAATTGGAATTGTAACATTTATAAAAAAGAGACTTCTAGCTTCCAGTACCTTACTGTTGCACAGAAAGAAGCACGGTGGCCAATCGTAAAAAATAATTGTCCAACTTCATTTCTGAAGTAATGGTGCTAGCATACAAACAAGCCAGTTTTTACAACAAACAGAAATCATTCTGCTTCTGCTCCATGAGTTGATTTCTGTATATTAAAAGAAGTGTGTGGTATGTTAAAAATTGTTACGTTCTGTTGTAGATCAAGATTTAAATAAAATCAGTTATGTAAATACTTACTCCGTTTTCCGTGTCCAGGCGAGAACATGAAAGGTCCCTTCCTCCAAAATTCTGCATCGTTAATGGCAATGACACTACACAAAAAGAGATCTTCCTCTGTGTAGACGAACTCCATCCGTGGACACATGAGCAAATGTTCATTCGTTTGTGTTTCTCCACATTCAAAATTGTCATTTTTAGAGTAACCCCACTTAACCATGTTTACTTTGCATTTTTCGACTCCGTACTTAATCTTTTTAGTGCTCTCAGTAGTTATGTAAATGATCAGCATGTACCAATATTTCCAATGAGACTAAGTGTCAGATATAGAAACTTGTGACATATGTTACCCGAAACATACGTATAGCTACAAAGGGTCGTGAATAACGTCAGACTGTAGGAATGACCGTTCGAGCTGTACGTAATTTAATGTTCATACCCTTACCTGACACAATGGATCCCGTGATGGAGGGGCTGCCACGAACTTCAGGGCTCACTACGTCTAAGCGCATTAGCGAAAGCGCTACTGAGAGGTTACCTGTACTTTAATCTGCAATCACTTGTGGCCGTAACTCTAAGTTGTTGTTGCAGGATCAAAATAACATCAATTATAATAAATTGAATGACTATTGAATAAAGTACGTGATATAATAATAGGTTTCGTTAATTAAGGACAAACACAAAATTCGGGTCGCAAGAAGCAGGTTACACGATTGCTGAAGATGATGTCTCTCAATCTTGCGTGTAAGACCGAACAAGGTTCCACTAGTACAGAATTAAACCTGAAAAAACTACGATCTATGACACGTAATTCTAAATGTGGAGGCAAACAAAGGGAACAAGTGCCATAACTTCTCTTGTCATGTGATGACAAAAGGACATTAATTCGGACGCGTAATGAGTGAATAACTGATTCTGATTTGTTTTAGAGCAGTCAGTAGTTAGTTTCCCGCTATAGGCTCGAGTTCTGTTTTTCACCGGAGACATCTTAATGAACTCCACGTTGACTACCCTGGAAGTTAATTATATCATCCAAACCGTCACTCGAGGCCACGCAGAACGCTGCGTCTTTACTATGGCTGAATATGCGGTTGCGGTAGCAGAAGTCGTACTGAAATTGCGAACGGCGCCCGCGGTTGGCCAACATACAGAAGTCGCTTGCTAATTATGTCCGCCACCGCACGCCGTCGGCGCGGTCGGATGAAATGGGAAGTTTTCCCCACCGAAAACGGCTAGCTATGGCCTTAAACTTCATGAGCTGAAGCTCACCGAAAACTCTTGTCATGTAAAGAAAGGCCCGAATATGAAGAGTTCGTGCGTAGCGTTACCTTTTAATAAACGGAGTCGAAGATGTTCACCAGACGGATCGAATAAATTAAATATTTTGGGCCAGAAGCACTTAGGTGACTAACGGACCTAATGAGCAGCTGAATCAACAAGATGGAGATCCCCAGGCTCCGGCAAAAAACAAGAGTGGTAGCCCTAGAGAGAATGGTGCTCAATAGACTATCCAAAGCTGTAGAGAAGGTCCTAAGACCTGAAAAATCCGGTTTTAGGACAGCAAGTTCATGCACTGGGCAAATTTTGAAGATGGATTTGAAATAAAGCGTGTGAGTGATGTGGATTTCATTGGTCAGGAGAGTAGCCTATGAAACTATTAACCACAGTATACTGATATATAAGGTTTACCACCGAGCGAGGTGGCGCAGTGGTTAGCACACTGGACTCGCATTCGGGAGGACGACAGTTCAATCCCGCGTCCGGCCATCCTGATTTAGGTTTTCCGTGATTTCCCTAAATCGCTCCGGGCAAATGCCGGGATGGTTCCTCTGAAAGGGCACGGCCGACTTCCTTCCCTGATACGACGAGACCGATGACCTCGCAGTTTGGTCTCTTCCCACAAACAACCCAACCCCCCTATACGGTTTACCAGGTGATCAAGGATTTTGCATTTTCAATATTTATGCAGTGTGTGCTACAAAACAGGTGGTTCTACACTGAACACCCAAAACATTATGACCACTCCTTACCACGACCATGGATGTCACCTGGTGGCGTTGCCGGCACGTGACCCGGTAACAAAAGTATGTAAGCGAAGCAGAGAGGACGGGTGATCACTCTAGCGAAGATGTGGGCTGCAAGTGGGGAAATCTACTGAGATAACTGAGATAAGCGACTCTGACAAAGTCAAATTATTATTACGCCGAGCCTGTGAACGAGTATCTCGAAAACGGCGAAACTGGTCGAATGTTCACTGACTATTGTCGTGAGCATCTACGGAAAGTAGTAAAAGAACAGTAGAACTACTACTACGCGCTACGTGGTTAGACGTCCAGAACTCCTCACAGAACTTGGGGTTCGGAGGCTTGTCTCCACTGTAAAGTAGGGTAGGTGTTGATTTGTGATATCTCTGCCGAAAGAGCACAACGCTGGGGCACGCACATGTGTTTCGGAGCAGACTGTTCACGGTACACTGTTGAACATGGAATTCCGCAGCGGAAGACCCCTACCTGTTCCCATGGAGACCCAACGACATCGTCAGTTACGACTGCGGTGGGCATGGGACCTCCGGGATTCGACCGTAGATCATTGGAAACGTGTCTGCTCTTCGGATGAATCATGTTTCTTGCTACACCAGCTCTACTGACGTCTCCACAAACGCCATCGTCGAGAACGCCATCATCGAAGTGAACGGCGGCTCCAAACATGCCCCACGCCAAGAGCGCAGTCTAGTGGGAGCAGTATTATGTTACGGAAAACATTCTTCTGCGCTTGCATGGGACCTGTGGTAGTAATTGAAGACATTTCAACTGCGACCCAATCGCATCCCTTCATGCTTGATGTCTTTCCAGACGGTGACGTCATCTTCCAGCAATATAACTGTCCTTGTCTTGGAGCCAGAATCGTACTACAGTAGTATGAAGAGCATGACAGTGAAATCAGGTCGCTTTCTTTGCCACCAAATTCGCGTTATGTGAATATGATGGAACACTTCTGGACCACTATTGAGCGCTGTCACCATGTACATAAATCAGTGGCACTTTATTTACGGGAATTATATCACTTGTGTATAGACATCTGATGCCACATATCTCCACAAACCTACCAATAAATTGTAGACTCGATGGTACGCAGAATCGGTGCTGTGTTGCGTTCCAAAGGTGGACCAACAAGCTGTTAAGAAGGCGGCTGTAATGTTTTGGTTCGTCTGTGTGCGTTACCATGCAGAGAAAAAAATAGTGGATAGAGAAGTCAAAAAACCGTCTTGATTAGGGCAGTTCCGATGCCGTTCAATAGATACACCAACGGTCAGCCAGTGCGTGCAGCTTTGAATTCTGGAAGATTACTATCCCAAAACAAGCTGTACCAAACCCAACAAAGACGCAGATTTGTAGTTTCCATCTGAGGAATAAGGAAGTGTTGAGAAAACTAAATGTGAGTTGGAAAGCGGAAGAACTAGAGCACTGCTAGAGTCTCAAATAATTAGACGCGAAGTTGGACGAAAGTCTGTCACTTGAACTGCACTGTTTGGATACCAAGCAAAAGTTCAGGGCTGGGAGTAATATTATTCGTAAACTGAACAACACAGATTGGGGAGCTGATCAAAGGTGCTTCGAATAAGAGCCGTTGCACTCAGTTCGTGGGCAGGTGAGTATACCTTGCCTGTGTGAAAGAATTCGGCCCATGTGGAACACACTGAAGTGGCCATAATGAGTCATCCTGCATCATATCGGGATGGCTGAGGCCCACGCCTACAGAGATGGTTTACCCTCCCATAGGGGTAGCTCCTCCCACTATCGGCGGCAAGTAGATGCCGAGGTTGAGAGGAAGAAACAGACGAGAGATAATTGTCACACGCTCCTCGGGCACCAACAACAGCAGAGGCGTCTTCGTTCAAGCCAATGAACGTCATCGTCGAAGAGAGGATATTTCAGCTATGGAAGGAGATAACACCAAATCCTATTCTGGAGCTAAATGAAGACCTTGCAGCAGGAAGTAACGAATCCTTTCCATCCTTGAAGGCTCTTAACATGCTGAGGACTAGGGTCTCAAATTGCAAGCATAGTTTTGCCCGATGTGGCTACTTCGGTGGGGAACCATTGTGTGACTGTGGCAAAGTCCAAACGCACGACCACCTAGTGACGTGCCCAAACCTCAACATAAGCTGGACCCTGCCAGACATACAGCTAGCTAATGACAAAGCCATTTGTATAGCAGATTACAGGGCAAAACAATTTTAAACCTTAAATTCTGTTACTGTTGACTTATACTAGATTTTAATGTATGGTGTTATGGACCGGAAAGTAAATAAATAACCAGCCGGAGGCTGCATATGATGCCTCTAAAAAGGAAGCTCTGGCTCTCCTCATAGCGTCGGAGCGTTACCGCTCCGTCTCCCGTGCTTAGGCAGACGGTAAACGTGGTTCCCACCAAGATCTCCGTAATACCTATAATATTTTATCTTCCACCAGTAGAACTACCGTAGAACGGCCAACCAGACACGATATTACAGGAGGGCACATTTCCGCCCAAAATTTTCTCTTGTCCTTTTACACACGCAGATGCAATCACATATTACCTCCCACTCAAGAATGCGAGCTACAACAGAACATGTACCTCTAAGTGGCGTCCTATTTCCAAGAGGCTGGGAATCATTCTATCTCGGACGTAGAGTTCCGTTCCAGCATTCTTCGTTCATAAAATGTATTGTGAGACTGCGCTCGCAGGCGCCAGGCCGCCGGCCGTACCGCATTTAGAACCCTCATGTGTTTTATTTCTAATCAGCTTTCTGTTGTACTCTATCTCCAAACACAGGCGTCTAGGAGCGGCGATCGGACCCAATGATGAGGTCCTCGCAGACAGCGAAAACAGACCGTAACTCTCTCTCTCTCCACAGAGCTACCTGGATGGCCTTCGGCCCGCCCTAGCTGTCAGCTCATACAAGAGGTGCTCTTAATGATGTTCCATTTATTCCAGCCTAACATAAGAACAGAACTTTTGCCGTGTTCCCAGGAATTCATGCACCTCAGTAAATTCGAAAAGTTAAAGGGAAAAGAAGGGTTGGTTCAAATGGCTCTGAGCACTACGGGACTTAACATCTGAGGTCATCAGTCCTCTAGAACTTAGAACTACTTAAACCTAACTAACCTAAGGACATCACACACATCCAAGCCCAAGGAAGGATTCGAACCTGCGACCGTAGTGGTCGCGCGGTTCCAGACTGAAGCGCCTAGAACCGCTCGGCCACAACGGCCGGCGGAAAAGGAGGGTACACTAAGTTAATAATCCACTACTTGAATCTCTTAAACACTCATTGCGGCATGAAATAAACTATTTCATATCAAAATTACAACGGAAAACGCTGAATTCGAATTATATGGGAAGAGGAGGTCTCAATGGACCAGCATCTCACAAGATGTTGAGTGATTAGTGTGACAACGTTATCACCACCTGACAGAGTTTGAAAGGGGGCTGTATGTATCTGTTCGTCCAGGTGGTGGAATCGTACGATACCCAGATTTGTAGGACAGTGAGGTATGACAGCTGCCCGATATTGGACCGTATAGGAACATGAAAACACACACCCTCGTCGTCAAGGCTACTTTCGACAATGTCCAACCCCTACAACGGCGGATCGCCGTATTGTGCACTAACTACATTGTAGCCCCTTGACACCTGCGCCTGCCATCCGAAAACAAGTGATGGACTCCCCACAACGTTCTGTGTCATTTCGCACCATTGGTCTGAGATTAACAGCAACTGGATTAGGGAATTAGGGAATTACCCTTCAGTGCATAGACTGCCGTTAACACCACAGCAGAAACGCTGTGTTTGGAGTGGTGCAGTGACCGCGAGCGTGGACTGCTGACGAATGTCGTCACATTGTGTTCAACGGTAAATCGCGGTGCTGCACTACCCCGGACCAGCATAACAGCGACATAGCGACGGATCCTTTTCTTCCAGTTTTTTGAACCTTAGAGCCAATGAACGTCACCGTCGAAGAGAGGAGATTTCAGCTATGGAAGGAGACAACACCAAATCCTGTTCTGGAGCTAAATGAAGACCTTGCGGCAGGAAGTAACGAATTCTTTCCGACCTGGAAGGCTCTTAACCTGCTGAGGAGTAGGGTCTCAATTTAAGCATAGTTTTCCTGTTCGGCTTGCCCCAAATGGCAATTTCTACCTGCCCGTAACAGACAAATCGCAAAAGCTAGGGAAACTCTTCAAAATCTGAAAGGAGCGAGTGTACGACCTCCGCCACTACTTTCAACGCTCTTAAAGGATATTGTAAACGAATAAGATAACAAAGAAAGCAAACAGTACATGAACACTTATTTCAAATGTTACATACTGAAATATATCCCGAAAACAACTGCATTTCTTTCATCTTATATTCTCGTCACGGCTTCTTCATATGAAATGCACCTTACAAATTCTAATTTGCCAATTATGTAAACCTACTTTCTGTTATAGGAAAGCTTGTCTGTTTCCGGTTTTTGAACCCGGTTTGATAATGTGGCTATTTTTTTGTAGAGTTAATTGTTATTGAGGTATCAGTTTGCTCATGCTTCATGATTTTCGCAATTGGGTGAAGAGACTAAGACGAAGCATTGAAGCGGGAATGAAAGCTTTCACAAACGTTAGTCATTCTCCATAAGGAAATACAATCTGATGCCCAAACGTGAGGAGGGAATAGCGCATTTTCATCGTCATCTGTGTAATTTTCAGTTACATAATCGGCAAGTTTGACGAGTTGTAGATGTTGTGGCTGTATCCTGATGACGTCAGCCAAAGCATCAGGAGCATATTGAGGATTTAACACTAGGTGGACCGCTGAGCCATTTTGGCCCAATGCTTGTTTATTGCTTATGTGGTCAAATTGTGACAGAGAATACTATGTTACCTACATATGTGCTTTTTACCGATTTTTATTCACATATCTTTGTGTTGAGTATCAATTATACTTACGTAAATTACTTGTCTTTTAATTAACTTTTATCTACTCAATAAATGTTACTCTTTTTTCGATATGAATATGTACGTAGTGAATAGGATCTCATATACATCCAGTATTAATAAAATAAATACTTAACACATATACTTTAAATGCAATTATTATACACATATGCTCTCCACCATAGATTGCAGCTGTTTGTTGCTGCACTTGCCATACCACACTCGTCTTCTCTTCTCACATTTGCCAGCTACTTCTTTCTCATAACCTGAACAAACTGTAGCAGTCTGGTTTCCTTTTCACGAGATACAAATTTTACACTCCTCTCTGTTTCCACCTGTGGTTCATTGTTTCATTCTAGTTTCGGCATGAACTTGATTTGGCTCTTTATTTCTTGCTTATTCGAGGCACACTGCCACGGGCTGGTAGGTCTGAAACTATTCAGTACTGAGGAAATTGGATAGTTTTATTATTTCGTTCTTCTCAGTTGCGTTGGCATAAAATTCTGCTGCAGTGGTTGCCGGTTTCGGGCTGACACGTCCATTGCCAAACCACACTCCTTATTATTAACCATAATTAATCATACAATATGGTGCCAAATGGCAGGAACAGCCTCTGTACAGCAAAGTATACTGTGGGCAAAAAGTACCCTCATTGATCGTGGCGTATCGGTATATGTCTGTTGCAATTGACACGACAGCTGTGTTTTGCTGCCAGAAGCTGCGCTCGAAGCTCTTGCACAAATCAGAAATATACCTCCACGTACTTAGTCGCTTACCAGTCTCTTCCTTACACAAGACATAGGAATTCATTGTAGCGAAATTAAGAATATTGTAGAATACATGCATTGGCCAGCGTCTTGTGTAAGCTTTTGTGGAGTGCATTCTTACCATTTGAGCCACAACGTCGACCACAAATTTTGTTTTGTTGCAAAATTGCACTGTTTTAGGAATCTTCTTCTGACTTTGAGACTGAAGTGCACTCAACAATAAAACATTATTATTTGTTTTCCCCTAATAATCTGTTAGCGTTGAGCAATCGTCCTTTTTATACACAATAGTCGACTTGAGTGGTTGTTTTCTGGTCTTTGCTTTAAGACGCATCACCAATCGATTGCGGTTCAAACTATCTACTAAGGTGGAGGATGCTGCCCTCAGACGGTTTGCAAGGCTTTGGGAAGTGAAGTAGCTATCACCAGCCTCGTTCACACTTTTGCCTAGCTATACTCCCATAGGCCTAGGAACAAGACTTTCCTCTACGCTTGGTCAGCTTGTCGACTGGGGTACGATCAGAGTAACGGACTCCATTCAGTATGTATTTACTAACACAATATAAGTAACCAGAATTTTATATCAAACTTGTCTGGTCTGGTTGCGATATATTGTGTGAATGGGCATCTTATTTTAGATGGTAAAAGTTGTTCATCAATTGTAGGATAAAGTTCTAGTTTATAACGTGACACTCTGTTTTCTATGAAAGTATTTCAGATACCTGAGACAAGAACAGGCTGGTCAGTTCTGAGGCGTTCAGATCTAGTCTGCTGGTCTTCATATACTTAATATACTACATTGTTTTCTTAATTCCATCTCGCACTACAGTTTGTCTGAAGAGCGGGTAACTCCATACTGTTAAAGATTGGCAGTTGAGAGGAAAATTCTTTTGTAACTGTTACAATAAAAGATTTATTATATGTATAAAACAAGCATGTTTTACAGGACTCCAAAGAGGCTTCATAAATAAAAGAAGCGAAATGCGTATCGCAATAAAGCAACTGCCTTCAATCAGCTGCATAAACGAAAGATACCTCCATGAATTTTGAAGCAACTAAGGAACGATGGAAAACAGAAAAAATGACAATAATGCAGACATGTCAGGCATTTCCCTTCACGTTAGACAACAGTTTTAAGAATATCCATCTCAGACTCCACAAGATCACCCAACATATTAGATTCAATCAGACATGCAAAATAAATAAAGTAATTTCGAGTCCTATTAATGTAAAGGTCAGACACAACTCTTTGGTTGCACAAAGAACAAAATATCAAACAGAAATTTTATGAACGAACCACTATAACATGTGGTAAAACACATGAACTAAATCATAATGCAACATTATGAAATGAAGAACAGCGGAACAGTGGAAAACACAAATGAACTCATAACAAAATGAAAGACTTACACATCCCACAAACAGACTCACTCATCTCTTTCGACATAAATGGCTGTACACCTCAATACCCGCTGCAGACACAACAAAACTAATTGAAGAAAACTTACTAACTACCTGCAGACAATATTAATGAAATAAATAAATGCCTCAAAGCAATCACATCACAGAATTACTTCCAATTTGAAAAGGAATTTTACTTAGAACAAGATGGGCTTCCAGTGGGATCTCCAATACCAAGGGAACTGGCAAACATATTCATCAGCGACATGGAAAACACAGTCTTTGACACAGTCCTCATAAAGAAAGGATACAAAATTGTTTAATGATATTCCTATGTAAATGACATAATCTGTATCGTAGATGAACCAACAGAGAAAATTGATAAAACTTCTTATAGACATAAACAATATACATAAAAATATGCAATTCACCATGCAAAAAGAAACACAAAAGCAAATACATTTCTTGGATACAACAATAATGAGAGACGACGGAAAACACACATTCGACATCTTCAGAAAGCCAACAGCCACAGACACAATTATACATGTTTCATCCAACAGCTTGCAAAATCAAAAAGTAGCGGCACTACGACAAATGTTACACAGACTAAATAACGTACCATTCAGCAAAGAAAACTACAACAAAAAGCTCCTAACAGTGCGAGCAAACTTCACATACAAAGAGCCATTA
This sequence comes from Schistocerca piceifrons, assembly GCF_021461385.2. Classification (NCBI taxonomy): domain Eukaryota; kingdom Metazoa; phylum Arthropoda; class Insecta; order Orthoptera; family Acrididae; genus Schistocerca; species Schistocerca piceifrons. The sequence continues at coordinate 407,216,975 of NC_060138.1, read as the reverse complement.
GAGTGAAAAAGAAGGTATTCAGTGGCCAAATCCATATAAGCAATAACTCTCTGAACATGTTAGCCACTAAAACAATAACAAACAGAGGTCCGAAACAAAGCCAGAATAAATAATTAATAAATCTTTCTCTCCGTCCTCCGCTCTCTCTGTCTGTCAGTCTGTCTCTCTCTCTCTGTCTGTCTCTCTCTCTCTCTCTCCCACACACACAGAAAAACAAGTGAAAATATCAAGCCACACAGACAACACAAACAAAAGACGAAAGACAAACACACAGCGACAGTTGGTAACACTATACACCGAGAACACGCACTTGTGGAACACCAAATGTAAAGTGCTAGTGATGTATGAGATGTGTTGAATCAAATGTGGATGAAAGAATGCCGGAAATCGGCCAACTGGAGCATGAAAACTAATGAACACATCTACAGAACCACGTACATTGGTTAACAGCTCTGGAAATCGTAAGTAACATAGAAGGATAATTTCACATCACGAAATTTGTGCTAAAAAAGCTTTATTCTAACTTAAAAAAGAAGAGAAATAAATTACAAAACGTAACATAGTGATGCATTGTAATTAACAAATAATAAATTTATTAATTATAAAAAGAAACCTGAATTAGAGGACACTGAAGTTACTTCACAAAGAAAAGAAGCGAAACGCATATGGGAATAGACAAAGTATCTTCAATTAGTTCTACGTCTACATCTACGTGATTAATCTGCTATTCAAAATAAACTGCCTTGCAGAGGGTTCAGTGAACCACCTTCAACCTGTCTCTCTACCATTCCACTCTCGAACGGCGCGCGGGAAAAACGAACACGTAAATTTTTCTGTGCGAGCCAAGATTTCTCTTATTTTATCGTGATGATAATTTCTCCGATATAGGTCGGTGCCAAGACAATGTTTCCGCAATCAGAGGAGAAAACTGGTGATTGAAATTTCATGAGAAGGTCCCGTCGCAGCGAAAAATATATTTGTTATAAACTCCAATTCACGTATCATGTTTGTGGCACTATGTCCCCTATTTCACGATAATACAAAACGAACTGCCCTTCTTTGTACTTTTTCGATGTCATCCGTCACTACCACCTGATATGGATCCCACACCGCACAGCAGTACTGCAGAACAGGGTGGACAAGCGTGGTGTAAGCAGTCTCTTTAGTAGACCTGTTGCACCTTCTGTGTTCTGTCAATGAGTCGCAGTGTTTGGTTTGCTCAACCCACAACTTTATCTATGTGATCGTTCCAATTTAGGTTATTTGTAATTGTAACCCCTAAGTATTTAGTTGAATTTACAGCCTTCACATTTGTGTGACTTGTCGCGTGATCGAAATTCAGCAGATTTCTTTTAGTGCTCATGTGAATAGCTTCACGCTCTGCTTTAGTCAGGGTCAATTGCAACTGTTCGCACCATACAGATATCTTACCTAAATCATGTTACAATTCATTTTGGTCATCTGATGACTTTACAAGACGGTAAATGACAGCATTATCTGCAAACAGTCTAATAGGGCTTCTCAGATTGTCACCTACGTCTTTAATACAGATCAGGAACAGAAGAGCACCTGTAACACTTCATTGGGGAACGCAGGATATTAATTCTGTTTTACTCGATGACTTTCCGTCTTACTACGAACTGTGACCTTTCTGACAAGAAATCACCAATCCAGTGGCACGACTGGGGAGATATTCCATAGGCACGCATTTTGGTCAGAAGACGCTGGTGAGGAACGGTGTCGAAAGCCTTCTGGAAATCTAAAAATACGGAATAAATTTTACGTGCCCTGTCGAGAGCACTCATTACTTGACGAGTATAAAGAGCTAGTTGTGTTTCACAAGAACGATATTTTCTGAATCCGTGCTATGTGTCAATAAATCGTTTTCTTCGAAGTACTTCATAATGTTCGAATACATTATGTGTTCCAAGACCCTACTGCAAATCGACGTTAGTGATATGGGCCTGTAATTCAGCGGACTACTCCTACTTACATTTTTGGGTATTGGTGTGACTTGAGCACTTTTCCATTCTTTAGGTACGGATCTTTCTGTGAGCGAGCGGTGTTATATAATTGCTAAATATGGAGCTATTGTATCAGCATACTCTGAAAGGAACCTGACTGGTATACAATCGGGACCGGAGACCTTGCCTTTATTAAGTGGTTTAAGCTGCTTTGCTACACCGAGGATATCTACTTCTATATTGCTCATCTTGGAATTTGTTCTTGATTGGAATTCAGGAATATTTACTTCGTCTTCCCTGGTGAAAGAGTTTAGGAAAACCGTGTTTAATAACTCTGCTTTGGTGGCACTGTCATCAGTGACGTCACCGTTGTTATCTCGTAGTGAAGGTATTGCCACTGGTGTGCTGTATGTACGACCAGAATCTCTTTGGGTTTTCTGCCACTTGCATAGACGGAACATACCCCCACGAATTTTGAAGCAACTAGGGAATGACGCTAAACAGAAAAAATAATGATCTTGGTTTATGTTTGCGAAATGGTTGTGTTTGTGTAACTGGAGGTTGTCTGTTAACTGTTTTGTCAACGAGTTTATCTTGTCCTCATTTTTTTGTAACCCGCGTAGTGACGGATTCATGTACTGAAGGGCAAGACTTCACTTGACTCGCGACAGTTTCGAACGACTTTGAATGTTTATTACGTCCTCGGTGGTTTTTTTCCTGTTGTAAATTTGGTTCAGAATATTTTGTAGCAAGTTCAGTCAGTTGTCAGCTCAGTTTTTCGTTTATTTCGTCTATCCTTTGGCGTAATGTGTCTTTTAATTCTGTCATATTTCTTTTTATGTCTGCACGTAGTGCGGTCATTTGATTTTGTATATTTTTTCATACGATTTTGCATTGATGTCATACGTATGTCACTGTCTTTTTTATTTTCGGGCGTTTGTTGGATTATAATATTAAGCATATTAGCAATATTTGTCAATTGAAACTGCTCTGGCCCCGCCACGACCTTTGACAGTACGTCACGGTCAAGAATTGGTTCCGAGATGGTTTTTAATAATGGACTAGAGGTGGGGACTTAACAAAATTACCGTTACTAGGCATTTCAACTACTGATTGCTCATTAACGTCTCTGTCAACATTAAAGTTACATTCAATATTTTGTGCGATGTCCGTGTCATATTCTGTTTGTGTTTGCTGTCTATTTTCTCGAACAATTTGCGTGTTATTACCACGCTATAAGTAACATATTGTGGAATGGGGAAGTCTTTAAACTCGTGAGAAATTAAATTCGTGAAAATTCATATAGCAAGAATGATGGTTTTACTGAGGACGAATAGCAATTGATCGGAAAATATTTAGCTACAATGACTGCCCGCCATTTTGCATTGTACAAGACATTATAGTGTAGTGGACCGTTCGCGAAAATAAATTGGAGTTTGCGGTTTTGAGCAAAAGTGATTGCTACAACTTCGGAAAATTTTTATGGAATCTCCGAAGCAAGCTACAATTATGGAATGCGCTTGAACTACCGTACAAATGTGGTATCTTACCTTGGATCCTATTATTCATACCAGATAGCAAGTTTCACCATAATTTCGATTAAACTTTTTTCAGTTTGGTTGTTAAAATTTTTTCAACGGTAATGGCTCCTCACTTATGTTCGCATCGTCCATGCAACAAAGAAACACAATATAGTATATATAATAATGGGTCCAGAAACGAAGTCACCAGTTTAAATTTTCTTTTATTATTAATTTCGACGGGATCGTGCATGGATAAATGCTAGGGAGCGAGCCAACTTACTAAAATAATTAAGTAATTTCGTAATTAAGTGATGTTTGTAAATACATTACTTGCGTTAGGCGCGTTTCACGATGGCTTTCTGTGTATAGTCCGTTCTGATTCTTTTACTCGACCGCGGATATCTCTTCAAATGAAAACTTCTTTTATCGGACTTCGAAAAAATGGTTCGTACTGAACTATTTGTGTACAATTGATGAATATGGAATCTCTCGCCATATCAAGACGCAGTATAGCTGAGGATGACTTTTAACGTGAAGTGAAACAAATATTAGATAATATCACTATGTTCAATTGTCACACATAAACGATAAATGTACAAGAGACTTACATTAAGCAAAACATAAATAAATCTTCTGCTTACAGGGCAGACCCTGTAGCCAACTGAGCCAACATGGGCACTGAGGATAGTGCAACTGCAGGGACTATATCGCGCACGCTTCTCGCGAGACTCACATTCTCACCTTGTATGTCCAAACACTACATTCGTCGTGTCCCACCCCGGCGGCGTGCCGTATAAATCTGCCGTAATCATAGAAAAGCGTCCGTCTTGGCTCGCCTCCAAAACAAAAAGGGTGTCGACTCCTTCACAAAAATAATTGAGGGACGTAATACTGCGGCTGTATACTTAAGTCGACACAATCGTTCATAGTACTTAATTGTTAGTGAAAACTTTATTTATTTATTACGTTCCGAATGTTTCGTATGTAAATTCCGCTCTTCCCGCAGATGTGCCTTTAATGAAACAAATTGATCCTGCGGTCCTTCCAGGTAGTAACCTTTATATTTCACAACCAAATAAAAATAAGATACTATAAAAACGGTGGTTAATACTGTATTTCGTATAATTGATGAAGAGTCACAAAACATCAAGTCAATACATTTCGGTTTGCTCAGAAAAAAAGTGCGAATTTCGTAAAGAAACCAATTTGATCCCTCGGTCCTTCCAGTGTTAAGCAACGAAGCCCAAAGATGTAATGCAGCCGCTGCCCTTTTTCACCGTTCTGTTGTTTGTACATCGAAGCCAAATCAGTTGTTTGTATATTTCACCACCTGAAATACGTAGAAAAAATAATGTTTGTGGGAATTGAAACAATAAAAGTTTTTTTAGGTCGACGGCTTGAGCAGTGTACCCTACAATTGGTAAAGTGAATGATGTATAGGTAATTTGAGCCGTCAACAGTAACACGTTTTCCTTGAAATAACAATTACAATTGTACTTACCAAGCTTCTTGACTGATGGGAAGGCAACCTTGATGCTATCATGGTTGGACTATTCGAACCAGTCACCACAGTTTTCGGATTAAAAGACAGCTGCCTCTTCTTACTCTCGTCTTGAACACATTGTATAGTTTTCAGATGTGTTTTCTTCTTTTTATCTTTCATAAGGTTGGACACTAATGGTATGTAAGAACGTCCGGAGTAACTGTGAACCGCGAATAACCGGAGAAAGTGTTCCACAACATTTTGAAAACTACCGGCTATCATTAAAGTTCCCTGCTGGCATTAGTGTTGTAGATTGGAGTCGGTTGAAAAAACAACGTGACTATTTTTCATATCATTATTAAAGACAAAGGCTTCGCATTTTGTAGTTGACACCTCCAGCTGCGATAAGGCAACATGAATTACTATCGCAGATTTCTGCAGTTTCGGCATAGTCTTCAAAAGAGTATTAAAAACATTGCTGCGAAAATATCTTACATCCCTCCTCGCTATTGTGTTCACGATTGGTGGTTTGTTATCTACTTCTTATCGTATTAGTTTTGATAGTCTTTTATCCAGAGCTTCGCCTTTTTTATTAACATAATTCAATAATATTCTCCTGTTTAATAAATGTTCTTGAACTGGTGTGTGGTCATGTATGTGATCCAAACGCAAATCCTGCAGTGCACAGTCTGAACATCATTCCCATATCGTTGTAAACCCACACGATAAACAATTTTCTGTCTACACTGGTTCAAGTAGTGGATGTTTAATTATAGTCATCGCCTACATGAGGATTCTGGATGTCCGTGACGTTCCATATCATTGTACAGTCAGAATTTCTTCAGCTCTACCAGCCGTGACCTGAACCTATACCCGCTGGCTCCCCCTACCATATCTCAAGTGGGTCTGACTCAACTTCTATTGACCATGAGAAGGATACTGTGAAAAAGGGTGAGTTAATCCCACTGTCGAGCTCGGCAACTCTGTACATAGGTAATAAAGGCGGCTCGATCTTCGGGATGAGTCAATGGAGGTGGACTTCTTAGCACTCACCAAGCCCGTCAGTCCTGTGAATGACAGTAACTCGTTAACATCTGTACAGAATCACTTAGTGATCAGTTGCGTTGTTCAAGTCGGTCATCGAAGCAAAAAATATGGCAGGAAGGCACGCTTTGCAAACTGCTAATTCAGTATACGTTCGTTAACTAAACTGCCTGCTGATGCTAATCTTTTCATTACAGTGCCTTCTGTTTATCCGTGTCCCCTCTATTACGTCTTCTCTTTGTGTTTGTGCTCCCTCCATCATCTTCGTCTTCTTTCATAAATACTAGTCTCCGCTGTTGGATCATATCATCTACTAGAACTTCCAACACTGTGATGTTTACTTCTACACCAATTTGATCACTCTCAACTACGGTTTCTCGTTCAATCTGTCCTTATTTCATTGTCTCTTCTGGTGTATCGCAACTTAGAGTTTCCTCATCCACTAACTTACTGTAGTTTGCTCTAGTTTCATTTGCCACTTGGTTATGACCTGTTTCTCCTTTAATACGATCTGTTTCCATTTTTGATATCATCTCCTTGTAACCTGCTTCCATTTTATCTATTTTATATACCTTGTTTTAACCTGCTGGAATTTGCTTTGATTCTCTTTTATTTCACTTTTTAGCTGGTGGTAATTTGTTTCTATTTTACTGCTACGTTCTTTCGTCATATTAAATAGCTGACTCAGCTGTGCTCATCTCTCCCGTTGTTCTTGCTCCATTACTATTATTTTCTTCTACCTTAAGACCATTTATGTCTCGTCCACATTCTTCACGCTCTAATTTACGTTTGTTTGCGTCGTCCTCCACCACAATCTTATCTGCTGAGAGCTCTTCACTCTTCACGCTGACATTTCAGCCTTCCTGACACTTGAAAAAATTAACTACATCGTTATCTTCTCTCCTTCCATTTTGTGTGTCAAATTTTCCTCTTCCTTCTCGACAGATTCCCCTTTTATCCTTCTCGCCTTCCTGAACTTCCGTCTTCTTTCCTTTAGCGTTGCTCACGTGCGTTGTGGCTTCGGAAGATACTGTACATATAATCTAGTTCTTGCTTATTGCAATATCTTCTCTTCTCTTGTTACATTACTTTCTTCCTTCTCATGTCTACCTTCTGTTCACTACTGTCATCTTCCTTCTTCCTGTCTTGTTCGGTATCATCCGTTGTTGGACCGTTGCTTTCAGATCTTTCGTTCTGTTTCGCTTTTCTCACATTTCAAATCTTATGGGCTGTTGATAGATTTATAATGTGGTCTGATAGTGCCACGCAAAACAACAAGGGATGCTAGCCCCCTCCATGAAAAGCACGACCACACCATAACACCAACGCCTCCGAATTTTACTGTTGGCTCCACACATGCTGGCAGATTACGTTCGCCGGGAATTCGCCACACCCACACCCTGCCATCGGATCACCACATTCTGTACCGTGATTCGCCACTCCACACAACGTTTTTACACTATTCAATCGCCCAATGTTCACGCTCCTTACACCAAGCGAGGCGTCGTTTGGCATTTACCGGCGTGATGTGTGACTTATGAGCAGCCGCTCGACCAAGGCATCCACGTTTCCTCGCCTCCCGCCTAACTGTCCTAGTACTTGCAGCGGGTCGTGATGCAGTTTGGAATTCCTGTGTGATGATCTGGATAGATGTCTGCCTAGTACACATTACGACCCTCTTCAACCGTGGCGGTCTCTTTTTGTCAACAGTCAAGGTCGGCCTGTACGCTTTTGTGCTGTATGTATCCCTTCACGTTTCCACTTAAGTGGACGTAGGGATGTTTAGGCGTGTGGAAATATTGCGTACAAACGTATGACACAAGTGACACCCAATCACCTGACCACGTTAGTTCCATGGAGCACCCCATTCTATCTAATGACTACTGAGGTCGCTGATATGGAGTACTGTCAGTAGGTGGAAGCATAATGCACCTAATATAACAACGTATGTTTTTGGGGGTGTCCGGACACTTTTGTTCACATAGTGTATCACTATACTCTGTTCATCGTAAGACTAAACCAGATGTAAACACAAACGTGATGATTGGTCAAAAGCTGTAGCACGTGTACACTGTTGTTCTTACACTCTTGGAAGTGGGTCCGACTTATGTGTTAGACAACTTATTACTATTCTAATCTACTAACAGCCATCAAAACTTTTCTAAATCACGCCTTAGCTATGTAGGTTTTATTTCAAAAGTCGTGTACAGTCACAGTCACTATACGGTCGCCGGCCGGTGTAGCCGAGCGGTTCTAGGGGCTTCAGTCTGTAACCGCACGACCACTACGGTCGCAGATTCGAATCCTGCCTCGGGCATGGATGTGTGTGATGTCCTTAGGTTAGTTAGGTTTAATTAGTTCTAAGTTCTGGAGGACTGATGACCTGAGATGTTAAGTCCCATAGTGCTCAGAGCCATTTGAACCATTTTGAACAATACTGTCGTGCTCTAATTGTCACGTTCTTAATACACAGTGTGAAAATGGCTGAGGCTGCTTCCCGCTCCATAGTGAAACACGTGTGTGGAACACGGTTAAAAAGTGCTGAAAAATAGGTCTGTAAACTAATAAAATTCATAAAACTCACTCTGCCACAGAATGTGTTCCTTGCTAATGATGCTTTATCTTTTATACATTATGTAATTATTATTGTGTAGAAAGCTGTACCCCGCAGAACTAAAAAAAGAGGGGTTAGATTTTTCTCCAAGGGGGTCAGTAAAAATTTACCCAATTACAATGATGCGGATTTTTACAGTCATAAAAGGCTTTATAACACATTTCTACAGAAATGAAATGAAATTTGATGTATTAACATATCACAATACTATACTATATTATTACCCATATCTTGAAATTTTAGCTTTGTTTTTTAAATTATTCGTAATGAATACATATTTCTTCTCCATTTAGACTGTGTAAATAATTCAGATTCTCATCAGTTAATTGATCTATGAATGTGGATATGTCATCATCAGGATAATATACAGATAGAAAATATAAAAGTGTTTCTTTTCATACATATTGTACTATTCATTTATATACAAAAATTTTCTATAGTTAAAATAAAAGTCCTAATAAAATTGATTTCTATTAAATAGAACCAGTTCCAAGTACATCTGCTTCTGCTGTCACTAGATTGCAAGCACCATTAATGAATATATTTCAGAACAACAATGGAATTATTTATAACGATACAGAAGTTCTTGTGATAATAGATAAAGGGAATAATCCTTGGTTTGAAGGAATGGATGTTTCTGAAATATTAGACTATACAGGTAAAGCAATGAGAGATAATGTTGAGGAAAAAAATAAAATAAACTATGGAAAATTCTTCAGACACACTTTTGGCATGCATCTAAGATATAATGAAAAAGATAACTATGTTTAACCAGTTTTGCATTCATTAATTTTTAATCCACAAAAAGAAGAAGCTATATTCTTAAAAAATTGGGTTGAACACAATGTTTCACTACCAACCAGAAAGAATGGTATATACAAACTACAATCAATAATTGAAAACTTGCTAGGATGAATTGAAGATATAGAAACTGATAAAGAAATGGCTATTTTTGTGCTAAAGATATGATGAGAAGAATTCCAATATTTGAAAAGATGAGAAGAATTGCTTGTAGTACAAATTATCGAAATGTAACCATATGTTATTGTACCAACTGAAAATATTGATTTCAGAAATATGCTTGTTATTCCATGTGTATGATTACTATGTGATTAGATGTCAAAGAATAAAGCTACAAACTTTGTTATATGTACTTGAAGATAGACATGCAAATTATTAAGAAACAATAAGAAATGAATATAATTCTGGTTCAGTCGACTTGTACAATAAAATTACAGAAGAACTGAATTAGAATAGTAATTGCTTTCCGTTAGCTATTGGATATACTAAACAACAACTTTTATAAGATATCAGTAATTTTTAAAAATAATTTTTACACATAGTGGACATTCTGAACGACAGTTTTTTAATTGTGTGATTTGTCAAGGGGGTCAAATCGTCCCTCTTCAAATACACTGAGACTGTGATTCACCAAATCTACCTTATAATGAAAAAAATATCATAAAACATGTATCAGTTTTTGGACAAACAAATCGTTCATTCTATAAATTAATATGTGGTCTTATTGGGTATAGATTAATTGATTTTTAATTTTATCTTTTTAAAAAGATGGAGCCAACCAATTTATAAGATAACATTACCCTTCCCCACCAAACTATTATGTGAATTATCAATTCTAAACCACTTAACACATACTTTGACTCCTTTATTTCTTATGACCTTCTCAACTGGATACAAATGTGGATATTTTGTTGTCTGTATTTCATGATCACAAAACTTTTGTTTTACTTTTTCTCCATTCAGAGCCATTAATTTATATGTGGTTGGATCACATGAACGATTTCTTCTGTTTCAAACATTTCTGTTGTCCAGTTAGCTGTATATCTGTTGTCAAAGCTTCATTTAAGTTCACTAAATATAACTTTAGTGCCTACTTCATATTTTGATTTAGCATTAGATACAATGACAGATGGCTTATAAATTTTCTCATTAAATTGTATTGGCTTAATTTTTGTTGTTGAATGTATTGTATTATTGTATTTATCAACCAATTTTTTGTCTATTTAAATCCAATGATATTTTCCAAGTAAGTCAAATTTTTTCTTAAAGAATTCTATCAAGTTGTTCTACAGCAGGTAATTTAATTCAGTAAAAGTTGAATAATGAGTAATGTTATATTTTTCATAAGTTCTTGAAAATCTTTATTATAGAATTCTTTACCATCATCTGTTTGTAAATGTCTCCCAATTCTACCACTAAATATTTATTTGGAAGTATCAACTACATTTTAACTAATTTTATTTTTACCTGGATTATTCCAAGCATACACTGAAAAAATTGATTACAGTTAATAAATATTTATGTCCTTTATATATTTTTGAAGTTTTTTTTAAGTTACCTGACTCTGTTCCTGCTAGATCAGCTTGCCATAAATCGTCTACACCAAGAGAGGAAACATGTCTTCTCTTAAAATTTTTTTCTTGTTGGTTTATGTAACTCACTAATAATTTAAGGTCTAGGTGTATCACTTAGCCCCATACCTACAATTTTTTAACAAATTTTCTTTTTTTGGTTTAGGTACTCTGGGAAGACCTTCAGTTCTTTCTCTTCAATTTTTTATGATGATTATTTGTTTCAGTAAATTTTCTCCAATTCAGGCATGAGTTACAGTCAACCCTTTACATGGATTAAAAATTTGTGAACTTTAAATTATTTCACCAAATATGATTAACTTTACAGTTAATTTTAATTTTACATTTAGAAAATTTGATTTGTGTTCTATTCTTGATTGACTACTAATATTTACTTCATGTAGCTTTTACTGTAAAATCAGAATCACCAAATTACAAATCTTTGTTCATATTTTAATCAACAACAATAATTCTTTTAAGCCCAAAATGGTATGCATTTCTACTCTGTTGCTCCTAATAAAGAAAATTTAAGAGCTTTATCCATGCTTTTCACGTTTTAGTTAAGACTTTTATAGTGGTATGGTTAACATGATGAATGTGCATAATGATTTGATTAATATGTTTTGTAGTGACATAACTACTGCATTGTGTTAAAGTACTTATATACTCAGTTTTGATAACGACACTGGCTAATTCATTTTCTAAAATTGTTAGGCAACTCCACCATAATAATTTGCAGGATCTTTTATGTCTACTAATCTTGTACCTTTAAAATCAATATAGCCTTCAGTTGCTTAAAACATCCTACCTAATCCATTTTAAAAATGTTTCACTAAGTTTTCTGTTTTTGGATCAATGTTAGCTAGTTAAGTACTTTCTTTTACTGTAAAGGTTCTAGTTCCTCAGATTTTATTTTCACATTTTTCAATAACTGCTTGTTTAGCTTGCTTCAAAAAATGTCCATTTACTATATTCAAAATTTCATTAGACTTGTAATTATCTGACATCAGTTTTAAAATGAATATACAAGAATGGCCACAGATTAGTTGATTAAAATTTTGTTTTAGTTGTCTATTAAAGTACAACTCACTTGAGTCAAGATACTTAACCACTTCTTGAGGAATATTTCCTCTAGATGAATCAAATGTGAACCAGCATGATCACATGAGACTAAATTAGCTATTTCAGATTCATGTTCTCTAGGATGGTTAGGTAATTCATCAAATATAAAATACTGCGAATGTATTTGATTTTTAATTGTTTAGCAAGTTTTCCTGTGACAAAATTACTTGATGCATTGGGATACATATAAATTATTTTTTGCATTTTCTTCTATTTGAGTGCCAGACGTATTCTCTGTTGCTAAGTTATGTTTTTTTTGTTCTTCTAAAAAAGGTTTCAGATAGATTATATAATGGTAAGACAGAGATTTAGGAACCAGGTTTTAATTGTAAGACATTTCCAGGGGCAGATGTGGACTCTGACCACAATCTATTGGTTATGAACCGCAGATTAAAACTGAAGAAACTGCAAAAAGGTGAGAATTTAAGGAGATGGGACCTGGATAAACTGAAAGAACCAGAGGTTGTACAGAGTTTCAGGGAGAGCATAAGGGAACAATTGGCAAGAATAGGGGAAAGAAATACAGTAGAAGAAGAATGGGTAGCTTTGAGGGATGAAGTAGTGAAGGCAGCAGAGGATCAAGTAGGTAAAAAGACGAGGGCTAGTAGAAATCCTTGAGTGACAGAGAAATATTGAATTTAATTGACGAAAGGAGAAAATATAAAAATGCAGTAAATGAAGCAAGCAAAAAGGAATACAAACGTCTCAAAATGAGATCGACAGGAAGTGCAAAATGGCTAAACAGGCATGGGTAGAGGACAAATGTAAGGTTTGTAGAGGCTTATCTCGCGAGGGGTAAGATAGATACTGCCTACAGGAAAATTAAAGAGACCTTTGGAGAAAAGAGAAACACTTGTATGAATATCAAGAGCTCAAATGGAAACCCAGTTCTAGGCAATGAAGGGAAAGCAGAATGGTGGAAGGAGTATATAGAGGGTCTATACAAGGGCTATGTACTTGAGGGCAATCTTATAGAAATGGAAGAGGATGTAGATGAAGATGAAATGGGAGATATCATACTGCATGAAGAGTTTGATAGAGCACTGAAAGACCTAAGTCGAAACAAGGCCCTGGGAGTAAACAACATTCCATTAGAACTACTGACAGCCTTAGGAGAGCCAGTCCTGACAAAACTCTACCATCTGGTGAGCAAAATGTATGAGACAGGCGAAATACCCTCAGAATTCAAGAAGATTATAATAATTCCAATTCCAAAGAAAGCAGGTGTTGACAGATGTGAAAATTGCCAAACTATAAGCTTAATAAGTCACGGCTGCAAAATACTAACGCGAATTCTTTACAGACGAATGGAAAAAAACTGGTAGAAGCCTACCTCGGGGAAGATCAGTTTGGATTCCGTAGAAATATGGGAACACGTGAGGCAATACTGACCCTACGACTTATTTATGAAGCTAGATTAAGAAAAGGCATGAAGCCGCCAAGGAAGCTTTAGGAGAAACAGAAGAAACATGTACAAACCATCCATTATACTACTGGAATGAAGAAATTAAAAAGGAAGTGAAATTAAAGAAAGAAAAAAATTTAAAATGGTTAAATACCAGAAATCTTCAAGATAAAATAGAGCTTAATGCACAACAAGCGAAAATCCGGAAAAAGGTTGCAGGAGCAAAAAACAAAGTTTGGGAACAGTCATGTCAAAAAATTGAATCCTATATTGGTGGTAAAAGAAACACAGAAGCATGGAAAACTATAAAAAATTTAAGAAGGAATTCCAAAGAAACAACACATATTAAATATATTACTCATGACTCTTGGGAAAAATATTTTAAAAGTTTATTAACAGAAAACAGGGAAGAATACTTGGGAAACCCTGAATATAATGAAATGATAGATCTACAAGCAGAGAATTACATCCGTTTGGAAATAGAGACAGTAAAAACTGCAATAAAATCTTTAAAGAATGGAAGGGCTACAGGCATTGGAGGTATTCCTGCAGAATTATTAAAATTAGGAACAAAGAAATTAATGGAATCGTTAAGAAACCTTTTCGAAAGATGTTTAAATGGAGAAGATGTCCCAAATGATTTGAAAGTAGGATATATTTCAGTGATACATAAAAAAGGAGCGAAAGATGAGTGTAAAAATTATAGGGGAATAACAGTGACCAATACCTTCAGTAGATTATAAGGAAGAATTATTAAATATTTGTTAGAACAAGAATACAAAGAAAAGGAGGCTGAAGAACAAGCAGGTTTTAGAGCTGGAAGATCAACAATTGATCATATCTTTTGCCTACAACAAATTATTGAAAAAAGAATGGTTCGGGCACAACCTATACATTTAGTATTCATAGATATAGAAAAAGCCTATGATAGTGTGCCTTTATCCAGTTTATGGAAAGCTTTAATATCAATAGGAATAAATCCAAGAATAATTAAAGCAATTCAAAATTTATATAAAAATTCTATTTCAAAAATAAAAATTGGTAATTATCTATCACATGGATTCCAAGTCACAAAAGGATTACGTCAAGGATGTAGCATCTCACCTACATTGTATAAAATATATACAGAAGTAACTTTACAGAATTGGAAGAAAAAATGTCACGCTATGGGAATACCAATAAATGACAGAACAATATATTCGTTACAATTTGCAGATGACCAACTGATTATAGCCCAAGACTATGAGGACATAGAGTATATGACCAGAAAATTGATTCAAGAATAAAAAAAATCAGGTCTAAATGTAAACATGAATAAAACAAAGTACATGGTAATTGGTGGAGTGAATGGAGACTTAATATTAGAAGAAGGGATGGGAACAATAACAGCTACTGAGGAATATAAATATTTAGGTGTGAAAATTACAAATGATGGGAAACAGGACAAAGAAATTAGATCAAGAATAAATTCTGGAAAGACGACAATCTCTTTATTGAATGGAATTCTCTGGGACAAACACATAACAACTGATAACAAAATGATGATTTTTAAAACAATAGTTAGGAGCATTATTACATATGGTTCAGAAGTGTGGACAACAAAATGGCAACTGAAATCAAAATTATTAGCCACAGAAATGGATTTCTGGAGACGTTCAGCAAGAATATCAAGACGAGAAAGAATAAGAAATGAAGTAATCAGAGACAAGATGAAATGTAAAAATTCAATTATTGATTTCATCGAGCACAAACAACTTAAATGGTATGGACACATCAGACGAATGGAACAGGAAAGGCTACCAAAATGCATAATCGACTGGGTACCAATCGGAAGAAGAAAAAGGGGACGACCACCTGATACATGGATACAGGGAGTTCAGTCAGCAATGAGGAAGAACAACATTCCTGGAGATTTATGGACAAATAGAGAAGAGTGGAGAACAATAATTAGTGACTTACTGTAATCTAGAATAGGTGCTGGAAAAATGTACTCACATTGTAAATCCAGAATAATAATAATAATAATAATTAAGAAAATGCAAACCTACGTTTCTAGCATTTGTAGACTTGGAGAAAGCTTTTGACAATGTTGACTGGAATACTCTCTTTCAAATTCTGAAGGTGGCAGGTGTAAAATACAGGGAGCGAAAGGCTATTTACAATTTGTACAGAAACCAGATGGCAGTTATAAGAGTCGAGGGATATGAAAGGGAAGCAGTGGTTGGGAAGGGAGTGAGACAGGGTTGTAGCCTCTCCCCGATGTTGTTCAATCTGTATATTGAGCAAGCAGTAAAAGAAACAAAAGAAAAATTCGGAGTAGGTATTAAAATCCATGGAGAAGAAATAAAAACTTTGAGGTTCGCCGATGACATTGTAATTCTGTCAGAGATAGCAAAGGACTTAGAAGAGCAGTTGAATGGAATGGACAGTGACTTGACAGGAGGATATAAGATGAACATCAACAAAAGCAAAACGAGGATCATGGAATGTAGTCGAATTAAGTCCGGTAATGCTGAGGGAATTAGATTAGGAAATGAGACACTTAAAATAGTAAAGGAGTTTTTCTATTAGGGGAGAAAAATAACTGATGATGTTCGAAGTAGAGTAGATATAAAATGTAGACTGGCAATGGCAAGGAAAGCGTTTCTGAAGAAGAGAAATTTGTTAACATCAAGTATAGATTTAAGTGTCAGGAAGTGGTTTCTGAAAGTATTTGTATGGGGTGTAGCCATGTACGGAATTGAAACATGGACGATAAATAGTTTGGACAAGGAGAGAATAGAAGCTTTCGAAATGTGGTGCTACAGAAGAATGCTGAAGATTAGATGGGTAGATCACATAACTAATGAGGGGGTATTGAATAGAACTGGGGAGGAGTTTGTGGCACAACTTGACTAGAAGAAGTAGGACATGTTCTGAGGCCTCAAGGGATCACCAATTTAGTATTGGAGGGCAGAGTGGAGGGTAAAAATCGTAGAGGGAGACCAAGAGATGAATACACTAAGCAGATTCAGAAGGATGTAGGCTGGAGTAGGTACTGGGAGATGAAGAAGCTTGCACAAGATAGAGTAGCATGGAGAGCTGCATCAAACCAGTCTCAGGACTGAAGACCACAACAACAACAACAACAATTCTTTATTGTCATTATTCTTGTCCATTACTGCTTTCGAAATTCCATCTACTCCATAATCTAGTGAACCAATAATTGTTGGATATGAGAATATTACCAATAATGAAAGAAGAAATCCTCCTTCATGTTTTGTTAGTCCTGAACCACTTTTTTTAGGTATATTTGACAACTTTTTTTACATCGATTATATCTAATGTTATGAGTAAATTATCACAAGTTTATTTATCTCTCTTTTTGTGCAACACTTAAAAAATATCAGTACAGTTAATTGTTCATTATTGAGTTTAATTTTAGTTGTCTTTGGTTTAGTTTTGTCACTAGGTAGTAAAGTATAATCAATACTGAAGTTATTCATTTCTATAGATAAAAAGATTTATAAAGAAAACATTTTTTTAGTCCCCAACCATTATCATCAAGTTCAATACCCATTCCTCATTTTCTGTTTCAATACATTATTGCTCTGACTACTCTAGTCGCTAATTTTCCTTCAACTGAAGCATGCATTCTCTCTTTTGTAGCTAGCTGAAGTTCTTCACATGCTTCACGTCTTTTTTTTTGTGGATCTTTATTATCTCCTTAAGCAGTGGCATGTTTTTTTAAATCTTTATCTAATAGATGGCCTACAATTAATCTTTCTTCTAATTTTGTTACAAGACTACAATAATTATACGCAGTGAGATGCATTTCTAATGTTAATTTATTAATTAAAGTATTAAGTAATCCTTTTTGCATATTTTTCATTTTTCCAAAATGTATGTGGCAGGTTATTCAAAAGTCTAACCACATATTGTATTCCTTTTCGACTATTGATAACGAAATCACTAAACTTATTCATTAACATTTGTGTTATTTAAACTTTTTTGTTATGATGATTTTTATTTCCAGCCAATTCTTCTCTATGAATTACTACTACTCTATCGATTAAATCTTAACATCATTTTCCAAACATATTCAGCAGGTTTTCTGTATTTTTTATTAAGTCTGTACCTATCTCATCTTCTCTTGGGTCTACATCTACCACTATTTTTGGAGGATCATCTATATCTGAATAATCTGTATTTGATTGTAATGAGCTTAATTTTTGGAAGTGAACATCCACAAATTATTTTATCAAACAGTTGCATTTAATATCTCTACTTGAGTTTACTTTATCTGGATCCTTCTCTGAATTATTTGATTGAACAGAATATTTTATCTTCATAATATGATAAATGAACACCATCAAATTTTGCGCCCATGTCACCTATAGTAATGTGTGTTTTGGTTAATGAGTTCATTTTGCCAATCCATTACGGATATTTTATAACTGTGACTGTTAACTGAATGTAAATAAGTTATATAAAACTGCAACCAGTCACTTGTTTTAATAATTATGTTTTATTCCATGATCTGTATTTTAAACCTTTTCAGGTCATCTTCAGATAGTTTCTGGAAGTTACATCATTTTTTCCAGCTTATGCTGGGTGATGGCTCTATGAAAAAAAGACGGAACACGCTTTAATGTATCGCCATGATTATTGTTTTTCTGTCGATATGGATGTAAATTTAGTTTTTTACTTACTGTGACAGTATGGGTAACTTTTTTCGTTAGTCTCCATCTGTCTGCCTCCATTTTGATGTCCAGTTGTTACATCACTGCACACACTTTTACACAAATTATATTAATTTGCACTTTGACAGCTTGATTTTGCCAGTATCCAGCATGTGCTTTACAACTGTTACTTATAACAAAGATCTTGACAAAAAGCTATGGCATAGCACTACTTTGCACAGAGATGTAACTTTTGTTTCTAACATGTATTAAAGTCAATATAAGGGCAAATATTTTTATCAGACAGTCGACAACATGAGAGCAAAAATAAAATAAATAAATAAATTACAACAAGAACACACTTCAGGTGATCTGATGTCTTATTTCTATTTGCATATTAACATATAATACAGACACTTGATAGCAAATATTATAATCATGATTGGCATTAACATGAATGCCCAGGAAACAATAATACAGAGTTATTTTATTTGCAATGAGATACAGCTGTTTGTATGACTAGGACCTTTATATTTAAATTTTTAAATTAATAACAAAACTTCAAATGAACTGTTGACATAATTCTTCTGTTACATTAAGATTTGTTGGGATATTAGTAAGAGTAGATTCTGTTTATTTTAGCTAAAGGTATATGTATGAATGTATTAGTGCTTGTAATTGACTAAAACTGTTTGTATGACTGTACACTTGGTATGTAAAAACCAAGAGCAAACTTTCAAGTGAACTGTTGAGTTATTTTTGTTCATTCAATAAAGTGATCTGGAATATTGGTAATGGCAGCTTCTGTTTGATCCAGCTAGAAGTAATATGTATAAATGGACTGATTTCTGTTAACAGTAGAGTGGATTATTGTGTAGAAATGTAGTACAGGTTTTCTTCTGTGGTAGGTTATTACATTAACACCAGTGTAGTAAGGATGTAAGGAGAAGAATGGGGGGGTTCATTGGGGAGGGGGGTGAGGAGGCAGTGGAAGTTGGTTGAGTGGTTGCTTGTTTTGAACTAGTAGATCTTAAAGTTCTAACGGAAAAATTTGTTTCTCAGTTAAATTTGGTCATTGAGTAGGTACTCAGGTGATGCATTTGTGTAGATAAATATTTCAGTTTCTTCAAGAAGGTCAAGTGTTGTGCCTTTGTTGGCAAAATGGAGTATCTGTAGATTTTGTTCTATGCTTGCAGAATGATTGTGTTGGGAAAGATGTGAGGCAAAGCTGGATTTATTCAGGTTGTTGAGATGTAGTGCATCTATGTGTTCTTTAAATCTTGTTGTAAAGCTTCTACCAGTTTGTCCAATGAAGAAGCTTGGACATGAGTTGCAAGTGAGCTTGTATACACCTGAATTTTGATACTGTTGTATAGTGGATTTCTTGCTGTGTATGATTTTATTTTGTATTTTGTTGTTGGTAAAAAAGCTTATTTTTATGTTGTATGTCTTGAAGAGGTTGGCAATTTGGCGAGAAATCTCCCCTAGGAAAGGAAGGCTTATAAATGAGGTCTTCTTGTTTGTGGGTGGTTGTTCAGCAATTGGTTGATTTAATTTAACTGTCAACTTTAGTTTATTATTGTAGGGTTGTACCCATTGCTGGAGGCAACTGATTTAATAATTTCTAATGCTTTTTATTCCAGTCTCTGATCATCTTTAGACGATGACAAGTTTCAGTCCGTAATGACCATCCTCAGATCTTTTTACACCATGTCCTAAAGTGATACGGCCATAATGGCATCGTTAAAACATATAAATGTACTCAGCACAGCGTCAATGTACTTCAGTAGCCAGTTGCAATAATCACTATGTGGACGATGTGGCCTATTCTACACCTCATCTTAGATCTATGTGACAACGCTGTGCTGAGTATATTTATATGTTTTGATGATGCTATTATGGCCATATGACTTTAAAGCATGGTGTAAAAAAGATCTGAGGATGGTCATTACGGACTGAAACTGGTCATCGTCTAAAGAATTGATATTGTGATCAGAGATTGGAATAAAACCCATTTGACAGTATTGGATCACTGTTTGTATGCACGATTATCTTGCAATTGGTTAATAATTTCTGTTTTTTTTGTATTTCACTTGTATCTATTGGAATTTTAAGAATGCAATTAACCATTGCTCTGAAGAATGCTTTCTTATGTTGGTCTGGATGGCAAGAGGATTTGTTTATGGTGTGTGTAGTGATATAACAACTAGACATCAAAATGGAGGCAGACAGATGTGCACTAACAAAAAAAGCCACCCATACTGTTGTAGTAAGCAAAAAACTGAATTTCGATCCATATTGACAGATAAGCAATAGTCATGGCGATACATTAAGCCGTGTTCCATCTATTCATCATAGGGCCAGCACCCAGCATTATGCTAGAAACAACGATGTAACTTCCAGAAACCATCTTAAGATGAACCTGAAAAGGTTCGAAAACCAGTTCATTGAATAAAACATAATTATTGTGACTGGTTGCAGTTTTGTATAACTTATTTACAAGTTCATTAGTCCTTCTGTACCTTCATATTACTTGCTACTGATTGTTAACTTATCAGCATCTAATTTTACTGGTTTATGACCTATATAATTAAATATATCAGCAGGTTTCATTCCAAAAAATTTATCTTCAATATGGTTGAGATACTTTAACGTTCTTTCGCTTATTTCTATTTTTAGAACATCATCCTCCTTTATTTTTTAACGTCACCCTGACCTTGACCAATCTCTTTTCGATCTATAGCCTTTTCTTCATATTTTGTCAATAAATATTATATTTCTGAATCACTTAGCGTATACTGATGTTGAGGACTATCATTTGTTAAATTTGTAGTATATCTCCAAATCTTTCTTTTTGATGATGAGTGAAAGGAACAATTTTTTCTCCAACCTCTCTATTTTCTTCAGTAGCTTTCAGCATGTTGTCGCCTAATGTTTCAGTTCCTTCTTTAGCTTTTTCAGTTGCATCAGTAACAGTTTGATCTTTTTTATAGTTTTCATATTCGGTTCTCATCTATTTCTTCGAAAATTTGAATCCTTCATTCAGTTCTTCAATATTTTTCTTTTCCATTTAGCTTTATTAACAACCTCTGGGTCATGTTTGGAAGGCATTTACTAAGGATAAAAACACTATAAATTTTTTTGTTAGGAATCGAAAGATAACAATGAAATTGGTGGGTACATTTAATGATAATGTACCAATAGGCACACTTCTCCATACAGACATATATGGTAAGAAAAATTTGATATAGGATTCTAAACACAAAATAATTACTGAAAATTTTTAATTTTTGGATAGCCCTTTTCACGTAGATGAATTTTTAAAATACTTTAATATCTGCCTGAGAAATTCACGAAAATCAGTCTGTTCATCAGCACTGCTGGCGGGAGATATTGTGTAGCTCATGTCTCCAGGGAGCCTCGTGACTCGTATTTATCACTATCCAGCACGGTCAGAAGCTCACGCCACTCTATCAAACCACAGTTTCCTAGATGGCTGTAGCAGCTAGAACTGGTTTAGGAAACCGCTGGCAATTGTCTCAAATTTGTCCTTGAATTAACTTTGTTCCTCCAATACCAACTACATATACGCTTTTTGAATATTATTTCTTTGTGTTGCAGTGCACATCCGAATATTTATGGGAGTGGTTTGGCTGGACAATGCTATTGTTATTTTCTGTCGTCGTCCACTGCTCAAGCCCATATAGAAGAAGACGAGAACATCAGCCATCAGCAGGTCTTCCCTGTAATGTGTACTAACCAAGACGGAGTCAGAAGAAAGAAGATGAGTGGATGACAGTTAGCATCCAAGTTGCAGTCGAACAGCAACGTTCAGCAAAAAAGTACCCAGTGGTGAGAAATGAAATAAAGAGAGTACCATCAGGAAAGGACACACTGGGTTTCCTTTCAAAGATTTTGTCGAAATTCTATTGACTGGTATAAAGGAATAAATAACGATTAGGAATTTCAAATTATTGTTTTAAATTAATTCTATTGCGCTCAAAATGCCCATCATTTTCAACTAAAATTTTGTTGTAAGTGGGTATGTCGAGTGCACTAGGCATGTTTCCAATGCACAATCTGTTTTTACGAATTTTATACAGATTTTCGGTACTGAAGTATAGAAAATCTTCATAAAATTCGTAGAAAAAAGGTTGTTCATTGAGGACATGGCTAGAGTGCTCAATGACTACTAAAACGCATTGTGTAAACTTTCCGCATGGCTGACTTAAGCTAGTACATTGCAGTGAACGGAATGTACACAAGATGTCCATATTTCATTTTAAATTGAGAACAAAACAATATCTTATTTTGTTCTCGAGTTATAGGGCTTTACGCCCGATGGACTTGCCAGCTGCCTTGAAAGACTTATCATACAATTTTAAGAAAACTGTTAGGGGATTTTTTTGTGTTTTTTTACAGTCTGATATCTTCACTCTGTAAAAAACAAAATTCCTTTTCGTTATCTGCTGCCGTTACCGTGTTGCTTCAAATTAAGTAAAATATTGCGCGAAATCTTAAAGATTTTGCAGAGGTAAAAAATCATTGCATAAACTTTGCGTATGGTTCATTTTAGCTCATACATTGCAGCAAATGAAATACTGATAAGATGTCGATATTTTATTTAAAATTGAGAGCATCCGAAGGACGGTCGTGCGTGATGCACCCATTCACGTCCTCGTACATCGAAAATAATGTGCTCATAAAATCGTCGTATCTCATAAACGATTCAAGATATCGAAATGTGGTTTTTAGCACAGGACAGCATCCAGTGAGGCACATATGTGGTATGATAAATACTTGAAACTCTTTCATTCGCTGAGACATGGAAGTAACTCGTCCACAACAGTAAGATGTCGATGGCTCGAGACGCTTGCAGATGTCTATAGCAGTGTAGGAAAGCCCAAATGGCATTCACAGCACCAGGGGAATGGCGTGTAAACATGCCGACAGCAACGAAAGGATTAAATCTAAATGTTATATGGGAACACTGCAGATGACAATAGACGTAGATGAAACTAAGACTTCACAGCAGTAGTACAGACTTTTTGTCTTCACGCATACGAGCACGAACGGAACAGGAACGAAGACGGAGGGAATATAGGGATACAGCGTCCAGTCGTCGAATAAGTCATTAGTGACAGAGCGCAAAACTTGGACCGGACGACAGGAATGAAGAAACGCCTGTGTCCTTCTGAAAGGAACCATCCCGATGGTGAAATTAATAGGTTTTAAAAATTAGCTATAACTTAAACTGGAAAGCTGGACAGGGATTGAACCACGATCTTTCTGAATGCGAATCCATTGTCTTAACGTCTTAACCACGGTGGTGGCGTGCTCTGTGGGAATGTGAAGCGGTAAACGGCAGCGGCGTGCTGGGGTAACAAAGGCGTGGCGGCTGACGGGGTGGAGACACAAGTGTTGAGCGGGAAGCGGGCGCAGCCGCGCGGGTGAGGATAATTAGGCGCTGACTCGCGTCGTATCAGCGCCGTCTGGCCGCGGCGGCGGCAGGCCGGCAGTAATAGGATTAGCGGCGGCCGACACGGGTTGGCTCTCAGCTTAGCCGGCCCTCCAGAAGAGGCGCCACCGGCTGCTGCAGCCGCCGCCTCCTCTGTCCGCTCCAGCAGCCCCTCTCGCTGTGGCCAGCAAACTGGTTTGGCCTCATTAAAGGGCTGTTAACTGCAGCGGTTCTCAGTTGAATTTGAGTCTGGCGCTGGACGATAAATCCCACCTACGAAATCAGTAAATTTGTTGATGTCGGTACGAAAAGAGTTCGTTTCGTCGACCAGACATCTACAAAAAAAATGTTCAAATGTGTGTGAAATCTTATGGGACTTAACTGCTAAGGTCATCAGTCCCTAAGCTTACACACTACTTAACCTAAATTATTCTAAGGACAAACACACACACCCATGCCCGAGGGAGGACTCGAACCTCCGCCGGGACCAGCCACACAGCCCATGACTGCAGCGCCCGGACCGCTCGGCTAATCACGCGCGGCAGACATCTGCATGCTTTCACTAAGATACATGTTTTGCCATTAAATCTGCAACCCAGGAAACGTGGACCCCACCCCTTTTCGCTTCCACTCTCCCCCTTCCCCCCTTTCCGTGTCCTCTCCCTTCATCTGCTCTCCCCTTTTTGCTTTTCCTCTCCTCCCCGCCTTTTTCTCCCTCATCCGTCTGGGTCCCCCACCCCACACACATCTGTCTTCGTGTCTACTCCATAGTGTGGTGTTTATGTGAGTGTTCAGAGTTGTGCATCCCCTTTTTCAGTGTTGCGAACAGACACCATACTGTCGCGAGGTTTGTTTTTCAACTCTTGCGAACAGAAAGCAGACCTTGCCGTGTTTTTTGCTTGTGCCTGTCTAATTACTATGTGTTTTAATCAGCGTCATCAATTCTTTGTTTTTATATTTTCACTTCCGCAACTTTTCGCTATGTTACAGTTTTAAACAGTCGCCGTTTTATCGCCTGTTTTTATTGTTCTGTTACCTCCTTATTACGTTTTTAATTCTTCTGTAGGCTGAAGAGCGGCATATTACGCTGCTGCCAACGCCCCCCGCCCCTCTGGGGGGTAATCGAGATTCAATAAAGAAAAAAAGGAACGTAGCAAATAATTTTACTTATTTTGCGTACATACGATAGTAGGAAGACTTCACGATTGAATTTGTAGGTGATTTGTGGCTATGCGAAGTACGCAATGCTGTCAGCTTCGGTAGCAATAATGACTTTAGCGGTCTTGGCATCGAGTCCAACACGTCTTCAAACACAGATAATGACACCTCGCGTATCTACATCTTATCTACGCTCCGCAAAAAATGGTTCAAATGGCTCTGAGCGCCATGGGACTTAACTTCTGAGGTCATCAGTCCCCTAGACATAGAACTACTTAAACCTAAGGACATGACACACATCCATGCCCGAGGCAGGATTCGAACCTGCGACCGGAGCGGTCGCTCGGTTCCAGACTGTAGCGCCTAGAACCGCTCGGCGAAACCCCTGCATCTACGCTCCGCAAGCCAACTTGCGGTGTGTAGTGGAGCGTACGTTGTATACCACTGTCGTTTCCCCTTTTCCTGTTCAAGTTGCAAATAGTTCGCGGGAAGAACGATTGCTGATAAGCCTCCGTTTGGACTCGAATCTCTCCTATTTTACTCACATGGCGTTTTCGCGAAATATACGTAGGTAGGAACAACGTACCTGTTGAATCTTCTGGGGATGTACGCTCTCGGAAATTTAACAATAGACTACAGCGTGAAGTAGAACGCATCTTTTGTAGCATCTGGCACTTGAATTCGTTGGCCAGTTCCCTCAAGCTTTCGTGCTTTCTACATGAACCTGCAACGAAACGTACCGCTCTTCTTTGGATCGTCTCTACTTCGTCTACCAGTCCGACGTGGTACGAATCCCGCACAGACGAGCAGTATTCAAATACTGGTCGAATGAGCGTTTTGTAAGCTACTTCCTTTGTTGATGGATTACATTTCTTGAGGATTCTTCAAAAGAATGTTGGTCTGGCATCTGCCTTGTCCGCAATTAATTTTATGTTTCCCATCAAATCGCTCCGTACGCATACTCCCGCGTATTTTATGTAAGTAATTGCTTCCTGTGATTGTTCTGCAACTGCATAATTGTACACTAAAGGACACTTTTGCCTATGTGTTCGCAATATGTTAGATTTATTTACACTGAGGATAAGTTGCCACTTCCTGCACCAAGCATAGATGCTCTGCAGGTCTTCCTACATTTCGCTACAACTATCTACTGTCGCGACTTCACTATATACAACACCATCATCCGTGAAAATTCTCATGAAACTGGCTAAGTTACCTACCAGGTCATTTATGTGTATTGTGGAAGGTAATGGTCCATAACACTCTCCTTCCGCATACCCGAAATTACTTTTAAGTCTGAAGATTTCTCTCCGTTAAGAGTGACGTTGTGTGTCCTCTTTGACAGTCCCCGGGCGCCTGTATCTACTGCTTCCTGCTGGTTCAACTCTACGTCGATTCCCGGCTGGGTCGGACATTTTCTCCGCTCGGGGACTGGGTGTTGTGTTGTCCTTACGTTCGTACCGTCGTACTTGATGTTACGCTCTAGAGGGGGCTGTATAGGCAAGCTCCGAAAGCCAATTTAGGAGAGAAAGTGGAGGGGGAGGGGGAGTGTGTTTGTGTGTGTGTGTGTGTGTGTGTGTGTGTGTGAGAGAGAGAGAGAGAGAGAGAAAGAGGTAAATTATACACCACAGTTAATCAATCGCAGTAGCGTCCGAATGGTGGCTTGCAAGTCTGTCTGCCCGTAATCCATGATCAGATGTTATCTACGGGCGAAAATCTCGACAACGACGTGATCAAGGCAGCAGTCCAACGCTGTCTGTAACTGAGTAGGTCAGAACAGCAGGGATAACGTGTGGCCTTGTGTATTTGGTTGAAAGGTAACGTCATGAAAATTTCAAACACGGTACACAGATACGGGCGATAACAAGTAAATGTCTAATACAACGACTCCTGCCCAAACTATCGTGTTTGTGAACCAGAGAGGACAGTGCTGTGTACTCAGTGGCAGTGCACACCATTACGCCATGTGTTGGGCCCATAAGAGAATGATGAATTCAGTGTGGCAACTTTTGTTCTCCTCGGACATTTCACACGCATACGCTAGAGTTGCCAACTTTTTTTGTCAAAATAGAGGGAGACTTTGACCCAACAAAATTAACTGGCCTAACCATCTTAAAGCTGGCTTATTGCATGGACCAACCAAACAACGTCTTCATAATAATTATAAGCTGAAGGTCTACAAAATTTTTTTACTTAAAACTATATTTGTTTACACTTTTGGCAGCAGTTTGAAGTTTGCGATCGTTCTTTACAAACTGGAAAAATTCATCACACGTGCAACAAAAAGAAACAGTTATTTATAGTTCACCTTTCATTAAATCTAGATTGAAACGGTTCCTATCATCAGACCATTTCCTACTCATCAATGAAAAAATTCTTTCAGTGTTAGATTTTGGTATACTGAGAACAAAGCCAAGAATCTCATTTATCTCCTTGGCTTTAAATCCTTTCACCTCTGCCTCAATCACCACGGATAACCACTTCTCAACTGTGCTACCGTCGGTGGCAATTTTTGTATTACATTTTTCAAAGAACAAAATTCATTGTAGAGGTTATTCTCATTTATGTCTACCTGAATTTGAGTAAGAATGTTCTGAAAATCATTAAAATTAACCGAATTCTTTAGGGACAGTAGGAGCAAGGACTGAACTGTAGCATTGTCAGAAATGTTTACATTTTTTCAATGTAAGTATGATAGGTATCATAAAATTCAACAAGATTATTTTGAATTCTCTTCTGATTGACAGGATTTAATCTATTTAAAATATTGTGTTTACTGCTGCCAAGAAACGAGTCATCTTTTCTTTGACAAAGCTTCAGTGGCACTACAGGACTGCATTATAGTTAAATTTTAAATTTCTAGATCTTTTGAGGTTTTCAAAATAATATTTCCAATGTAAGAAAAAAACTGAAGTCATGCTTCGAGAATTAACATTTTGCTTAGATCCTCATCACTAAAATACAATTTCAAAGCTTTGTGTGTTTCATTTCTGCTTTGAAAATAATTTATTATTGGCTCCCAGATCATTATTAGTCTAGCAACAGCTGGTGTGAAGGGGAGCCACCTAGCAGGCACATGCCTTAAAATTTCAAACCGATCGGTACCAACAAAATAAAAAAGAAGATTTTAATTCATCCTTGGGTTTTTCTGACACTGAAAGTGTCCATAAGTCTTAACAACTATCATTTCTATGTCTACATCTAAGACACCAGAAGCATATTTATTTCCATTATGTATTATGTGATCTGTGCAGTTTGCTCTAAATATTTTTTTATTTTTCTCACTCAACAATTTCACTGCGGATTTATTTTTGCCATAATGGACACTAGCTTTAACTTCACTGTAAGACGAAATGTTATTTACATTTAATGAATGAGATTCAAGACTGTTTTCTATCAAAGCATGAATATCATTAGCACTTTCTTTCTGATGTCAACACAAGGTTCAAAGTACCTGATTATTACAGGAAACATTTTCCTGTTCTTGAAATTCGATGCATCTGAAGCGACAGAATAAAAGGTGCTACACTTCTCTCGATCATGACGCTAATACGCTTTTTTGCAATAGGCACTGCTTTCATCCTACCACAACGTATTTTTTGGCCACATCCGAATCCATAAATGCGTTCTTTCCAAGTTTATTTGCACAGTCCATGCTAATATCACTTAGGTTGTGTTTCACTGTATGATACACAAACGATAACTCACCATCTGCAACTTTGTCGGATTCACCACTAATGGGACTATCACATAGGCACTGAAAATAGCTGGATATTTTAAATGTGTTACTTTCCGTATCTCTGCTTTTGTGTCCTTCGGTGTTGGCGTGCTGCTGAAACTCTGTATTACCACTATGCGCTACGCTGAATTCACGCTTGCAAAGGGTGCAGTGCGCTTTAGAATTGTTTCCTTTCGCAGGATTAACCCATATATGAGTTTCTTCCCATTACTTCTGATAGGTACAGAAGTACTTTACTCTCTTTTTATGAGGAGTTTTGGATTCTACCCTTTCGCGTAACTCGTATTAGGCGGAACGACAACGAAACAAGATAATCCTAACGTGACTCGCGACACCATGTTCTGTATTGTGTTCCCTACATATCAATGTAGTTACTGTATCGATAATGCAACGCCGTATCGATTAATCGATGCTGTATTGATCGTGCAGCATCGAGATTCGAAGAATATGCGGCAAGTTTAAATCTTAATCGGTGTCCTCTTGTCAGATACAGGAGATTGTATCTCCCGTATAGAATAAAAACGGAAGTAGGCTTAAAAATTGAGAAGAACGTTGGAGTTCCCATATAATACGGGGGAGTTGGCAACCCTAGCATACGTCCATCTCGATGGTGTACGCAGAACCAGAACTCGTCTGGATAGATGAGGCGGTGCCACTGCCGTGGCCGTGCTGCCAGTCGGTGGTGTTACAGATGTCGTAGCACTGTCCATATCGATACTTATCTTGCTGGGGTGGCGGGGAGGGGGGGGCAGCCTAGGGAGGAAACCTTTCCTGATTCGAGGTACTCTGATCAAAGTAAGGACACGCTTGTATGAAGCAGAACTGACTAGTAGTTGTCACGAGAGGGGGACCCGCCTCTTTTAAACGAGGCGGGAAGTATACTGTTGTCACTAGAGAAGCAGTAACAGCAGAGTGGTTGGTCACTCAGTGACTTCGAATGTGGGCTAGTCATTGCATGACACTAGAGTGACAAATCCATCAATTACACTCCTGGAAATTGAAATAAGAACACCGTGAATTCATTGTCCCAGGAAGGGGAAACTTTATTGACACATTCCTGGGATCAGATACATCACATGATCACACTGACAGAACCACAGGCACATAGACACAGGCAACAGAGCATGCACAATGTCGGCACTAGTACAGTGTATATCCACCTTTCGCAGCAATGCAGGCTGCTATTCTCCCATGGAGACGATCGTAGAGATGCTGGATGTAGTCCTGTGGAACGGCTTGCCATGCCATTTCCACCTGGCGCCTCAGTTGGACCAGCGTTCGTGCTGGACGTGCAGACCGCGTGAGACGACGCTTCATCCAGTCCCAAACATGCTCAATGGGGGACAGATCCGGAGATCTTGCTGGCCAGGGTAGTTGACTTACACCTTCTAGAGCACGTTGGGTGGCACGGGATACATGCGGACGTGCATTGTCCTGTTGGAACAGCAAGTTCCCTTGCCGGTCTAGGAATGGTAGAATGATGGGTTCGATGACGGTTTGGATGTACCGTGCACTATCCAGTGTCCCCTCGACGATCACCAGTGGTGTACGGCCAGTGTAGGAGATCGCTCCCCACACCATGATGCCGGGTGTTGGCCCTGTGTGCCTCGGTCGTATGCAGTCCTGATTGTGGCGCTCACCTGCACGGCGCCAAACACGCATACGACCATCTTTGGCACCAAGGCAGAAGCGACTCTCATCGCTGAAGACGACACGTCTCCATTCGTCCCTCCATTCACGCCTGTCGTGACACCACTGGAGGCGGGCTGCACGATGTTGGGGCGTGAGCGGAAGACGGTCTAACGGTGTGCGGGACCGTAGCCCAGCTTCATGGAGACGGTTGCGAATGGTCCTCGCCGATACCCCAGGAGCAACAGTGTCCCTAATTTGCTGGGAAGTGGCGGTGCGGTCCCCTACGGCACTGCGTAGGATCCTACGGTCTTGGCGTGCATCAGTGCGTCGCTGCGGTCCGGTCCCAGGTCGACGGGCACGTGCACCTTCCGCCGACCACTGGCGACAACATCGATGTACTGTGGAGACCTCACGCCCCACGCGTTGAGCAATTCGGCGATACGTCCACCGGGCCTCCCGCATGCCCACTATACGCCCTCGCTCAAAGTCCGTCAACTGCACATACGGTTCACGTCCACGCTGTCGCGGCATGCTACCAGTGTTAAAGACTGCGATGGAGCTCCGTATGCCACGGCAAACTGGCTGACACTGACGGCGGCGGTGCACAAATGCTGCGCAGCTAGCGCCATTCGACGGCCAACACCGCGGTTCCTGGTGTGTCCGCTGTGCCGTGCGTGTGATCATTGCTTGTACAGCCCTCTCGCAGTGTCCGGAGCAAGTATGGTGGGTCTGACACACCGGTGTCAATGTGTTCTTTTTTCCATTTCCAGGAGTGTACATTTAGACCCTTGTAAAGCTGCCCAAGTCGGATGTTGGTAATGTGATGACGAAGTGGAAACGAGGAGGAACAGCCGTAGCTAAACTAAAACCACGAAAATCCCATTTACTGACAGAATGAGACCGTCGAGCACTCCGGAAGGTAGATGCAAGAAAACGCCTGAAATCAGCGGAAGGAATCACTCGTGAGTTCCAAAGCGCTGCCAGCAGTCCAGCTAACACAGTGAATGTGAATAGGGAATTAAAAAGAATTAGGAACAATAGTCGAGCAGATCCTCAAAAGCCGGCCGGAGTGGCCGTGCGGTTCTAGGCGCTACAGTCTGGAACCGAGCGACCGCTACGGTCGCAGGTTCGAATCCTGCCTCGGGCATGGATATGCGTGATGTCCTTTAGTATTAAGCTCTAGGCGACTGATGACTTCAGAAGTTAAGTCGCATAGTGCTTAGAGAAATTTGAACCATTTGAAGTACGGAGGAGGTGATGTTACCGTAGAATGGCGTTTTTCCTGGTTCGACTATGGTCCCGGAACTGAGTTTAAGAAAATGGCAAATGAGCACATTTTACAGCATTGCGTAGTGATTACAATAGAGCAATTGTTCGGAGACGACGACCGTAACAGCATGACATTGTACTGTGTCATAAAGCAGCATCATTAAGGCAATGGTCTCTGAACAATAACACTTCTGAAGTCGACTGGCCTGTCCAGGATCCCCTCCTGAACACAACAGAGAAAATTTTAGGATGAGTTAGAACGTAGACTTCGCTTTATACCCCAGCGTCCAGCATCACTACCTTCTTTGGTTTCTGGTCTTGAGGAAGAGTGGGCAGCCGTTCAGTGCCCCGACTAAAAGTGTCCCTAACGGAGATCATACCTTCATAAACGCGAAGGGTGGACACACCCTGTATTAACGACCTCTAATATGTTTCCAGATACTTTTGATCGTATAGTCTGCATGGAGGCCAGCGTTTATCAATTCTCTCGAAGAAGCGTAGTGTATTGTTGATAGGTAGGGTGAGGTTGCTGCGGAAACGGGCCCTGTGCGTAGAGGGGCGGAATACGACGCGCGGCAGTCATGCGGAATACAGGATTCACCGCCGGCACTGCCGATGGCGCAGGCGCTGACGAGGAGCAGCCGTCGCGCGTGCTCAGGCTCATACGCACGCAGCGCACGCAGCGCACGCAGGTACGCACTTCATTCTGCTCATCAGCAGACCCGTGTAGCAGTTACACTCTGAAATTTTAGTGTCTCTACAAATCAGTAAAATTTTTCGTTCTATTTGGAAATGTAGAAAGTTTTTGGAAGTGCGTTTCCGTGAGATGATGTGGGAATGTCTTAGTCAGCTGCATGTTTGCAGGTCGGGTGGTATCCTATGACGAGCCTACACAGACTGTATTGGAAGAGGCCTCATAATGAATCGGGGTCAACTAGCTAGCAGGAAATGCCCAACGGACGAAGCGAACTTGATGAGGGCTGTTAGAAGTAATAAATTCCGGCTTCCTCCAATGCAAATTCGAAGTGAAGAATTCTGTGTACGTCGTTATCCTTTTTGACATTTGACTATGATCCTGTGATGTTTTGAGAGGAGATGGTAGAAGCGTGTTGCTGACGGTTTAGTAACCGCCTTGCTGTGTTCGCTGTCCGTTTAGAAGCTTTTTGAAATTAGTCCGATGGCAACAATGCATTGATTATCGGTGTTAACTCTGTCTTTAGGGTCAAAGCGAGGCTGCCGAACGTTATTTAGCTTGATAGCGTATGTGTAGAAGTGTAAAGACATTATCCACGTCCCCCAACAAACGTTTCGGAAGAAGTCTACTCGGCATTACGTCGCGCACTGCGCAGCGCGAAGGGATCGTAGATTATTGCCTTGCTGCGAATGAAACTTCATCAGACGCTACAGGGGCTCCGAGACGACGGACAAGAACGTTTTAGTTCCAGTTAAGGTGTCTGGCACATTACGATGATTAAGGGTTTCTCTGTTTATTCGCCAATAGCCTAGTTGAGTAGCAGTGGATCTCCTCCCATGTATATGCTTTGTACGCTGCATTTACTTATGTTCAGGGCGCACTCGCTGACCGAGAACCAATAGCCGATTCCCTACAGCAGTTCCAGCAGATTTGAAAATGAATTATAAATCCATATAAATTATAAAATGGATGTGCGAACGTATGTATGTACCACATTTCCTCCTAAACCACTTGAGTGATTTCTGCCCAACCTAGAATTCATATCACTTACTGTCTGGAGCAAATCACTGTGTGGATAAGAATGAAGTGCCTAGCAAATGTGGGGAGTGTGCGGTAGCAAAGTAGTGTAGCTCACGACATGCGAATTCGCAGACTGTATACACCCAGTATTGAAGAATGAGAGCACTTAGTGACTTCCAACAAACTTTATATGTAATTTCAAATATTTACAAAAAATTTTCTCGCTGAAAACCCCACAACTGCAGTAAAACTGCCGCAAGAGGCAGGCCTTACGTTTTAACTTGTTACTTGTTTACTTTTAATTGTACTCAAAACACATATACCACTCTATGTGTCAGAAACGTATAGTTCATGAGATATGGCGTCATAAACTCTGAGATGCGTCAGGCTTGACGTTATAATTTATTACTTCTTTACTACTAACTGTATTCACGACACATTTTGCGGACAGTATTCACCTATGCCACCGAATGTAACTGGAAAATTATATCATTTTGCTATACATAGTTCAGGAGATTGATGTCGTAAACACTGAGATGCGCGAACAACTGCCGCATCTTGCATGGCGTACTGATTTACTAAGTCTTAACTACCAACTGTACTCGCAAAACATTCAGCAGACAGTATCCGAATATATCGCTGAATGCACTTGCAAAACAATATGATTCTATGACACATTGTTGAGGAGATCTTGCATCATAGAAACGTGAAAATGAAACTGCAGGATGAAATTAGCTAGAGACAAAGGTGAACTACATGTACAAATATGTGTGAAATATATTAAATATATGACATGTACGTATTTTGATAAAGTCGCAAGTAAAAAGCTCCACCTAAACCCCTGGATGGATCGCAAAGAAACAGATAGAAAACTCCTCCTAAACCCCTAGATCGATTGCAACCAAACTTTTGTGTATACTATCTAGAAAAAAATATTGTGCAGGTAAGAACCAGCAAGCCTCTATTGGGATTGGGGTGATAACATAGAGACAGAAATGGGTAGGAAGCGACAGACAGACAGGAAGAAAGAAGAGATGGACACAGATCTGTGGGAAGAGGAGGTGAACACAGTGAGGGGGAGAAAGAAATAGGCAGAGAAAGGAAAGAGGAGGAGTTGGAAGGAGAGAGGGGAGAAGAGATGATAAACAGGAGAAGGAAGGTGGGAGGGGGCAGAGGAGATGGAGTGAGACAGGTTGGAGGAAAAAATAACAGTGAGACACGAGGAGGAAATAAACAAGAAAGAGAAGAGAAGATAAACAGAGAGACAGGGGAGAAGGAGTCAGACAGGGAGGGTGAGAGGAGGATATGAAGCGAGTGAAGAGGAGCTAGAGGTCCAGAAATAGATGGACTCAGAGCACAAAAGAGGATATAGACAGAGGGGCAGGAGCAAATGGACCCAGAGAGTCGAGAGAAGCAGATGAACAGAGAGAATCACATGGACAAAGAGAATGACAGGAGGAGATAGACAGAAAGTGGATGATGCAGGAGGTGGATAGGAAGAGGAGGGAATAGGAGGTGGACAGAGGAAGGCGGCAGCAATGGATAAAGAGAGGGGGAATGAGGATATGGGATAATGGAATAAATACAGAACTGGGCAATGCTGGGTACTCAGCTAGTAATTAAGTAAACTACAATCAGCTATGGTTATAGTTCTACCCTAACTCATAATATACTTAGTGGAAAAGAGGGGACAGGAAAACAACAGTTCTGTACCCTCTGCAGAAGGCACTGAATCACATTGAGAACAAAAGGGCCTCCCTGGCTCAAAATTCACAGGAACTTGCCAATGAAAAAAGGAAAAAGTTCAACGCGTATACAAGAAGTTTCTACTCTTGGAATACTACTGTCCACAGATAAGTTTTCACTTTTATAACTCAGTGGAATTTAGAGCTTTTGTAGTAAATTACATGTAGGTCAATCGGGAAGTTCTGAAACTACTAGACAGAATGAACATAAAAGGACTTGGAGACTGAAAAATAAATATTCTACCTTGCTTAAGAATGCTCTGAATGAATGAAGTTCTTATGATATTGAATATGATGTTCTCCAAGAAGTAACTAAAGGGTAGAAAACTAACATTACTTGAAATCCTGGCTATCAGTAATCCGTAATGATCAAATACAGTTCCACCATTCATCTTCACTAAAGTAGCAGCAGTCAGTTAGCATTCTTTTTAGCTAGTATGACTGTCGTAAATAGTACATTTTCCACAATGCATTGACTCCTTCCTCCCTCCGTCCCTCACAGCTCCTTCTGCCTGTTCGTCTCTTTCACCAGTAGTTTTGTACTTATAAAGTAGTAGACAGTGCCAATACTCACTTGCTGAGCTAGTTTAGTCTTATTCTTCCCTCTTCGAATGTAAAGTAAAATTTGTTTGTTCATACCTTCTTTGTGTTTATTTCAATATGCTTACCAATATTCTGATTGACATTTACCAGTTTGTGTATATACCTGTGCGGCATGTTTAGTAGAATATGCTTACGTTACTAAGTCAGTGAGCATACTCATGTCTACAGAATCCAGAACGTTCAGTACATTATTGCAGAATATGAATTGTTTTATTCCCACGTAAAACGACAAATCCTTTCCCTGTCATCTCCAGTTGAAAGAAGGGTTAGGGACGACTCTCAGGCATAGGGAAGGCTGCCTTCCTGTAGGAGTAAACGTCTAAAAGAAAAAGAAAGTAGAGCAGGTTGGAAGGCTGCAAAGCGACAGCCTCGCAATTCAACTATAAGGTAAGGTGAATTTTTACAATTGAGGACCGTTTTCGCAGAGAACAACATCTACAAAAAGCAAAATTTTCAGGAAACACAGGAAACACATTTTATTGAATTACTTTACTGATATACTAGTACATCTATAATATGTACAAAATTATATTTCACAAATAAACTCTAGATACATAATAGATACATAGATACATAATCATTTACAAATAAGAAATATATAAAAATCTTGTTTTCTTATAAAACTGAACATCTACAGTTAATTATTTTGTAGCGGTAATGTTCTAGTTTATTGTAACCTACCGAACGAGTAATAATTTAATAAATTGTTTTATTTAGTTTCTGTAGTTCATTATTTTCATTGCCATGCTAATCGCAACAGTCTAGGGCTGTCTACGGAACCCGTGAGCTTCTTCTGGTGATGTATAAAAAAATCTCCTTAGCTCCTTTACGTCGTCAGCTCTTTTGACAGTCAAATCGTTCCTAGGTTTCATTGCAGCCGACTGATAAATATCCATGAAACTATCTATGTTATTATTTTCAATACAGCAGGAAAAATGTGTTGTTTCGACTTTGTAGATGGCGCTGGCTTTTTTTTCTTTCTTTAAATAAGAACTCTGGTTTCAGATATTCCGAATGGTAGCTTTTCTTTTATTAATCTGTAAATAATGGTTTTGAAGTAACACACATGCCAGTCCTCGCCCAGAACCACACAGGTACCACGGTGGTTCAGAACCCCATGATACCCTTATCAGGGGACATGTAACTTTAACTCCTGTTTCCAAAGTAGTGAGATACTTTTAGAAACATAACAATAAATGTCTACCACGAGCAGTAGATATCCACATTTGGCAAAATTCGGTTTTTGTACGTATCGAGTTTAGAAAAATTTCACAGGTTTTTGTGCAAGAGTAAACAGGTAAATAGTAAGCTATCATAAAATCAGTGTACTGCAATGAATTCTTCTCACTTAGAAGCACGCGAATAGAGATTTAACTCATTTTTGCAAATTTTGTAGTTGCTTGTGCTTTGTGAAAACGGCCCTCATTTGCTGCTAGTATCCAAAACAGCCTCGGATCAAAGTCAGGTATACCGATGTCGAATCCGGCGATGAGAATAAATTCATTGCTAATGGACTGCCTAATGCAATTGAGGTAGATACTTGGAATGTCACAGAACTAGCAAACAAGAAGACTTGGCAGAATTTTTAAAGAAGGCCAAGATAGATACAGATTCCACAAGAGAAGCAAGGGAGAAGCTAGAAGGTAACAGGTATGTAGGAGAATATTTGATTTTCTATAGTGAAACAGGAAAACAGAAGGAAGCACTCAGAGGTATTGTCACTTACGTGCACAAGAGATGGGAAAATAGAATTGCAAAGTATAGTTACTTAAAGCAAAAAATCGTAGTTGTAAGTGTCAAAGAGCAAAGACAAATCTTGATGGTCACAGCAGTTTACGCATTTGAGGAGGGGAAAAAGAAGTGTCCATAGAATTCGATGACAAACTGCAATCTGATTTGGACAAACATCAAACAATATTGACAGGAAATTTTAATTCAAGGGTTCGGAATAATCCTATCCTAAAGATTGAGGCAACGAGGAAGAAAATATCATAAATAACAATGGAAGATCGCTTGTTTCCTTAACAAACGAAAGATAATCAGTAATTCATACCACAAAAAACAAATCCATAAATACACACGGTCTACTCGAGGATTTAAGTCTTTTATTGGCTGCAGAATCGTTAACGAAAAATTGGAAGGAAAGGTAAGGAACGCTAGAG
Organism: Schistocerca piceifrons; assembly: GCF_021461385.2. Classification (NCBI taxonomy): domain Eukaryota; kingdom Metazoa; phylum Arthropoda; class Insecta; order Orthoptera; family Acrididae; genus Schistocerca; species Schistocerca piceifrons. Next base: position 407,179,307 of record NC_060138.1, on the reverse strand, counting down.
TGTACAGGGGATATGATAGGTTCTGGCCATTTTCTGGTAATATCTGAAATGCATTGCATGTCAAATGTAGAAACAGTAAAAAAAAAACTTGACAGAGAAAAGGTGAAGAAAGAAATGTAAAAAGTATATCTACTAAGTGAACATAAGCTACGATAACTGTACCAGAAGAGACTTAAGCAAGAACTATAGCAGAAAGAACAAGCGGAAAAAATAGAGAAAGAATGAGAAACTGCAGTTAAAAAAGCAGCTAAAGAAGCCTTTGGAAAAAGTAAAGATAAGAAGGAAAAAAGGGTTAAAAATTTGGACAACAGCAGAATTAGATAAAAAAGAGAGAACAAGACACGTATATTACGTACCTAAATGAACCATCAGTTTACAGAGGAAAGAGAAATACAGCAAATCGAACAGCGAAACCAGCTCTTCAAGAATCTTGTGAGAGATATATAAGCGTAATAGATGACGATATTCAGCGAAGGCAAACTATAGCTTATAAAACAATGAATGTTCAACGAAACAAATAAAAGTTGCTCAAATAAATAACAACCAAAGTAAAATGTGTAGAACGTTACAAGTACTTGTGGTATGAAGAAACATGGTCCACGGGGAATAAAGAGGATGAAATTAAATGAAATGGTTCAAATGGCTCTGAGCACTATGGGACTTAACATCTGAGGTCATCAGTCCCCTAGAACTTTGAACTACTTAAACCTAACTAACCTAAGGACATCACACACATCCATGCCCGAAGCAGGATTCGAAGCGCGGTTCCGGACTGAAGCCCCTAGAACCACTCAGTCACCACGGCCGGCGATGAAATTAGAACAGGATGTGTAGATGATTTATGTACGGATGAAATAAGACAAGCCCTGAGTTCCACGAAGAATAGAAAAGCTACTGGTTAGGATGGCATAAACGCTGAACTGCTAAAATATGAAGGCACTCTACTACTTAAGAGCTTGGTACATTCATTTTATACGTGCTCGAGAAAAGATGCTTTTTTCCAGAAGCATGATCACACTCAAATATAGATTACCATTCAAAGAAAGATATCGCATTAACAGTGAGAACTATAGAGGAAGCAGCTTACTGGGCATCGAATACAAAGATTACGGAAGAGCAGTGAAAAAGAGGTTAAAAGTTATAGCTGAGAGTTTCTTAGGTGAAGAACATATGTGATTTCGGAGGGCAGGTCGCCAACAGATGCAGTGTTTACGGTTAAACAAAAATCAAAAACAGAGAGAGCATAACAGGGAAATCCATTTAACTTTTAAAGATTTTTTAAAGGTTTTCAATGATGTTGACAGAGAGAAACCGTGGAGAGTTATGAGAAATAAAAGGGCAGTTTACTGTTCGACATATATTCCTAAACACTGTTAATGTCATAATGTCAAAATATCCACGGGTGTACAGTGTCCAACGGGAGCAATATTTCGGCGATCATACATGTCGCCATCATCAGCTGAACTGACGGACTGAGCTCCTGTGAACGTGCCGGCACGGAAATCCGTATGCTATGGCTGCTCAGGGGGAACTGGGTTCGGTCGCGGCGGCGGCCGATGTAAATACCCTCCGCCCGCGGCGTGCTCCCTCCGCTGTCCGCGCCCCGCGCCACGGTCCTACGGTGGAACAGATTGCGACGGCGTCTGAGGTGACGTCGGAGTGATGGCTCTGTCCGCCGTGGTCGTCACAACTATACGTTTGCTCGATTTACTCTTGATTAACCCAATCGTTGGTTCCCAAGCCTTGCTAAGATTGTAGCCTTAGTCGCGGCTTATGAGGTCGTCATTGGTGTGAATTTCGATGGCCTCTCTAACAACGCTGTCCCAGTATCTCGACGTCTGTACCAGAATCCTCGTGCGCTCATACTCCATAGCGTGATTTTCCGACAAACAATGTTCAGCGACCGCCGACTTGCTCGGATACATCAGTCGAGTGTGCCTCTGGTGTCCACGGCATCGATCCTCGACGGTACGCATCGTCTGACCAATATACGACTTGCCACATTGGCACGGAATCTGGTACACGCCGGCCTTCCTCAAACCGAGGTCATCTTTGGCGCTCCCCACCAGTGCACGAGTTTTATTCGGAGGACAAAACACAATTCCGACCCGGTGTTTCTTCAAAATGCGTGCGATTTTCCCCGAGAGTGCGCCTGTATATGGAATAAACGCAGAGCCTACCTCCTCCCTCGTGATTTCATCCAACCTCACAGGTTGTGCTGTAGTGGTTGGGAGGAGAGCACGTTGAATCTGCCACTCTGAGTACCCATTTTTTCGAAATACGGTTCTCAGATGTTCCAATTCCTGGGGTAGACTCTCTGCGTCAGAGATAGTGCGCGTCCTACGTACTAGAGTTTTAAGTATGTACCTCATTCCTCTGTGAAGGGTAGTGGCAGCTGTCTGCGTGCAAATACAGATCAGTGTGCGTTGTCTTCCGATACACCCCATGACCTAGGGTGCCGTCAGCCCTTCTCTTGACCAAGACGTCAAGGAAAGGTAATTTACCCTCCGTTTCAGTCTCCATAGTGAATTTGATGTTGGGGTGTATGGAGTTGAGATGTGTAAGGAAGTCAAGGAGTTTATCCATACCATGTGGCCAGATGACGAATGTGTCGTCCACGTAACGGAAAAAAGCAAGTACGTTTCCATTCGGATGACGACAGGGCTTCCTCCTCGAAGTTCTCCATGTACAAATTCGCTATCACCGGTGAGAGTGGGCTACCCATGGCGACTCTCTCGGGGCGCGGACAGCGGAGGGAGCACGCCGTGGGAGGAGCGTATTTAAATCCGCCGCCGCCGCGACAGAACCCAGTTCCCTCTGAGCAGCCATAGCGTACGGATCTCCGTGCCGGCACGTTCACAGGAGCTCAGTCCGTCAGTTCAGCTGATGATGGCGACATGTATGATCGCTGAAATATTGTGCCCGTTGGACACTGTAGACCGGCAGTACACCCGTGGATGTTTTGATTATCAAATACGCCGGGAGAAACTCAAGAATCACACTGTTAATGTCTTTGTAAGTCTTCGTCATACTCATATGTGACGTTGCAACTAAAATAGTTAAAGAGTTTGGCCCTTTCTATTGTTCAGTTATTAATAATAGTTTTTATCGTTACAGGGCGTTTTCCTTTAAAAGGCGCTTATTTTGTCTTCTTTTCTGAAATCGTTAAATAGTACTCTTGACAAATCTTACTTAATAAATGTACTCCCCTTTGTAGGTCATCTGCGTTCTCCACAAACCTTGTTGCGTCATATGCATATAAAAAGTGACACAAGCGGGAATACCTGTTGTTCTTAATTCTCCTGTTATAAATCTCCTTCCATTTACAGATTGATTCATCAAAATAAACGTAAAATAATTTGGCTGATATGCTGCACCCTTGTCTAACTGGTTTTGGTGATAAACTGTGTTAGAGTACAATTTGTATCTAAAATTATACTCATGTGTTTGTACAGACTGTACGCGGGAAAGGGTCACTCGACTGACAGAGTACATTTGGAGCTCACATGGGTTTTTTATATTAAATAAAAATATGAGATTCTTATCAGAAAAATAACAACCAGATAAAACAATTTATACAAGAAGTCGAATAACGAAGCAACAAATGAGAATATTGAGAGACAGTAACCTCTCTAGGAGGTGCAGTATTCTTAGCAACAAGCAGAAACTTCAGGTCAAGCAAGGTCTAATGTGAATCCGACAGCAAACTTTAGTAAACAAGAGTAACCCTATTTGGTTGACTTGGAATTAGCAATCGGATGTTTCTGTCTGCCACCAGATTGAAACAGATCAAACATAATAACTAAAAAATAGCGTAAACTCGATACCACGGAGAGCACAGAGCGTAAAGTAGTTGTAGGTAGAGAAATTAATTTGCCTAATGTCGATCGAAAAAGTTTCTCTTACGGTACTGATAGTAAAGAAAATCATACAGTATTGGAAATTAGTGTAAAGACATGGATATTTGTAGGAAAATTAACATTGTCGGCTGGAATAGTTGTGTACAGTGTATATGCAATAGTATGAGATCCAGTACCCTGGAAAAGACCGTAAGATGGCATCTCATGTATGGCAGTAGTCTACTGTATAACAAGACATCGCCGGCCAAAGTGGCCGAGCGGTTCTAGGCGCTACAGTTTGGAACCGCGCGACCGCTACGGTCGCAGGTTCGAATCCTGCCTCGGGCATGGATGTGTGTGATGTCCTTAGGTTAGTTAGGTTTAAGTAGTTCTAAGTTATAGGGGACTCTTGACCACAGCAGTTAAGTCCCATAGTGCTCAGGGCCATTTGAACCATAACAAGACATCAACGATTCAGGTGGTAGAAGGTGGAATTCAGTATAAAGGCAGTCGGCTCTGTGTGGTATTAGTGCGTGCGCATGTACCTTTCCTGCAAATAAAAATGATACGCGTTTAGCGTATGTAAGCCACGACTGTGAAAATGCCACTTGGAAGACAATTACCATGAGATGAAAAAGCAAAAATTGGTGAGTACAAGAAAATTGGACTATCTAATCGTCAAACCGCTGGGAAGCTGAACCGTTCGAGAACTGGGATTGATAATTTCATTAGATTGGACGCACGATATGGAGTGATTGGAAAATAGAAGCTAAGTAGAAAACTATTTGAGGCACTGACACGTTTCCTTTTGCGCTAAGTAAGGACCAAAAACCGTTATTCTTCTCAGTTTGTTGTCAGTATCTGTCAAACGTGCACGACAAAATTTGTAAAATGACAAACATCTTACGCTCAAGAAAAGACTGCAGAAACCTGTTTTAACACCAAAGCAGAAACAGGCTAGACATATATCGTAAACTTCAGAATGCTATAAAGTGATCTTCAGTGATGAGAAGAAGTTTAATTTAAGTGGAACGGATCGATTTCAATATCACTGGCATGATCTGAGAACAGAGCAGCAGAAATTTGGGTGGTGGAACTGTTATGATTTGGACAGGCTTCTGCGCTAAAAGGTAAATCATGCATTGCTTGACTGAACAGTAGAAGGAACTCTAAGATTTGCACTGAGATGCTAGAGACTGAATTGATTGGAATGTATGGGGACATAGGATTCGAAAGTCTGATGTTTCAACAACGTATGGCATCTGCTCATATTTCTGCTACTAACAAGAAGTGGTTTGTAGATAAAGATATCAATGTCTTGCCCTGGCCAGCACGTAGCGCGGATATGAACCCCGTGGAAAACCTGTGGGGTATGTTTGCAAAATGTGCTGATTGCAGAGGGAGATAATTTGAGGCCGTATGTGAGCTGAAAAGTGCGATTCGAGGAGAGTGGGCGACAATTTCATTGCAACAACCCCAAACCCTAAGAAAATCAGTGCAGAATTTTTGAGGTAATTAGAAAGAATCGAGGTTGGATAAAGCACTAACAATGCAATAACGCAACAGGCTAAAAGACGAAATGATCGTGTGGCATTGTTGGCCGGAAGGCCCCATGCGGGGAAGCTCGGCCGCCGGGTTGCAACTCTTATTTCAGGCGACACCACATTGGACGACTTTTGTATCGGTGGCGGTGAGAACACAGCATGCCGTCCAAGAGTGGAGAAAATGTCCAACACGGTCAGGAATCGATCCAGGGCCTGCTGCATCGTAGGCAAGCACGTAACCATTAAGCTTTTTTCGTTTTTTTGTGAAAAGACTAAATACACTGAAAATAAATAACACGGAAGAGTTTCAAACCCGGGTGGTCTGTGTAGTAAAGGCGGACAGGAGTCGCAACCCGAGGCCTGGGCAACATATCCCATTCCCACCCTCCAGGAACCAAGGAAAGCGTAGGGAATGTGGAGAAGAGTTATAGTGAACATCGTTTATTTGTTTATTTTCCTTTTCGTTCTTTTTTATTTCTGTTTATTTATTTTTGTCATTAATACCACCGAGAATATCAAGAAACCGGCGTCAAGCGAGGAGGAGGGCGCAGCAAGATGTCAGACTAATTTATACTGTCAATGTACAGTTTTTCCGAGAAGAACATTCCGATGGCCAATGAATAGATCGCTTCTAAGTGTGGAAGAGGCAGGGAGCAATTCTTCATGACAGGAACACCCCAGCTCTGGGGTGGTTTAAGGAAGACACGGCAAAGCAAAGCGGCATTCATTAAGGAACTGCCAAAAGTCAAATAAGTTTGATCGGGGGAAACCACGTACCGAGCTCTCCGTTTAAGCCACGCAGCCAACAGACGGGTAAAGATCTTTTTATCGCTGTTGAGTAACGTCAAGGGGCGGTAATCGCTTATCTGTAAGGTATCCCGAGCCTTGTGGATGCGAATGAGGAAACCACTGAGGAAGCCGTCTGAAATGAGCACGAAAGGTGACGTAAGGTCCTGACAAATTTACGTCTACACTGGCGCCAGAGGAGGACGAAATGTCTGATAAAATTCTAGTGAGAGGCCGTCAGAGCCAGGCGAACTGTTCGTGGAACCCGCCTGGATAGCGTCATGGACTTCGTCCTCCATGACGTTAGCAGTCAGATTCATCGTCACATCCACAGCAACCGAGCCGAAGGAGATTGTGGAGACCGCCGTAATGTCGGCAGTGCAGTGACGTTGTTCAGAGTACAGCGCAACTTAATGTGCATGGAGGGTATACCAGACATTATGTTGGTTATCAAAGCGCTACCCATCATCAGTCGTAAGAACATTAATCAAATTCCTCCGACGGTGGCGTTGCTCCACTATGACATGATACATAGATGGACGCTCTTGCTCTAACCCATCGAGTATGCGCGCCATGGCCATAGCTCCTTCAAGGTGGCGGCGAGAGAGGGATGTGAGCTGTGCCTTGGCACGATTCACCATCGTCTGGCGCTCTGGCGAATACAGTGTCATAATACATCCCCGGAGAATTGTGAAATAGAATTCCCGAGTCCGTCGCCGCCTAGCCGCATCCTCCCTTGGGTAACCAACGAAGGCCTTGCGGAGGGCAGGCTTTGCACAGAGCACCCACCATGACAGGGCAGACTGATAGGCATCAAGGCGTCGACGACAAGCTGCCCACGTGGTCTCGATGAGCTGCTGTTGTCGGGCGAAGTAAGTTCATTTTCCATGGTCCCCAGCCGCGCCACACCCTTTGGCGTCAGAGGGTGAGGGCGCAAATATAGGCGTAATGGTCAGAGAACACAATGGGCCAGACTTCGGCAGCCTGCACCCCACTGACAACATTGCGGGAGATGTAAAAACGATCGAGTCGGCTGTAAGAACGGCTAGTGAAATGCGTAAACTGCGCACGATCCCCATGATCAAGCTCCCAAGAATCCACTAGGTTGAGGTGCTGGAGAATAGTCGCTAGCGACGAGCACGAAGAATGAAGTGGTAGTTGGTCTTTGGGTGCCTGGTTGCATTAGAAATCGCCTCCAATGATCAATGCATCCTGCCGGCCCAGCAGGAGAGGCGTGACTGTCTCTGAGAAGAAGGTGAAAAGTTCACGGCGGCGATCCGAACCAGATGGAGCATAGATATTGACGATTCTGAAGCCACAGAACGTGAGAGCCATACTTCTGGCATCAGGGAGATAGGCAGTTGCATCAGCGAGGAACCGTCACGTAAGAGGATGGCCACCCCACAACCAGTAGGGTAAGCGTGAGAGACAAGTGCAGTAAAACTATGAGGGAGCACAGAAAGTTGCAAATGCCCCTCCTAAAGGAGAGCTACGTCAACGGCCGCGGCATACAGCATGTCATGGAGTAAATTCAGTTTGCGGCGTACGCGATTGGTGCTGACATTGACCTTGGCTATGCGATAAGTCTGGAAAGTTGCCATCGTCAGGAAGACAGACGTTTCAAACACGGGGGAAGCACAGAGAAACTCTGTGGAAGGGCACATCCCTGTGATGGGCAGGGAGCCGACCCCACCAAGGAGGGGGGGGGGGGGGGGTCCATCGTTCTGTTCACTTCCAGAATGTCCATCCTCAGCATCGACGTCGTCCGCCCAGGAGACAGACGTGTCACTGGGCCGGTTCAGTGGAACATTATCTGAGGGGTGAAGACAGGTAGCGTCAGACAAAAAGAAAAAGAGGCAACCATGTCAGACGCAGCCTACGGAAGGTCGGTATCCCGAGGTGGACGCTGACTGGAAATGGAGGCGGTGAAGCACAGCGCGTCGTCAGTTGTCAGAGCCCCACAGGACAGTACTCCATCCGTAGCAGATTCGTCAACCTGTGCAGACTTCCGATGCACGTAGTCATCAGAAGGGGTACGGAATTGTCTCTTACGTTTTCTGGGCGACCGTTGCTTCCTAGCAAGCTGTTATGACTCGGATGGTGGCCGGCTATCGTCGACATCTGGCCAGATAGCATAAAGACGGAGGTAGGTACAGCTCCATGATCAAGAACCATGGAGTCGGGACAGACAGCTGTTCATTTGTATTGTCTCCGGCAGGGGTGTAGGAGAGACAGGCGAAACGTCCATCGCGTCTTCGAGAGGGGCCGACACGGCTACCGACTTATTCAGAGGGAGCGTAGCAGCCAGCACCGCCGCAGACGCGTAAGACAGAGGTAACATAGTGGAGGCCGTAGAAGAGCGACGTCTCTTATCGGCGTCTGAACCAGTCTACGTCGGAGACATTAAGAAAGGACATGGGATTCTTGAGCACAACCTGAACAGGTGAGCGGCTGGCCATCGTACAAGACGACATCCCTGCAGACGGCAACAACCAAGCAGGAAGGCACGTGTTTCCGTAGTTCAATTATTATCTGGCGATCACCCCTGAGGACACGATATGTTTTAAACGTCTTCCGCGTTTTAGCTACATGACTGACGACGTTGCAATAAAGCTTAAAAACGGCCACCACAACGTCGGACGGACTTCAAATGGGAGTCCGCAAATTCGTAACTTTCGGAGGTCAAAAGCAGCGTGATCTACCACGACAGTGCCAATATGCCCGTCAGAGTATCGGAAGTTGAGATCGTTTGCGTGGCGCCGCACAAAGTCGGCGTACTGATCGTCATTCGGCAGCTTTACGTACTTAGTGGTACTGAAGTTCGAAAAATGTATTCTGAGAACATCCTGTGGCGGGAGACGCATTTCATCCCGTATATAACGTTCAACTTCATACGCCTTCGGTTGTTCCTGATCTAATGGGAAAGTTAATTTAATCGTGGCTTGGCAGTAAGGAAACGCCATGATAGTTAATGAAGTTGGACTCTGAGACAAGTCGCTACGGGAAGTAAGCAAACGCGCGCTCGCTCGCAAGCAGAACAACAGGCGAGACGCAGACAAGGTGTGCGCGCCCCACCGCAGTCAAAGGACGACTGTGTAAGCAGGCGGGCACAGCAGGAAACTGAGTGTCTTAATACCAATTTCATCCAGGCAGCGCAAACGTTTTATTTTTTTTATTCGTGTTGTGAAAGAAACTAATTCCGTCACTACTGTTTATGTCTTATACGTTTCTATTACTTTCATAATAAATTCGATACAGTGTGCTACGGATATTTGCGTAGAAAGCCTGGCCTCATACTGATGTCCACTACTGTAGTTGCGAAGTAACGCTGAACGTATTATCAAACTACTACCTCTAAAAAGCAGTCCGACAGCTCACATATGGGAGTCGTCGTGTGACTAGGACCTCCCGTCGGGTAGACCGTTCGCCGGGTGCAAGTCTTTCAATTTGACGCCACTTCGGCGACTTGCTCGTCGATGGGGATGAAATGATGATGAGTGGGACAACACAATACCATATCCCCGAGCGGATAAAATCTCCAACCCAGGCCCTTAGGATTGACATTCTGTCGCGCTGATCACTCAGCTACTGGGGGCGGACAGATGTGAGAGTAATGTTTCATAACTCATGGCTACAAACAAACCCCCATCATTCAGAGAGTCTCCAAAGAAACAGGCGTGAGTTAGCGATCATGATGCTACTGCAGAAGAGTTCTGGTTAACTCTGAAACACAGCAACAATTCGCTGTAATTAAAATATAGCAAGTAAAATAATAAAAGATAGTACAGCTCCACCTTTCGAAGAGGGCCGCGAAAAAAGGGACTGTTACATTCTCGCTACAAAAGTGCATGTAAGGAAAAAGTCAAGGAAAACTTAATGTAAATTCGTGCAACTTCAGGGTGAGCTGTGAGTAAAAATTGCAGTAATTTCTGCAGTCTGAGCATTGTGAAAGGTTTGTCGTAAGATCGTACGAAGTTCCGGCCACATCTAAAATCACTGAACTGATCCAAACGCTTCAGCTCTTATATCCATGGTTTAGTCTGACTTCGACACCGAATAAAGAGTCAGAAAACCGAATGTATTCATGCATGGTGATGACATGATACACAAGTCTGATAGCCACTGACAGCACAAGAGGTTTCATAGTAGGTATCTCGGCATAAAAAAAAAAAAAACCATTTGAGACTGATCAAAGTGGAGAAGACATCAGATGCAGTGGAATTGCTTTCCAGTTTTACATTGAAAGTGTTGCTGAATTAATTCACTTTCATGTTCATATTTATCGAGATTATTGCCCTTGAATAAACCGAATTACTAATTACAAATACTATTTCCTCCAGATTTTGGCAGCTAAACACCAAGGGGCGACAGGGGCTCACTTTAGAAAAATTTGTACTAGTGATCTTACACGACCCAGTCACATTGATGTGAACACTGCCTTCGTCGGACGTCAACGTGCAGTAACCATTCGCAAAGAGAAAGGGCAGGTTGTCGGGGGAGGGACGCGGAAAACAGTGGGGTCGTAGTCGTAGAGCGGAAACGGAGTGATTTATCTGACGTCCAAGAGGTCATAATCATTGGCTTTCGAGTCAAAAGTAGGAGCATTTCCGAAGCGACTACGTTTCTCAGCTGTCCGCATGCCATGGTTGTTAGAGTATATCGTGCATGGCAAAATGGCGCTGTCCAAAACCGGCGCCTAGACAAATGAGGTGCGCCAGTGGCAGCAGGTGACAGGGGTGAACGACGGTTGCGGAGATATGTACTGGTGATCCGTCGTGCAGCTGTTGGGCAACTGACCGCCCAGGGACAAAGGGCTGCCAACAGTGTCTCCTCAACGAGCGTTCACCGAACGTTGCTGCTTACGGGTCTCCTCAGCAGGCACCTGGTTCATGCCCCATGCTGACTGCTGTTCACTGGCAACGAAGGCTGGAATTTGCTCGCCATTACCGCAAATGGACGTCCAGCGAGTGGTGACAGGTGGCCTTTTCAAGTGAGTCACGTTTTATGCTCAGTCAGACAGATGGTCGTTGGCGTGTACGATGTGAGATGTCTCAAAACAAACACCCTGCAAATCGCCAGAAGGGTACAGGCCGGAGGAGGGAGCGTTGTTTATGGGAAATGTTTTCGTAACATTCCTTGGGTGATCTCGTAATTCTGGAAAGCATGTGTATGCATCTATCCTTGGGGACCATGGTAACTATCTGCAGGACAACGTAAAAGACCTACATGCGTGGTTTGAAGATTAGCAGAAGGACTTTATCGTACACTCCTGGCTACCAAATTCCCCGGACTGAAACCCAGTAGAGAACCTGTGAGACCACCTCTATTAGACTGTTCACACCATGCATCGTCAACTGAGAAGCCTACCGAAGTTGGCCACAGCACTGCAGTCGACATGGCTCCACATTCCTTCCAGAACCATACTGACTCCCACGGCGGTCCCTGCTGAAATAGGTGGCTAATCAGGCTTTTGATAAGTGGTCACACTAATGTGACTGTGTCTGTCACTTTCGTAGAAATACAAAAAATTACTACTGAAAATTGCCTAGGTGAAGTATGTACACTGGCAGAAATGGAAAGTGTTACACAATCAACCCCTTGATCAAACGCTACCAAACTGCTACGACCAGTATCTAGATGCATATGAGACACATCAATGGAAAACTTCGTCCTTAAGGGAGTTTCTTTTGAGGTCACCAAAACGCTACATGACAGCTACTGGGTGTGTATAAGAAGAAGTTGTCAGGAGGAGATAGCAACACAGCGTACAAAAAAAAAAAAAAAAAAAAAAAAAAAAAAAAAAAAAAAAAAATAAAAAAAAAAAAAATATTCAAATGGCTCTGAGCACTATGTGACTTAACTTCCGAGGTCGCGCGGTTCCAGACTGTAGCGCCTAGAACCACACGGCCACACCGGCCGGCAACACAGCGTCCTCTAAGGACATGCACGTGCCGCTTCTAGGCATTTTTCAGGCTTTAACGTGGGACAAATAATTGGAATGAGGTACATCGGAGCATCATACCAACACATCGCACAGGCAGTTCTCTGTATTGCAGCGAATGCAAAAAAAATTATGATGAGATGGACACAGAACAATAGTGTGGCAAGGGAATTAGGCACGGGTCCTTCCTGCAGGACTACGCCACGAACAGAAAGTAGGATTGTTCGACTGGGTCTGATGATTAGGTGAATGACAGTTGAAATCCGGGTATAGGTTACCGGTAGTGCTATCAAAAATCGTAGGGGACAGATTACTCGAATCTCGGTTAAACTGTACTGGTATGGTGGGGTCATTTAGACCGCTGGGAATCTTCTTTTTAATTTCGTTTGAATGTTTTCAACACTGCAGCGTTGCAGGTCTCAGTGCCTTTCAGGCAGTGTGCTTTAACACTTTCGCTGCGGTTGACGCTTGTAAGAGTCAAAACGAGCCACGAGCCAGTGCGGCTGACGCTTATAAGCGTCCGCGCTCACTGTCGGATTACTCAGTCTAGTTGCAGCGTCTAAGCTAGCATCAAAGCGTGTAAACTTTTGTTTTGTGTGGTCAGTTATCGAACGTATATTGTTCGTAATGGCGGTTAATGAACCGACACCTGGACCTTCCAATGTGAAAAGGACAGGAAAAGTGTTAAATTGACAGAGAAACAGTTACTTAGTGTACTAGACGACAGTGATTTTTCTGTGTAGTGAGGACGAGGCAAACCACGGAGATTGTCATTTAGGGGCTGCAGAAGAACTGCAGAGTGATGATAGCGTGGAAGCACAGTTTTCGAATCCGTTTCGTGACAGTTCCGAATGTGACGATACGGATCGCAACGATTGTGTGGAAATTGACGACAAAAAAGGCCCGACATGTCACACGGAGATAATCGAGGTGAGTTCTGGCATAAAGAACCACATAATATGCAGTATCACCCATTTACGAAAGAAGGAGTTTTGCAAATTCATCCTGCTGGCAATTCTCCTATGGATTTCTTCAGATTATTGGTAACAGTAGAATTGTTGCAACTTGTAGTTGACGAAACGAACGATAAAGCAGTCAACATATTGCTGACCGAAAATACAAAAGAGGTATCTAGTATCTGTAAATGGAAACCTCTAAGTATAGGCGAATTGCTAGTTTTCCTGGGAGTTTCGTTACATTTGGGTAACGTTAAATATCCGGGATTACAAGACTACTGGAAGAAAGAACCGCTGTTTGAGAAAAGAGGAATAGCGATGAGTATAAGCAGAGACCGGTATTTGATCACATTACGCTCTCTGCATTTTACAAAAAATCCACTTCCAGGAAACCCGAAACCAGACGATCGTTTATATAAGATACGACATATATTGAATTATTTTAACACGAGAATGTCTCAAGTGTATTACTCGGGAAGAGATTTATCAATAGATGAATCAATGATTCTTTGGAGGGGAAGATTGTCATTTAGACAATACATAAAAAGCGTACGTAATAAATATGGCACTAAGATGTACAAGCTCAACAATCCAGACGGTTTCATAAATAAGTGCGCTGTGAACACGGGAAGTAGTGGAAATATGGGGGAAAAGGTCACGCTGAAAAGGTCGTTTTGCATTTGATGGCAGAAAAGCTGCATGTTGGTCATCACATTTACTTGGACAATTATTATAACAGTTTTCATTTAGCTACAACTCTGTTGAACCTAAAAACACTTTCCACAGGTACTTTGAAATTAAATAGGAAATATAACCCCGAAGAAGTTGTATCGGCAAAACTTGGGAGAGGAGAGATAATTGGGCATTATTCTAATGGAGATATTATTGGAAAATAGAAGGATCGACGAGAGGTTTCCTACATTTCCACAGAACATCTAAATGTTATGGAGCAAGTGACGAATGCGCGCCAGCAAACAGTCACGAAACCTTTGCCTATTATTAGGTACAATGCGTGTATGTCTGGGACTAATAAACAAGATGAGATGTTATCATATTATTTATGTGTACGAAAGACTATGCGCTGGACGAAAAAAATATTCTTTCATGTTATTGACATGGTAATTGTCCTCTATATCTGTACAACAAATACTCAGTAAATAAAATGACGTTGTACGATTACAGAATGTACATTATAAAGGGCTTCCTTCCACCAATGGACGTTCCACGAAACGTGAGCAAGAAATATCACAAACACACACACATTGTGCAAAAGCGGGAAGCTACTGGAGGGAAGAAGCAAGTTATGAGGAAGCGGTGCAAGAAGTGCGCGGAACAAGGGAAGCGCACTGATGCACCATGCGAGTGTATAACCTGCCCAGACAAACCTGGATACTGCTTGAACTGCTGTATAATTTCCCATAAGTAGCAGAAGCGCGATAATATCGGGGAACTTCCGATTATCAAAGACAACTTCTTTTATTTCGTTTGACATTGCATGCATTCTTTTTATGACGGGAAAGGTTAGAATTTTTTTTACGAATACTCAGAAAATGAGGTTTTCTTTTGTGTTAAGTCGATTTATTTCTTATTGCGTTGTAAAGCGTTCACTTCAGTTTTTTGCGAAAGAACTTGTTGTGCTAAATTTGCTTTAATAGCACCGTAACTGAAGTGATGGGGGACACGAGAGAAGCCTCCACGTAGGGTGTGTGTCGCTTACTAATTTCTACACACCCAGGTGTCCCCTGAGCGCCTATGATAAATGTAGACGGCTAATTCTGTCATACCAGGAGCAAACATGCTACTAAATTGACGACCTCTATCAGAACCAATCTTAAAAATGCGCATTTGAAGGAAATATACACTCCTGGAAATTGAAATAAGAACACCGTGAATTCATTGTCCCAGGAAGGGGAAACTTTATTGACACATTCCTGGGGTCAGATACATCACATGATCACACTGACAGAACCACAGGCACATAGACACAGGCAACAGAGCATGCACAATGTCGGTACTAGTACAGTGTATATCCACCTTTCGCAGCAATGCAGGCTGCTATTCTCCCATGGAGACGATCGTAGAGATGCTGGATGTAGTCCTGTGGAACGGCTTGCCATGCCATTTCCACCTGGCGCCTCAGTTGGACCAGTGTTCGTGCTGGACGTGCAGACCGCGTGAGACGACGCTTCATCCAGTCCCAAACATGCTCAATGGAGGACAGATCCGGAGATCTTGCTGGCCAGGGTAGTTGACTTACACCTTCTAGAGCACGTTGGGTGGCACGGGATACATGCGGACGTGCATTGTCCTGTTGGAACAGCAAGTTCCCTTGCCGGTCTAGGAATGGTAGAACGATGGGTTCGATGACGGTTTGGATGTACCGTGCACTTTTCAGTGTCCCCTCGACGATCACCAGTGGTGTACGGCCAGTGTAGGAGATCGCTCCCCACACCATGATGCCGGGTGTTGGCCCTGTGTGCCTCGGTCGTATGCAGTCCTGATTGTGGCGCTCACCTGCACGGCGCCAAACACGCATACGACCATCATTGGCACCAAGGCAGAAGCGACTCTCATCGCTGAAGACGACACGTCTCCATTCGTCCCTCCATTCACGCCTGTCGCGACACCACTGGAGGCGGGCTGCACTATGTTGGGGCGTGAGCGGAAGACGGCCTAACGGTGTGCGGGACCGTAGCCCAGCTTCATGGAGACGGTTGCGAATGGTCCTCGCCGATACCCCAGGAGCAACAGTGTCCCTAATTTGCTGGGAAGTGGCGGTGCGGTCCCCTACGGCACTGCGTAGGATCCTACGGTCTTGGCGTGCATCCGTGCGTCGCTGCGGTCCGGTCCCAGGTCGACGGGCACGTGCACCTTCCGCCGACCACTGGCGACAACATCGATGTACTGTGGAGACCTCACGCCCCACGTGTTGAGCAATTCGGCGGTACGTCCACCCGGCCTCCCGCATGCCCACTATACGCCCTCGCTCAAAGTCCGTCAACTGCACATACGGTTCACGTCCACGCTGTCGCGCCATGCTACCAGTGTTAAAGACTGCGATGGAGTTCCGTATGCCACGGCAAACTGGCTGACACTGACGGCAGCGGTGCACAAATGCTGCGCAGCTAGCGCCATTCGACGGCCAACACCGCGGTTCCTGGTGTGTCCGCTGTGTCGTGCGTGTGATCATTGCTTGTACAGCCCTCTCGCAGTGTCCGGAGCAAGTATGGTGGGTCTGACACACCGGTGTCAATGTGTTCTTTTTTCCATTTCCAGGAGTGTAATTTCAAGTGAATCCAGTTTCCTTTTTCCTTTTTTTCCTTCTTAAGAATTTTCGTTTTGGAATCCAAATTTTTCCTGAATGCAGTGGATTTGTTGCTTGTTTCAATTGTATTTTTTGTTACATTATCAACAAATCACGAACATTTGAATGACGCCTGTGACCCGTACATGTGTCAGACAGCAAATAGACTTTAAAACATGACCACAATACAGTCGAAGCTTATTTGAAGTAATGCATCTAAGGTGTCATCATTAAGTCAGTATAGAACATGATCCTACAGATCTTACAAGGTCTTGACGTCAGCCTGTAGCTCAGGTGTGCTTAGTAGCGTCAGCTCCGATCGGTACGTGCCGTTTCAGAGTGTTACCGGCCCGCACTCGCACGTTGCCGGGCGCACTGGAGAGTTGCGCGCCTGCACCGATGCCGCAGCGAAAGTGTTAAGCTGTTGAAGAGAGTGGTAGTGTTTACAGCAAGTACGTTTCCGACCTTAGTCCAATCTTTCTTTCAGCTGGGGTCGGACTGACCCTATAATACCGAGTAAAAGCCTAACGAAATATTTTCTGGTATCCTAGATTGAAATGGCGTTACCTTCTCGCACTAGATGAATGGTCGCGGTCAATCCTTGATGAAGAAGAGAATGAGTTCAGCTGCAATGATGACCCAATTTTGATCTGGATTACAGATTCAACCATGACCGTTGTTCAGCGTTAGGCGAGGAAGAGGCAAACGGAAATTAAGTGCAAAATGGAGAGGTGTTAGAAACAACTAGACTAAAAGGAAGGTAAAGAAAAAGTTTGCTGCACGACCAGTATGTAGTGATTGTGCAGAAAGTATTTGTAAGAGCTGTGTATAAAATGATACACAGTTATAAATATTTCCTTGTCGAAAAGGTTTGCAATTTACATTATTTCACTGCTAATGTTCTAACTGTGATAATCCATTAATAATTTCTGAATATCAACAATTTTGTGACCGTAAAATACACATTCTCTGTGCTTGAATTTTTGTTATGTTAAAATATTTATTTAAAAAGAAAATATTCGCAATTCATTGTGATCACATCATTTCGCTGTGCTCACTTTAATATAGTGCTAACTACTAAGATTAAAGTACTTTATTTTCATTCCCCTAAATCTGGAAGAAAAACACGGACTTCTGATGACCCCACCGTACCAGTATTGCAACAAAAACTTCAGCATACCAGTTTAGAATGAGATTTTTCACTCTGCAGCGGAGTGTGCGTTGATATGAAACATGCTGACAGATTAAAACTGTGTGTCGGGCCGAGATTCGAACTCGGTAACTTTGCCTTTCGCGGGCAAGTGCTTTATCATATTTTTTTTTTTAGTTCAAGCACAAACAGTGATTAAATTCTGAACGGGAAGAGTAACCCATTATCCCATCCTTCTTGTCAATTTTTTTTATATACATATGGAAGAGAAAAAGTGACAAAACGAAGCTGCAAGGGAGGGGACTCAAGTTCAGGGAAGAAACAGGGATCAGCGGGGAACTTAACACACCGACGGTTAAACACAAGAAAAAGCATATTCGCAAAAAGCATTCGGTATCGTGGCAAGCGCTGCCAATGTCAATGCGCAGTTGTTAGATTATGGTGAAAAACGCGGCGATCTGGGCCATTCCCACCTTCAACGACATAGTGAACATAGTAACCCAAGAGCCAGACAATCTTGTTCGTTTTCGTCTAAGGTAAAAAGGATATGTCCGGATGTAGGAGAATGTCGTCTGGGAAAGCGGTTTCAGGCCATCGAGTAAGGAAAGCTAATTGACGGCCGACCCAGAGGCAAGGATCCCACCCGCAAGTGACAAGCCTGTGAAGTAAGGCGTCAGTCTGATGACATTCCTCACATTGATCAGTCGGACGAAGGCCAATACGAAAAAGACGATCACCAGTAGGTACCAAACGGTGAATGACCTTATACCACGTTGCATCAATCTCCAGTGGCAATATAGGAGGACTAAGATCAGATCAGACCGTTTTCCAAGACGTTGACGGGGAAGAAAATTCAACAGAAGAAAGGGGACAAGGTGCACCCCAACGGGGTGATAGCATGTTGGTAGTAATAAGCGTCACAGAAAGTATATCAGTGCCTAGGATACCGATAGTTAAAAGTATTCACGAATTTGCCGAAATTTAGGATTAATCCGTCCAACATCAACAGTAGGGGTCAGACAGAGCGGCCGGAGGCGGGAATGTAAACGTGAGGTAACTGAATGCGGAGCCCGCGTACAGGTTAAAACATAGTGGCGGGCAAATAAGATGGATGTCTTCACTTTGATATCGGAAAGACCCAATCCTCCAAGCTTTCAAGGCCTGGCAACGACTTCATACCGGACACGAAAGATATGGCGGCGCCACAAGAATCAACCAGACAGTTGTTGCAGTCTGCGGGCCATCATCGCGGGAAGCGGGAAGACCTGCGCAATGCAATATACTTAAAACCCGTACCTTATGAAGGAGGCTAAGGGAACGGCCCCGTGAACACGACTCGTAACCTTACCCCAATTTAGTGTCACCATTTTGATCAGATTGCGATCCACTAAGCTCCCTAAGGTCTTATGACAACTGTCGCCCAAGGAATGACGACATGTTCGAAGCCTCTCAACGGTAGGAACGTGCATTTACGATCATTAATGCGAGCAACAGCAAAACGACAAAATGAATCCAAGGTATCCTTAAGCCTCGTATGTCCTCGACATGTCGTACTAAAACCATGACGTCATCGGCGTATCCACGGACCGAAAAAAGTTCCCCCAATATAGTCCATCCACGTAATTGCATGGTGAGGCGGACAAGTAAGGGCTCTAAGAACAAAACAAAAAGTGACATGGATAAGGGGCTTCCCTGAGGTAAACCCCGTCTGATATCGATATCCGGGTGGTGGGGGGGTGGGGGGGGGGTGTAGGGTGACCGTTCACATAAACCGAGACACTGATACCGGTAAAAAGGCGAGTTAAGATCTGTCGAGCATCATCATTATTAAAGCCGAGAACGGTGAGCATTCTCGTTAAAAAATCGACTGACACGATCAAACACTTTTTGGAAATCAAGAAAAATCAGAGCCCCTGTGACATTAGCGGCAGTCGTGACCAAAATTACATCGCGACATTCTAGAACAGAATTCAGTATCGTGCGTCCACGCACACAGCTTTGGTGGGGGCAATAAGGGTACCGAGCAGCTTAGAGAGACGGATATTAATTGCTCGAACGATAATTTTATAAACGAAGTTAAGGAGAGTAACAGGCCGAGGGTATCAATCGCAGGGAGACCTGTGGATTTCGGGAAGAGGGCCAGTTTACCTTCCTGAAAAGGAGCAGGAAGTGAGACTCCCCACATCACTTCATTTACCATTGACGTTAAGGTGTCACCAGTGAGTGGCCAAAATGGAACATAAGACTCCTTAGCAATACCGTCTAATCCAGGCGACTTGCGGGACTGAGGTCTGTAACAACCATATATACATATCATCCTTGTGAAAGGGACGCAGAAAGGCGTCATTTAATTGAGGAGTGACGCGATGCAGCAAGGATGTAAAGTCATCCAGAGAGTTTGCAGCCGGGACATGGGTATCGTACGGATCAGTAAAATAGGTATAAATAAAGTCGG
This sequence comes from Schistocerca piceifrons, assembly GCF_021461385.2. Classification (NCBI taxonomy): domain Eukaryota; kingdom Metazoa; phylum Arthropoda; class Insecta; order Orthoptera; family Acrididae; genus Schistocerca; species Schistocerca piceifrons. Next base: position 407,159,332 of record NC_060138.1, on the reverse strand, counting down.
AAATGTCACGGTGAGAGGTGAACATGCGGCCGTCAGCGGTTGTGAGGGAGGCAAGGCACACACGTTTCCGGCGCCCCCGTAAACGGACTGGATGGTATAGTGACGTCAATTCGTCTTATAAAAGGGAACGTGGTTGAGACCTCGTCTGCAGTCCCTCAATTTGAATGCGTTTGAGCTGCAGCAATTTGGCTTTGATGCACTGTATATCAGTGACCTGTAGGGGAGCATGCGTAACACTATCGTACAGTTGACGTAAGACTGAGCAGTAAAATTCTTGCGTTCGTAGATCGTCTGCCACCTTCGCAGCTCCAAAACGCATGAGAGCCCTACGGATTTGATGTTTAGCATACAGTGTCCACCATACCACAATAGACGAGTACCGGTCCATAGTAAGAGAACAACGAACCTCCAGGACACACTACGAGAGGTATCTTGCAAATAGGATATATTGATCATACATGGAGGACGAAACAATTTTACCGGTTGCTCCTCGTAATTAAACGTCACGGCTACGGCGCAATGATAAGTAAAACAGCTGGTATCGTATCAACATCCAGAAGTTGCCCACACAAGGAATCGGAAAGGTAAAAGCGATCGAGGCGACTGCTAGACGTGGGAGTAAAGTATGTACGTGGCACAAGTGTAGGATAGCGAGAAACCCACACGTCACGCAGGCGCAAGGAGCGCATCAGGTCGTCGAGTTCTTGACTGAAATTAAAATTAGGAGACTGATCGACCGGCCGTAGAACACAATTGAAGTCCTCACCTAAGATAATCTTTGTCTAGAATTTACGAAGCAGGTAAAAGGTTTCTTCTTTATAGAAACTCAAACGTGCGGTAGTACGACCTGTGCCAGAAGGAGCATAAAGAAGGAGTAACCTAAGATCACAAAACGTGCACCCGGTCCCCATTCCACTGTCGAGTACTTCGGAATCCATCAATTCCCTATAAAGCAAGGCAGTGCCTGTAAAAAGTTCGGAAGCTACATTAAAAAAGGATGAGAACCCAGGAATGGAAAATTGGTCGAATAAGACTCCGGCCGGCGTAAAATAACATCTGCCCCAGATTGATATATAAACTCTCGCAAAGCGGCGAGCCGAAACTCAGAACATATTCAGAGTAAGAAATGTGTATGCTTCCACGGAAATTCAACCCAGAAAGAACAACAAAGAATGGTAGAGAACCGTCAGTTGACGGAGCAACATACAAGTAACCATTCCAGAATCAATCGCTGAACCAGAGAGAGAGGAACTACGAAACAGAACCTTCATCTTCCCACTGCTTTTGCTTCGGCCGTGACGCGGCTCTCTGTGGCTGTTTACGGGTTCAACTGCGGCTCCGCGGCGCCGACGCTGCCGCGTTCGGCTGCGTGGGAGCATCATGCAGGTATTCCTTTTCAGATTGCGAGGGAGAGGCCTCTACATCCCACTCGTCCGCAGACATGGGTTAACGGAGGGACGGTTGGTGAATAACAACGGGATCCACTGGCTCCTGAGAATCAATCAATTGTTTCATGGGAAAAGGCTGTGGCCCAGAGGGGGCGACAGAAGTCGCAGAAGTGGGATAGGAAACAGAGTCGACAGGAGAAGTGTCCGAGAGAACCGGAGAAGACACGTGGGAACTGGAAGTAGGTTCCTTCACGGCCGTCTCCGAAGGTGTCAGGGATCTCTTGCACAGGCGTGAAAGCACCTGTGGCGTACTCATCCACGATTTTAGGCTGAGAAAGAGGGTCCTTTATTGGAGGTCCATCGGAAGGGTGAGGCAATAGGGAAGGTTCATCTGCCGCATCATCCTGTGTTCGGCGACGCTTGTTGTGAGAAATCGTGGCGGGCACATCAGGAGTAAGGGCATCAACATCCCTACGCAAGGACAGCGGGGGAAAATCACGGCCGTTGTCTGTCAACGGACCACTACGTCCCTCAGTAACAGAGAGCGATTCAGTCTGAGATCCTGCCGGAGAATTTCAGCTAAAGTCATTCTTTTACGCTGTTCGTATTTAGGTTTTAATACCACCACACGCCGCGGACTATTAGTACGGAAATGACCGGTTTGATGAAAATAATAACATATTTCTTCTTGGCCACTGTACGTAATATGGACCCTATAATCACATACCTGTAAATGAAAGGGAATATGTTTTTTTAATCACCATTTCAACCGACCGAATACCACTATAGACCTGTAAGCGGCGGTGGTCTAGCGGTTCTAGGCGCTCAGTCCGGAACCGCGCGACTGCTACGGTCGCAGGTTCGAATCCTGCCTCGGGTATGGATGTATGTGATGTCCTTAGGTTAGCTAGGTTTAAGTAGTTCTAAGTTCTAGGGGAGTGATGACCCAGATGTTAAGTCCCATAGTGCTCAGAGCCATTTGAACCCTGTAAGCGGTGCTGAGCAGACCAGCGTTCCTTTCGAATATGGCGTATTTCCCCATAAGGAAGCAAAACGGGCCTCAGAAAACAGTCGTACATCTCGGGCGGGAGGTTAAATACCCGGACATTTGTATATATCACTTCTGTATTTGCCAAGAGAACCATACTCGAGGAACGATCACGGTGCGTAAAGGGTACTTGAGAACCGTGACGAGAAAGTATTCTATCAACCTGGAGCAGGTCAAGAATCTTAACAAAAAGCACATATAATTCGCTGTAAAAACATGCAGTGTGCACCTGATCAGTAGTGACTTTAATTGTATCGAGTAACCAGTCATGTATCTCCAAAGAACCGGGCTGGACGTGACGCGTGGATTCGTCGAAGGTGAAGCTGACAGTAACTGTACGCGGAATTTTTGTGGGAACCATGGTGGACATTACGCCTCGACAGGAAGGGCCGCACGAACACCAAACACTAGCCGACAACCAGCGATGCGACGCGCACGGAGACCAACACGACACTAAACGGACACGAGGAAAACATGCAGCGCTACGATAGAGGCGGAACTAATAGTACAACCGAGTCGCCTGACGCGCGAAGCGGGAGTATACCATCTGAGCTACCCAAGCAGGACTCACGACCCCTCCTCGCAGCTTCAGTTCTGCCAGAACCTCGTTTCCTACCTTCCAAACTTCGCAGAAGCTCTTCTGCGAACCTTGCAGAACAAGCACTCCTGGAAGAAAGAATATTGCGGAGACATGGCTTAGCCACAGCCTGAGGAATGTTTCCAGAATGTGATTTTCACTCTGCAGCGGAGTGTGCGCTGATATGAAACTTCCTGACAGGTTAAAACTGTGTGCCGGACCGAGGCTCGAACTCGGGACCTTTGCCTTTCTCGGGCAAGTGCTCTACCATCTGAGCTACCCAAGCACGAATCACGAGACCCGTCCTCACAGCTTAAATTCTACCAGTACCTCATCTCCTACCTTTCTCATTCTGGAAACATCCCCCAGGCTGTGGCTGAGCCATGTCTCTGCAATATCCTTTCTTCCAGGAGTACTAGTTCTGCAAGGTTCGCAGAAGAGCTTCTGTGAAGTTTTGAAGGTGGAGACGAGGTACTGACACAATTTAAGCTGTGAGGACGGGTCGTGAGTCATGCTTAGGTAGGTCAGATGGTAGAGCACCTGTCCGCGAAAGGCAAAGGTCCCGAGTTCGAGTCTCGGTCCAGCACACAGTTTTAATCCCGTCAGGAAGTTTCATACCAGTTACAGGTTGAACTCTCGAGTTACCGCGCTTTGTTTGCCACTGGCGCCGTACCACAGACAGCAGGGACTTGCTTGGTGTAGAACCAGAGTGAAGTTGATCGTTTAGTGGCATTTCGTATCGTCCGACGATGAGTGTCCATTTGTGGTTGTGGTGATCAGATAACCGCTAACGTGTCCGTTGAAGTAAGATGAAAGATCTAACAAGGTATGCATTCTGGAAACTCGTACTCCAACTTCTAGCGTCACGGTGCGGGGAATATTTGTGTGATAATGGGATTGATTTGGTGATTGTTGAGAGAGACTGAATGCTTCCCACCATGTGTCAAGTATCTTTCATGATCAGGATGTAAAACGGAATTTCCAGCAGGATAACGGAGGAGCTGCAGCTCACACCAGAGATGCCCTGAGGAATGTATACTCGTATATCACAGACTGTTTCGCCCAGTTTCTTGATTTTCCACCCATAGCCCATGACTGGGATGTAATGGTAAGACGTATACATTCATCCCAGCTTCCAACCAGAAAATTTATTGAACTGACGCATAGCAAGAGTTTCCTCATGATGACATTAGCAGGTTCTTTGGTTCCATGCGACAACGAACAGAAAAGTGTTCTCAACCCATGAGTGGAACAGCTCAGCTCGAGTTTATGTTGATGATGGACGTCAGTTGTGAGTGGAATGAAGGTTTAGTCATCTAATAGCTCTTAAGCAATTGTCATTTACACAAAGTTATATAAGTATCGAAGTGACACTTTGTAGGCCTACACTTTCCATTTCTGTGAAAGTATTATATTAGGTGTTTGATAATATTTAACATTTTGCAATCTTCGTAATTTCAGTCACTACGTATTTATTTTGAGCCATTGCTCGGTGTGAAACCTGTGCCTGTTCAGATTCCGAGTCGTCTGCCTTAGGTGGCGACGACACCAGAGTGCACCTGCGACACGTCGCCTGCTGTGCCGGCCGGACAGCCACCAGAAAGCCGCAGGACCAACCCCAACGTCGTGGAATTGTTGTACAGACTGAAAAACATCCTGAATGACAAGAACACGGTCAGCGGGTGAGTTGCCATCACAGCAGACACTGCCATGCCAGTAATACTAGTTCCTATACGTCTCAATATTGAGGGGTGCCCTGTCGAGTGATGTATTATTGGTTAGATGTCTACACAGTTGAAGATGACAGCGGATCTATCAGCGGAAAGTAATTACTTTGTGTTTGAAAATTAAGGAACAGAGTCAATACTGAAATGTTTGTCTGTTTGCTTTACATATGATGGACAATACTTGATATTACAATTTGATGTAACTGTTACATTGTCCAGTCACGTTACTGAGACCACCTGTCTGAATCTTGAGTAAGAAATTCTGGTAGCGCAGATGCACAGGAAGAGAGTCACTAAAGTTCCGGAAGGAAGGCACCGATAGGGATGTGGAGTCGTGCTGAGTCGATTGTTGCGGCCAGCTGCACTAGGTTTCCCTGCTGTGGATCCATGGGGCGAACAGAAGGAAGGCACCGATAGGGATGTGGAATCGTGATGAGTAGAGTGTTGTGGCCAGATGCACTAGGTTTCCCCGCTGTGGATCCATGGGGCGAACAGAAGGAAGGCACCGATAGGGATGTGGAGTCGTGCTGAGTCGAGTGTTGTAGCCAGATGCACTAGGTTTCCCCGCTGTGGATCCATGGGGCGAACAGAAGGAAGGCACCGATATGGGTGTGGAGTGGTGCTGAGTCCAGTGTTGTGGCCAGCTGCACTAGGTTTCCCCGCTCTGGATCCATGGGGCGAACAGAAGAAAGGTACCGACAGGGATGTGGAGTCGTGCTGAGTCCAGTGCTGTGGCCAGATGCACTAGGTTTCCCTGCTGTGGATCCATGGGGCGAACAGCCAGACCGAGGTGCTCCCACTGAATCTCGACTGGATTTAATCCTGGCGAGACTGGTGGAGACTGGAGCTAGGTAAACTCAGCCTGGTGCTCTTCGAACCACGCGCGTACAATCCTAGCTATATGACAGGTTGCATTGCCCTGCTGGTTTTCATGCCGAGAAAAAAAAGATGCCTCCAGGGGCGGACACGGTCCCAAGAGAAGATGCATATTGAGTTGATCCACAGACCAAAACAATCCTTCTTCCAGATTGGTCCCATGCAACGATTGCTGCAGTGTGTCGATCGTCTGTCCAATGGAGCATAAAACGTGAATCATCTACCTGTCGCTACTCAGTGAACGTCCAGCTGCGGTGTTCACATGCGAATCCCAGCCTTTGTCGCCGATGAACAGTAGTCAGCTTGGCTGCATAAAGTAGGCGCCTGCAGCGGAGACCCATACGCAGCAACGTTCGCTGAATGATCGTTGAGGAGACGCTGTTGGTAGCCCCTAGACCATCTGGGTTGTCAGTTTCTCAGTAGCAGGAGGTCCTTTCACCAGGACGCATCTTCACAGTCATTGTTCACCCCTGTCATCTACAGTCTGCGATGCACCAGAGTTGTGTCGGCTCTGGATCAGAATGACACGATTTGCCACGCTCAGTATACTTCAACGATTCCATCCTTGGTGCAAAGCTAATGATCATGCCCACTTGGACGTCACGTAAATTGTTCCGTTTCCGACCGCACTATTGTTCACATCCATCTGACATGCTTTATGTACCCTTCACTTCAAGTGCTGTCACCTGCCGTCCGTGAGTAGCTCTTGCTCGTTAACGTTGAACGTAGGCTCTGTTTACATAAAATCCATATACAATTAAAATGGCACTCGATGAAGATGTAGCACGTTAAAATACTGTTCGTGCCGCCAGTTGTGTTCAGAGAAAAGGAAGAGATATGGGAAGGGGATGAGGTTGTAGAGGATCCTCATGCGGCATGAGAGACACATAAAGAAAGTGTGGCAGAGTGCAAGGCGTTCACGGATTTGGAGGGCTTTATAGAATTTAGGAGGAGTGGAGATCCATGAAACACTGCCATAACAAAGCATGGGATTGATCAAGGATTTGTAGGTATGAACGATGGTGGAAGAGTGCAAGCCCAATGTCAGGCTGGACAGGAGTTTCAGGAGACAGAGTCTATTGTGGTCTTTGTATTGGATTGTGAGGAGATGGGGAGTCCAGGTGATGTGATGGTCAAAGGTGAGGCCTAGGTATTTCAAGGTGGGGGTAAGTTGGATAGGGTGGTCATAGATGGTGAGGTAGAAATCATGGAGCCAGAAGGAGAGGGTATACATCCAACAACGATTGGCTGGGCTTTGGAAGGATTGATTCGAAGGAGCCACTCGTTGCACAAAGTGGTGAACTGGTGTAGTTGGGTTTGGAGGGAGTGCTGGGACTGTTGAAGGTAGGTTAGAGGGTAAGGACGGCTGTGTCATCACCATATTGAAGGAGATGGACGGGTGCGGATGATTTGGTCATATCAGCAGTGTGCAGGAGATACAGGAGAGGAGAAAGGATGGAGCCTTGGGACACACCAGCGGTAGGGTATAAGGTATGGGAATTAGTATTGTGAATGGTGACATAGAAAGGGCGGCGGGAGAGGAAGGAGGCAGTGAGAGGATAAAGGTGATAGTAAGTGTGTAGGTCTCGAGCTTGAAAAGGAGCGCAGAATGCCATACAAGGTCATAGGCGTCCTGGAGGACGTGGGAAACAAAAATAGCTGAGCGATGGGAGTTAAGTTGGAGGGAGAGGAAGTGGATGAGGTTATGGATGTGGTCGTCGGCGGAGAAGGAGGGCTGGAAAACACACTGGGTAAGAGGGAGGAAGTGGTGTTGAGTTAGGTGGTGATGGATACGGCGGGAGGGGAATGAGTCGGAGACCTTACTCAACGTGGAGGTGAGGCAGATGGGGCGATAGGAGGAGGTTTGTTAGGTTTAAGGACAACAGGAGTGCATTGTGAGTGGACTTATGGCATTATGAATGCTGCAGCTGTCCACGAGCTATAAATGTCATAGATGAATTTGTGTCATTACGAGTAGCCAGTCTCCTAAACTTCTATAAGGCGAATCAAAAAGAACTTTACAACTTTGGAATTATATAGAAATTTATCGAGATAAGTGACAGAAGCGGTAGATGTGTCAATTTATAGAAAAAACCTGAAGTCTGTTTCAAGTAGTGCATCAGTACCTCATTCCGCCACCAGCACCGCCAGCGTAATCCACAGTTAAGGTGGCCATATTCGCTGGTACGGAGTGTGATCGCTGTCAGCGGTATTGTGTGTCTGCATATGTTTAAAAACTTTTTATTTCCACTGATCGATGAAGATGACTGAGATGGAATGGTTTACTACCAGGAAGACGGTGCATCACCTCATCTCCTTGCGGAAGTACGAAGGTTACTCGATAACCGCTTCCCGGGTAGGTGGATTAGCTGCGAAAGGCCAATCGCGTCGCTACCACGCTCTCCAAATTTGACACCACTGGATTTCTTCCTCTGGGGTTTCATTAAAGACCTTGTCTATGTTTCTTCCCTGCTGTACAACTGAGCCGCCCTGAAAAATTGAATTTACGCTCCCGTTGCACAAATTACGCTCTCTTTACTGCAACTAGTGTAGGAAGAAACTGACTACCGGTAAAATGTTTGCGGCATCAGAAATGTAGTAATACCTCAAAACTTTTATGTGAAACTTGAGATTGTTTTCTAGAAAATGACACATCTACCGATTTTGTAAGTTACTTTAATAAATTTCTATATTATTCCAAAAATTGTGAAGTCGTTTTTGACTTGCCCTGTATCTAAAAGCAAACTATTTAGGCGATCGGCATGTGGCTGGCAAGTTGCAGCGTAGTGGCCTGGCTAGGCAGTGTAGCCAAGTAGCAGCTGGCTGTGAGACTCTTCTGACTGGTTTGATGCGGCCTGCCACGAATTCCTCTCCTGTGCTAACCTCTTCATCTCAGAGTGGAACTTGAAACCTACGTCCTGTATTATTTGCTGGGTGTATTCCAATCTCTGTCTCCCTCTACAGTTTTTGCCTTCTACAGCTCCCTCTAGTACTATGGAAGTCATTCCCTTATGTCTTAACAGATGTCCTTTCATCCTGTCCCTTCTCCTTATCAGTGTTTGCCACATATTCCTTTCCTCTCCGATTCTGCACAGATCCTCCTCGTTCCTTACCTTATCTGACCACCTAATTTTCAACATTCGCCTGTAGTACTACATATCACATGCTTCGATTCTCTTCTGTTCCGGTTATCCCACAGTCCATGTTTCACAACCATACAACGCTGCACTCCAGATGCACATTCTCAGAAACTTCTTCCTCAAATTAAGGCCGATATTTGATATTAGTAGACTTCCCTTGACCAGGAATGCCCTTTTTGCCATTGCTAGTCTGCTTTTGATGTTCTCCTTGCTCCGGCCGTCATTGGTTATTTTACTGCCTAGTTAGCAGAATTCCTTAACTTCATCTACTTCGTGACCATCGATCCTGATATTAATTTTGTCGCTGTTCTCATTTCTACTACTTCTCATTACCTTCGTCTTTCTTCGATTTGATCTCAATCCATACTCTGTACTCATTAGATTGTTCATTCCATTCAGCAGATCATGTAATTCTTCTTCACTTTCACTCACAATAGCAATGTCATCAGGAATCGTATCATTGATACTCTTTCACCTTGAATTTTAATTCCACTCCTGGACCTTTCTTTTATTTCCATTATTGCTTCCTCGATGCACAGATTGAACAGTAGGGGCGAAAGGCTACATCCTTGTCTTACACCCTTTTTAATACGAGCACTTCGTTCTTGGTCGTCCACTTTTATTATTCCCTCTTGGCTGTTGCATATGTAGTGTATGACACGTCTCTCCCTATAGCTTATCCCTTTTTTTCTCAGAATATCGAACATCTTGCACCATTTTACATAGTCTAGTGCTTTTTCCAGGTCGACAAATCCTATGATTGTGTTTTGTATTTTCTTTAGTCTTGCTTCTAATATTAACCGCAACGTCAGAATTGCCTTTCTCGTGCCCTTACCTTTCCTAAAGCCGAACTGATCGTCATCTAGCGCATCCTCAATTTTCTTTTCCATTCTTCTGTATATTATTCTTGTAAGCAACTTGGATGCATAAGCTGTTAAGATCATTGTGCGATAATTCTCGCACTTGTCAGCTCTTGCCGTCTTCGGAATTGTGTGGCTGATGTTTTTCCGAAAGTCGGATGGTATGTTGCCAGACTCATACACTGTACATACCAAAGTGAATAGTCGTTTTGTTGCCACTTCCCCCAACGATTTTAGAAATTCTGATGGAATGTTATCTGTCCCTTCTGCCTTATTTGACTGTAAGTCCTCCAAAGATCTTTTAAATTCTGGTCCTAATATTGGGTCCCAATCTCTTCTAAAATGACTCCTGTTTCTTCTTCTATCACATCAGACAAATTTTCCCCCTCATAGACGCTTTCAATGTATTATTTCCACCTATTCGCTCTCTCCTTTGCATTTAACAGTAGAATTCCCTTTGCATTCTTAATGTTATCACCCTTGCTTTTAATGTTACCGAAGGCTGATTTGACTTTCCTGTAGGCTGAGTCATTCCTACCAACCATAATTTGTTTTTCGATTTCTTCACATTTCTCGTGCAGCCATTTCGTCTTAGCTTCCCTGCACTTCCAGTTCATATCATTCCTCAGCGACGTGTATTTTTGTATTCCTGAGTCTCCCGGATCGTTTTTGTACTTCCTCCTTTCATCGATCTATCGAAGTATTTGTTCTGTTACCCATGGTTTCTTCGCAGTTACCTTCTTTGTGCCTATGTTTTCATTCTCAGCTTCTGTTATCGCCCTTTTTAGGGATGTCCATTCCTCTTCAACTGTACTGCCTACTGAGCTATTCCTTATTGCTGTATCTACAGTTTTAGAGAACGTCAACCGTATCTTGTCATTCCTTAGTACTTCCGTATCCCACTTCTTTGCGTATTGATTCTTACTTAAATTTAAACCTACTCTTCATCACTACTGTGTTGTGATCTGGGTCTATATCTGCTCATGGGTACGCCTTACAGTCTAGGATCTGATTTCGGAATCTCTGTCTGACCTGAAAATCCCAAAATGGTACCGGAGATTGTGCCACCGCGTGCTGAAGGAAATGAACCAAAATGGCCAGGGAATGAACATGTTACAACTGAAACTTAGAATACCACTGAAAACACTAAAATTACTTCCAGACATGTTACTAAAAGTCTAACTTGTGGTAGTGAGATGAGATCATTGGAATTATTAAAATCATTATTAACAAAGTTATTAATATTTATACAAAAATTGTTTATAAAATCAGTAACAAATGACGCAGACGCACATATGCTTTTGATACACTGATGGGTGGGTCTTGAACTCGGAGAGGGAATGGCCATATACCTATTATTGTTAGACAAATAAACAAATAGAATAACTCATATAAAGATACCAAAACAAAGATTTTTTCTATATGTACACTATAGATCGCCAGCGTGAGAAGGTTGTTCCATTATCCCATTATCCTTATGCATATTTAGTGAAATTTACTAACTTAACATATGTGAAAGTGTCATTTAAGGAACATAGAAGTGCAGCAGCTAGGTGAATAAAGTTGTCAACTCGATTAGTTACAGAATTTCTGTGTTTGGTGTATAAAATTGAATAATGTCAATTATTTAGCTATGTTTAAAATTATATAAAATTATATCAGATTGCTAATCAATCAAGACTATGTATTATACCTGTTTACAATGTGTAAATGTTGTGATATGTATAATCTTACGAATGGTCGGCAAGGTGTTAGTTGCTGCATTGTGTCAGCTAGTGGGTCACATGATCAAGTTTTTAAATAGGCAGGCAGAGCGAAGATTTTGGTCTCTTTGCAGGTGAGGTCCATTTTTGGTAAGCCTGAGTTGCTTGGGCCTAAGCCTTAGTCGGGACTGTAAACTATTTCGATGTGCATTAATTCAGCAGGTAGAATTATTTTGGGACCTTGTACGCTAGTGAACATAGAATCATTGTTGGGCTAGTAGTGTTTGAAGATTTCGAGAGCGGTGAATTTTGTTACTGTGTAAAGAACCTGTGTAAAGCCTGAACTTCAGGATTTTGTTACAGTTTAAGCGTTTTTATGCACAGCTCAAGCTCTTTAGTTTACATTCGTTATTGCCTACAAACGTACTGCTTGCACTGCAAAATTAAACATTTTGGTTTCTTGTATCTACATTGTCTTCAGCAACAACATGTGTGACGCCACGATTCGGAGTAAATTCGTGAGTGATTCGAATAAGACGAATAGTCAAGATTAATCTTTTGGTTATGGCCCACATTATTATCGTAAGGGATCTCATTCTTGTTTTTTTTTTAAATATTCTAAATCCACTTATTAATTTGTTTCATCATTTCGCTGTGTCTGTGCTAAATTAATGTGCCTCATGACTGATCCATGCTCATATAAGGGCTTAAAACAACAGTGCATCTCCTTCAGATGGACCATATTCAAATTGAAGTTCGTGCATTCGCCCTCTGGTGCAACGAATTAATGCTGACGGCCGATTATGTTTCCGTTATTTGCTACCGAGAATCCAGTCAAATAGCAAACCCACCACGACTGTGTTGATGTTACACTGCCGGTTTTCATTTCAAACAGACCAGGGGTATACCGAAACATCTCAGCAAACCATGAGATTTATGGAACTGGATGCAGTACACACCTCTGCCAACTTCGGGATATCGACGGAAACTACTTGAATTTCGAAGGGTCTTCCCTGATAGATATTTCCATTATTGCTCTGTCATACGACATAATAAAATTGGCTGATGACGTAGCTACGTTCAGTGAAAGTGAGACAGTATGAATAATCTGATGAGCGCAAAATATGGATTTAGACTAAACTAAGGAAAGGCGAAGTAATGGAAGTCGGAAGGTGCGAGATTTGGGCTGTAGTGTAAATGACGAGCAACCGTCCAATAAAGTATTGTGAGCTCCTCTCAGCGACCTTCGATTGTGATGGAGAAGAAATTCGTTGCATTTTTGTGGCGACGAACACGCTGGAGTTGTTTCTTCAGTTTCCTGACAGAGGCACACCACACTTCTCAGTTGACTGTTGCCGTTTGATGGAGGACATCAAACAGAATAACTTCTTTAGAGACCCAGAAGATAGTCGCCATGACTCTATCGGCTGATGGTGCGGCTTTGAACTTTTTCTTTGGAGGAGAGATGGTGTGGCACCATTGCATGGACTGCCGTTTTGTTTCCGATTCGAAGAGATGAACTCATGCTTCATCGCCTGTGAAGATGTTCAACATAAAATTGTCACGATCAGCCTCATGAAGCGCAAGCATTTTCTCACAGATGGTCCTTCGCGGCTGTTTATCGTTTTCTGTTAGGCGGCGAGGAAACCAGTGGGCATACACCTCTGAGTACACGAGATGGTGGATGCGTGTGTCAGCACTACCGGCAGGCACGTCCCATTGAGCAGCGAGGTGTTTGTCTGCGTTCCGCCGATCACCTGGAATGAGAGTGTTAGCGCGTTTCAATACTGCAAGAGTCACAGCCGTGTGCGGCCGGCTGGCGTTCGGGATATCGGACAGGTCTGCGCGACAGCTGTTGCGATGATGAAAGACGCGTCTCCCAACGAATCACCGTGCTTTTGTTCACTGCTAGGTCTCCATAGACATTCCACTAGCGCGTATGAATATCTGTGACAGCTCCATGGTTGGGACTGCACTCCGTTACAGACGCCACTTTGAAGGCTACCTATAGCGCCGTCACCTATCGGAACTTCATGAAACTATAAGAGCCAAAGCGGCAATATTCCAAAATGTCCCACAACAGATTCCACATTTTTTCAACCGAAATTTTCCGAGGGAAAAATGTGATCCATGACTTTTGGTATGTTCCTCGTACTATTTAGAGCACAGCATTGTAGGGAAGTGAATCATGGAATGTTGGAAAACTGGTAAAGGAGAGTAGGGAAGCGTTCAATACATGGTTTTACGTAAGGATGTTGTGAATTGGGTGGACTGGTACGATACGAAACGAGGAGGTTCTCCGCAGAATCGACACAGAAGGGAATGTGTGGATAACACAGACGTGAAGAAGGGATAGGATGATGAGACGTGTGTTATGACATTACGAAATAATTTCTGCCATACTTGAGGAGACTGCAGAGGATAATAAGGGTAGGAGAACTCTGAGTTAAGAATCTATCAAAATAATTGTGGACATTTGTTGTAAGGACTACTCTGAGATGCAGGTATTAAACTAGCCGGGTGACTGAGGACAGAAAAAAGAAGAACTCTAAGACGGACAGTCCTAAAGTAATATGTCTGGCGTGGAACGTCAGGAAACAACGTTATCTATTGCCGGAAGAACAAAAATGTTGTGGTAACAGGTTGGAGAGGGTTTTATAGAAATTTACTGGAACTGATATGACTGCAAAAAGAGCGTGTTCAGTTATTCAGACTCTTTCACCACTTCAAAAATTCTCCAGAACTCAATTGGGCTTGCGTCTCTCCTCGTTGTATGAATCTTTCTCCGGCCCTTCATAAGCTGTGTGAAACCCTACAGATAACGTGGAGTCATACTCCAGAGAAAGCCTGTGAGGCAACAGGTTTTATCGCTTAAAGTTCCTCTGGCTGCCACGTGAGCTGCAGAGGCTGGTTACTAGGGGTGCTGACCGACAGCCATTATGTCGTGACTGCGTGTTGTAGGGACTGTTATTTCTGATAGCTTGGCGGTAGGGAGAGGGCTATAAAATATATGGACCGGCAGCTAATGCTTTTGAGATATGTTGCTGATTATAAGTAAACTAGTAAATTTCCTGATAACTGTCCTGGTTTTCAAGCAAAAAGCTACGTGACTATAAAAGTGAAGTCTGGAAGGCTATCGAATACGTACAGGGTGGGGTAAATAAAAGTGGCTCCGACAAGTGGTTACGATTGGACTTGAATGTAAGTGTATAACCGCACGCTGCGACCTACAATTACTACCATCAGGATGGAGCAACTTCCCATATAACCCGTCCGAACCTTGGAACGCATTTTCACAGTCTTCATGCCTGCCACAGTTGTTACCAGAGGTCAGTCTGGTCGTGGCCATAGCTGGCCGCCCAGGTCACCTGACCTGTCAGCGTGCGACTGTTTTGTGTGAGGCACCCTCAGGTCTTAGGCGTATAAAATAAAATTTTTGAAAACATTATCAGCGATCTTATATAACATAATTAAATATATATAATTAAAAACAGTCTTTATAGCAAATTTATTTTAATTGGAGTGACCGGTTTCAATCCTTAAGGATCATCTTCAGACTCCAGAACGGCCGGTGGACTTCCATGGGGCAAGCTGCGCCGACCCACGACACTGAAGTGACTGAGCAGACAGTTCAGTGTTGTGGGTCGGCGGAGCTTGCCCCATGGAAGTCCACCGACCGTTCTGGAGTCTGAAGATGATCCTTAAGGATTGAAACCGGTCACTCCAATTAAAAGAAATTTGCTATAAAGACTGTTTTTAATTATATGTATTTAATTATATTAGGTGTATCACGAGAACCATTATAGTCTTCAAGAATAGCCCCAGAACATTTCGGAGTAGACTGCAGCAATTCCAGCAGTGCAGCTTCGTTCCGCCTTCAGCAACTTGGTTATCAGGCCCGAAGGTGCCAAGAGACGAATGGTTGTCCTTTTCTACATCTGCTATAGTCAGGTTAGTACTGTCTTTCCTTTTCGCTGCTGTTTTTCTTTGTACCCCGTAAATCTGTTCTCCGAGCCACTTTTATTTTCCGCGCCCTGTATCTGTTGCGGTGTCGTTTCATTCATCCGATTTTTTATACACTGTTTCATTCACAGATCTCTTATCATACTGGATGGACTGATAACAATGTACCGGTTTCGAAAGTTACAGAAAAGACAATATGAAGAAAGAACTGGGCTTAATAACTTCCCTACGCAGCATAGATTAAAAATGCCGCTCTTCTACAAGTCGGAACTGGTAGTAGTTTTTGTAAATAAAATCTATAACGAAATATCTATCTTCTTCTCGTTGATTGCCCACAGTCTCCACTGGACGCACGAACTCCTCTCCCACCGATGGTTAAACGCTTCGATGACCCCCTTCGATTTTCAGATCGCTCTCTCATGCTTAAATAAAATATCGCAAGAATTCTGACACAACATAGAAAGTGCTTCATTTAGCAGAGATGTGGTATGTAAGCAGCCCTATTAGCATCGTTAGTTATACACTGGCCATTCACTTTAAAGTGACCAACTGTCAAAAGCCTAAATAACCACCTTTTTTCGGCATAGAGCACTGCGATACGTGCAGGAAGAGAGTCAATGAGTTTCTGGAAGATACCAACAGCGATGCAGAGCCAGTGCCGTGTCCAGTTACGTTAGCTTTTTCGGCTGAGAATCCATGGCGCGAACAACCCGATGGAAGTGGACCGACAGCTTCTCGACTGGGTTTAAATCCAGGGGGTTGATGGCGAGGGAAGTATGGTAAACTTAACCTAGTGCTGTCCAAATCACGCACGTACATTGCAAGCTATGTGTCTCGTTACACTATCATACTGGTAGATGACATCGTCCCAAGGAAAAACAAACTGCATGTAGGCGTAGACTTGGTACCAAGAGATAGATGCACACTTTTGATGATCCTTTGTGCCTTCCTGAATGACAGTATTACCTATGGAAACCTGTAATGCTATGGAAACGTTCTACAGACCATAACTCTCTCTCCTCCGGTCGGGACCGATTTCAATAATTGTTGCAGTGTGTTTGCTTTCAAATATTTCACACTGATGGAGCATGCAGCGTGATTCACCTGAAAAGGCCACCTGTCGGCACTCGCTGGACGTCCATTTGCGGTACTGGTTTGCAAAGTTCCAGTCTTCTCAGCCGATGAAAAGCAGTCAGCATGGATGCATGAACAAGGCACCTGTTGCTGAGGCCCATAAACAGCAATGTTTGCTGAATGATTGTTGAGGATACTGTTGGTGGTCCCTTGGTACACTTGGGTGGTCAGTTGCTCAACAGTTGCATGTCTCTTCGCCCATACAGTTCCCCGCAGCCGCCGTTCATCCCTGTCATCTCTGGTCCGTGATATACTACAGTTGCCTTGGCGCCGGCTTTGGATAGCGCCATTTAGCCATGCACGATATAGTTAAAGCACTACGGCATGTGAACCGTTTACAAACTTAGCCATTTCTGAAATGCTTCCACCCTTGACCTGGAAGTCAATGATCAAGCCCTTATGGACGTCAGAGAATTGCTCTGTTTCCGCATTACGACAATGTCAGCAGTGTTTACCGCGTCCTCCGGGCATGCTTTCTATTCTTTCCATTTCTAGCGCTGCCATCTCGCGTCAGTCAGTGGTTATTGCACGTTGACGTCGAACACAGGCGGTGGTCAAATTAATGTGATTGACAGTGTATGACGGCAAAGACGGGTGTTACATGAAGATGAGATAGTAGAGACCCTTCAAATGAAGTGATAAACTAAAAGCATGTGCCAGCATGCCTCGTCAGTATCAAAGGACAATATATCAACACAAAAATGCTGACAGAATAGAATGATCAGCCACCAGGAAATTTATTTATATTTGCTGTTAACCAAAGTGTATGTTAATAATCGAACATAACGTTGGACTATGCAGTTTGGTAACAGTACGTCACGACCATGGGCTATACAGTTTGGTGCACAGTGTTGGATCGATGTTGGAGAACTGGAACAGGATTAAACATGTATGCGTCTACACTCCACCGCTATCTACCGTGGGCTGCTTTTGGATCGCTCCCGTTTCACATCATGAATTTTTGAGAGACGTTGCAACCAAACATCTCGACTCATGGTTTGAGGTTCACTGCATGGTACATGTGAGTCGGATTCGCATGTAATGAGAGAAGTTGCTGTCAGAGCTGGGAGATTTTAGAGTTAGATGTACTACTGATCATACTGAAACTTCACAAGACAATTCAGTAGGTCTTTGGTACTTTTCTCGGAGTTTGTGGCATCAGTATTCAACATACAGGTCACGCAATTCGGGTCAGAGTTTCGCTCGATAGGGTCCCGTATGTGTTTCATAGGGTTCAGATCAGGCGAATTTGATGGCTAAGAAATCAACTTGAGTTCACTGTTATGCTCCGTGCTTGTGACACGGATAGTTGTCCTGCTGTAAAATCTCATCGCCGTCACCGAAGACATCAAGCACGAAGGGTTGCAGATGGTCCATAGTATTGTTCTCGTAGTCCACAGCGGTCACGCTGCCTTCGGTTACTGCCACAGGTTCGAAGAAAGCCAAGGTGAATTTCCCCATAGCAGAATACTTCCTCCGCTGGCCTACGTCCGTTGATTATAGCATTTTTTGAGCAACCGTTTGTCTGGATGATGCCATAGGCAGAAACGAGCACCGAGCCGGTGTAACGAGAAACGTGATTCATCCGAGCTGGCAACAACTTTCCACTGAGCCATGGACCAGTCTCAATGATCCCGTATCCCCATTGCAATCGCAGTTGACGATGTTGCTGACTCAACGTGGGAACAGGGAGGGGTCGTTTGTTATAGAGCCCAATGTTCAACAACATACGATCTGTTCGTCGGATCTGCCATCGATCGCATGTATTTTGCGTTACGTACTGGGCAGAACTCTGATTTCCGCATTATGTGTCCGCAGCTCGTGGAATAGTGGCTAGCGTTGCTTCCTCTGGATCACGGGGTCCCAGGTTCGATTCTCGGCCGGGTTGGGGATTTTCTCTGCCCGGGGACTGGGTGTTTGTGTTGTTTTCATCATCATCATATCATCATCATTTGTAACTGTGTCTAGATTGGACTGTGGAAAAAAAATTAGATTGTGTAAAAAGTGGGACTTTGTGCGGGCGCTGATGACCGCGCTATTGAGTGCCCCACAAGCCAAACATCATCAGCATCAGCATCCGCATTATGTGTTGAGGTCTAAACGTCCAACATCTTGTCGCATACTCGTGGGTTGACCCTGCAGCAGTAACTTTTCTTAAATGCTCACGACAGTAGCACGCGAACAACGTATCAGATTCGCCGTTTCCAAGACGCTCGTTCCCAAAGCGCCGGGCCATAACAACCCGCCTTTCTCAAAGTCGCTTATTTTAATGGTTTACTCACCTGTCTTCCTTATAATTACTAGAATGATTCACAGTTCGTTAGTGCTCCGCTTATATGCTTTCCTTATTCCATCATGTGCCTGCAGTTCCTGCATTCACTCTCGCTGTTGACAGGAGATATGATGTTTTGTTTTTCCTCATGTGAATGTCAGCTGGAAAATGCTTGACCACATGTACCCAAACATTCTTCGAAGACCAGTAGATACAATTACTTACCTGGACTGCACGATTGGCCGACATGTACTCCACCGGACAGGCCTGATCAATTGATAACTTGTGTGTCACCATTCTGCAGAAAGTAGCACTAGATGCTTTGTGAACTCACTTACAAACGGAATCTAGAAATTCTCTTGGAACATAACCAGGACTTTTGATTCCAAAGTCACAAGATACGCAGTGTTTGCATCCGGCAACTGAATGTAAATGACAGAGACTATGTATAATTGTGTAATCCAATCCGGTGATTTATAGTAACGGATCTAACATGTGTTACAGGAGGGGACCATATAATCGTTGACTACTAACCGTAAAAGATTATATGAGGAATATTTGACTTGTAGCACCCAGAACGTTGTGCCAGACGCTCAGTGTTCCACAGAAACCAGAGTAACATGAGGTACGCCCCAAGGAAGTCTAATCGGACCTCTAATGATTTCAATATATAAAATCTCTTTATCGGGTATGGTTAGCAACACTGTAAGTTCTCTGAAGATGCAGTTTTGTACATCACTATATCATCGTTCAACGAAGGTAAGGAATTACAGAAAAACTTGTACAAGATTTCCACTTGGTGTATTCAGTTGCAGTGCAGAATCGTGGGTTTACACCTACACTACCTGCAACCCACATTACTTCCAAGTTACGCGAGCGGCCTGCTTACGTACAGATGACACTATAGCTGCCACACTACTCTTGCCCAATAGACGGCACACGATGTGCCAGCAGCGGTCTGTGGCCTCAGGAACCTGTTTCCTGTGCCGGTCACGAGACAGAAAGCAAGACTGAATGTATCCTGGAGCCCAGGACTATACTTACACCAGGTCACAGGCCCTGAGCAGGCTGTTCATTCCGAGCGAGCTTTGTGGGCCAGGCTCCAATTGCTTTTGCAGTTCTTCGATCAGGAACTCACTTTGTAACAACTACGACGAATTGCTTGGTATTAGTGTTTCAGCGATGACTTGTGTGATTTCGGGGCTATGTTTTCTTTTTCGATACCCCGGACTTGACTATCCTTCCGCAATACTGGAAGCTTAGTACTGGACTGTCCTTCGGGGACTTGAACTGAATGGGAATTGACAAAAATTTATCTTGGAACTGTTTTGCCAGGACTTTTTTTCTAGCGTAGCGCTTTGTGTAGTTACTAGTTAATACCATTTATAACAATGTTCGTTTTCGTTCTAGAGGCATCCTGTCTTCGATTATATTTATGTTAATTCTTTCTTATCCCGGCTTTCGGCTGCTGCAACTATTTAGTGATTAACTACAGTTTAGAACTTTTTGTCTATTCATAGTTATTAGGCACTTTGCCTCAGTATTATCTTGCGTTCATACCAGAAGGATCTATTTCGTTTATGACTATCTCAAGACTTTTTTTAAGAATGTAGGAAGTTTCGCTCACAAAATTACTTTTTTTATTAATACGAACGATGCGTTTCGTCCTTGTGATGTATCACCAGAGTGTGTAAAATGTAGCAGAAGAAACTTAAGTCGCCAATTGGCACAGCAGGTCATAAAATTACTACGAAAATCATCTGGATAAGGTATCGGATCCTCAGAAGTCTTATCAGAACCGAAAAGAATATTCTTCTCTTGCAAGTACTGCTTCTTTTTCTTGATAGAAGTTGACACTGATGACTAGGTGCTTGTGGTGGCCATTTTATTTTCTGCCTCGTTGTGGCAGTTGTCGATGTTTATTCTGCTACATTTTTAAATGATTTGATGATACCTCACATAACCGAAAGATGCAATCGGTATTAGTAAAAAACAATTTTGCAACCGAGACTGGCTTTATTTAAAAAATATTATAACAGGTTACTGTAGCAGACAACCAGTTACGGAATGGAACCAGAATTTCAAGACTTGTTTCAAGAGGGAAATTTGGGTCCTCTTAATACAATAAACTTGCTTCACTGTGCATCTAGGCCTTTTCTTTATGGACCAGCAGCGCCGTATAGTTTAGGCTGCATTATTTAAATGTGTATAAATGTAAGATAATATAACAAATAGATGAACTGGTAACATCTGATTACAAGGTTTGTGGTGAACATCTCTAGCACGTGACATGGTTTAAGTATTTAAGAATAATACAGAAAAGCGATAGAAAATGGATCGATCAAGTAAAATCAGTACTAAGGAATCTGAATCATAGAATTGTTGGAATGGTTTTGGGAAAGTGCTGTGCGTCTGCAAAGGGAAATGCGTACGGGAGGCTAGTGTGAGAAATTCTAGAGTACTGTTCCAGTGTTTAGAGCTTATTGTAGTCTGAAAGACAACAGACTTCGAACGATTTCAGGTACACGCTACTAGGACCGTGAAGGGGTGGTACCGTCCATACCAAAGGGTAACAGAAATGCTCTGGGAACTTAAATGGGAATCTTTGGAAGAAAGACGACGTAGCTCTATCTAAAACTTTTTGAGTAATTGTAGACAACCTGTATTCGGAGAAGACTGTGCCACCATCATGCTGTCACCAAAGGTACACCTTTCTTAAGGATCATGAGAGTGAGATAAGAAAGATTAGGGCTTGTACAGAGGTGGATTGACTGACATGTTTCTCTCGCTCGGTACACGAATGGATTAGGAAAGAAAACACGATATCAGTAAAATCTGCTGCACGATTCCTCGGACTAATATTCCACTCAAGACTGACATGGTGTGTCAAAATCAACATCTGCTTCCGAGGCTAGAGCACAAGATGATCCTTCTCTGTGCGCTGCCCCATACATGGTGGAACGTACATTCAACCGAACTCTGAAACTATACCGATCTCTGTACGACTTCAATTGGGTTACGATGCGTTCTCCTACCACGACGCTAACCGATTTACCACTCGTCAAAATAAACAAAGTACTAAATGCGTTAGAATCTGTATTGGATCAGTGACATCAACACCGATCAATGCTTGGCTCTAGTATATACCGGAAATTCGAGATGCCTGTACAAATTCGATGCCACATCCTCACAAACTTACGTTACGAAGAATCCAAAATGTAGAGTCTCTTCCCCATTCTGCAAAAATTAAATGAGATAAGGAAATTTCTTCGAACCAATTATTGTGTACATACATACTATAAATTAAAGTCCACCGCCGAGTTTTTCTGTGTGTACATTATGAATAATCTCAGGAACTACTGTAGAGATTTTGATCCGGCTTCTGGATATTACTAAAATAAGTCATCCAGCTATACATACCTAGTTCAACCCGTGCGAATCCTAGGTGGGTTACTAGTTTTCAATAAATAACGCTGCTAAATAAGCTCACCAGACAAAAAATTAGTCACCCCGGAGAAATGATTACAAACATTTTTAATACCGCATAATTCCACCCATGGATTTGGTAACTTCCGGGATTCGGTAAGGAAGTGAGTCCACAAGGTTGTACGGATGCGACACACCCTGATTAAGCCACTCGCTGAAGATCTGATCTCGCAATTCCACGAAATTGCGCCGATGCTGGTGTTGGCGTTTTAACTACTGTTCCTACATGTGCCACAGATTTTCTACGTGGTTCAAATCAGGTGAATTTGCAGGCCAGTCAAGATGTAATAGGCTGGAGGGATGTTCAGGAAACCAGTTACATATTCTTCCAGCCCAATGAACTTTGCAGTTATCGTCTGTATGTGGCTGTGTTAGCAATGGTCTCTTCCGGTGTGCCCGACTTCAAATGTTCATTGCAAGCAGTTCTCGTCGCAGTGTTCTCTCGATGATTTATTGAGATGGACCTTCGTTCACTGCCTTCAGTAAGTCCTTTCAGGTTTGATTCACAAGACTTGAAGGGCATCTCTGGTTCCTCTGAGTAAGGATCTTTTTTCGACCACTCGTGCCCACATGTGTTACACCACTGCTTGTACAAACACTGAACAATCCGCCGCGAAACACCAACAAAATCAACAACTTGACGCATCCTATGGTCATGGTTACGGCCAAACACGATTGCAGCTTTTTGCCACTCTGTCACGTTGCTATATTTACACATGTTTACTTACAATGTCCGCTTGAAACATAGACGTCTCACTAATAGCTAATACTTAATGCGTGGTTGAGCATGTGACTCGACCGCTGTGTCATCTGTGGTTTCACCGATTAGCTCAGTAACAGCTGCTAAACAGGAACGTTATCTTACTATCTGAATCACATGTCAATCTAGAGCTTAAAAGTTCCTCTTTTCTCCGATCATCAGTTTTTGCAACATCCATTTGCTCTGGGAAAATGAAAATCAAATACTAACCACAAATTTACAATAACCGAGCAAACATAGTAGTCATGCGTGAATAAAATTTTCGCTGACAAGTCGAAAATAGCCATATGTCCGTAGTGCTTTCTTTTGGGTTGAGCTACAAACTTAAGAGTCATACTTGCTCCCGTAGATCACAGAAACATTTGTACACTTCTACACTTCTCATTTCGTCAAGATACTTGGACTAAACAACGTACTGATGATATCTGGTTCGTCAGGTGTGCCATCAGCTGTCCATACCCCAGCAATACGGAAGTACAACGTTCATCTTATGAACGTACTGCTGGGGGCGGCTGAGATGAAGCTGTGGAACTTCGGTGAATCGTCTCTGGGTACCAGAGCGCCAAGGCATTGCCCAAAGCGAGCACGTTGGCCTCCCCAAAGAGGACGCAACTCACAAGGGACAAATAGTGATCTGCAATGTCAATACACCGATCACATTAGTCAGTTTAAGTTTATAACGCATGGAAAGAAGAGTGGGAAGAAACATGACGGAAGAGGTGTCACTAGCACTACAACCGTGAAACTACTTCCTTCCCTCCTCTAGTCGTCTTCGTAGATCGTGGCTTGTGGACTGAAGATAAGGCAAAAGATATCTAAAGCCAATGACATGATTGAATTTCCAACCTGAACTTTGCGAAGTCACGCCCACATTACAGACATCAGAGACTGCTTAACTTAATGGTGCGTGTGTACGACAAAAGATGATTTCAATCGTGTGCTTTTTGTGTGAGTTGTGTAGTGATTTGAAAATGATTGTTGAAAAGACTAACAGACGGAAACACTTTTTCACTAATATCACCACTGACTCAGAAAATGCAACAACCTTTAAAATAAAAACGGCCTTTAGGGGAGTGTGGCTTACACATATAATTATCAGCTACTGTATGATCTGTGTGAGCATTAAGTGTTTCCGTGATTACAAAAGTCTACTTCCAAGAAAGTACTTTCGGTACAAATATCCCATTTGCTGAAAATGGTAGCATAACTGATAAAGGGTTTTATGGACGAACCTCCACAAATCCTTCGTTTGTTCCCTGTGGAACGTTTAACCGATACTCGATTCCTCTCCATGTCTTTTGTCACCACCACTACAGAATGTGGTATCCGTGCCGTAAGAGTTTGCACATCATAAACTGGTGAACTGAACACTTTATCCTTAACGCAACCCCCTCAAATGTGAAGAGGGGTTAGGCTTAGTGAAAATGGTGGCCATGATAGATCGTCCCTTCTGAGCCATCTGTCTGGATAGGCTTCATCCAATAACTGAATAACAAATAACCCCCAGTCTTTCGGAGGACCATCTTGTTGAAATCCTACCCATCGTTGAAATTACCGCAACTGAGCTGCAGCTTAAAGTTAAAAAATATCGCTTAAATTGTTGCCATAATGTAGGCTGAGTTGATAAGAATGGTCCAATAACTGTGTAGTGCATTAAGCCACACCACACATTCACTTTCAAGCCGTCCTCCCTTATCTGATGTACAACGATTTGTTGGTTAACCACCTACAGATCCAGACATTATGTCTGTTTACCTTCCCGGAGATGGGACACGTCCATTCAAGGGAAAACAAACTCACTGTCTACATCGGTTCATCTCAGCATGGTACTAGGAAATTCAGCACGTTTCGGTCTGTTATCCGTTTGTAAAACTTGCAAGATTTTTCCTTGGTATGTGCGGAAATTCCGCCGTTTTAAGTAAAATGTTCACCACAGGGCTTCGTGGATACGCCTGTTTTTCTGGAAACACACGCGTTGATTTCCTCGCACAGTACTGAAACGCTCTTCGCTCTGCGTCAGCAGTGCCTCTGTATCACTCCAGGTCTACAGTATGTTGCCTTGTAACCAACACTGCCAGTCTGTTTCAAAGTTTTGCCACCATTCTTTTACTAGTCGTCGCATCTGGCGCTGGCTATATGGACAGCATTTTGGCAGAGGCAACGAGCTGCAGACCAGCCTAGAAAATTGACAGAAAGAAAGGCGGCTGCCTTTCATGACGAGGGTATTGGAAAGTTATGTAGAGAAGTAGCGGGAAGGTGCAGCTAATGTTGCAAATGAAATATTTCTGATTTTCACTGGGGTTTCCATTTCACGACCGATCGGAACTTACTTTCTGGACAACCCTCTTAAGTTAGTATGTTTCATAAAACCACAAAATACGTTGCGGCTTTCCCAGCATCAATGTCACTGTGACGGCAGCACTCCTCAGTTACACTACCCCTACTAAGAGCGAGGGAAACGACTTCAGATTCTGTCAGAGCACATGTAGAAGAAGTATATCCACAAAAACTTCATGAGTTACGCTACCACTCGCAAAAAAATATAAGAGACTCTTTCCTTACATTATTACGAGTATACCGCAATTCTCTAGTGCACGGGATGTATCCATGAAAAACATTTTGAGTTAAACTACCATTTACAACTCCAACTGTTCCTTCCAATCAACGGTTCGATAACTGATGAATCTTTCGTGACATTTTGGTAATATTATTTTGAATGAAGGCTCGACCATGGAACCTGCATTGGATCAAAGTTTTATTTGCACTGGTACACAACATCACGCCATTCTTAAAACAGGACAGCAGATTCTCTCATTTTCCAAAATAACCGAAATAATTCTTCACGACATAAAATATGAGAGGCGTTCAGTAAGCAATGCAACGCATTATTTTTCTGACAGCAGGTTGATTTTGTTCAGGATTCCAGCACAACATATTCTTCCCATCTCTTTTGTCTGCAATACATAATTTTTAAAATAATCTCCTTTCAATGTGACGGCCTTACGCCACCTTACTCGAAAGACCTGTATGTCAGCATGGTCGACGTCTGAACCATCGTCTTGCTGGATCAATTTTCTCTCCATCATCGACGTATTCTTTTCCGCAGATTTCATCCTTCAGAATTGGCACAAACAGCTGAAAGTCGTAAGCAAAAACAGACATAATGTCTGATGGGATAGCCGAAATCAGTGGTTTTACAATGTTACTTATAATCCGTCCTGATTGCAAAATGTTTATTCATATGACTGGTTTCGGTTCCTCTAGAACCATCTTCAGATCTGATATTTCGGTTACAGGATGTGAAGCAGCATGTGAAGGGTACTGTGTGTGGACGGGTTACTCCTGTAACCGAAGTATCAGATCTGAAGATGGTTCTAGAGAAACCGAAACCGGTCATGTGAATAAACATTTTGCAATCAAGACGGATTATAAGTAACATTGGAAAGTCGGAAGGTGCGAGATTCTGGTTGTAGGGCGGATAAGGAAGAACAGTCGAACGAAGTTTCCTGAGCTCCTCTCGTCTGTGGAGACTTTTGAGAGGCCTTGCGTTGTTATGGTGAAGGAGAAATTCATTTGCAATTTGGTGGCAACGAAAACGCGGAAGTCATTTCTTCAGTTTCCTGAGAATAGCACAATACACCTCAGACTTCATCGATGCACCATGAGGAAGGGCATCAAGCACAATAATCCCTTCAGACTCCCAGAAGACCATGGACATTACTTTACCGCCCGAGGGTGCGACTTTGAATTTTTTGTAGGAAACAGAGTTGGTGTGGCGCCACTCCGTGGATTGCCGATTTGTTTCTGGTTAGAAATGCTGAACTCATGTTTCATCGGCAGTGACGATTTTCGACAAAAAATTGTCACCATCCGCCGCGTAACGTGCAAACAATTTCGCACAGATGGTCCTTCGTTGCTCTTTATGGTCTTCTGTTAGGCGACGAAGAATCCAGCGGGCACACATCTTTGAGTACCCCAACTGATGGGTGAGTGTGTCAGTACCGCCGCTAAGGACGTCCAGTTGAGCAGCGAGGTGTTTGATTGTGATCTGTCGGTCAGCTAGTATGGAGTGTCTGCCCATTCCAACACAGCAGGAGTCACAGCCGTGTGCGGCCGGCCGGCGCGCGGGAGATCTGACAGATTTGCGATGATGACAGACGCCGCGCCCAACGACTCAAATGTTCAAATGTGTGTGAATTCCTAAAGACCAAACTGCTGTAATCATCGGTCTCTAGACTTAACACTCTACTTAAACTAACGTATGCTAGGAACAACACGCACACCTATGCCCGAGGGAGGACTCTAACCTCCGTCGGGAGGGGCTGCGCAATCCGTGACATTGCGCCTCAAACAACGCTGCCCCAACGACTCACTGCGCTTTTATTCACTGTAAGGTTTTCGTAGACATTCTGCAAGCGCCTATGAATATCTGCGATGCTCTGGTTTTATGCCAATGCTTGGAACATACTTCCGTTACAGATGCCATTTTGAAGACAACGTATAGCGTCGCCGGCTATTGAAACTTCATGAAAGTACAGCGGCTGAAGCGGGAAAATGATTCACACCAACTTCCGCATTTTTTCAATCGTAATTACGCGGAAAAACATGTTGTGTTACTTACTGAACGTCCCCCTCTAGTTGCGTACCTTTATAGATAAATGAGGTGGTTTTAGTGCAGGATCTTTTAATGTGGATGGCTCAGAACGAGGAGGGAAACGTAATCATTTGGTTCTGCTTCTGCAGGTCCCTACTGTCGCAGCTGGACTGGATGGAGCGCGCGTGCCTGGCGATACTCTCGAGCCTGCAGCAGCGCGCGTCACCGCGGCTCATCTTCAGCTCACAAAGCTACTGCGATGATCCCAGCAACAGCAGCAGCAGGGCCAACCGCTCCTCTCTCTGAGCCCACACTGCAACCCGCAAAGCGTCAAAATCATCTGAGGCCTCAGTTTTGCATGAAGCTACCGCTCGATAACACAATTCTCATAACGCAATGACTGATTTGGAACTGTACTTCATTTATGAATTACTATTACTATGCACGCTAACTATCCATATAGAATAAAATAGTTGGGAGACTCATTTCCTAAGCTATTATGAGTATATTTAGCGTATGGAAATATATTTAAAAAAATTAATTAGTGAAAGTGTAGACCACTCAGTAGAAACTGCAATAAAATTTAAAAATGAGATTAGGTACTGAGCTACATGGGATGCAGATGTACCAGAACAAGTTTATTGCTACTTTCGTCATGTCTATTTGGGTCAAGACTAAATGAAGTTTGTATGCTTAATACAAATTTACGAGTTGACAACTTATTAAGGTTGGTATGTAGTACTTGTTTAACACTGCTGTGAGTAGTTCTTGTTCAATTCTTGAACAGTGTTTTACAATTATCATGACGCAAACCTGTTCCTTGTAACACAGTATCAGTTCTGCTCTATGCCTAGTCCTTCAGACAGTAAGTTCATGTTGTGGGGCGGCGAATAAGTTGTAAAATTAAATAATTGCTGTATAAATGCTTGCATGTTGAATTAGTTTCAGGCTTTTAGAATGTTGTTAATGCTGTCTTTCGCCGTTCTCAACACTGGCTCTCTATTTACTTTTTAGCACCCAGAAAGTGATTTAACAAAACGTGAAGCTGTAATTAGAGTTCCTAGTGCCCACTTCATCTGAGAATACCATTATAGCTGCAGCTTATAGCTCTGAGGAATTAGGAGATTGTCCGGGATTTCTAATCAAAAACGATTTTCCAAAATAGTTGAGTATATTCTGAAATTCACTGATAAAAAACACAAGTATCCCTACAACCTAACTAACAGAGCAGTTCAGAGTCTAATGCGCTGATGCAACTATAAATGTCCGAATTAAATGTTAAAAAGAATGCTCGCCATAATTTGATGAGAGTATTTCATCAAACGCCATGCTAAATAATTGGTAGAATGTCTGTCCCGCGACGGCACGTGAAAATACGACAATACGCAAACTGAAGCTAGATAATGAAAATCATCCCAGAATTAACCCTTCACTTGAAATGATTTCATGGTTCCGCGTATCTCTAGTAACTTAATACGGCACCCGAGGCTGTTTGTAGCAGTGATACCGATGCGACGCGACTCCCGACACAGATGGCGTGTCATTCAGCGTCTGGAGAGAACTGGGGCCTTTTTTCCTCGCGCAGCGTTCTTATATATAAAGCCGTGGTGTGGACGGCTAAGGGAACGCCTGATCAAATCGGCTCTCCCGACTAGCCGCTGGGTTAGTAACGCACCACTTCAAGTTACATAATAATTTATAGCTTCTTTTGCTGATGGCCGATGAAGCTCTTAATTTAAACATGCATTCAGCACGCAGGTAAGTATTGATAATAAATTTTTGACGTGGCTAAGTTAAATATTTTGGGCGAGAGAATTAATTAAATTAGACTGCACGCAGTAGATGAGCTCTGAACTGGCCATTTTGAGATCCGCTATCGCTATAATTTTATAGGTATTCAAAAGAAACTTTTCACATCTTCATAGTCATAGCGGACCTCCAACCTATTTAAATCTAAACATCCTAGCCTTATTTATTAGCCTACTTAATCTATCTTGCTTCCTTCAGTTTTGAGACGAAAACCAGAAAATCATGAATTTCCACTAAAATCTTAATTTGTGAAATCCAAAGTACTGTTTTTATTAAATCATTATGAAAGATGAATCTAAATATAAATTTTGAAGTCTCTAGCTCTTTTCTGTTGCGCCAATGATTTTTTTTAGAAAAACGCTCAAATTTCGAAAATGGCTGAAGTTATCGAACTGATATTTAACACACATTAATTTAGTATTATTCCTGACATGCTAGAAAAGTTTTAGGTCATTTGCTTGATTTTTAAGGTATTGCGCAACATTTATGACGTCAGAGCTAGTTACAGCAGACTGGCTGGCACACAATGGAAACTGATGTGAATTTACTACAGCGTGAGTAGGCTGCTTCCCTACAATGTGCCTGGCACCTTTACACTGATAACTGCTGTCAGCCATAGTCTGCTCCTTCTGTCTCTGGAAAAATAGTTTTTCAAATGGAGAATACGTATACAGAATGTTCTAAAGTCACATCTAGCGCTAATAAATCACGTCAGTGTGGTAACTTTTGTTAGAGACGAAATTTTTACTGATACTTCCCAGCGACGTTAGGCGTTTTTTTCGTACTGGTCATCTGGACATACTGGTAAGCACCCTTTTGCGTGTCTGTGCCTTCTGTAGAACCTGTAATCCAGTCACCTGGCTTGTATGAAAAGGAGTAGGCGCAGCAAAATTAACATTACTGATTCGCTTCTAAAACGTCTCTCTAAGCTTAGATACATTCATTGTCAACGTTTTCTTGTAAGAATTCACTGTGTCAAATGAAAAAAAGTCCCACACAAACTGCTTAGGAACTGAATGACGTTTTCCCTTCTGCTGTGTGAAAGTATTGATTCTCCGAAATTTGTTACTCTAATATTGCCTTTACTTAAATTACATGAAACTATTAAGAATTTATAACTAATGAATAACAGTATTTCTAGCGCAATAAATGTGAAGTAAAGTAAATATGTCTCCCTGAGCGTAATATTGCATAGAAAAGATGATTATTATAATACTCATATGTAATCATCTTATGAACTACATTAAAATGATAACCATATAACTTAGTTGTCAAATATTTTTGAACATAAACAAACGAGGACGTTTTAGATTAACCACTTAACCACTTAACACTTAAATGTTCAGAAAAATAGTTCATACAGAATGAATACAGAAATACTTCATAAAGAATGAATACAAAACATACTCTAAAAGATGATTGGCTACTTGTTGAGAAACTTGTCTTAAGTTTAGACGAAACTGAGAACAAAACGTATTAAAAAGAGAGACAGACCACACTTATTGACAAAACTGTCTTACATTTATAGAAACATGAGTTCAGAACATGTTACATAAGATGGATGGCTATTTGTTCATAACTCTGAGCTGCTTATCGTAATAGTGCTTGTGACATAGATAATTGGAAATTACAACAAAAAGTAGGATTCCAAGACTGCCACATGTTTACTCCTGGAGTTGTCTCCTATTAAAAACTATTAGAAACAAGTTCAGATATCAGTCCGATTGCTATAAGCGGAAAGGCAGTAACAAAATCTACGTTTGCAGTTGTAAAGGAATTACCTTCTTTTAGTATTTATTGATTCAGTTTGCTGGCGTAGGTAGTAGGCAGCACGTATGGTTAGTAGACTCAGCTAGTTCGGTGAAATCTCGTTGTCCCAAGGCAGGCGAACATTAAGGGACTCATCATGTCGCCGGGATGCGTTATCCAACATTTTGCCTCTAACGAAAATTACTCTCAATGACAAGATCTATCACTTATAGACATTCGATGCAAAGACACTGAAACACTGTGCATACAGGATGTACCAGCGAGAATGGTCAACAATTAGAGATATGATAGGAACGATCATTCGAAGGAAAAACGCCTAATAAACGTGGGCTCTGAAATGCATGCCTTAAGAGCTTTGAGCACTTCTTCGTCTTCAACACTGTATAACAAATCTGTTTTACTGAAAATTCCTTGCTTTACATATTTTGAGAGATTGTAGTTCCAACAAAAACAAGAAAAAAAGTCCACTAAACATGAATTATAAAGTTCTTTATGAGCTATGACCACTTGTTCATCTTTGTCATAGTGAAACACGTTTCTTGCACTGAACAAATACTCATAGCCCTTAAAGTGTGCATTTTAGAGCCCATGTTTACAAGACACTTTTTTCTTCTTTTAGGCCATACTATGATGTGATGATAAAAGTTGGATTAATATTAAAGTACCTTTGGTTAAGTTTTATTGTGTTTACCCCATATTCAGGACAGGTCCATGGGAAACCAAGGAAAACTGCAAACAGGGTCTCATTAGTAGTAGGACAAAGTTTGAGCAAATTTATTCAAGTTGGCGGATCGAAGATGGCGGTCACAGATGTGGCAACGTCGCAATGACGCAACGTCGCAATGGGAAGGTCAAATTTTGACGGACGAATGGATCAACTTGGCTACCGCCATTAACCTAACCTCATTCCCTGCTCCCCCCCTACTGCCAGTGTGGGAGCACTGACCGCCATTTTCTGCAGACAGACAAATTACGATAATTTCAGTACCAAAACTAGTTTTTAGAGATCCAAAGAAAAAGTCAGAACTCAATTTATACTGACAGTTAACCTTGCAAAAGTGGTCTACAGAGCATGAGATATGAGAACTATTGACAAATACACTTCCTCAATTACACTGCTCTGCTACTGTCGAGGAAAGCTTGAATTTTTCAGCATGAAACCCATTTACAACCGGGTTATATCACCACATACCATATCCCTCAAGTAAACACCCAATTCGTATTCTGCACCATACAAAATCACGACTTCTGCATCCTGCATATACATTATGTGATAAAAAGTATCCGGACACCCCCAAAAACAAACTATTTCATATTAGATGCTTTGTTGGGCCACATACTGCCAGGTACTCCATATCAGCAACGTCAGTAGTCATTGAACATCGTGAGAGAGCAGAATGGAGCGCTCACGGACTTCGAACGTGGTCAGGTGTTTGGGTGTCACTTGTGTCATACGTCTGGAACAAGGGACTGACGACCCTGTAGTTTTGTCCCTTTATCCATCAAACCAACCAACGAACCTAAAATTCCCTAGGTTCATTGTTTCCAATGTGTCAGTGAAGTGGAAACGTGAAGGGACATGTACAGCACAAAAGCGTACAAACCGACCTCGTCTGTTGACCGACAGAGAATGCCCACAGTTGAAGAGGGTTGTAATGTGTAATAGGCAGACATCTATCCAGACCGTCACACAGGTAATCCAGACTGCATCAGGATCCAATGCAAGTACTACGACAGTTAGGCTGGAGGTGAGAAAACTTGGATTTCATGGTCGAGCGGCTGCTCATAAGCCACACAACACGCTGATAAATGCCAAACGACGCCTCGCTTGGTGTAGGAAGCGTAAACATTGGACAACTGAACAGTGGAATAACGTTGTGTGGTGAATCACGGTACACAATGTGGGGATCCGATGGCAGGGTGTAGGTATGGCGAATACCCGGTGAACGTCATCTGGCAGTGTGTGTAGTGCCAACAGTAAAATTCGAAGGCGGTGATGTTACGGTGTGGTCGTGTTTTTCTTGGAGGGGGCTTGCACCCCTTGTTGTGCTTACTACTGTCGAAGAGCAATTCGGGGATGGCCTTTCAACACGATCGAGCACCCGTTCATAATGCACAGCCTGTGGCGGAGTGGTTACAAGACAATAACATCCCTAACTATCCTGCAGAGAGTCCTGACCTGAATCCTACAGAACACCTGTGAGTTGTTTTGGAACGCCGACTTCGTGCCAGGCCTCACCGACCGACATGGATACCTCTCCTCAGAGCAGCAATCCGGGAAGAATTGCCTGCCATTCCCCAAGAAACCTTCCAGCACCCGATTGAGCGTAGGCCTGTAAGAGTGGAAGCTGTTATCAAGACTAAGAGTGGGTCAACACCATATTGAATTCCAGCATTGCCGATGTACGTCATTTTCAGCAAGGTGTCTGGATACAAGAAAATAAGCACATGTGATGTACATAGTCCTTGCAGTACTAGATATTTCCTACAAGGTTGCTCAGTCATCCACCGCCGCCAATACATGAGTCAACTGCCCCCGCACTCACTGCCCTGACGCGTGATCAGAGCGCCCTCAGCAGTCTGCGGTCACTCTCCGAACTAGTGTAGGAAGGCTCCGCTGGTTACCCTTGGCACAAGGGTTTCCGTCCTCGACCTGCTTGCTTGCTGTCATGCTTTCTACAGCCATATCCGGACACTGGGATTACAAGAACGTAAGTATTTTCACATGGCTTGTCAGGATATCATATAATTTACGTAGTAGTGCTCGATATCAAGCACATAAAAGTATGCTAACGATCGTTTTTACGGTATAATTTCTAGAAACCCGAAACTTTTGCGAGGTGCATCGAGCAGGAATGTGCTGCAATCCACAGAGTAATTTAAAACTTAGCTTTTCTGCAAAAATCTTTTCGAGAAAGGTTGGAAAAATAATGCAAACTGGTAGTTCCACTCGTATTTTTTAAAGAATACCGATGCCCATGATATAACAGCTTCCAAATCTTCCTTCTACTTTACAGTGTCAATTATAGCGTTTCTCATTTCTAGAGAATCACAAACGTCTCCTCCACCTGTCTTTCACCATATAGACTCGCATGATACACAACACAATCGATTTTTTCTCAATCAAATAAAGACGGAAATTGTGATGAAGCGGTCAATGGGACAATCTACATGGGAGGGAATAATTGTCCAGCGCAAACACTCGCCCATATTGAATCTTCTCAAATTTTCACGGAGAACTCACGCGATTACGAAGGCTGCCCAACACAGACTGAGTATTAGTTCGCTTTTCAGCCGCTTAGAGAGCGAGACGGTTAGGTCAGCTACATGCCTATACCCCAGCGGGCCTCTCCAGTCCGGGCAGCTCCCGTCGTAAGCCGGAATTGTCAATCGTTCCCGTCACAGGTCACTGTCGATATCAGTGGCTATAGTGCTCACTTTCCTGTTGACCACGTGGGTCACTTTGAAGGGTGATATAGTCAGCACCATTCCTTATACCACTGAAAAGTATATTCCATTTTCCAAGAAAATCGTAGCTAGAATAACACTCCTCTCCTTGGATTCACATAGTTTCACGGACACACCTCTGCAGACACTTGCTGAGACAATGCATCAGGAAGAAAATCGTAGCTAGAATAACACTCCTCTCCTTGGATTCACATAGTTTCACGGACAGACCTCTGCAGACACTTGCTGAGACAATGCATCAGGAAGATACGCATAAAAATAGAGTCGTATGTGCTGATGAAGCGAAGTTCCAGCCTTTGACGCAGGGATTAACAACGAACTTCAACGGATGTCATGTGACGTCCGCTACATCGAACAAAAATATAAAAAAGGAAGAGCAGTAAAGCGCGTGCATGGAAACTGGTAGTGGGTTCAAATCTCGGTCGGGATGAAGTTATTCCAGTTTCCTTTTTTACCTCGCCTTCACCTCTCAGTGATGTGAGGAGTCGCCAGAAACGTAAGTTGTTCGCATTAGACGTTAAACTTTAGATCCCCTTGTTGTCGCGACTGGATGACTGTGTTAGGTGAGAGACAAGGGGAGCTGCAGAAATGGCGTCCAATAGACGTGCACCAGGCCACTGAGCAACACGAAATTGTTATTATCATTATCTACGTACGTAATCAAATTTGTACGGAACGTTCAGAGCGCAAGTCCCACTTGCACTTGTCCGGTTTTTAACATAGCTTATGACCACTGCTGTAAAAATGGTTTTCTATCCCGTACATCACAAATTTTAGGCGTCGGGTTTTCTTTTTTACTTTCTAAAATAGCCTAGGTTCTTCCTCAGGGCTCATGCTACTTCCATACCAAATTTAATCGAATTTGATTCGGTGGTTTAGTTGTGAAAACGTAACAGAGCTACTTTCTCACATATTATATCGTGGTAAGAAAGTACTGATTAAACACAATGAGGACTGTATTAGCGTTATATTCATTATGTTGAATCGTATGTAGATCATATCTCTCATAAAAGCACTTCCATAAATACGATAAAATTCAAAAGTCGAAGGATAAATAGCTTTTCCAAATAGTAACTATTTTCTCTAATTCACGTAGTATTCTTCAGTTATTAAATATCTTGTACTACACACTTTCTAAAGTATCCTATATTCTTCCTCAGCGCTCAGGCTATCTCCATACCAAATTTCATCCGAATCGGTATACGAGCTTGGTCGTGAAAGGGTGACAAACATACTTTCGCATTTATAAAATGTTATATTTTCGTTTGTTCGAGATCCGATATTGATGAAAATACTCCTATATCTTGCCCCAAGCGAAGCTCAAATCACCTGCGAAACCCCTATGAATATTCGTCTGGTAGTTTTGGAAACTAGCATGTTAAAACATACAGACTCGTCAGTTTTATATAAAATTTTAGTTATAATATCTCTTTCCTCCGTGATTCGATTTTGATGAAATAAAGCTGGTATGTTTCTCCGAGCTATCGTGAAGATACGTGTGAAAACCCCAAGAAAAACCGTCTAGTAGTTTTTGAGATTAAGCGTGTTCAAACAGACACGACAGTTTCACCATTAGTACCGATATGAATAAGACGCTCTGAGCTTTGTTGTGCCTGTTCTGTGTTAGTTTGTAAGCAAGATCTAATTTTCTAGATCTTCCTGTGACTGGATCTGTCCATTTATTCCTCTCATACTTAAATATTAATGCCAGTTCCGTTGAAAAACAGCTGAAACCGCTGAACTGGACAACGCCCTAGGGACCTGTCAGATTCTATACGCTATTTGCAATTTACTTAACGCGTCTATTAACTACAATACCCCGTACATCACTTGAAGAAAAGACTGAAGCCAGTATTACAGTTGACACCCATCTACAAGAAGTGTAGGAGAAACGATCCAAAAAATAGCGGCTAATGTCGTTGACATCCAAATCTTGTACAATTTTGGAACATATTCTGAGCTCAAAAGTAATGTAATACCTCCAACAGAATGGTCTCCTTCATTCCCGTCAGAAGGGTTTCCGCAAACACTGCAAATCTAACTCAAGCTTTTCTCACGTGTCATTCTGAAAACCATGGGAAAAGCAAAGAGGTGGGTGTAGTGTTTCTGCACTTCCGAAAAGCCTTTGAGTCAGTCGGAGACCAACACATATTAACGAAAAATTTGTGATTGGATTAAGGATTTCTTGGAAGGGAGGACGCAGGACGTTATCTTTGATTGAGAGTATAAAATAAATAAATAAGTAAAATAAAATATTAATTATTGTATATTTATGATAGTGATTGGTTGTAATTAATATTTGCTTATCTGGAACGTGGACGTTTAATTATATGGTATCAGACGCTTGACAATGGCTTTTTCGTAAATGCAATGTTATTCGTAGTTGACCGAGAAATAAGACTCAAATAATCGGACTTCGTATTTAAATCGTTTCCAAAGACTGCTGCGGTAGGTGCGGACTCAAAATCTCAATATTAGAACAATTTGCCAGCCATGTCAATACGTCGTACAGAGGTGACTGTCTACTAAACATAAAAAAGGCTTACACAGTTAGTTAAATCAGATATATTCAACGAATAAGCCTACAGTTAAATAATTCAACTTACTTTCATAAATATAGAATCTCTACAGGGTCGAGTGCCTAGTGAGATTGCAACTCGCAGTGTTCTTATGTAACGTCAAATATGGCGGTGTGCTAGTTAATAAAATATAAGTGCTTCCCCGCACCAGCTATTCTACCAGACCTACTTCTTCTTAATGAAACATAAGAGTGTGCTAATAGTATTTTGTTTTATCAGCGGCATAGCGCTGCAGTTCTGTGCCATAGGCTTTATTTATTTGTCAGAGATTAATTATTTAATTAAGAGTTCGCGTTTCCGAGGAAACTCACGCACGGCATGCAAATGTGCCTTCATAAGAGTCATCGACAGATGTAGAAGTAACCTCGGGTGTACTCCGAGGAAATGCGTTGGGTTCAAAATGGTTCAAATGGCTCTGAGCACTATGGGACTTAAGAGCTGAGGTCATCAGTCCCCTAGAACTTAGAACTACTTAAACCTAACCAACCTAAGGACATCACACACATCCATGCCCGAGGCAGGATTCGAACCTGCGACCGTAGCGATAGCGCGGTTCCAGACTGAAAAGTGCGTTGGGTCTCTTGCTGTTCATGTCGTATATTAACGACTGGGAGAAAATTTTAAGAGCAACTATAGCCTTTGGAAATAACGTAGCTATCTACACGGTGTAACAAAACTGTACACTTAAACTTTCAGGGAACATACCTCACAGACAGAGAAATAAACTGTTTTATGGACACGGATCTGTAAATGCTTTGTTCCATGTTAGAGCTCATTTTGCATTTTTCTTCATAATCACATTAACCATGGGAATAACGCTAAAACGAAACGTAGCAGCATTAAATAAATCGTCTATTATTACGTGAAGTGCTGAAAATACCCTCTTGGTTAAGTTTGGTTAGAAAGGACAGTGAATTGTAATTCTCAGGATTGTTTCCTGAAAGTGTCGCCATACTTTTCTGTTACACACCGTGTAGTGGATTAGTATTTGAAAAAGTTCCACAAATTTCCAGTCGTGTCTTGGGAAGAGTTTAAACTGCAACATAGATTGGCAACTTGTTTTAAATGCGCAGCAATAAAACTTTGCAATTCACTGAATCACAATTGGAATCAGTCGGCACACACCAATACCTGGATGTAACAATTTGTGTGAATATGACGTGGAATGATCACAATAGCTCATTAGTAAGTAAAACAGGTGGCAGAGTTGGTCTCATTGGTGAGATTCTGGAAAAATGCAGTCTTCAAATGAGATTGCTTACAAAACGCTTGTGCAACCTATCATCCAATATTGCACAAGCTGTGTGAAGTCAGTGCCATATACAAAAGGCTTGTGCGACGTGTCATTTAGTATTGCACAAGTGTGTCTGAGTCATAAACCAAATAGTTCTGACAGGGGATTTGCACGTATACAAAGGAGGTAAGCATGAATGGTCACAGGTTTTTGCACTAGTGGGAGAGAGTCTCGGAAGTACTGAAACACCTAAAGGGTCTGCCACTTGTAGAAAAACTAGCCCATAAATCCTACTTACAAAGTTCGAACAACCGACATTGAGTAAGAAATGTAGGAATTTCCACACCACCCTCTACGTCTCGCTAACATAGGAACTGTGAAGATAATGTTATGGTAATTAGAGTACGCTCAGAAACACTGAAGCAATCATTTTCCCCTCGCCACAAGTAAATGAAGCGGTCAGATTTGGTAGTACGCATTATAATCGAAAGTACTCTCTGCCACCCTCTTCACGGTGGTTTCGAGAGTGTGGATGTAGTTGAAGATGTAATTACAAATTAGATAAATATGTAGATTGTGGACAGCATAGAGCTTTTTTGGTGGATGAATTGGTTGTATATAAAGGTATCTGCCTCGTGGACTGACTAGAGAGATCTGCTGACCTACAGGCGGTAGAGAATTTATGGTATGAAATCGAAATGCGAGTGGCAGCCCATCAGTTGACGATAGTGTCTTACACATATGCGCATAGATATTTTTCAGTTATTGAATTTACTCCAAATAGATGCCTTGGACCACCTCGCAGACAACATGTCGCTGCTAGGCGATTGTAGGAACTAAGTATAGAAACCTTTGTTGTTAAATTTTTAATTATGTTTCTCAGCCCATGGTCTAATAAATTACTAGTGCGTATTCTTAATATCTCATCGTCAGCTTATCTATTTAAAACGGGTTAAATAAAATAGCAGGCTGTTTTTATCGGAAAACTAAATGACTTCTGAAGGTGTTACATAGCAGCTGTGAGGGAGATAAACTGTGTGCCTTCCGTTTCATAACTACTCTTAGTATATGATCTGAACACTGTAGTAAGCTAACGTTTAAGCTTTACTTTGTTCTGTAGACCAAGTAAGCAAGCCATACTTTGGCAGCCCTTGAAAATACTTATCGTAATTTTTTTAAAAACTATATGTGATATTTCCGAGGCATCCGACTTGCTGCGTGACCAAAAGCGAAAGTATTCCAGGAAATGAAAGAGTGCAGTATAGAATTTTGCATTTGTAAGTGGAACATTTTAGCTCAAATTCTTATCCGGAAATCTTAATAAACATTTATCGCATTTTTCTGCTGAATAGCGGAACAGAAAACTTTGAGTGAGTCCTTAAAACTGCCCTCAGTGGTTTTTCTCCGACCTCTGTTATGTCTGAGTCAGTTACCTTGTTTTTGGAGGTTTGATAAGCTTTACTGAATGACACTCGAAGAGACAGGAAGGCGTCTAATCAAACAGCTGAAAGGTCGACTGCCTCTCGTGATACTGAAATACGCGAGAATTCGAACAACGGTTTGTATTGAGGATTTATAACGTCTGTATATTGTGTTATCGGATGACTGCATTTGTTTTTACTGCCTTGAAACAGGATGATTTCCGAACCCGTCACCATAAAAATGGCACTTGAATTCCGCTTCGCAATTCCATCTTACTGGAAATATGTAGGGTTTTTGTATA
Source organism: Schistocerca piceifrons (assembly GCF_021461385.2). Lineage (NCBI taxonomy): Eukaryota > Metazoa > Arthropoda > Insecta > Orthoptera > Acrididae > Schistocerca > Schistocerca piceifrons. The sequence goes on along the minus strand of NC_060138.1, from coordinate 407,119,221 downwards.
TTATTACTGGAAGTGGTTGTGAGCACATCAAAATTTAGAAAAACGACAAACGTCATGGCATTAACCTGTTGTCCGTATTAGGACCTTTTGTTTTTCAGATGTCAGATTAATAACTTGGTGAGAAGCATTCAGTGGTACACTTCAATGTAAAATGCTGAAAAGAGGGAAGACAAAATTCCAGTATCTGTTGTGATTTAATGCTGTCCCTGCAGTAATTAAGGCAGATATAGCTCTTTGTAATGGATGACTTTCTTGAACTTCAGTTTGCTCTTGATCATAACTTAATTGTAATCTGAGTCTAAATCTGCTGCTGGGCACGTCTTATAATCCATTGTCTTATTTCGGAATCTCTGTCTTGCCTTTATGGTAATAGCATTGGAATTTCCCCGCTATGTCTCCAGACTTTTTTCTCCCATATCTCCTCAATATGCGAACTCTGAACAGGGAATTCGCAATTACGTCCTGAAATTTATTGCAGAACTCAATTAGCTGTTCTCTTGTCTCGTTACTGATACTGAGCCCATATTATAACTGTGTCTTCTCTTCCTTTCCATACTACAGGGTTCCAATCAGCCATGATTGTTAGATTTTCATGTATTACATACTGCATTACACGTTAAATATCCTCATATACATTCTATATCTTTTAATGTTCTTATTGACATGTCTGCATGTATACCTCGACCATATTGTTGGTGCTTGTTTGCTGTCGATTCTGATGAGAATAATCACACTACTGATCCATTCACAGTTATTCACTCTCCGCCATACCTTCCTGCTCATGACGAATCTTACTCCCGTTACACCACTTTCGGCTGCTGTTGGTGTTACACTATATACATTTGACAGAAGAAACTGATCTCCTTCCCACTTCACGTAACTGATTCCCAGACAATCTAGACTGAGCCTTTCAATTTCCGTTTCCAGAATTTCTACCTCCCTAGCTTCGTAGGTTCACTAATTCTTCTGATTTTCTCGTCGTTATCGTTTCTTGACTTCCGCAAGGCGTTCGATACAGTTCCCCACAGTCGTTTAATGAACAAAGTAAGAGCAAATGGACTATCAGATCAAATGTGTGATTGGATTGAAAAGTTCCTAGATAACAGAACGCAGCATGTCATTCTCAATGGAGAGAAGTCTTCCGAAATAAGAGTGATTTCAGGTGTGCCGCAGGGGAGTGTCATAGGACCATTGCTATTCACAATATACATAAATGACCTTGTGGATGACATCGGAAGTTCACTGAGGCTTTTTGCAGATGATGCTGTGGTGTATCGAGAGGTTGTAACAATGGAAAATTGTACTGAAATGCAGGAGGATCTGCAGCGAATTGACGCATGGTGCAGGGAATGCCAATTCAATCTCAATGTAGACAAGTGTAATGTGCTGCGAATGCATAGAAAGATAGATCCCTTATCATTTAGCTACAAAATAGCAGGTCAGTAACTGGAAGCACTTAATTCCATAAAGTATCTGGGAGTACGCATTAGGAGTGATATAAAATGGAATGATCATATAAAGTTGATCGTCGGTAAAGCAGATGCCAGACTGAGATTCATTGGAAGAATCCTAAGGAAATACAATCCGAAAGCAAAGGAAGTAGGTTACAGTACGCTTGTTCGCCCACTGCTTGAATACTGCTCAGCAGTGTGGGATCCGTACCAGATAGGGTTGATAGAAGAGATAGAGAAGATCCAAAGGAGAGCAGCGCGCTTCGTTACAGGATCATTTAGTAATCGCGAAAGCGTTACGGAGATGATAGATAAACTCCAGTGGAAGACTCTGCAGGAGAGACGCTCAGTAGCTCGGTACGGGCTTTTGTTAAAGTTTCGAGAACATACCTTCACCGAAGAGTCAAGCAGTATATTGCTCTCTTCTACGTATATCTCGCGAAGAGACCATGACGATAAAATCAGAGAGATTAGAGCCCACACAGAAGCATACTGACAATCCTTCTTTCCACGAACAATACGAGACTGGAACTGAAGGGAGAACCGATAGAGGTACTCAGGGTATCCTCCGCCACACACTGTCAGATGGCTTGCGGAGTATGGATGTAGATGTAGATGTATATGTGGAAGATGTAAGATGTTGCTCCACTCTTCTTAGAACTACCGCTCTCCGGATTACAACGGTAAACTTCTCTGCGATGGAGAACGTCTCTATTGTAGCGTATAGTTCTACGCTTGATTGAGTATCTCCGAAACGCCCTGGCCCTTCCTAAACCATCCCGTAACGAAACGTGTCGCTCTTCGTTGTACTCTCCCCACTCCTTGTTATTGTGACAGGGGGAAGCTCCAGTTTGTCAACCGTAATATGGGAAGTCTCATGCAAGTAAACTGGTATCAGGGACACAAGTTTGTGTGTGACTGTTTTGAGTGTTTGATTTGAGATTTACTTAGAGCAGTTGGAGATCTAACTCGTGAGAAAATGTCTTACACATCACAGTAGCTAACAGAGGAGAAGTTTCATGGAATGTTAACGTACAGAATAGACTGAGTAACCATAAACTAATGTGTGCGTAGTGTATGTATGGTTCCAGGGAATGTTGTGATAAGCATGAAAGTACTTTGACTTCGCTGGAGACTGACTGGAAGCAAAGTTTGCTAAAATCAAATATTCAGCTCTGCGCACGAAGATGTGAAGCAAAAGAATGGATCAAATTCATAAGCTATGTACAGTAGGTCTTTCACCTGTAGGTGCCTAGTAAGGATTTCAGAGACGTGAAAAGCCCGCCGTAGTTCAGTATCTACGATAATGAAGTCTCAAGGAAAATTTTATTGTTGAATATCGCTCATTAGCATTCTACTACAACTTCCATTGAGTCTCAAACGACATATCTCTGCAGAAATCGTGGAAGGTAAACGTGTTACTTATTGCCGAAGAGTCCCTATGGTGTAAATATGTAAGGCATTTTGTTATGGGCTCTGAATGAAACCGAATAATGAGTTTGGAGGAGACCCTGAAATAAAACTCCCCACCACGAAATAGACTTCTTATTGCTAGTGAAGAATACCGTCAGCACATTAGTTGATTTGTAAATTAGAAGATATGACCATCTCCGACATTGTGCAAGACTTGTACTCGTCGAATTTACAGTTCCCCAACGTTTGCTTGAAATGTACCCGTGTAATACATATAATATATGACTGTTTTATTAGTATTCTTTTACATGTTAAGACACGGTTTTTACCGAGTACAGGAGAGACATTTTAATCGAAAGTCACTCGATCGGTCTCGCAGATAAATACGATATCGCAGTGCCCGTGTTTTTCGGAAATACACTGAGGTGGCAAAAGTCATGGGACACTTTTCAACATGGTGTCGGACATTCTTTTGCCTGGCGTAGTGCAGCATCTCGACGTGCCATGGATTCAAAATGTCGTTGAAAGTCCCTTGCAGAAACGTCGGCCTCCATAGCCGACCGTAATTGCAAAAGTGTTGTCGGTCCACGATTATGTGCTCGAACAGACCTCTCGATTATGTTCCGTAAGTATCCGATGGGATTCATGTTGGGTGATCTGGGCGGCCATATCATTCTCGCGAACTGTCTAGCATGTTCTCCATACATATCGCGAACAATTGTGGTCCACTGTCATGGCACATTGTCATCCACAAAAGATTACATCATTGTTTGGGACACTGAAGTTCACGAATGGCTGCGAATTGTCTCAAGTAGCAGAACACAACCATTTCCAGTCGAAGACTGTTAGAGTTGTACCAGAGCACCCAGTCCATTCCATGTAAACACAGCCCATTACCAGCTTGCACAAGGTCTTGTTGAAAACTTGGGTCCATCACTTCGTAGGGTCGGTGCCATACTTGAACCCTAGCATCAGCTGTTACCAACTGAAATCGGGATCCGTCTGACCAGGCCACGGTTCTCCAGTCGAGTCCAACCGATATGGTCGCGGGCCCAGGAGAAGCACTACAGGCGACGTCGTGCTGGTAGCAAAGGCACTCTCGTCGGTTAACCCCTGCCACAACCCATTAACTCCAAATTTCGCCCTACTGTCCTAACAGATACGTTTGTCGTATGTCTCACGTTTATTTCTGTGGTTATTTCACGCGGTGTTGCCCATCTGTTACCACTTACAACTCTACTCAACATACCAAGTGATGTGGCGCAATGGTTAGCACACTGGACTCGCATTCGGGAGGACGACGGTTCAATTCCACGTCCGGCCATCCTGATTTAGGTTTGCGTAATTTCCCTAAATCGCTCTAGGCAAATTCCGGGATGGTTCCTTTGAAAGGGCACGGCCGACTTCATTCCCCGTCCTTCCCTAATCCGATGAGACTGATGACCTCGCAGTTTGGTCTCTTCCCCCAAACAATCCAACCCTCTCTACTCAAGTGCCGTTCCTCTCGGTCGTTAAGCGAAGGCCGTCAGGCACTGCGTTGTCCATGGTGGGGCTCCCGTATGTCTTGATGTTAAATGCATCGCGCATCAGGCAGTGCAGATGTCTGTGGTGAGCGTCGGGGGGGTGGGGGGGGGTGGGGGGGCAGGGGCAGGGGAGGGAGACGCCGAGGAGCCATGGCCCTGGGCGGCACAAATGGGGGTGCGGCGGCAGGGCTAGGCCAAGCTGGATATTCCTCCCTGCATGGTGATTGTATCAGTTAATGCCTTGTCATCGGGACTAGAGGGCGTTTACGCAGGAGGCAGCTGGACAAATGGAAGTGGTTCAAAATCGGGTTGTAAGGTTTGACCTAAACAATTATATCGTAAACTACGGTTACTTGAGCATTCAGTGTCAGTATTATTTTCAGCCCAAAAAAGAAAAATATTTTATGTTTGTTGTCAGAGTCAACAGATAGTGGTGAGAGCGGTAGAACTATAATTTTCCGATAGGTAGCAGCAGTTCTTTAGACCAACGGCCTTGCCGCAGTGGTACACCGGTTCCGTCAGATCACCGATGTTAAGCGCTGTCGGGCTGGGCTAGCATTTGGATGGGTGACCACCCAGTCTGCCGAGCTCTGTTGGCAAGCGGGGTGCACTCAGCCCCTGTGAGGCAAATTGAGGAGCTACTTGAAGAGAAGTAGTGGCTTCGGTCTCGGAAACTAACATACGGCCGCGAGAGCGGTGTGCTGACCAAACGCCCTTCCATATCTGCATCCAGTGACGCCTGTTGGTTGAGGATGACACGGCGGCCGGTCGGTGCCGTTGGACCTTCATGGCCTGTTCGGGAGGAGTTTAGTTTTCACTTTAGCAGCAGTTCTTTAGTACGAGACAGATTTGAAATTTCATATATTGGCCACCAGAGCCTTTCTTCAGGCTCGTATGTCACAATGAGAAATTGTTGTTTCATTTACTCCTGAACTTCAGTCTCCACAGGTAACGAAGGATGTAGATTGTTGGTGCGTGATTTTGTTTTCAAATTTCATACCTTTTACGACTCGATCCGCTCTAATGTTAAGGTTTTTGTGAACTAAACCATACAAACACGTTGATTTAAAAACTTGTCAGCATAACATGAAAAAATGACCTACTTTAGCCCATTGTTTTTTCATATGATTTGAGCTCAAGTGACAATGAATCACATATGTAACTATCTAATGCGGTATTACAGTGGGCTCAAGTCACCTTTAAAATAGATTCATTTTCAAAACTTGACTGCTCTCTGTAAGACGTGGTTTATTCGGGGACCTCGAACTGAATCCATGATGCCCACAGCAAGATCTGAAAATGGGCAACATCGACGGATATTTTGGAAAGATGTTGTTGGAAAAATAAAGTCTCCAAAACTCGTGAGGAAAGTTCTTCTAATAGTCACTATTTACATAGCATGTCAGGCCCGGCGATTCATATTTTGTGTGAATAAGTAGTTGTCCAAAACAGGATGTGCCTTTGTAAGTACGATTCAAAATGATTCACAAAATATTATTTATTTTATTAAATGCTATTCAGTACAAAACGTCACTTGCATAATGCAGAAGCTGTGCTGCGCTTTGCGTTTCACGAAATAAATGTGGTAAACAAATCATAGAAATCTAGCTTATTGGTAACATCTAAGTAAGTTTGTGAAATAACACTTTGAATGGACGTAAAATATGAAAACGTCGTTCATTAGAATGGAATGAAAAGGAATAGTAATAAGTAAGACAACAAATTGCACGAACACTTGGAATTAGTCGTCTTGTCCGTTCATATCTTTTTTAAGAGCTCCACAACTTCCCTCAAATTCTTTTCCTGCTCCTTTTGTCTCTTCAAAAGTTGCGAAACCATGTCTCTACCGGTTATCAGTCTCTCTCCACCACACTGATTTTTGTAAGAGTTTACTGTTTTATCGTCTCCTGAAATATGTCCAAGAGTAAATTTTTCCAACTATTTAAAAAATTTTGCAAAATGACTGTCGAATCTACTCTTGCATGACGCATTTAACTGGTTGAAAACTTCAAAATATCATTTCGTGAAAATTTGTGAAGGTTTTGAATTTGATATATTTTTTATTTCCTTAATTGAGACGTTTTTAATTTTTGTGCTGACCCAGAAGTTTGGGTTGTTCAAGATCAGCAACATCGTGATCACTTTTACGTTAAATTTTCTCAAATGTAATTTAGTACGTAATCACTCGCCCTCTAAAATCATAGTTGCAAAACACAAAATCTACCGTCTGTTCCCGATGCCCTCAGGATGTCTGCCCATTGTCTGGCTTCTGCAAGGATTTCTTGTTAGGTGCCCTACATCTATAGTATGGAGGGCATTCATTATAGATTAGATGTTTCAGCCAACGAGTGCTGTGTTAATAGATTGACTGGCTTCTGCCCATGAGTTTGAAGAGGATTCAGAACGCACGCCGGGGCGCGAGAAGCGATGCAGTAAACATAACACAAAATGATTAGAAAGAAATTTTGACAACATTAGAGAAGCTAACAGAAATAGACGAAAGTGTGAACACACGAATGGACGCAGAAACTTTGTTAGTGCAATCATTTTCGTTTCCACGTTTCTTGAGTCTCTGGCAATCGGTACTCCAGAGGTTGATGCCCATATTATTTGCAATCGAGGGACACGACGTAGATCAGTGTGTTCAGTATAACCATTCTCATTCTCCTCTGCTGCTAATACTTTTCTGCCTGTTATTAGCACTTCCCTCAAATGAACGACACATTTTCTTGGGTACCTTCGTGGCAAACATTGATGTTAACAGTGCATGAATTATTTATTGCCTGACTCCAACGGTTTGCTGAGACTGGTTTAGTAGCAATGTAACGTGTTTCCCCTTTTAATGCTCTAGGGTTATCTGAGTTCATCCCCTTCGCAAGTGGTAAGCCGACGAACTGGAGCATGCCTGTCCGTAATCAGAATTGATCCACCTCGTGTAATAGGCAGTGGAAACGCCTAGTGAGGTCCTATTCCAAGGAATTGGTATAGACTTAATACACGTAGGTGTACTCCGTAAAGTTAAGTCAGAACAGCACACCCATGTAGGCAAATGTTGATGGTGTTAGGACAGTAACCAGCCACAAATTTACTTTCAGTTCCTTTATTCAAAGGGTACCGTTACCGGTTTCGAATCGTTGTGATTCATCCTCAGACGGATTACACGCTGTCTTTATGACATGTGGTGTGTTTTTTTTTTTTTTTTTACAGATTAATTGTCCTAAAATGTAAATAATACATAATTATAAACATGCCACACACAGATGGTTGCGTTACAGATTTTCGTTGCATGTGACTTACGTGAAATGTCGGTTTGTAGTGTTTGTTTTCATAACATTCGTGCAACAGATGTGAATACATTCCCACTGCATTCGTGTTGTTGCACACGCAAATTTTTCTCACTGAACACTAGATTTGCCACTGAGGAGATTTCTATCACGCACCACATGTTTTGATACATACAAAGAGTGTGGTGTCACCGCCAGACACCACACTTGCTAGGTGGTAGTTTAAATCGGCCGCGGTCCATGTAGTACATGTCGGACCCGCGTGTCGCCACTGTGATCGCAGACCTAGCGCCACCAACAAGGCAGGTCTCGTGATACGAGAGTGGACTCGACCCCAGTTGTACGAGAACCAAGCTACCGGCCAGTTGTACGCGAACCTAGCTATCGCCCAGTTGTACGAAGCCTTTCTCTCTCATTAGCCGAGAGACAGAATAGCCATCAGCTAAGTTAAGGGCAACGAACTAGCAAGGCGCCAGTGGTATCAGTGCCTATAGCTTACAAGTATTCCAGAGAGATGTATTCCAAGGCCTAAATAAAAGATAAGTAAAAAGCATCTACCTACTTTTCTTCTTATTCATTTATAAGTTCTCATGTTCCAGACTTCACGACCGTATGCTTATTGCTGTGCGTGCACTATCGGCCACAGCGTTAGTCACTAGCTTTCTTTTGCAGCAGTCACCGCTACCACAACATATGGCGACGAGATAAAGAGTTTGTATTACTTTGTTTGTCCCATTGATGACGTTTTAAGTGTTCTGATTGTTTCTATTTAATTGTGTCATGGCTTCGCCACATTCTCCAGATGTACTGTCCGAATTTTATCGCTTGCAGACTCAGCAGACGCAGGCGTTACTGGATGCCCTTGGACAGCTCGTCCAGGGTCAACGTACCATTCAAACCGATGCGGCCGCCGCCGCTTCTTCGCTACCGCTGCCACTGAACGCTGTTGCACCTCCCTTTCGACCATACGTGGCAGCCGACGAGACCTGGCAAGAGTGGTCTCGTCAGTTCCAGTTTCACCTTGCTGCCTACAGAATTCAAGGTAATGAGCGGCAGCCGTTTTTGCTTTCTTGTGTCGGTGTGTCCACATACCGTGTGATAGTGAAATTGTTTCCCCGACGCGACGTAGCAACTCTGTCCTACGAGGAAATTTTGTCTGCATTAGATGCCTATTTCAAAGAAACAGTTAATGTGGTTGCAAAACGGTATACGTTTTTTCGTACAAAACGTACGGCCGGTCAAACTAATAGGGAGTGGGTAGCACAATTGCAAGGACTTACTAGGGACTGTGCCTTTGAATGTGACTGTGGTCTTTCTTATTCAGATACAATGGTGCGTGATGCAATTGCACGGAACGTTTCTGATGTTCGCATACGGGAGCAAATTTTGAAACTAGTTAATCCCTCCCTTCAACAAGTGATAGACATATTGGATAGACAGGACACACTGGACTGTGCTCAGGAATCTTTTGAAACTTCGCCAGCCGTGTGTAACATTAACCGGCCCGCTGGACGCGCTCCGCGGCCCGGTAACCGGGCCTCGCGCACGGACGCACAGCGACAGCCGCGTGCTAAGCCAGGTGTGCCGCGCCAGCCCACAAATGTAGTGAAATCATGCCCGCGGTGTGCTACTAGACATTCGCGTGAACATTGCCCGTCACGCCAAGCTATTTGCTTTTTCTGCAATAAGAAAGGACATGTTCAAAGTGTTTGCCAGAAAAAGCTCCGATCAGACACTCACAATCATTCCAGGCCCTTTGCTTCGCGCCGGAATCGAACCAAGGACACTCAGGCTCGTGGACCTTCGCCTATGGACATTCATGTCGTTAATTCCACTTCGTCCAGTGACGCTTTCTCTGACAGTAACTGTGATCGTCCCACAAAAAAGGTGCGTCGACGTCGCCGGAAATCACGTCAATTAGCAAGTGATTCTGTACCAGTGTCTGTTCCAATTGCACAAAACAGTCGCTCTTGTCGTCAGCAGGACAATAAACTTTTTGTGGACTTAGACTTTGAAGGCAATGTGATACCATTCCAGCTCGATACCGGAGCTGCAGTTTCATTGCTCAATCACGACACATACAAACAACTGGGCAAACCTCCGTTGCGTGCCGCAAATGTTAAGCTCACTACATATTCCGGACAGAAAATTCCTGTGTTAGGACAGTGCAGCCTTCTTGCAACATACAAGGGACAAACAAAACTTGTGTCATTTTACGTTCTTCGTTCTTCTTCTGCAGTGAACTTATTTGGTCTCGATTTGTTTAAGTTGTTTAACATGTCTATTGTAAATCAGGTCCTATCAGTGAATCAGACTGTGCCTACAGACAGTGTTTCTCGGCTGTGTGACGAATTTGCAGACATTTTTGCACCGGGCTTAGGTTGCGCTAAAAACTATGAAGCACAATTGGAACTGAAGGTCAACGCGCAACCGAACTTTTTCAGGGCGCGCAAGGTTCCCCACGCATTGCGTGAAAAGGTCGCAAGAACATTGAACAATGTAGAATCACAAGGTGTGAGTGAATGTGCGCAATGCCTCTTTCATTTCAGCTCCGCTTCATCGCTTACGCCGTACAGGTGTTCCGTTTCTCTGGACGACGGAATGCGAACGCGCCTTTCGCCAGTTGAAATCGGCGTTGCTTTCTAATACTTGCCTTACGCCATTCGATCCCCAGAAACCCCTTTTGTTGATGGTAGATGCATCGGATTTCGGGATCGGTGCTGTGCTTGCGCACAAAGTTGGCTCACATGATCGCCCTATTGCCTTTGCGTCCAAATTGCTCTCGTCTGCGCAAAGAAATTATTCACAGATAGAGAAAGAAGCTTTGGCTCTCGTGTTTGGTGTTACTAAGTTCCATGATTTCTTGTATGGTCGTCACTTTACCATCATCACAGACCACAAACCTTTGACATCGCTTTTTCATCCGACCAAGCCTGTACCTCCACGTACAGCGCAGAAATTCATTCGCTGGTCTATTTTCCTCTCGCAGTACCGCTACGATATCTTGTATCGGTCCACTGCTAAGCACGGAAACGCCGATGCGTTGTCCCGTTTGCCTGTTGCTGAGGATAAAGCATTCGATTCTTCCGAACTTGCTTGCATGTTCATTGATTCGGAAACCGATGAAGTGGTCGAATCGTTTCCGATTGATTTTCGTCGTGTCGCTACAGCCACAGCTGCTGACCCTGTCCTTGCTACTGTTTTACGTTTTGTTGCTACGCAATGGCCTTTGTCAAAGTCTCGGATCGAGGATCCGTTGGTTCGCCGATTTTTTGCTCACAAGGAGAGACTTTTTGTTCGACGTGGTGTTTTGTTGTTGCGTTCTGATAATGATCAGTCCAGAGTCGTGGTCCCACGTTCGTTACAGTCCTCTGTTTTACGGCTTCTTCATCAAGGACATTGGGGTATAGTGCGAACGAAACAACTTGCTCGTCAGCACTGTACTTGGTTCGGAATCGATGCTGCGATTACGAATATGTGTTCTTCGTGCCCGGCGTGTGCCGAACAACAATCCGCACCGCCGCGGAAAGTCTTTGCGTGGCCAAAAGCCACTTCCCCTTGGCAACGCTTGCACATTGATTTTGCTGGTCCATTCTGGAATGCTCGATGGTTGGTTCTGGTCGACGCCTTCAGTAATTTTCCTTTTGTTGTCCGGATGTCTTCCACGACGTCCTCCGCCACCATCCAAGCGTTGTCTGCTATCTTTTGCATTGAAGGTCTTCCGCAGACTATTGTTTCCGACAATGGCCCACAATTCATGTCCGCAGAATTTCAGTCATTCTGCCAGGCCAATGGTATTCAACATCTGACATCCGCGCCGTTTTCGCCTCAGTCCATCGGTGCCGCTGAACGATTGGTCCGGACTTTCAAGTCACAGATGTTGAAATTGAAAGAGTCGCATTCTCGGGAGGACGCATTGTTGCTCTTTTTGTCTTCGTATCGCTCTCAGCCCCGAGATGGTCGCTCGCCGGCTGAGTTGCTCCACGGTCGTCCTCATCGCACCTTGATGTCTTTGCTGCATCCGCCGCATCAGGTTCCTGTGCAGCGGCAGACTCCTGCTTTTGCTCCAGGCGACGTTGTATTTTATCGCAACTATCGCGGTTCACGGCGTTGGCTCGCAGGGCGCATTCTTCGCTGCCTCGGCCGCGCGATGTATTTGGTTTTGGGGGCCTCTGGTGAGGTGCGTCGGCATCTCAATCAGCTGCGCCTCTGTCGTCGCTCGGGTTCTGCCGCTCCCCGTCTGCTTTCAGCGACGGTGCCGTCCGGTCAGCGCCCTGGGGACCCATCTACTGGCTCGCCTCATCCCCAGGTGTTACCGACGATGCCTTCCATTTTGCCCCATGGCGACGCGCCGCCGCCGCCGCAGCAGCAGCAGCAGCAGCAGCCGCCGCCGCCGCCGACCGCATTCGACGCTTCGCTGCAGCCGCCAAGCGCCTCCCGGGGTCACGCGCCGCCGATCGCTTCCCGTGACCAGCTGTCCTCCGCCATGGAACTCCCGACCGCTCCGGACCACATGACGTCATCGCGCGTCGGCTACCCCGACGCCATGGAAATAGACCCTTCGGTCCCTCATGTCTTCTCACGGGCGCATACACCGCATGTTGACGTGCACCCTGGACTAGTTTTGCAGGCGTTTCCTAGCTCCCCTCGGACCGGATGGCCGGGTGCGGGTGGCACAGCCTCGCCTGTTGTTAGGCTCCCCACCTCATCGCATACGTCAACATGTGGTCCTCCCCACGGCGGGCGGAAGCCTTATTACACGACCGTTCGCCGATTTGCGGGGGAGGAATGTGGTGTCACCGCCAGACACCACACTTGCTAGGTGGTAGTTTAAATCGGCCGCGGTCCATGTAGTACATGTCGGACCCGCGTGTCGCCACTGTGATCGCAGACCTAGCGCCACCACCAAGGCAGGTCTCGTGATACGAGAGTGGACTCGACCCCAGTTGTACGAGAACCAAGCTACCGGCCAGTTGTACGCGAACCTAGCTATCGCCCAGTTGTACGAAGCCTTTCTCTCTCATTAGCCGAGAGACAGAATAGCCATCAGCTAAGTTAAGGGCAACGAACTAGCAAGGCGCCAGTGGTATCAGTGCCTATAGCTTACAAGTATTCCAGAGAGATGTATTCCAAGGCCTAAATAAAAGATAAGTAAAAAGCATCTACCTACTTTTCTTCTTATTCATTTATAAGTTCTCATGTTCCAGACTTCACGACCGTATGCTTATTGCTGTGCGTGCACTATCGGCCACAGCGTTAGTCACTAGCTTTCTTTTGCAGCAGTCACCGCTACCACAACAAAGAGTTTACAAATTAATCTGTAAAAAAACACACCACATGTCATAAAGAAAGCGTGTAATCCGTCTGAGGATGAATCACAACGATTCGAAACCGGTAACGGTACCCTTTGAATAAAGGAACTGAAAGTAAATTTGTGGATGGTTGCTGTCCCAACACCATCAACATTTGTCTTCAAACAACAGCCACAGTGTCCATCATGTCATCATATGACAAAATTGCATACCCATGTAGGTTCAGATGTAGCAAATTATTTACTTCTCAATGCATTAATGTACACTCCTGGAAATGGAAAAAAGAACACATTGACACCGGTGTGTCAGACCCACCATACTTGCTCCGGACACTGCGAGAGGGCTGTACAAGCAATGATCACACGCACGGCACAGCGGACACACCAGGAACCGCGGTGTTGGCCGTCGAATGGCGCTAGCTGCGCAGCATTTGTGCACCGCCGCCGTCAGTGTCAGCCAGTTTGCCGTGGCATACGGAGCTTCATCGCAGTCTTTAACACTGGTAGCATGCCGCGACAGCGTGGACGTGAACCGTATGTGCAGTTGACGGACTTTGAGCGAGGGCGTATAGTGGGCATGCGGGAGGCCGGGTGGACGTACCGCCGAATTGCTCAACACGTGGGGCGTGAGGTCTCCACAGTACATCGATGTTGTCGCCAGTGGTCGGCGGAAGGTGCACGTGCCCGTCGACCTGGGACCGGACCGCAGCGACGCACGGATGCACGCCAAGACCGTAGGATCCTACACAGTGCCGTAGGGGACCGCACCGCCACTTCCCAGCAAATTAGGGACACTGTTGCTCCTGGGGTATCGGCGAGGACCATTCGCAACCGTCTCCATGAAGCTGGGCTACGGTCCCGCACACCGTTAGGCCGTCTTCCGCTCACGCCCCAACATTGTGCAGCCCGCCTCCAGTGGTGTCGCGACAGGCGTGAATGGAGGGACGAATGGAGACGTGTCGTCTTCAGCGATGAGAGTCGCTTCTGCCTTGGTGCCAATGATGGTCGTATGCGTGTTTGGCGCCGTGCAGGCGAGCGCCACAATCAGGACTGCATACGACCGAGGCACACAGGGCCAACACCCGACATCATGGTGTGGGGAGCGATCTCCTACACTGGCCGTACACCACTGGTGATCGTCGAGGGGACACTGAATAGTGCACGGTACATCCAAACCGTCATCGAACCCATCGTTCTACCATTCCTAGACCGGCAAGGGAACTTGCTGTTCCAACAGGACAATGCACGTCCGCATGTATCCCGTGCCACCCAACGTGCTCTAGAAGGTGTAAGTCAACTACCCTGGCCAGCAAGATCTCCGGATCTGTCCCCCATTGAGCATGTTTGGGACTGGATGAAGCGTCGTCTCACGCGGTCTGCACGTCCAGCACGAACGCTGGTCCAACTGAGGCGCCAGGTGGAAATGGCATGGCAAGCCGTTCCACAGGACTACATCCAGCATCTCTACGATCGTCTCCATGGGAGAATAGCAGCCTGCATTGCCGCGAAAGGTGGATATACACTGTACTAGTGCCGACATTGTGCATGCTCTGTTGCCTGTGTTTGTGCCTGTGGTTCTGTCTGTGTGATCATGTGATGTATCTGACCCCAGGAATGTGTCAATAAAGTTTCCCCTTCCTGGGACAATGAATTCACGGTGTTCTTATTTCAATTTCCAGGAGTGTATATGTAAACTCGTTTTTGAAACTGTCTTAAATATATGCTGTTTGTCTTAGCTGTTACGAACAATGCACACAAACAAGTCATATAAATAATATTGGAAAACGAGTTGTTCACCGTAACGGAAAGCATAATAGGCACTCAAAAATTATGCAGTTAAAATAAATTGTAACGCCTCTATCTTCTGATTACAAGTATTAACCAAATACTACTACGCATTGTCAAAAGTCCTAATTATATTTGCGTAACTGCGAAAGAGAAGGGGTGTGCGACAGGTTTAGGTCTCGCCCCGTGTGGCAGAAATCCGCGGTACGCCACTGAGGAGCCACTAGACGCCGGAGGCGTCGCCCTCTCGTGACGTTTCCTGCCCGCGTTGAAATACCACCCCACGGCCGGCATTTTACGACGTGGCAGGCGGTAAAGCGGAGGCCGCGTCCACAAAGGCCAGGCCTGGGGGCCGGCGCGGCGTCGTCATCGCGTCCCTCCAACGGCGACAGTCGACCACGACACGGCACGGGTTTCGAAGTCACCGCTGTGGACGGAGGCATTTTCACGACACGTTGTGAGGTCTCACATGTAGTTATGTGCAGCAGTGAGTAGAGATTGGACAGCTTAAGCAGCAGATTGTTCTGCGGAGCATAGTTATCCCCAGCATAGTTAACCCAGGACTCGTTAAATCCTTTGTGTTCTTGAGCTGCAAACAGTGCTCTTTTATTAATCATAGAGCATTAAACCATCGTGAACTTTACTACATCACATTTTATTCTAAGAAAGTCACAATTTATAGACTATGCACTAGATAATTACAATATTGTTAGATCTCCAGTGGTGCACAAAATAAGTGTAAAATACCCTGTCTCTACCCTATAATGGCAATTCTATTGCTCAAAGTATGATTGGGATAGAAGTCATTATTTATTTTATACGCTAGTTACAAATTATTACAGTTATAATTCCAAGGATATTTTACACACAAAATGAGCAGAGATTCTTCTGCTTTCTAGCCTATAATTACAATCTAAGCACGACCTAGCTCGCTCTCCACGGTCAACCAGGGATTCTTCCTCTGATTCCTTATTTTCCTAATTTGCTGCTTCAAAGTCTGCGCCTACGTCATTCTCAAATGTACTCCAAATTATCCATTTTATGTGTCCTTCTCAGCTACTTCCAGAAAATCGCCCAGAAGGTTACTGTGAAAATCAAACTCAACGCCATACATATTGTACTAATTTAAGTAGAAAAAGACGACATTAGCACTGAAGAGAGTCAGTGTGATATAAAGTAACAGTCTTCGGAACGTGACTGCTTGATATTTCACCAAAGATGCGGCACAGATAAATTCTGAAAGATAAAACAAATACGCCGACTTTTAGCAAACAGGCACGCTATATACTAAACATCCGTAATATTTATGACATGAGCACCAGCGTCAGCAAACCGCTGGAGCCCAGCAATAAATAATTCAGCCACTGTTAGCAATGTCTGCCAAGAAGGCACTCAAGAGCACGTATCGCCAACGTGTCCATGTTGGCAGAAACCAGGAAGAGGTACTAACTGCCATCAAAAATTTTGCGTGAGTTTAGTAATCAAGGGATAATGTCCCTCTCTCTCGCACTGGCAAACACGCGCTCAACTACTCAGAAAAGGTAGAGGAATGATCCAGCAATACACCCATATTAGCGTCATTTTCACAGTGGTGCGTTAATAAAACTGGGGCAATAATCCTGGATTTTGTTTTGTTAACGTATATTTGAAAACGAAGATCTGCATTTATGTTTTTGTTTTGATACCCTCGATTTCAGTTCCTGTGCCGTTCATCGGCCTATAAACACTAACTTTAGTGCCACCAAAAGCCTTTATACATGCTCAGAATACCTTTTGATTTTATGAAAGATATTTCGATAAGATTTTGCTACCGTAGTCACTGAAGGCTTCACGCATTGCCCTCTTGTAAGTCAAAGGCGTTTCTTTTGTCATTTCTTTATTTACGGCCACATGCTTTGTTTTTCATCTGCTGTATAATAGTCTATGTTTCCTTAGAAGTTCCTTTACACTAACTGTATACCATGGAAGGGCCCTTTCATAATAAGCTGTGCCACTAATACATATACAGGGTGAGTCACTATCTTTTGCCACCTAGAATAACTCCGAAACTATGACAGTAGCTGAAAAGTTTATGGGACAAATGTTCCATGGCACAGCGAGGGCCATAATAGGGCGTTGGTTTTTTATTGTTAGGTTGGGTCCCGTCTGAGATATCTGGGTCAACTGTGTTTTTTTTTAAATGGGATGCTGTACTTCGGCAGTTATTTTCTCAGAGCAGCTAACGAGACCAATCCAGTGATGTATAACAATAAGGTTTTTGAAAGTCAACGAAAGTAAAAAAAGTGCCGTGAACGTCCATTTACAGAAGGTGTTAGAAGTGATGACCATTGGTATCAATACAGTACTGCAATCTTCTTATCATGGATTGAGTGGTATTCCTTGTCACTTCGGCACTTATCGATGCACATACTCTGACAATTATCTCTCGTATATTGTGCAAATAGTAAACATTCGCCGAATACGGCGTATCCATCTAACGTGCCATGGATATGTAAATACCATTCGACTCTTTCGCAATACAAAACTAATAGGAACGGTAAGATTAGTATCGTTGAGTGAAGCGAATGTGAATGATGTATTCCTTCGAAGAACAAGTGGAAATGCTTCTCATTTACGGAGAATGACAACGAAATTCAATGAGAGCTAGGGAGTTACACGCTGAAAGATATCTTCAACGTACTCAACCTACACATCGTATATTTAAATGCGTGTATGACAGAATAAGAACAACTGGATCGGAAACATATCCGGCAAAGGAAAGTTGCTAACGAGGAAACGGAAATTGTTACTCCTGCCACTGTGGTTCTAGATCCTTGTGTTAGTTCGCATCAAATCGCAAGGGAATCTGGCATGAGGCAGAGTAGTGTTGTTCTTGTTTTGCATCGCCATTAGTATCATCCTTACCATATCAGTCTCCACCAAGATTTAACTGGTACGGATTGTATGCGTCGCATTGAATTCTGCCGATGGGCTCAACTTCAGATTCAGAGGGATGACACATTTATTAATTTGATTTTATTTACTGACAAGGTTACATTCACGAACTATGGAAATATTAATTTGCATAACATCCATTGTAGGGGAACTGAAAATCCATGCCGCTCGGGATTAGTCGAGCGGTCTCAGGCGCTGCAGTCATGGACTGTGCGGCTGGTCCCGGCGGAGGTTCGAGTCCTCCCTCGGGCATGGGTGTATGTGTTTGTCCTCAGGATAATTTAGGTAAATAGTGTGTAAGCTTAGGGACTGTTGACCTTAGCAGTTAAGTCCCATAAGATTTCATACACATTTGAACATTTTTTTTTGTTTTTGAAAATCCATGTTGGCTGCGGCAAGTTGCACACCAAAAACTGTGGTCGGTGAATGTATGGTGTGGAATTCTGGAGGATAGAATTAAAGGCCCCTATTTCATGGAAGGAAATCTTAATGGTAGGAAGTACACCACATTCCTGCAAGAAACATTAGGTCTATTATTAGAAGAAATACCTTTAGGAACAAGGAAAAGAATGTGGTATCAACACGATGGGTGTTCGGCACATTTTTCGCTGATGGCTAGAAACGAGTGGCAGAGACAATTTCCAAATCGTTGGATTGGACGAGGAGGAAATGTGTCGTCGACGGCTCGTTCACCAGATTTGACGCCTCTGGATTTTTCCTTTTGGGGATTCGTAAAAGACATTGTTTATAAAGACGCTCAAACTACAACTCAAGACATGCGAGAGAGAATTGTCAGAGCATGTGCTTCGATAAGTACCGGTGTGATCAGGAATACCACTCAATCCATGATAAGAAGATTGCAGCACTGCACTGATACCAATGATCATCACTTCGAACACCCTCTATAAATGGACCTTCTACCAACTTTGTGGCCTTCGTTGACCTTCAAAGACCTTACTGTTACACATCACTGGATTCATCTCGATAGCCGCTATCAGAAAAAGTACCAAAATATAGCATCCCATTTAAAAAAACAAAGTTGACCTTCATATCTATGAGGCGACCCCACCTAGCAACAAAACCCAACGTCATATTATGGCCCCCGTTGTCCCACAAACTTTTCAACTCATATCATACTTTCGGAGTTATCCTTGGTGGCAATAGTTAGTGACTGACCCTGTATATTCAATGCAAGGTCAACTATTTTTATGCCGGCCGAAGTGGCCGTGCGGTTAAAGGCGCTGCAGTCTGGAACCGCAAGACCGCTACGGTCGCAGGTTCGAATCCTGCCTCGGGCATGGATGTTTGTGATGTCCTTAGGTTAGTTAGGTTTAACTAGTTCTAAGTTCTAGGGGACTAATGACCTCAGCAGTTGAGTCCCATAGTGCTCAGAGCCATCAACTATTTTTATAAACTAATGCACAGTTATTCTACACGCTTCTGTGTAGAGCTAAATGTTTCAAATTCCTTTCTGAAGTATGATGTTACTGCCTGTTTATCTAGTTCAGTAATGTTTAGCAGCCATCAATCCGTAGACTGTTTTGAAGACCACAGTGATTTACTCTGCAAGGTATGCCGTTGTTTTCCTCCGCCCTTTGAATTGAATTACCCAGCCAGTTATAGTGTGTCCTACAACGTAATGTGGATACCGAAGCATGATGAAACTCGGCATTTTTTTATCATCAAACCCTGCTAGAATTGATAAGTGACAGAAAATAATCATACGAACGACTACAGATCAAAGGCAAGGTATTTAGATTTGTAGTCTGGCAGTTGACCACTGGGCCACTGAGGCTTACTAAACATATAAATATTTTTACTTGTTTTATTTATTCTATATACTTTGCGAATCTTTGTTGCTGCAACTGCCACATGGACAATGACAACAGTTCCAAAATGGATATTCTGTGTGAGATCTGCTCTGTTTTTTGCCATTAGATCCAATATAAACTAAAAGAAGAGAAAAAGTTCACCAATAAGAATTTATCGAATTGGACGGAAATCGGTAGATGTGGTGTACCTGAACAGACAAACAGACTATTACCATTTCAGAAAAATTGGTTGATTTATTCAAGATGAAGAGCTTCACAATTTGAGCAAGTCAGTAACGCGCTGGTCCAACTCTCGCCCTATGGCAAATAGTTATTCGGCTTCTCATTGATTAATAAAGTTGTTGGATGCCCTTGTGAGTAATATCGTGCCGAATTCTTTCCAACTGGCGCGTTAGATTGTAAAAATCGGTAGCTGGTTGAGGGTCCTGTCCACAACGTTCAAATCGTTTTCAATTGGGGAGGGATCCAGCTACTTTGCAAGGCAGGGTTGCAAGCAGTAGAAACTCCCGCAGCGTCCGGGCGGACATTATCTTGCTGAAATGTAACCCCAGGATAGCTTGCGATGAAGGGTAATAAGACGGGGCGTAGAATATCTTCGACGCTCCGCTGTGCTCTAAGGGTGCCGTGGACGACAGTCAAAGGGGTCTTGCTATGAAACGAAATGGGACCCCAGACCAATAGTCTTGTTCGTCCCGTGGTTTGGCTTGGTTGTCCCGTCGTATGGCTTGCGACAGTCAGTTCGGTATTCCTGTGTCTGTGGGTCTCTAGACACGCCCTCGCTGCTCATCGGGGCTCAGTTCGAAGCGAGACTCATCAGTGAAGACACTTCTACTACGGCAGATGAGATTCCATGCCGAATGTGTCCGACGTCACTGCAGACGTACTTGATTGTCTACAGAGGGTCGCAGGGGGAGCCGTGAGCTCAGCCTCCTTCCTATGAACGACCTATTAATGGTCCTTGTAGTCACTGGAGCAGCAGATGCACGTCGCATCAATGATAACGACGTATCCGGAGCTCCGAGTGCCACTCTGACGGTTGCTCCGTCCTCACGTTGTTTCACCTCTCACGTCCGACCGCCTACTTCTTGAAGCTGTGTTTGGCCATGGCTCATACATTCCTGCCAACATCGTCGAATAGTTGTATCGTTTCCATTCCAATTTAGAGCAATTCGCCGATTTCTCCAACCGGCTTCTTTGAGCCCAACTGAACGTACTCTCACAAATGCCTGCATCTTCGTATATTGTTTACACGGCAGTTTGGAGCGCTTAGTTACTGTCCAACTATGTTACACGGAATGAAAATCGCGAGTACTTTATGCCCTGGTATCGAGATGTCCCCTGTTTACTATCGTTTCCAGCTGTGCTGCGAAATTGCTCTGCGGCATCACACACTGATTCACCGGCCCCAAAGTATATAACTCTGCATTTTCCGTCGATTCCTGTGTGAATATCAGCTTGTTAGAGTTTGCATAACTTCTTCGTAGGGCGTCTTTCTGTTTTGTTTACTTTAGTGTATTTCCATTTCTGTTGCGCTAATGGTTCAAATGGTTCAAATGGCTCTGCGACTTAACTTCTGAGGTCATCAGTCGCCTAGAACTTAGAAATAATTAAACCTAACTAACCTAAGGACATCACACACATCCATGCCCGAGGCAGGATTCGAACCTGCGACCGTAGCGGTCGCTCGGTTCCAGACTGTAGCGCCTAGAACCGCACGGCAACTGTGGCCGGTTGTTGCGCTAATCTTTGTTGGTGCAACAGGCGCGTGGCTTCTGAGACCAGTCTAACTGAGGATACCCCCAAAGAGGTCTGATCTATTTGTTGCTATTAGACCAAAGACATTTCCATCATGACTGGGTTTTCGAAGTACCTGTAGTAGGTAGTTTGGTAGGATATCTTCTTATGCCGAACACTTATAAAACTGTAAGTATACGAATTGATTGCTGGGTGATTAAAATCTCATTCGATGATAACGGTAACATTGAGCAATTTACGTACTAGTGAACAAAGGTTTCCTCTAAAGTCCTCGGTTACTACTGTGGATGTATCAGCAGGTCGATACAAGCATCAAGTATCTCTGAAGATAGTCGAAGAAAATTTCAGACGTAGTAACAAGTACGAGACTAGTTCACACTTCTGTACACAAATTTAATTTTTTCTTTGCGAATTTATGGCAGAGAGACGGAGGGCGTGCGTGCTGTAGTCACAGCACTGCGGGGGCGTCCGGTGGGCGGCGCACCAATCAGCGGTCAATTCAGTCGGCCGCTCCGGACTGGGCAAAAATATTGTGAGATCGCGTAGCCGCCCTCGTGCCGGCCAGTCCTTTGAAGTGTTGTTAACGCTATTCATCTGCACGCCGCTGTGAGTATTGGGGTTTGTTTACATGTCCAATACACGAAGTATCATATTGCTCATCATTACACTCTTTTTAAAGATGGAACTACAGCTAAAATTTGTTCCCGGAACACCGTGAGCACAACATACTGACGATTCACTTCACGGCGCAGAACAAATAAGCCCGTATCTGCGAGCTGCAGCAAAAGCAGAAGGAAGCACGAAAATTTTCAGCCAACACGATGTCGCTGTAACAAAACCAGAAATTACTACTGCAACGTGTACCGTTAGAGACAAAATTCCATTGCAGTACATAATGTGAATAAAACATATACATTGGGTGATTCTTATTAACATTTAAACAGCTCCGAGACAACGTACATGACGCTGAGACAAGTAATTTAATATAAGACACGCGAGACTTCAAACGTCGGGACATACCCCCAAACTGGGTGACATATGTTGACTGCGTGACGTAACTAGATGACGTATCTCGGCGCACGTGCAGCGGTTGAGTCTACAGGTCTGTTGCACCCGATCATCACAATCCAAGTAAAGCATTCAAGGCGATGTAGCTCCGATCCTACTTGCTCGAGTTTAGCGCGTGGAGCTCAGGGTTCTAGTCATGCGTTTAGCAGGAGGTATTTTTTATTGGGTGAGGCAATTACCTTTTTACATTGAGATATTAACCTATTTACCGGTCTCGCGGTCTCCGCTGGCTTATTGCAAGGTACAGTACAACAAAAACCTAACGTTTTGCGTCACACGTAAACGAGTATGAGCTTCCGAATGCGACATTACCAGAAAACAACCTATGTTTTCTTTACTATAAAGAACAAAAATGAAAAAGGAAAAGGAAAGCAACACAAAATAAGAACAGCTTCTGCTTGGTTACAGCGAGAGCAATAATTTTGTGACTTATACATTTACAAAATGTCCCATTTATAAAAGGTGTTCGAAATTTGCTTGAATGCAAGTACTGCATCGCTCAGTCAGCCCTTCACGCACGCGCTCGAAAATACCCTCCGTGTTTTGGATGTGACGTCACATGTTCAATACGTTCCACCTTTGGGGTACATCTCGACATTTGCGGCCTCATGTTTTATATATTAAATTAATTGTCTCAGCATCATCTACGTCGTTACGGATTTCTTAAACGTTGATAAGAATCACGCTGTACAGAGAATGAAATGCTTATAAAACACAGGGTGTAACAGAATAACCTTTCAAAAATTTTTGAAATTCTAGACAATGAAATTCGGAATATTTTGATGTAAGAAACCTTTAGCTGGAAATGCGTAAAGGTTTACACAGCATTATGCACTTTCTATGCACTCGGTAGTCTCAACAAAACATCAGAATACTGAAGTTTGTAAAACTTTTGTTGGCAGAACAGTAGGGTACAATCAAATATCGCAAATCGAATTGGTGGCTTCGCTACTTTAGAGTAAATGTTGTACGTGATGACCATCAGCTTCGTTACATAATATAAAACGACGAACCAAATTTTCTTCGATTCTCAGCAACATTCCACGCACTCCACTGGTGGTGTCAAATACTGTGAAGATGTCCTCAATAAGCTAGGAACTGTCCCTCTTTGTGTTGAATACACAGGGGACTTCTACGTAAGTCGAGAGGGGTGAGGTCAGTGAAGCGGGCAGGCCGAGGGACTTGGCATCCCCTTCCAATTAATCTATGCCTGAAGTTGTCTGTTAGATAAGCCCCTGGATCGTCGATCAAAGTGCGCTGGAGCACCGTCGTGCTGAAGCCACAAATCAGCGGGCAATCGCAAGGAAACTTCCTCGAGGAGTACAGCCAAGGCATTCTGCAGAAAGTTCAAATACCGTGCATCATTCAAAAGACCTGGTAAGAAGTGGGTCTAGTAAGGTGAGCTCCAAGAACTGCTACTCAAATTTTTACTCATAATCTCACCTGGTAACGTCTCTTACGGGTAGAGCTTGGATTTTTAGCAGCCCATACATGGCTTGTAGAATAAAAATACACTTCAATAGCCAGTAATTTCTTAATCTACTCCACGACTGGTTTCGAAGCATGAAGCTTCATCTTCAGGTGCCACCAAATAATTAGGGGAACATAAATGTGTGGCGGTCGGGCCAATCAGTCATGGATGAGTCACACCCATCTCAAAGAAACGCATGGGAGTGTAGAACTAGCAACCATGACTGACTGCCCCGATCGCCACACATTTATGTTCCCACAATTATTTGGTGGTACCTGAAGATGAAACTTTATGCTTCGAAACCGGTCGTGGAATAAATTAAGAAATTACTGACAAGTTAAGCGGGTTTTCATGCTGTAAATAAGTTCCTCAGTTGAGGATGTTCACCTGATCAAATATTTTGCACCATTAGTGGGTATTGCGGGGTTCAAAAATACCTTCCCTTCTAAAAGCTGCCGGCTGGGATGGCCGAGCGGTTCTAGGCGCTACAGTCTGGAACCGCGCGGTCGCTACGGTCGCAGGTTCGAATCCTGCCTCGGGCATGGATGTGTGTGATGTCCTTAGGTTAGTGAGGTTTAAGTAGTTCTAAGTTCTAGGGGACTGATGACCTCAGCATTTAAGTCCCATAGTGCTCAGAGCCATTTGAACCATTTTTTCTAAAAGCTGACTCGCCAGTAAACAGTACGAGGCCTAGAAAATTTGGAAGAACAACACAGTGACGATGGAATCACTTTTCAAATTGTTGCCGTAGTTCAAAATCAGGCTATCCCATAGTTTGAACTGGTTGACCTTGGAATGGATGTAGGAGCGCATTGTGCAAGACCCGCCTGATATTCGCTTGATCTAAGTGCACTGTGCGGGCAGCTGTAGGGGTACTCGTTCTTGATTCGGCAGCTACGTGTTCCATAACGTCTTCTTCTAATTCAGGGGTTCGAGGTCTTGTCCTTGCTCCTGTCTGTTGTGTATTGGCTGTCACGTTTATTCTCTCCCTCAGTTGACAGTTAACACTGGTGAATAATGGGGCGCTAGGAAGCCATCTATTTGTATACCTTCCTGCCTACTACGACGAGTTGATTCGGCATTCCCGCGAGCTTAACCGTGACACAAAAGTATATCAGCGTGTTCACCTTACCCTCTATGAAGTCAAAACTTAACTACACTACGTAGAGCACGATAAGCAGACAAGTATACATTGACTCATGTTGCTTAGCGTGTTTACAGCACAGCGTCAGTGAACGAAGCGGGTGAACTGAAGAACGAGAAGCACTAAGTACATAAGTTCCTATACACAGTCTCAGGTAGAGCACTGTGGTTGTATTTTTACAGGCTTCCATCAGCAGCAAAAACATAAAGTCAATGGATGGAAGGGTACGCATCAAAGTGATAAGTCAGGTACCTCCTACTGCTGTAGCAACTTCGCATTTCCGGCTATAGGTTTCTTATATCCTCACAGTTCATTACAATTAAATACTTCTGGATGTGTGACCGCATAAAATGTGCAGCAATTTTTGTACTTTCTATGCCACTGCTTATGATTCTGTTCCGGTGTCGCCTCTCGTCGCATACGTTCTTACGCGCATGCGCCCGTATTCCTTACAGGCGACGGCGCCGGTTCAGCTTAGCTCGTCTAGGTGGCCTCTGTGTCTCATACAGTCACGACGACGTTACACCTTCCATAAGTCTACAAAGCTTTAATTTTATACTATCTCCTATTCTTCCTTTAGCTAGATGATTGTCTAGCAGCCCTTTATTTAGATTGGGCCTTTGTTACCTATCTACAATCGCACAGACTCTGCTTTATGAGATTTATTTTACGTTACCTGTGTGAACGTAGCTTTCGGCATCTAGACATATCATTTATTTTATGCTTTTACATCCATCTGGTTCACCAACTTGCCCTTATTCTGGATTTCTTGTACTGCAGTGATCTTCTCTACATTACACTGAATTTTAAATAGGTCTACCAACCTCTTGACGGTTGAACATATTTGTCACAACTGGACAAAGGATCGTGGGTCATCTGTTAGCTATCGCTTGAAATAATTTATTAAATAAATGTGAATATACAATTTTCCTACACAGTTTCGTGTGTAGTTCAACTACATTTTACCCGAAACCGCATCTTTATCCCTTTTGCACTTGTTTATACAGGGTGTTTCCGTAAGAGCGTGCACAAATGTAACAGGGCATAGAGGATGCTCCACTGAACAATTTGATGTAGGAGCCTGAGGTCCGAGAAGTCAGCTAATGGAGACAATAGGAATAAAATCACATTACCATGTACTTTTTTGTTTATATTCGTTACAGTTCACTGCAAATACCATCCTTGACGCAATAAACGTGTAATTTTTATTGTATCTTACAAAATGTACTAAACTGGCGGCCATCAACCTCAGTGCAAGTATGACATCGTCGAACAAGATTCTGATGCACCCTGGCAAATATCCCTGGTGTGTTTCGAATCACATCACAGGCAGCTACAATTCTGGCAACTAATTCCATCTCCGCAGCCGCGCGGGATTAGCCGAGCGGTCTAGTGCACCGCAGTCATGGCCTGTGCGGCTGGTCCCGGCGGAGGTTCGAGTCCTCCCTCGGGCATGGGTGTGTGTGTTTGTCTTTAGGATAATTTAGGTTAAGTAGTGTGTAAGCTTAGGGACTGATGACCTTAACAGTTAAGTCCCATAAGATTTCACACACATTTGAACCATCTCCGCATCCATTGGGGTCTCATACACAAGTGACTTTAGATATCCCCTAACTGTCATAGTACTTGCATTGGATCCTGATGCAGTGTGGAATTCCTGTGTGGTGGTCTGGATAGATGTCTGCCTATTACACATTACGACCCTCTTCAACTGGCGGCGGTCTCTGTCAGTCAACAGACGAGGTCTGCCTGCACGCTCTTGTGCTGTACGTGCCCCAACACGTTTTCCACGTTTACACTTCACTATCACATCCCAACAGTGGACCTACGGATGTTTAGGAGTGTGGAAATCTCACGTACAGGCGTATGACACGACACCCAGTCACCGGACCACTTTTGAAGTCTGTGACTTCCACGGAGCGTCCTATTCTGCTCTCTCACTTTCTCTAATGACTACTGAAGTCGCTGATATGGAGTACCTGGCAGTAGGTGGCAACACAATGCACCTAATATGAAAAATGTATGTTTTTGGGAGTGTCCGGATTCTTTTGATCACACAGTGTATGTCACAATCGTGATCTAGAGCAGGCGAAGAATGCCAATATAGGAAAAGAAGGGCAACGCTCATAACAAATTGCCACACAGCGAGCAAAGCCATAGGAAGAGCGCAAACAGTGCACTACGACAGCATCTAGAACAGGGGTGGGCAGGAGAGCTGCCAGCATGGTTGCCCGTGGGCAACGCTGAGCAGCTGTGCGGGGGAACGTAGTGCGGGTAGCAGAGCTGAGCGACGTGACTGGCCGTTTGGGTATGCACAGTGCACGGCGGGCAACCGTGGCCCTGTGAGAGCGCTTCGTGCACACAGCTGAGTAGGGACAAGCTAACGTACGTAGTGCAGGTGGATCGCACATACGTCCGAGGTCGTTTCACACGTATGTGGCGTCCTTGAACTCGGCACCGGTACACGGTTATCGAGAGGTCAATCATATGTGGCACGACTGGCGTGTGTGGGGCGTAAGTGTAAAACGCGCTTAAAATGGTTCAAATGGCTCTGAGCACTATGGGACTTAACTGCTGTGGTCATCAGTCCCCTAGAACTTAGAACTACTTAAACCTAACTAACCTAAAGACATCACACATATCCATGCCCGAGGCAGGATTCGAACCTGCGACCGTAGCAGTCGCGCGGTTCCGGACTGAGCGCCTTAACCGCGAGACCACCGCGGCCAGCAAAACGCGCTTACTCGAAGTTTGTGTATCCTGTGTCATGCAACGGTTGGCCATGTACGGATGAAACACAGTTTCGAACCATTGTAATACATTCTACCTTCATGGCCACAAACAGGATACAGACGTAAAAGATTAAGAAACAAACACACTTGTATTGTAAACGTTGCGTTATATTTACACAGACGTGAGTAGTTCAGAGTAGAGGTACTATGCGCGATAGGAGATAGGCATTAATTTATATAATCTTGGATGATTTTCCAATGGTTCCGAACTAGCATCTCGATATCTGGTGTGAAATTACTGATCACTATGCGCACTGCATAAATGAGATGAACATCAGTAAGACTACTGCTAAGCTTCGATTTTCTCAGTTTCGTTATGTTGCACCAAAAAAACGATACACACGAGCAGCTCTTTAAATAACAACGGAAACTGCTCATATGGGAAATATTTGTAGAAGCTTTGCAAGGTTTCTGCAGTGCGAAATTTCTCCTTCAGCACACGATTGCATTGAAAGTCAATGAGTTCCAATTGAAATTCAGAAGGCACATTTTCAACGTTAAGTGCAAAAGGAGTCGCAAAAAGTTTGACATCGCCTTCCAATCGATTTAAGTCCTCAAATCTACTGTCATACATGTCTTCGAGAGATTGTAGCACCGTTAAAAGCCCACCAAAATGTTTTTGAGGCTTTCCTGTTCCAA
The DNA here is from genome assembly GCF_021461385.2 of Schistocerca piceifrons. NCBI lineage: Eukaryota > Metazoa > Arthropoda > Insecta > Orthoptera > Acrididae > Schistocerca > Schistocerca piceifrons. The sequence continues at coordinate 407,090,819 of NC_060138.1, read as the reverse complement.
ATTGTTTTCACTAACAACTAGTGCAACGCTCGGGGATTGTACACACGACATTTCTGACAGTTGCTTTCCCCACAAAAGCAATTTTCTCTTGAATGCCAAAATAGTGTCAAACACTTCACTAATTACCTTATTTCTACCTTTTAAAGCTACATTCAAGCTATTCACAAGCTTGGTTAGGTCAGTTAAAAACTCAAGGTCTAAAATCCACTGTGCGTCATCTAATTCTTTCACCGGTTTTCCTTTCGCATCCATGAATAACGCTACATATTTATGTAAATTAAAAAGTCGTTGTAAAACAACACCTCGATTCAACCAGGGTACTTCACAAAAATGTGGAACATCGCCGTATTCACTCTCGAGATATGCCAGGAACGATTTGAATTGTCTGTCTCCCAAACCGTGCGATCTGAGAATGTTAACTGTCTTTATAACCTCATCCATGAGGCCAACTAATTTGGCACATTTTGCTAGCAAATTAACACGGTGAAGAACGCAATGTATTGCTGGTACTTCGTGCTTGACACCGACGGCTAACAACTTTTTTCGTATCAAAGCAACGACACCAGACTTATGACCAATCACTGCAGGAGCCTGATCTGTTTCAATCGATGAAAGTTTTCCCAACATAGCTCATATTTCTCTATTATATGTTCTACGCACGAAAATATATCGTCGGCCGTTGCTGTGTAATGCAGTGGCACTAAATCGAGGAGTTCCTCAATCACACTAAACTGAGCATTAACTCCTCGCAAAAAGACTGCAAGTTGAGCAACATGACATACATCAGTGCTTCCGTCCAATGCTAATGAAAAGAAAACCAAATCTTTGATCCTGTTTCTCAATTGAGCTTCCACATCGTGTGACATTTCTTCAATGCGCCTGCGAAACGTTCTGCGTGAAAGAGTAACGGTTTCAAAAACAGGAAGACATGCTGGGCGCAAAATTGTTGTGGCAGCAGCAGAACATTCTTTCACAGATTCTCCATCGCCGAAGGGCCGTGCTGTTTTAGCTATTTTAAGAGCTACATGATAGCTTACTGTCATCCCTGCATCGTTGTGGATGATGAGATTTTCATCCTGTAAATATGTACAGAAGAAGATAAAAGTGACGGAAAATGCACGTAACATATTATTAATGACAGTAATAATATGCATGAATGTCATAATTATTTACATGTATACGTACGTCTTTCTCCTTTTTCTACTTCAGTTCGATAAGTTCGGCTTTTCTTTCTTCATTCTTCAAACAAACTATATCCTTCTCGTAAAGCAGTTGATAATGTGGTTTCACATTGTACTTCTTTCGTGAAGACAATATTACATTGCAAATCAAACACTGGCGTCCGCTTTGCGTTCCAACAAAAAAGTACTCTTCTTCCCACTGTGGATTAACGAATATGGGTTCAAACGACTTTCGTTTCAACTATTTTAACTCCTCCTCAGCCATTTCCCGTCCATTAGTTCTGTTTTACTACAAACACCGAACGCGATGTCTACAGAGACAGTAGAAACGACGGGAAGTAAACTGACCGAGTGGCTACGCACGGTGCAGTGACGTTCATGGCTAGGCGAGTAGATGGTGGGGGTACTGCTGGCTGGCGGAGTGGGGGAGAGCCGTGAGCACGCCTTACGGGCATCTGCTAGCGTCCGCGCTCGCTAAACGGTATTTACCCAGCCCTGATCTAGGACGTCCTTTGCTTACTCTACAGCCCGTGGGCTAACACCGGCTCGCGATCACCATGAATCCGACCCGCGGTAACGTGTCGGAGATATATGATACCCTGTGTTTTTTTATTACTGTTGAACGTTGCATATCGAGCACCTCCCATAACGAGTGATACGCATAACGGGGAGGAGTAGTTGAACCCGCTAACGAGCGATGTTTCGCGCAAATAGTCCGTTTAGTTTTTTTTTCCAGCCATTAATGACCATTTAAAAAACCACCTTATTTCTTTTGTTGGTCTCTTTGGCCCCATAAATGAACACTAAGTCACGCGTTCTCCTGTAAACTACGGCTGTGTAAAGCAGAAGCTGCAACAGTATTGTTACCGGACAGTTGTACTCGCACCACAGAGTTGTCATCTGTAGTACCACTGCACGGGCTTCCGCGATGGTGATACAAATTCTTTCCAACGGTGTTTCAAGATCTTTTGTTCTCCAGCGCATGGTAACCCTGTCTCTTGCAGTATGTGTTTATGAATTCGATTGTGATTTGCTGTCGTTAATTATTAGGAATTCATTAAAGATTCCCGTCAAGCAGAGATGTGCACGCTACGAATTTCACTAACGATGATGTTATGTCTCTTTGCCGACAGATTTTGAAGTACAACCATAAACATACATGTTCAGACCTATCTTCTGAAATAGGATGTACTGTACTATAAATAAAAAGTTACAGTGCTGTAATATAAATCTGTTTGAGTACCTATTTTTTGGAATGGAACACATTTACTTGTTCTACATGGATTCCTACGCAAAAAATCGTTTCACTTAACGATTGTTAATTATGAGTAAGATTCAGGAACGTATCACGCTCATTAAGAGAAGTAACACTGCACAGTGTACAATTTACAGTGCAAGTAAATGATACAAAATACGTACAATAATCAGTTGTTTTTATTTTACGACCAATGAAGATGCTCGTTAAATGACATATATAATGTAACTGAATGTTTTAACTGTAATTAATTTACGAGATTTCCTGAAAATTTACTGTGCCTACATAATATACATAGGCGTAATGAAATGAAGCGTAATTATGATTAATGAGATTTATTTAGCTGTAACATTGCACTTGCAGTGGTTCATGGTGTGGGTTCCTGTAGTCATGTCCTAGTTCATGAACCACGGGGATCGTATGAGTGGCCAAGTAAGTGGTCCCGACAGTCGGGATACCAGTTACTTTGGAATAAGGCTGGACATCTCGGACATTTTCTGAGTCGTGGTCACCTTTGTGCTCATACGGCAAAGACTACCAAATCCACCGGTTAGTCCCTCAACCGTTAGGGGTAAAACCCAATGGGACTCGGGGCAAGTAAGGCTAGCAACCTGCTTCCCTGGTACTTTAAATATGATGCTGGCAACAATCAGAGCAAAATGCCTCGGAACTTTGGAGGTGACGGAGTCCCACCTCTAACTGACAAACCAGGGACTCCTAAAATACGACTTGGCAAACAAATGGTAATGAAATGGGGAGCTATTAATATCAATGGGGGCTACTCTGGGAAGATGGTAGAGCTGGAGGAGGCTGCAAGTAAGATGGGGCTGGACGTTTTAGCTGTTAGTGACATTCGGGTAAGGGGTGAGAAAGAAGAGGAAGTGGGAGAATACAAGGTCTACCTGTCAGGAGTCAAAGCAGGAATAGCACAATGGGGTGTAGGGCTTTACATCAGGAAAGAAATGGAACCCAGCGTAGTTGCAATAAGGTATGTAAACGAACGACTGATGTGGATAGATCTGACAGTGTCTAGCAAGAAAATTAGGATTGTGTCATTATATTAGCATTGTGAAGGAACAGATCAAGATAAGGTGGACAGTTTTTATGAGGCACTCAGTGATGTAGTTGTTAGAGTAAAGGACAAGGACAGTGTTCTGCTCATGGGTGATTTTAACGCCAGGATTGGAAATCGAACAGAAGGGTATGAAAAGGTTATGGGTAAATTTGGAGAGGATATGGAGGCCAACAGGAACGGGAAACAACTCTTGGATTTCTGTGCCAGTATGGGCTTAGTAATCACAAACTCCCTTTTTAAACATAAGAACATTCACCGGTATACTTGGGAAGGCAGGGGAACCAGATCTGTTATTGACTATATAATAACAGATCAGAAATTCAGGAAGGCAGTGAGGGACACACGTGTATTCAGGGGATTCTTTGATGACACTGATCATTATTTAATCTGCAGTGAAATTGGGATTGTGAGGCCGAAAGTGCAGGAGGTCAGGTCCATATGTAGGAGGATAAGAGTGGAGAAACTTCAGGATAAGGAAATCAGGCACAAGTACATAACAGCGATCTCAGAAAGGTACCAGTTAGTTGAATGTAGTCAATTACAGTCATTGGAAAAGGAATGGACAAGGTACAGGGACACAGTACTAGAAGTGGCTAAAGAATGTCTTGGAACAGTAGTGTGTAAAAGTAGGATGAAGCAAACAGCTTGGTGAAATGACACAGTCAAAGTAGCCTGTAAAAGGAAAAAGAAGGCGTATCAAAAATGGCTACGTACTGGAACTCAGGTAGACAGATAAAATTATGTTGAAGAAAGAAACAAAGCCAAACAGATAATTGCAGCATCCAAGAAGAAATCTTCGGAAGACTTTGAAAACAGGTTGGAGACTATGGGTCAAGCTTCTGGAAAACCATTCTGGAGTGTAATTAGCAGTCTTCGAAAGGGAGGTAAGTAGGAAATGACAAGTATTTTGGACAGGTCAGGAAAACTGCTGGTGAATCCTGTGGATACCTTGGGCAGACGGAGGGAATATTTTAAAGAGTTGCTCAATGTAGGTGAAAATACGATCAGTAGTGTTTCAGATTTCGAGGTAGAATGGGATAGGAATGATGATGGAAATAGGATCACATTTGAGGAAGTGGAGAAAATGGTCAATAAATTGCAGTGCAATAAAGCAGCTGGGGTGGATGAAATTAAGTCGGAACTCATCAAATACAGTGGAATGTCAGGTCTTAAATAGCTACACAGGATAATTGAAACGGCCTGGGAGACGGGACAGGTTCAATCAGACTGGACAAAAGCAGTAATCACACCAATCTTTAAACATGGAAACAGAAAAGATTGTAACTACTACAGAGGTATCTCTTTAAGCAGCGTTGTGGGTAAAATCTTCTCAGGTATTGTTGAAAGGAAAGTGCGAGTATTAGTTGAGGACCAATTGGATGAAAATCAATGTGGGTTTAGGCCTCTTAGAGGTTGTCAGGACCAGATCTTTAGCTTACGGCAAATAATGGAGAAGTGTTATGAGTGGAACAGGGAATTGTATCTATGATTTATAGATCTAGAAAAGGCATATGACCGGCTTCCTAGGAGGAAGTTATTGTCTGTTCTACGAGATTACGGAATAGGAGGCAAATTTTTACGAGCAATTAAAGGCCTTTACATGGATAGTCAGGCAGCAGTTAGAGTTGACAGTAAATTGAGTTCATGGTTCAGAGTAGTTTCAGGGGTAAGACAAGGCTGCAACCTGTCTCCACTGTTGTTCATATTATTTATGGATCATATGTTGAAAACAATAGACTGGCTGGGTGAGATTAAGATACGTGAACACAAAATAAGCAGTCTTGCATATGCGGATGACTTAGTTGTGATGGCAGATTCGATTGAAAGTTTGCAAAGTAATATTTCAGAGCTAGATCAGAAATGTAAGGACTATGGTATGAAGATTAGCATCTCCAAAACGAAAGTAATGTCAGTGGGAAAGAAATATAAACGGATTGAGTGTCAAATAGGAGGAACAAAGTTAGAACAGGTGGACGGTTTCAAGTACTTAGGATGCATATCCTCACAGGATGGCAACATAGTGAAAGAACTGGAAGCGAGGTGTAGCAAAGCTAATGCAGTGAGCGCTCAGCTACGATCTACTCTCTTCTGCAAGAAGGAAGTCAGTACCAAGACTAAGTTATCTGTGCACCGTTCAATCTTTCGATCAACTTTGTTCTATGGGAGCGAAAGCTGGGTTGATTCCGGTTACCTTATCAACAAGGTTGAGGTTACGGATATGAAAGTAGCTAGGATGATTGCAGGTACTAGTAGATGCGAACATTGGCAGGAGGGTGTCCACAATGAGGAAATCAAAGAAAAACTGGGAATGAACTCTATCGATGTAGCAGTCAGGCGAACAGGCTTAGATGGTGGGGTCATGTTACACGCATGGGAGGTGCAAGGTTACCCAAGAGACTCATGGGTTCAGCAGTAGAGGGTAGGAGGAGTCGGGGCAGACCAAGGAGAAGGTACCTGGATTCGGTTAAGATTGATTTTGAAGTAATAGGTTTAACATCAGAAGAGGCACCAATGTTAGCACTGAATAGGGGATCATGGAGGAATTTTATATGGGGGCTATGCTCCAGACTGAACGCTGAAAGGCATAATCAGTCTTAAATGATGATGATGATGATTGCACTTACAATAGTTTGCAGTTGTGGATCCAGTTTACTTGTGGAAATTACCAGCACCGACTTCAAATGTTCATCAACTGGTTTGGGTCTATAATTTTCTTTTAATTTTCATTTTGGAGAATGTTTTTTTACAGAAATAAGTAGCGCCGAAAGCGGAAAAGAAGCCACGAGTAGATTTATATAACTGATCAAACTGTATTGAGTGAAAGACTTATAAAATTCCATCAACGATGAATTAAAATATTTTTAAAACTTCCTGGCAGATTAAACTGTGTACTGGACTTACACTCAAACTGGGGATATTTGCGTTCGCGAACAAGAGCACTACCGACTCTGCTCGTTCTGAAAATATTTACCTTTTTAAAAATTACTGCATTGGTAACAAACCTTTTCCATTTGAAGGTCTGGACCAAGAGTTTCTCTATCAGCGCTAAATGGATTTTGAAAAATCTTGATATCATTAGCAGTTACATCAAAATTTGAAAAACGAACTCAAAATTTATTTTTAAAGTACTCAAAGTATCAGTTGAAAAACCTATCTGAAATTAATTCCCTGATTACTAACTGCATGTTTGTAACGTATTAAAATGCGTGAAACATTTTCTGCTCAACTTAGATTGAAAAAAAAACTTTTTGTCAAAAGAACTTAATATGAATGTACAAATCAGGCAGTAACTGGTTTTCTCCGTGTAATTTTGAGGTCGTTCGCATGTTTAGTTAAATAAGTTCCATAACTAATGATTGTTTTGTAACTCAGCTTGACGACGATCCCTTTCATTCAAGAAAATTTTTGATTGCTCGGAGCTCAAACAACCACGTCAGAGATTTTCCGCAGCGAACCCATCGTAGTACTATGTAATATGGTAAGTCATTTTCTTCAGCCTCTTCAATAAACTCGCGGAATAGACGATGACTGAGAGCATGTGACATTATATAACTAAGAGATGTAAAACTTGTCATAACCAAGCATTTTCCACACAAAGTCTGTTGATGAATGATGCAACGTACGATTAACGGTTTTGATCCACCATTATTTGCTACCGCCTTTGAGACGAGAGCAACACACCTTAATTTTTTCCACACATATTTTTACCAGCATCAGTTGTAATCACCCTTAAGTTTTTCCACTGAAGATATTTTTTGCTGGACAGAATTTTGTACTCGTTAAAAAATTTCTTTACCTATGCACGTGACGTGAATGCCATGAACGTCAAGAAGCTCTTCATACAGTTCATGATTTTTGTTTATCCCTCGAGTAAAAATTAACATCTATGCACTATCTGAATCATCTGTCGACTCATCCAGAATCCAAAAGAACCACTCTAACTTTCACGTTTCGTCAGATAATTGGAGTAATATGTTTTGAGCAACATGATTTACTCTTCGAACAAGAGTCTTTGCTGACAAGCTGACGTTTCCAAAGGAATTAGCTTCATCTGGACATATTTCTTCAATTGCTGCAGTCACGCAATTCTTTGTTAATTCATCGTCAGCCAATGGTTTTCCATGTTTTACTGTTGAATGAGCCATGAGGAAACTTGCGCAAGCTGCTGCTGAAAGTCAACCCTGGTGGGACTATATAAATGATTGAGAATATAGGTAAAATTTAGTGTACTAACATTTATTTTTCCAAAATAGACGTAAGAATGCTAAACAAGTTATTGATTGAATACCGTAAACAACTAACAGGTGATTTAAGACTGCACTGGACAAGAATCCTGGGTGGCAGAGACAATTTAATTAGTGGAGTGGATCAAGTACTCTGGCCCTAAAAATGTGGATAACGCAATCTGAATTGATCTGACGCTGAGCAGATTTTGATTGATCAAATGTACTGAAGTTTCTCTACACAGGTGCAGCTGAGAGCAAGTGGCGATTGAGATTAGTACGCCCTGACAATACCGGAGCGGCAGTACGTTATCCTATTGTGCTTCGTGCGGCGATGTAACTTGCAGCTGGCGACATGTGTGCGCCGGAGGTGAGACATGGAGGCGGCAACTATGAATCGATCGCGGCCACGAAAGAAATGCAAAAGTTTCACGGTCTAGCGATCAGGCAGATAGATTGCAATTTACTGTATATTAGAGCCCTGAAATCATGGTAGATTTTATTATGTGACACACCCGTTCGCTCGTCGTACCAAGGACCAATTTGGTTCACTTATACGACAGAGCGCACAAGGATACCAAACGTCAAGATGAGTAAACCAAAAACGAATTAGTGTGCCCTCGGCAAACGCGTAGTCCGAGACGTTTGAAGTCACACTGTCGGTAGAGTAAGAACTTCACCACAGGCTCCCCAGTCTAAACCACTCACAAGTGAAGTCAGTATCAGTACAGGTCCCAAGTATCAACCGCACATGCCAAAGCTTCGACCAGAAGTCCCTACCAGGCCAAAGTCCCGCACCCGAGTGCGTCGCACCTCTCCAGAAAAGAAAAATTAGTTTTCGCATAAAGTGCATGAATTACATTGCCTTCAACCCATCTTAAGCCAAGCACAGGGCTCTAGAGGCGCTAAATCATCCCCTCCCCCCTTCCCCACACACACAACAGCACAAACACATGTTAAGAAACCTGAGTCTCTGGAAAAAAAGAAACCGCCAATTACTGGCTTTTTTTTTTTAAGTTTTCACAGAGTGGGAAGATGGTTTTTTTCTGAAGTCGTGTCTCTTCTCACGACAACAAGCGAACAGATAGAATCTCAAAAATCTTTATAAAAATCGCCTGTGGCTTGGGGCTTGTTAGTACTAGCTATGAGGTGTCATAAAGATTCTATCTCCAAACGTTTCTCAGACACCAGATTTTTCTTATACAACTGAGGTGGATGGGCAAAGTGGTTCACTGGCCTATTTGCACTATCGGTGAACATGAAAACTTGTCAAGTTTTATTACATGTTGCTCTGCACACAATGCCCAGCTTATGACTCCACTGTGTAGATGCATTCCTTTAAACTGTCGTCCCAGTCCAGGCTTCTGCTAGCGCCATGGCAGGTAGTGTGGCATTGTTCTGCTGGAGTCCTGTCTTGATGAGGGGCTGCCCTGTCTGCCCTGTATAGCTGTGGACCTGTCTGGCGAGATTTACTAAGGGATGGGCTCGCCGCCAATTGCTTTCAACTCCCAACATACCGTTTCTACAAGCTAAAAAACCATAAAAATACCTCATGCTTTTAGAACCCTACCAGGCTCCTTCAATGTCTGCTCAAGACGTTAACTTTCTAGAGTCTCGCTGAAGGTGCACCAGGTTTTAATGAAACCTCTAATATTTTTCGGTACGCGAAAAATAGGTGAGAGAGTAACTTTTCCTCTCTGACTGCTTCTTCTTCAGCATTAACTTTCCTAAGCAACAATTGCTGAAATTTCAAACTGTAATTCAAAGAGTACTGCCGCCACTTGGCAACAAATGTTGTGGTGAGAAAATGTCCCACAGTGTCCTTACCATATGTAGCGTGCATTACGTTCTAACCAACTGCTGCTATGTGGATGATGCACGAAAGCAACAAGACCTCATTACTATGTCCTTCACAAATGGCATTTATTTGTAGCAATTTATATGAAATGAAATTGTGGCCACAACTCAAGGTAAAAATAATCAGTTTACAGCGTAATGACCACAGAGGTGCCGGCCGGCCGCGGTGGTCTAGTGGTTCTAGGCGCGCAGTCCGGAACCGCGGGACCGCTACGGTCGCAGGTTCGAATCCTGCCTCGGGCATGGATGTGTGTGATGTCCTTAGGTTAGTTAGGTTTAAGTAGTTCTAAGTTCTAGGGGACTGATGACCACAGAAGTTAAGTCCCATAGTGCTCAGAGCCATTTTGAACAAAGGTGCCACTCATTGTCAACTCGTAAAGACCGGCAGCAGTGGTAACTGTCACCAAAACTAGCCAGGTCTTGGCCCTTGGGAGGTAGTGGAAGAGCCAACGTGACCTTAAGGCTAAAATGTCTGGAGACCCCTGCCCTACAGCATGGCGTAATGACATGCGACATCAGAACTCCACTGCTCCAAGGCGTTCCAGTACTGATAAGAAATGCAGAGTTAAGACACCACGGTATGGACAGAACTGCTGACACCTCTGGTTAAACGAGAGAAAATGGCGGCCTAATCTGCTACAGTGACATTATGTCTGGCTTTAAATACCTTTGTTTCAGTCATTTCGTCCTCAGTGTATGGTCGTTCCATCTGCACCACTGCTCGGAATGGAATGATAGCCCCGCTTGTTGCAGGTTAACTCTACTGGCGAACCGTGATGTGCTGCTTGCTGCCTGTTTGAAGACTTCAACTACTGGACTACAGCACGCCATCGGTGACTGGAATTCAGCGCTCCACGCTGCTGCTACCGACGAGTCACAGCCATGGCTGATAAAAGACGCGGATCTACTGGGTGTTCCTCTGATTAAGGAGCAAACCGACCGATCTGCAAGCTGCCGTCTTGTGCTTCTGCTTTGCTGGGTGGACATCTGTGTGCCATCCCGCCCCTTCCCCTCCCACCCCCTGGCTACACGTGTATCCCCTTTCCGGCTGTACGCTGCATTCGCTGAAGAATCCCTGGACCTCCGCTTTCACAACAAATGCCGTCAGGAAGATGCTGCGGGTACGAACCTCAGTGCGCGACTATCTTCGAGAGCAATGAAGCCCATCGTATCCACAGAATCGTGTGCGCTGGCCGCCTCACTGGCCCCCGTTACCGCACCCCACGCCGCCTCACTGTCAGGTACTGTGCCTGACCTGCTGCAAGGTATGTGAGCTGACAGAGTGCCATGTGTAGCAATCCTTACTGACACCTGAACGAACAGCTCCGCAAGTTTTCTATGTACGGAGAAGACAATATTCATTGTGGCAATCAAGTTAATGAAATGTTATTACAAAATAGTTCAAATGGCTCTAAGTACTATTGGACTTAACATCTGAGGTCATCAGTCCCCTAGACCTAGAACTACTTAAACCTCACTAACCTAAGGACATCACACACATCCATGCCCGTGGCAGGATTCGAACCTGCGACCGTAGCGGTCGTGCGGTTCCGGACTGAAGCGCCTAGAATCACTCGGCCACAGCGGCCGGCAAAATGTTATTACAGATGCCTTCGGGGAAAAGACTGCATCGCTCACCACCCCTCAGAACTCAGCCTCCGTCATGTAACGTCACTACCTCATCTGCCCACCATCGGTACCCACTGACCTCCTGACCCGAGGGTTGACCGTTACAACTGGTGTACAGAAGTGGCCCTCTCGGCACTAAGCACTGTCTCAACTGGTGGCCAGAAGTAGTCTCCATGATACCCATACATCGTCACAACAGGTCGTTACGTTGACATCGCTGCAATCTGCTTCGCTCGTCTTGCAGTCTGCACTTCAAAGTGAAGAGTTGTGAATGAAAGCTCTTTTGTTACCTCTTAGTTAGCCTTTTCGTTTCATAGCATAATTTGATGGTAATGGTAGATCGCAGAGACGCTCATTTCAGTCTGTAAGTAAATTTGGCACAGCACTGGGGAACTCCTGACCCGTCCGAGTTCAGAGGCAATTGTTTCGAAACGTATTTTACATCTGTCAGGTCTCCACTTTGTAATTATTCTGGACACTAGTTCACATGCACGAAGGCTGTGATAGCTATATGTTTTACTTGCCGATATTAGAGTCATTTGGCACAGCGTTATAATCGCTGTAGATGGGCTATGATTTGCCGAAAGAATTAGAGTGTCTCCTTTTATCGTGTGTGGTTCATAATTTGAACCTGGTGCCCGCTTCCCTTGTATTAGACGGGGGTGACCTAAAAACATCGACAAGCTTTAGGGACAGTTTCCTTCCATCAAAACCAGAAAAAAAATCAGTAAACATGGTCTCTAAAATAAATGTCTTAAGAGCTATTAGCAGTTGTTCAGTGGAAGAGATGTGTTTCACACTTGCGAAGATGAACAAGTGCTCATAGCTCTTAAAGCATACGTTTGAGACCTCATGCTTACTGTACAATTCCTTCTTTGTTTGATCCATAGTACCTCCTCCCAAAATATGGGAAGGAAAGTCCTTGATGTAGAAATGCTCTTTTTCATAGTATCGAAGGTGAAATAGGTCTCATCGTTCTTAAGGAATGCATTTTAGAGGTCATAGTTGCTAGATCTATTTCTTGTTTTAGTGTAAGGAACTTGCCTCTAAAGTTTTTCGGTGTTTTTATTCTTTTTTTTTTGGGAAACCCTGTATATTTCTTTGGTTAGGCAATAGTAGAGTATGCAGAATGCCAGTGGAAATATGCTTCACTAATACGAAAGATTCTCTTGCCGCTGTGATGGAACAGATTGTTAGATGAGACGCTCAGCTTGAGCAGGAAATTCGGGAACTGGAACGTTATAGAAGCCGGGCAGAAGCACTGCAGACCGACAAGTAATATATACCGGCACAATTTCAGGAAGTTAAAATTACACAGAGTGTATCCACTCCTTCTATTGATCGTGTGAAAGGAAATATAAAAACGTATTTTTGTGGCAAGGAAACAGAGGGCATAACTGTGTTTCTCAGTGACATTTTAGCTTCAGCCAAGCCGGATAGTTGATCAAAAAAAAAAATGCCTTTGTATCACCAGTTTATGGCTAACTGGGAAAGCAAAAGCACGCCTTACCAACCATGAAATTTTGCGGGTTGCAAAAAGTTCGAAATGTTGGCTGAGGGCTTGTGAGAGAGGTACTAGAAACAAAACACTACTCGCTTCTTCAGGGAGGTATTAAACCCATTAACACAGAAGCACAACGTGTCGGTAGAGATTTTCTCGGATAGGTTCTGATGACTCAATGTTCGGACGTATTAGCTCACATGAAAATAGGACACTCAATTTGTTTTTGCGCGGCATTCCCACACACTTACAGGAGGTAGGTATAGCGACCAAGGGCTGTGGTGATCGTTGTGTGTTTGTTTCGACAGTAAAGTTTGACAAGAGTGCACATCATGAACATCATCAGCCAAAGTGCTACGATTGTGGACAAGTCGGTCACAAAGCACAGGAGTGCAGGGCCAAGAAACGAGAGACTCGGTCTCAGGACAAGTGTTCGTTAAATATGAACAGGAACATATCAGCCATCAGAAGATTTTCCCCATAAAATGTCATACTGCACAGTTAGATACAGAGACGGAATGCACTTGTGGGTTTTGTCGGTGGGAATGAACAAAGATTTTTAATAGATACAGAGACAAATGTATCGGTCATCACTCTAGATATCTAGGTAGAAGGAGACTAGGGGCGCCGCAGTGTATTTGTTTATTTATTTACACGTCAAGTTCCGTAGGACAAAATTGAAGAGCGCATCTCCAACGTCATGGAACTTGCCAGTACATGAAATTACTACACAAAAATAATAAAAGATAAAAATAAAATGTTTCTGAATCAAAAAAATCAAGCCATAAGTTTAAGTAAACTCAATCAACAGTATAACATAAGAATCAACTTAATTTTTCAAGGAACTCCTCAACAGAATAAAATAAGTGACCCGTGACGATTTGAAAGCGCGTGGATTACTGCTAAGATTTTTGAATTCTTGTGGTAGCTTACTGAAAATGGATGCAGCAGTATACTGCACACCTTTCTGCACAAAAGTTAAGGAAGTCCAATCCAAATGCAGTCTGGCTTTCTGACGAGTATTAACCGAGTGAAAGCTGCTTGTCCTAGGGAATAAGCTGATATTGTTAACAGAAAACGACAGTAAAGAATACATATGTTGAGACAGCAGTGTCAAAATACCCAGACTTGTGAACAGGGGCCGACTAGAGGTTCGTGAACTTACACCACTTGTTGCCAGAAGCGCCCGTTTCTGAGCCAAAAATAGCCTTTTAGAATGGGAAGAGTTACCCCAAAATATAATACCATACGACATAAGCGAATGAAAATAAGCAAAGTAGACTAATTTTCGTATCGAAGATCAGTTACTTCAGACACCATTCTAATAGTAAAAATGGCAGCATTCAGTCTTGCAACAAAATCCTGAACGTGGGTTTTCCACGGCAGTTTACTATTTGTCTGAACACCTATGAATTTTAACTGTTCAGTTTCACTAATCATATGCCCATCCTGTGAAATTATAACGTCAGGTTTTGTTGAATTGTGTGTTAGAAACTACCCTTTACTGTTGGTTTATTTTCTACACGCCACAAACTTAGATCATGAACTACACAATTTGAAACCGAGCCAATGTTGCATGCAACATCATTTGCTACCAAGCTAGTGTCATCAGCAAACAGAAATATTTTACAATTACCCATAATACTAGAGGGAATATCATTTATATAAATAAGGAACACTGAATCATGGAACAAACCCCATTTGACCGTACCCCTCTCAGACCCCACATCATAGCCATTCTCAACACTGAATAATGACCTTTTTCTCTCTGTTGTTAAAGTAAGAGGTGTACCCCGTATTTCATAATGGTCCAGCTTCTGGAGCAATATTTTCTAATCAATACAGCCAAACACCTTAGTTAAATCAAAAAATACGTTTAGCGTTCGAAACCATTTGCTTAACCCGTCCAGTACCTCACAGAGAAATGAGAATACAGCATTTTCAGTTGATAAACGACTTCTAAGCCCGAACTGTACATTTGATAGCAAATTATGTGATATAAAATTATTAATTGTTCTTACATACACAGCCTTTTCGGTAACTTTATCGAACACTGATGGCATAGAAATAGGTCTAAAATTGTCTACATTGTTCCTTTCTCCCTTTTTAGGAAGTGGCTTTACTACTGAGTACTTTACTTTTTCAGGAAACTGACCTTTCCTGAAGGAAAAATTACAAATATGGCTAAGTACAGGACTAACATATGTAGCGCAGTACTTTAATATTGTTGTAGATCACATAGTGTGAGCAGCAATGATGTAGACTCATTGGGGTCAAAACAGCTCAAGTTTAGCACTGTGTCTAAGATTTTTTCTGAGCATATGTAAGTATTGCCGCAGTATTCTCTGATTATTGCCCTCGATTTATTTACTAAACATCATGCCAAATTAAATCTTTGACACCATACAGTTGAACTTGGAGGAAGTTTGTTTCCACTGAGTGATACTGCCACAGCTAGGCAGTGTTGTAAGGCATGGCAGTCATGGATGTGTTACTGACTACACTGTTACATTCATGCCAGCAGGTACAAAGAAATTAGATTGGATATATCTGGGTAGAGACTTACCACAGGAGATGTTATACATGGTTGAACCACTGGAGAATAATGAGCATTTTAACAGAATGCACTGTTTTGTATGTAAGAGTGTAGCATGCATAAGCAATATAAATGGGGAAAAAAAGTTCCAATTAGCCTGGATAATTTCAGTATGGAGGACATGAGTTTATTGAGGGGCTGAATAATCGACTTATTGGATATTTTGGATTAAGAGGATATAGATAGGTCATATACTGACTACAACCACAAGCATACCATCTTCTGTGTTATGAAGTAAAGTGAGTCATCTACATGGCAGTGAACAGGAAGTTATGGAAGTACTGTTTTTACAGTTTAACGATTTGTTTAAAAGATATGATCTACTGCCTGTACTTGTATTACCCCCCACCCCTCTCCCCAACCCTCCAAAAAAGTAAAAAAAAAAAACTCTGCATGCAACAAGAAGTAATACTCCAGCTTATAAGAAGCCATATTTTGTACCAACACAGTTTGATTACACAGTTGTTCACAAACCTGGGAGAAAATATAAAATTGCAGATACTTTAGGCCATGAGGTTTCAGTACTGGAAATGCTTGAAAGAAGTGTGAGTGACTGGCAGAGATAACTGGCAGCTGATGCATACAGTCAGGTATGTGTGGTTCACAACACATTAAGACTTATCTTGCAGATCTACAAAATATGGGCCATGCATACTGGTACTATTGTTGTTAAGAATCGAAGTGTTATACAGGCACATGACAATGTTTTCTCATGTGGGGGCTGAAAAGCTACTGATAGAACAGTAGCTGAAAAATTTTGGTGGCATATAAGGACACATAGTATAGCTCAAAATGTGCAGAACTACATATCATGCACACAGTGGGCAGATCTCAGTCATAAAAAAGATACCTATTCAGAGGTTGCCTGAGGCATACAAACCCTTTGAAATGGTAGCACTTGATATTTTGGGTCCCATCAACACAACTCCAGCAGGTAATAGATACAGATTAACAATCACTGACCAGTTTTATTTGTTGTAGTTGTTGTGGTCTTCAGTCCTGAGACTGGTTTGATGCAGCTCTCCATGCTACTCTATCCTGTGCAAGCCTCTTCATCTCCCAGTACCTACTGCAACCTACATTCTTCTGAATCTGCTTAGTGTATTTATCTCTTGGTCTCCCTCTACGATTTTTACCCTCCATGCTGCCATCCAGTACTAAATTGGTGATCCCTTGATGCCTCAAAACATGTCCTACCAACCGACCCTTCTTCTAGTCAAGTTGTGCCACAAACTCCTCTTCTCCCCAATTATATTCAATACCTCCTCATTAGTTATGTGATCTACCCATCTATTCTTCAGCATTCTTCTGTAGCACCACATTTCGAAAGCTTCTATCCTCTTCTTGTCTAAACTATTTATCGTCCACGTTTCACTTCCATACATGGCTACACTCCATACAAATACTTTCAGAAACGACTTCCTGACACTTAAATCAATACTCGATCTTAACAAATTTCTCTTCTTCAGAAACGCTTTCCTTGCCATTGTCAGTCTACATTTTATACCCTTTCTACTTCGACCATCATCAGTTATTTTGCTCCCCAAATAGCAAAACTCCTTTACTACTTTAAGTGTCTCATTTCCTAATCTAATTCCCTCAGCATCTCCTGACTTAATTCGACTACATTCCATTATCCTCATTTTGCTTTTGTTGATGTTCATCTTATACCCTCGTTTCAAGACACTGTCTATTCCATTCAACTGATCTTCCTTAGTCCTTTGCTGTCTCTGACAGAATTACAATGTCGTCAGCGAACCACAAAGTTTTTATTTCTTCTCCATGGATTTTAACACCTACTCCGAACTTTTCTTTTGTTTCCTTTACTAGTTGCTCAATATACAGATTGAATAGCATTGGGGAGAGGCTACAACCCTGTCTCACCCCTTTCCCAACCACTGCTTCCCTTTCATGTCCCTCTACTCTTATAACAGCCATCTGGTTTCTGTACAATTGTAAATAGCCTTTCGCTCCCTGCATTTTACCCCTACCACCTTCAGAATTTGAGAGTATTCCAGTCAACATTGTCAAAAGCTTTCTCTAAGTCTACAAATGCTAGAAACATAGGTTTGCCTTTCCTTAATCTTTCTTCTAAGACAAGTCGTAGAGTCAGTATTGCCTCACGTGTTCCAACATTTCTATGAAATCCAAACTGATCTTCCCCGAGGTCAGCTTCTACCAGTTTTTCCATTCGTCTGTAAAGAATTCGCGTTAGTATTTTGCAGCTGTGACTTATTGAACTGATAGTTCGGTAATTTTCACATCTTTCAACACCTGCTTTCTTTGGGATTGGAATTATTATATTCTTCTTGAAGTCTGAGGGAATTTCGCCTGTCTCATACATCTTGCTCACCAGATGGTAAAGTTTTGTCAGGACTGGCTCTCCCAAGGCTGTCAGTAGTTCTAATGGAATGTTATCTACTCCCGGGTCCTTGTTTCGACTTAGGTCTTTCAGTGCTCTGTCAAACTCTTCATGCAGTATCATATCCCCCATTTCATCTTCATCTACATCCTCTTCCATTTCCATAATATTGTCCTCAAGAACATCGTCCCTGTATAGACCCTCTATATACTCCTTCCACCTTTCTGCTTTCCCTTCTATGCTTAGAAGTGGGTTTCCATCTCAGCTCTTGATATTCATGCAAGTGGTTCTCTTTTCTCCAAAGGTCTTTTTAATTTTCCTGTAGGCAGTATCTATCTTACCCCTCATGAGATAAGCCTCTACATCCTTACATTTGTCCTCTAGCCATCCCTGCTTAGCCATTTTGCACTTCCTGTCGATCTCATTTTTGAGCTGTTTGTATTCCTTTTTGCCTGCTTCGCTGGCTGCGTTTTTGTATTTTCTCCTTTCATCAATTGAATTCAGTGTCTTTTCTGTTACCCAAGGATTTCTACTAGCTCTCACCGTTTTACCTACTTGATCCTCTGCTGCCTTCACTATTTAATTCCTCAAAGCTACCCATTCTTCTTCTACTGTATTTTTTTCCCCCATTCCTGTCAATTGTTCCCTTATGCTCTCCCTGAAACTCTGTACAACCTCTGGTTCTTTCAGTTTATCCAGGTCCTATCTCCTTAAATTCCCACCTTTTTGCAGTTTCTTCAGTTTTAATCTACAGTTCATAACCAATAGATTGTGGTCAGAGTCCACATCTGCCCCTGGAAATTCTTACAGTTTGAAATCTGGTTCCTAAATCTCTGTCTTACCATTATATATTCTATCTGAAACCTTTTTGTATCCGTTTTATTTATGACATCTATTCCTAAGCACGAAGCTGCTACAGTTGCTACAGATTGAGTGAACAACTGGACTCTTGAATTTGGTGTGCCAGAAACTTTACCAACTGCTCAGGGTACTGAATTTTTATCTGATTTGGTGAAACACCTATGCCATGGACATCATGTTCAAAAGTTACAGAACATGTACAAGCCAATGGACATACAGAACGTGTTTATTGAACAATATTGAATGTAGTGAGTCACTATGTCAGCAGCCAACACGCAGAATGGGCAACATACCTTATGTCATCAGTGTCTATAGCTCTGAAATCCGTATTAATACTGTTCTCTCGCCATATGAGGTGGTGCACAGAACGAAAATGCCATATCGCTTCACTGCGCTAAAGTTGAAGTTGGGATCCAACATTGAGTCAGGGAAGAAACTCGCAAACCTGAAAAAAAATGTACCTCTGGTATGGCAAGACTTCAAGGAGCCAATACAAAACCACTGGAAAGGCAAGAATGTACAGGACAAGAATCAAGTCAGCTTCCACATTTCAGAGTTGGCCACTGGGTGTTGGTTAGCAATCCATAAATGCCAAAAGCGTAAACTAAGAAATTTTTAACGAAATATAATGGTCCATATCAGGTTATAGAGATGACTGCCCCAGTAAATGATATGATCTAGTTATTTGACAAATTTCCATTGTACATTTTAGTAGAATACAGCTATTCAGTGGTATTATAGGTGCTTTACTGCAGGTTCTGGAGACAGTACCACGGCAAGGCAGAATTCCAAGGAAGGGTCAGAATAATATGCTACTAGATGCCCATGCTACACATAGGGAACCGTTTGAAATTAGATCAAGGAATTAGTTTACACAGAGTACTTTTCCATTTTATTTCTTTTTTGTTTGTAGTCTGGTATTATCATTGTATTACATGTTAGGGGTGACAAGTTATTAACGTGAGTCACTTGTTATTATAGTCATGTGGACACTCTTTTTGTAGAAGAGAAGGGAATTAATCATCATTCATTTCCACTAGGAGCCATAACAGGAGCGACACTCCAGAGAATAATTGTATTTGTGACGCTGCTACATGTCATCAGAGAAGTGGCAAATGCAATACCCAAACCAATCAACTCTGGAGTATTATTTTCCAGATATTTTCCAAACGAAGAGATGGATTACTGAGTAGTCGTCGTTGGATACTTGGACTAACTTTCAAAGTATGGAAAGTTAGAAAAGAGATTTGCAGTCTACAGGAAATATTCAGGGAGTTACATAAGGAGGTGCTGAAAGAAGGTGTAGTCACAGAAATTAATGACGAGTCCAAGGAACTGCAAGGTTTGTATGACAAGTTAAGAGCACAGAAGATGCAAGTGACAGATGTAGTGCCACAGGCAACTACACATAGAGAGACGGGGTGGATCAGCACAGGTGGGACCTTGTTGAGGACCTTAGTTGGGACAGAAGGGGAAGAAGATGTGCAAGAGATTGCCATAAATCAGGTGCAAATTCAGTAGGTCTGCAAACCACAGTAGAGTAGCAAACCACACAGCTGACGAACCTGGAAAAATATGTACTGAACGTCGTTTGAGTGATACAGGAGATAGCTAAGGACCTCACAGAATGTATGGGCAGTACAGTAGCAACAGCCATGAATGCCCTGGCAATCATACAAAAACCATTGATTACCTTAGACGAGGAGATGACTGGGCAGTACAGTACCACCATCAAATAATACCCTGGCAGTCATTCAGAAACCATTGATAACCTTAGATGAGGCGATGATTTTCGATAGACTTGTATGAATACCGACAGACAGTGTTAATGACGCAGGACTTCAAGTTGCAAAAATACAAGAAGCTGTACATCATACAGTGCATGGGCAATCAGTTTCAGCATTGATGTATGAAAAACAATCTGACAATAGCAACTAAGAAAACTATTTACCTGTTTCTAAGAGGAACACTGAAAATTACAAAGTTAAGTAACATATCTATAAAAAGGAAAGCTGTGACAGGATATCTTGGTATTTGCATTGAAGAAAATTTGCACTTTAACGAAAATACCAGACTAACAATTATCAAAGCGATGAAACTCGTGCATACACTTGCAAGACTTAAAACTGTAAAATACAGACTACCCCTACAGCCAATGCGGACATATTACACAGCACTCATTGAGTCAATAATTTTTTTTGCAGTTAGAGCTTGGCGACATGGATTATGTTTAGATGCACATAAAACCATTGTGAGGCGCAGGCAGAGGAGTGTTCCACTCAGAATCTTGGGACTTTTGGTACGACCTCGATTGAGGCACTGTGTGTGGTACTGGGAGTTTCCCTATAGATATTACAATTTGCCACAGAGCAGCAGCCTACTGGCTGAAGAGGAGAAGACACGACAAAATAAGAGAAATAACTGGACAAGACATAAGGAACAATAGAAATTAAACATATGGAGAATTGTTACTTGGAGCACAGAATGGGACACTGATAAGGGAAGACGTGTCTACTCTTTCTTCCCCCAGTATCTGAGAGTCGATGAATTTCAGGTACAACACGTTTAATGGTGCACTTACTCGCGTGGACTATAGCCTGTATCCTGTGCATCTCCACAACTTTGGTCACTTGTGCCTATGGTGAGAATGGGACACCTGTACACGTAGTGCTCATGTGACTTTACGTCAAGCACAGAGAGATTTTCCGTCAGAACTTCAGCGCGTTGTCGAACTGACACAAAGAATTTTAGCACTATTTTATACCGTAACCACCATCGAATTTACAACAGATAATGCGAGATTACTCATATCGATCTGATTTTCGGTTGTTAATCGAAATGTAGGTTATTGACCTGCACCCTTCATCTGTACTCGGTGAAGTGGGAAATCATAAGTAAATGGCTGCAGCTACGCACTGAAGGAATATTAATAATTACGGAATGAGACGATGTACAAACTCTCATGACAGTAAAGGACTTACAGGAGTGCGAAACAGGGAGTGCTACTATCTGCCCAACTAGGAATTGTAAGAATGGATACACATCCATGTGAAGTGTAACTGTTCATAGATGAACATGACGCCACACACTGTCACAGAGAAGGGTTGGAACCGAAAAGACATTTTCAGAAAATAAGAACAGCCTGGATTTATTCTCTCTATCCCCCAGGAATTGTAATACCAAATCTTACGGTGAGGGGAAACCTAGGGGTATAAAAAGGCTGGAAATACAGAACAGTGGTATCTTGATCAATGCCACGATTTGTGAAAAGGCAGTGGGTAACCATTTTTTATCTGCAAGTGGTCAAGAGCAATGTTGTACCGCCCAGGTAAGCCTTTCATTTTCCTACCTACCCAGAATCTAATTTTCCTTAACAACACCTTGAATCCAAAAATCCTACATTCGGTCGGTGAGCAAATCACAGAAGAAAAAGGACGCATTACTACAGAACAAATATTGAGGCATATTCAAAATTTTGGAGGACAAAATCATCGGAATGTTGTTACTATAAGTATTCTTACTGGCAGCATACCTGTGTTTCATGTAGTAACTTGTATGCTCTATCGATGTTTGAGACATAAGGCTGTCAGTCCTTCAGGCCTGCCATCACATCACATCCCTGTAAACTGGCTGGCTATCTTCTGCTTGCTGGGTGGGCACCTGAGGGCCGCCCCCAGATTGTACATTTAGTGCCTTCCAGGTTGCATTCAGTGAGCCCTGAGGAAGCTCTGGGATTTCACTTTCATTACAAGTGGCATCAGGGAAATGTTGTGGATACAGATCTAAGTGTGTTGCCATGTTTGAGAGTATTGGATCTATGGCGGCGCGTCAGATGACTGCCTCACTGGCCCCCATTACCGCACCCCACGTCGCCTTGCTGTCGGGCGTTGTGCCTGATCTGCTACAGGCTACGTGAGCTGCCAGAGTGCTGTATCTAGCATTCGTGTCTGACGCCTGAGCAAGCAGTCTGGCCATTTTCATACACGCCAGAGAACACAATAGTCGTTATACAAATCACGTTATTACAGATGCCACTGTTTCACTGACGCCTTTGGGCGTAAGACTGCAACTGACCAGACCTTGGATCTGAGACTCCAATACTTATGACGTTACCGCCTCACCAGGCCATCCTCGAGGCCCGCTGACATCTTGACCCACCGGGTGACCGTTACAGTTGTTGCCCGAAATAGTAGGGTATATAAAAGGCGTTAGATGGGCCGGAACATTCAGTATCGTAATTTTGCTCCTATTCAGAACAAGATATTGGTTTTCATTTGAGTGGAGACAATAACTGGATTTGGATTTAAGTTTGTAAGCAGGTTCGTAATGTATAAATCAGACTATGCATCACATACTTCATTACTAGAAATCTTCAAATTATTGTTATATAGCTTCATGACGGGTCCTCAGCTATCCTACACCTTAACTTTGAGTTATATGGGCGACAGAACAACAATATACACTTCGTTTACAAGATTTTGGCATAGGAAGTGGACTATGTAGTGTAGACCTCATCAAAAAAAAAACTTTCCAAGATGTGATCCATTCAGTGTCCAGATAGACCTCTCGTCTGTTCTACATTTGTTCTATAAGACAGGAGACTCCTTATATTTCTGTCACACATCTTTCTATGTTTTCAGGTAACAGACAATGTGCCCTTCTCCTTAAAATTTAGCAATCTGTTAGAATTATGTAGACTTATATAGCTTTTACATCCTGAGTGTTTGCTTGTAACATACCGAATTATAATGGTGTACTTATTTCTGCCTCTGTAGCTTACGTTTGTAACGCTTTCCTATTTGAGAGATATTACATTCTACACTTTACATGGGATTAGCTTCTTTCTGCAACCACCATAGTAATAATGTAGACATCAGTCTATCTTCAATCTATTACTAACCATGCATTTGTAATAATAGGCTACAATCCTACCGTTTTGTGAATGGAAGAGGCTGTAATTACTATGTTGTAAAAAATTTCGTTTACTGTCTTGCGTTTAACATTAGTGCATCTATATTCCATGGAATGTTCCAAAATTCGCTTATGTTGGTTTTATGAGGGCTAGGACTTTTATATCTCTCCATCTACTCATTATACTGCATTATATGCTCTTTGGTACTCATGCCTTTACATGTACTTGCTTTTATATAACATTTGTAATTGTCCTAGACATACTTGTACTTACCAGGTTATGATCAAAACCTTGAATATTGTATATATTTCTTATATTCAGTATAAGACACCAATACGTATTTATGTGTAACCAATAACTGAATATGCTTTCAGGTATCCTTTTCCTTGTCGATGGTCTGCTACTTGCGCAGCGACTGTCCATGACACATATTTAAAATTTTTGTATAAACTCACTGTATATCAGTTTTATAATTTAAACATGCTACTATATGATGTAGCGTCTGGCATTTTATTTCCAATTGTTTGCATATAATCAGATATACTGTGCTATCAGAATGTCAAGTCTTTATCACCTATGCCATCCACTGCTCTATCTATGCACCTTTCATATGTTTACTTTAATGTATTCTGCATCTGTTTTTGAATTTTTGCATATTTCATCTATTTTTTATTGTTTGATTCTGTAAAAGTATTGTATATTTACTGAACTGTCAGCTGGTGGCAACTTCAAAAAATCAGAGGTCAGTACACGCAGTACCAGTCAATTTTCCTGTTGCTATCAGCTGGATAACTCCTTCAAATTTTGTCATCAAACGAAATAACTCCTTAAATTTCCTCGTATCATCGTGATGCATCTGTTGTATTGAGGTGGCACGCCACTCTCTCACTTTAACCACATTGTCAGTCAGATCAACATTCATATTTCAGGGCGTGATCTCGATGTTCCCTGGTACGACATTTGCTATATGTGTTTAATCACAGCATGAGAAAATTGTGGGCATAATGGTCTCGCAACTGCATGTGTAACTTTTAGAGAGATTGTACCCGAGGGGCTGTAGCAGAGGTGACTAAGAACAGGGAATGAGATGAACTGGGGCCCATAAATGCTGATCGCAGCGACCTGGCGGTGTGAATGACTCTGGGAAACAGTTTTCAGTGGTTCTTAGCGGCAGAGGGTCTTCGTGCCAAAGCACTCTCCTCCCCCGACTTAGGGTAAGACAGAAGGGCACCACTTAATAAAAGATTTTATCTGGGCCAGGCGCCTGTCCATCAGAGAAGATAACTGGATGGCTGAAAGTGGGAGGAGGAAGCCAATTAAGAGAGACTGATTTAAACTGAGCTTTTGTGCAAACGGCTGGAAGGTCATAAAACTCCATGCATTCTCATTTTAGAAGCTTGCATAATACCGACAGAGTGGCCTGCATACATGTCTAGTGGAACTATGACTGTACTCGGGTATTGGCTATGCATTGTATCTCAGCAATTTGTAGTGTGGTGTAGTCATTTTACTTCACTGTATGTATTGTTTGTGTCATTTATTTATTTATTTTCTTTCTCGTTATGCTTGCCAGTGATCTCTGCTTACTGGTTGTCCGATGTTGCGTCATTGCTAACAGTGTTGTGCAGGCTTTTGTGAAAGAGATTTCGTTACTGATGTGTGCACAACATTTTGGAGTAGGTTTTGTTCCATGGGCATAGGCATAAATGTGTGCACTGTTTAAAAGAAATCAGAGTAGAGTTGAGGCACGTGATGCATTACAGTTGCAGTTGAACTGAATGCTTACAAGAAGCAAAGATCGTTGGTATAGTGAGAAAGGCAACGCGCTAATGTCGTCCAAAATAGAAGACAAGCCAGCCATTGATTCAGAACAAGATAGAACGGCAGGAGAAGTTCATTTAAATCAGTCTGCAAGCAGTATGCAAATGTCAGGTGCAGAATTGTCCGATCATGAGAACTCATGTCACTCAGGAAATGAAAATGAAAACGATGCCGAAGCGGCGGGTCATGTAGGTTCTGTAAATATGGAAAGAGGTATAATCAAGGAAAGTAACAATCCGGTTTCGTGAACAAGCTGTTATAGAGCAGTTGAGTCGCGTGTGTCTAGTTCAGGGTACGTTACTGGAAGTGCGCAATAAGAATCGATCTTTCAGTTTATGCAACAAACAGAGAAGAGACGACAGGAAATGAAAGAAAGGAGAAAGCTGGAAAAAGACCAGAGACAGAAGATCCTCATTAATGAAATTAGGGAATTTCAGAAGCGGCAAGACAAGGAGGAAAAGAGACAGGACGAAATCAGTAAATTCAAAGGTGCGTTAATGAGTTTGTCAAAGTCGTAACTCAGGTCAGAAATGTCTGCTGTAAAAGCAGAGGTGAAGGCATTAGGAAAACGTAAGATGAGACGTGAGAAGTAGCGGTAGAGTCGAAACATGAGGTTTGGACAGCCAGATTAGTAGCACAAGATGCATGAAGAAAATCCCAAAGTACATGATATGAGGCAGCGCTGGCAAAGGTCGAAGTGAGCGCAAACATGAAGGCTTTTTCTGCTCTTAAAACACAGGGACAGAAATTAATTGCAAAGTCACTGGAAGAAATGTTTCATTCCAAGGCGATCAAATATGTCTCACTGCCCAGCAGAATGATCTGGAAGATGAGATGAGACAAATGTGCAAACAGGTCGCTTGTGTAAAAACCAGAAGCAACAGCACGCAGCAGTGAGATCGTTGGTCACCAGGAATGTCAAAGACAAAATTTTGCAACTCAGCCCGTAGCCACATCCCCGCCACAGGCTGATATACAGCAGGAACGCCCAATGTGGAGACGGAAGGCAATTTTGGTCCCTATCCTGCCAATGCTATTTTACCCTTTGAATAGGTACACTTTTCAAAAGAACTATAAGTGATAAAACAGTGAAATTATATGCCTCAATTTACAAGTAAAATGAACATAATACCTCTTATGGTTTTGAAGAAAATTTTCTTTCACTAGTAAAATTTAACTCTTTTTGTGCATTAATTATTACAAAACAGTTTCTGATAGTTTGATGATTCTTAACTTACTTTTAATAACTTATTACCATCTGCAGTACAAATTGACCAAATTGAATGTTACTAACCCCGTTGGTTTATCAAATAATGGTACCTTAGAGTAAAAAAATACAGTTTTGAGAAATATCGATTTAAAGTTTAATATTGCAATTCTAGTATAGTTATTGATGAGAATCACTTGCCACTAATATTTTCCTGCACCATACTGAGCATCATCTGAATCATACTGATCTTCTTTTCTTCTCTTGGTCCCTCTTCTTTTCTGTCTGGCCTCTACTGTGCATTTTAAATTAGTAAAATCTGTTTTGCGGATTCTCTCTTTATCTATTTGCACCAATAATTTTGCAGTATTTCCACTAGATTTTATACCCAATAGTGCAAAAAAACATCCATTTTTCTAATTAAATCGACACTGAAGTATAAAATTGCATCATAAACACCTAATGTGAGGGTTTTTAGCTGAACAAATACAGTTTTCGGTAACCAGTTCCAAATGACAGAATTCACACATTCATTTAAATTTTGAGTTTTCCCATGAAGACATTTCTTCAACAAGGTATCTTTACAAAGGTCTCTAAATATGAGTTTAATTTCGTCATTACTGATGCAGGTAAAGAATTTTCTCCTGTACTTGCACCAAGTGTTAGGATCATTCGGGCAAAGACCGTGCACTGGGTTATCATTTGTGGAAAGCTTATGGAATAAGATAGCCCATACAGCTTTTTTCATGTTTTCTCAATTACATACATTTCTTCTTATGGCCAAGCCATAATAATTCTCTAATCTGTCTATTTCAACATTTGTCAGGCGACCTTTACCACCTATCTTCTTATCATCAACCAATACTATTTTTGACGTTTCTTTCAATAATCTTCTCAATCTGGACGCCATTCTCTTCTGTACATGCTCAACGCACTCTAATTTAGAAATTGCGACATTAGGACCGTAGGGTTGTTCTGCACATACCCGGTCATAAGCCTTGCTGTCACCGTCCCCTAATTGCACAGAGCGTCAGGAAAACCACCATATCTCACGAAAAATTATCGTATTTGTATAAAACAAAAACTATTTTACGCGGGAAAGACCAGGCATTTCAAATTTGCTAAAATCTAAAAATCGAATTTTTGAAACCCGCTTGCCTTCCGTCTCCCCTTAACGGGAGTACGGCGCTCGGTGGAACGCACGCAGTCAGTGGCGCGTAGGTTACGAAGCACCGAGCCAGACCACAATTGCGCGCGACTCAGACGTACGGAACCATCGCTACATGACTCTGATGACACGAGACGAGGATATTACAGCATTCGTTGATGCGACAGCCTTGAAATGTCGGGCACACATGCGCCGAAAGTTATAGAATGTCCAGAGGCGCAAAATTATGAAAATTTTAATAAAACATTTTCACTCATTTTAAAATTTTCAGATTTACAAAGAGAACCAGAATTCATTACATCGAAAGTCATGGATCGCTGAGTATGTCAGGGAACTATCCGAGCCATAGCCACTAGTATAAAAATTGGAATTTGTCTGTGGATACCTGGAAAGTTCAGTAGCAGAATACATGCGTAGTGTTGCAACAATCTGTCTCAGCTACGGCGAATTCAGAGAGGATTTCCAATAGACCTACTGCTCCCAGGACACCTAAGAAAGGATTAAACAGGAGATTATGTTACGGAAGGATTACGAAGTCTCGGGGTGCCACAGACCGGTAAAGATTTTCGAGACGCTTGTTGACAAGAAGCGTTACCTGGACCGACCGCAACCACAGCTACATGAAACTGCTATTGTGCTTCCAGGAACTGCTCACTGACAAATGTCATGACACAACAGAACCATTCAGAAGTGCTGTACGAGAGTTAGATTTTATCAAGGAGGCACAAAAAGCGAGCGACGGCTTTCAGTTTTAGGCAAAAGTTGTAACTTTCAAGGAGAGTTACGCATTGCTATGACTGGCCATAGCCGTGAGTGTGATTTTCAAGGAAACATTGAGCTTTAAGGTGACTTTTTAATAAATGGCTCTGAGCCCTATGGGACTTAACACCTGAGGTCATCAGTCCCCTAGAACTTAGAACTACTTAAACCTAACTAACCTAAGGACATCACACACATCCATGCCCGAGGCAGGATTCGAACCTGCGACCGTAGCGGTCGCGCGGTTCCAGACTGAAGCGCCTGGAACCGCTCGGCCACTCCGGCCGGCTGACTTTTTAAGTGGGGACACTAATGTTTGATTTAAGATTTTGAAACAGTGGTAAATGTTACGTATAAAATGATATATTTTTCAAGGTCTAATGGAGGTCAAATAAGAAAATATCTTTTTCGTTGTAGAAGAGATTATCTCGGAACGGAGGAGGAAGACAGCAAAATACAGTGTTAGATACAAACTGGAAGGAGCATAAAGGGTCAAGTATCATTACCAATAACCAGAATCATAGAGTTAATTATCGCAGGTCATTCGAAGGTTGAGTTTTGTTTCATGGAAACCTCTATTTGCGACCTCAGGTTTGGAAAGAGTGAAGAGAGATTTGAAGTTAAAGTTTTAATTAACGTGTTTGCCGGGAAAAATAAATACATCACAACGTACAAAAGTTTTTTTGACATTTGCAAGACAGAAGAAAGATAAATAAAACGCAGATCATTGATTTAAAAGTTGTTGGGTAACTCCCTTCACCTCTGTTTTCCAGGGCTGCCATTTCCAGTTTGTATTTAACACTGTATTTTACTTTATCCTTCCTATTATTCGAGTTAATCCCTACTAAGACTAAAGATATATTTGTGTACTTGACATTCATTAAACCCTACTATGACCTTGAATAATTTATTATTTTATTCGTAAAGTTTGCGGCTATTTTCAATTCTTAAATCAAATATTAGTGTTCTCATTTAAGGGGTTCCTTTAAGCCCTATCTTTCCAATGTTAAAATAGCGCTTATAAATTAAATGTTTTCTCAAAAAGTATTTGAGATAGGAAGTTGATATTTTTACAGATTATTTATATGAGTATTGGCAACAAATTAACACAGTGATATTTAAAAATTTGAATTCGGTTGTAAGAGACTGATTTTTTCTATTGTAATGAAAATTCACATCTTTTTCCAAAACCATGTATATTGCTGAATTAATAAACAGAATAGGCTTTTATGCCTTTTTTGTTTATAAATTCAGCAATATACAGGTTTTTGGAAAAACGCATTGTTAAGGTATGCAGAAGGGACTGTGTAACATTTCCTGAAAATTTGGAGCAAATTGGTTTGGTAGTTCCCGAGAAAAAATATATTTTGTGTGGAAAAATAAAACTGTTGGGAATCGAACGACAAAGTTTTTATTACCTTTGTAGTGCATTCCAGGTCCATAGGATGGGTTAACTTCATCTTCTGGAAACTCCTCTCCAGCTTCCTCTTTGTCCTCCTCGTGTTTACTCTGGCTAGAATTCTAGGCTATTCACACTCCTGTCAGCAGTCCAAAGACGTTCGTTTTCTAAAGCATCGGTTGTAACATATTGAAACCGATTTCATTCCCATATTTCGAAATACTGTGCGCCTGACAACGTTACCACCATTGAAAGTAGCAACAACAACATACACACCAAAGTGAAGTGTCTCTATTCCAATAAGTACAGTCTTGGGGATTCTTGACCACATAACACTATTTCCATTTCCATTGGGGTTCTGAGTTTTTCCATGGACACACCCTTTCAACAATTCAGGTGCTGCTAAGTCTCTGAAAATAGCTTCAATCACCTCCATTACCACATCATGCAGACTATGATTGTTCATGTACACTTCAACAGCTAGCACTCCCTTGTTGTACTTACACCAACTTTTTTCTTCTTTGGGACACAAGTAATGAGGGGACCTTCAATGGTAGAAAACGTCTGAAAAGCAAAAAGCCCAAACAGCCTTCTCCATTTCATCGACAATGTGTGTGTTTTGCCTAACAGCCATTTCATAATAGTTCTGTATTTTGTCAGTTACACTGTCAGTTAACTTTCGCTTCCCATCCAATACTTTACCACCACTGAGGATTTTTTATTTTTTTATTTTATTTTATTTTATTTTATTTTATTTTTATTTTTTTACGAAGCTTTCAGTCACAGAAGACTTAGTACCATTCATTTCTGCAAGTGTCTAATACACGCTAGTTTCCGCACTACGAGATCATCATAATAAGAATTCAGTTCTTGAATATGTTTTAAACGTTTAGAATAACCATCACCAAGGTAATTCACATATCGCACTTTGTCACATGCAACAGAACGTTGAAATATACTAGCAACACCAACCACTTCCATTCCTCCACTACTGCCACTATAGTTAACTGTGCAATTATTTTCATGTGTACCTTTATTTTTTAGTGGGCACCTATAATATTTATATATTTCTGCTATATCAAAAACATACCCTATATGCATACTGGTGAAAGATATTACACCACGAAGAGATGTGTGTCCCCGTTTATGTCAGGTACCATCGTATGCTGCAGTCAAGTCTATATTACCACTGTTTTCTATCACTGCCTCTTCCATAGCTTCCTCCTTAGATTCTATACAGACATCTTCTACTTTAGACCCTACAAATCTATTATAGTCCGTAAACTTGGTTAGGGGATTTGGAAGATTCATCACGCCACAGAAAACTGCACCTGCAGCAGCGCCCTTACCAACTGTATGCAAGGCATACAGATGTCTAATATTGTATTCATAGATTTTGCAACCATTTCATTCATTTGGAGTTATTGCAACACCGTTACAAAACGTTGTAGTGTATGAATACTTACCAAACTTCAGTTCTATTTCACTGTTAAGTCTTGCGTGATTTATTATGGATCGTTCCGGACCGACTTCACTACACTGAAAACATCTTACAGAGTTTGCAAAAATTCGTTTGAGAACTGACATATCAAATATTTCATTCACATCTGATTCGCCCTTAAAATATTCATACTTTTCACTAAATGAAACAATCTTCCTCTGTGAAGTACTTTGTTGCTCACTTTCATTGCAATGGGCGGATGTATCTGCAAGTTCAGGTACACTCACTTGGTTATCGTTTTTATTGCTTACAGTAATAAGACCTTCCTTTGGCTTCCCAACGTTTCTCATTTTCTTAAAAGCCTTCAGAGGATGTCTAGTCACTTCACCTTTATTCATGATTATCCTTCAATGAAACAGAGACCTCAATGGACAGAATTTATTACGAATATTTTCAGAATTACAGAAGAGTAAACAAACATGAAACACAGGACAATCGGGCGAGCGATATAAATCAAACACAGGTTAACCCCAAAACTTATTCTATAACACTTATTTTCTCTTACATCATTAAAAAGTACATCATGAGTATATAGATTCATGAGTACAACATTTGACAGCAGTTTAACAACGCCACAGCAGGTCACACTAATGCACAAAATATTTTAAAAATAGTTGTAGTCTTCTGAACTGAACAAATTATACAGGGTGAAGCGAAATTCACGCACTCGGGCTTCGCGACTCCTCACAGCCAGCTATAAGAAAATGTCTGTCACAAAATGTCGTCCGGCGAGTACATCCGGCAGAAAAACGACGTTAAAGAGTGGCAATCTGGCAACACTGTAACCACATGTCTAGTAACTAGCTCTGTCAACACGTGCAGCAGATAGAGTTTTGGGTCAGCATGCAGGAAGTCGGGGGCTCGATCCTGGATTTAATCATACCATTTTTATTTGGTAAATGTAGTTCAAGTGTTAATCGTCAACAGCGATTGCAGCAGGTCCTCTGGAAAACGTTTGCACTTACATACGACAATCATAGAAATGGAACATTGGTCAGCTTTGAAAGATGCCCTTTCCACGTCGTGGGCTCGAATTTATTCCCACCACTTCCTCTACTAGAATCGAAACCTGTTTTCTTTGTACCCTCCTCTAATGGTCACATAGATTAGTACCAAGTATTATTCTTGCCTCGTTCAGGTCCACTACATTTCGTTAGGGCCTTACGTTACGAGTAGGACTAGCAACGTGCTTTGCGAATAATGCCCGAACTATTTGTATGTGTTATCACAATGGTCCCATTAATTGTTTCAACTGTCTATTTCTTATTTGTCTAACCACGTATTTGTTGTGTTCAGCGTCACAAAATGTTGTAAATTTAGGGTACATATGACACAAGAAACAGTGTGTATTATAGTATGAAATGTCAGAACGAAATTAGCAAATTGAAAAAAGCACCCCAAACCAGGATAGAACCCTTGACCTCCTGCATGATAACCCAAAACTCTACCCACTGCGCTAACTGTCAGTAGGTAGTTACCATACTTGTTGTTTCAGTGTTACCAGATTGCCACTCTTTAACGTCCTTTTTCTGCCGAATATACTTGCCAGACGAAATTTTGGGACAGACATTTCTTTATCGCTGGCATGTGAGGAGTCGTGCTGTGAAGCCCGAGTGCGTGAATTTCGCTTCACCCTGTATGTCAATTGAAAGGGGAAAGTGTGCAGATTTTTCAAACACAAAAAAGTAATAATTGAAGATTTCGTGATTTTGAACCTCTCCGAAGTCTCTTAAAAAGTAACTTTAACATACAGATCGCCTTGAAAATCACCTTCACCGTAACTGCCATTAGTAGCAATGAGTGACCCTCTTTGACACCTACAACACTTACCCAAAATATTTTGCTCTATCTCATCTCTATCACGAGTTATCGCTACTATGGATTAAAATGATCCATCCTGTATGTTGTAACTACAAATTTCGAGGTATGTAGTAATAAGCTTTCTTTGTACATAACTTTTTGCCCATTGCCATGAACTATTCCCATAAATTTAAATCGATTTTATCCTACAATCTGGAATTGTAATCATGATTTTGAATAACCGTCTCCCTTTAATAGCCGATA
Source organism: Schistocerca piceifrons (assembly GCF_021461385.2). Classification (NCBI taxonomy): domain Eukaryota; kingdom Metazoa; phylum Arthropoda; class Insecta; order Orthoptera; family Acrididae; genus Schistocerca; species Schistocerca piceifrons. The sequence continues at coordinate 407,057,448 of NC_060138.1, read as the reverse complement.
TAGGCACTGCTTTTCGTTATGTGGTATGCAACCGTACAACTATTATGGAAACATTGATTCCCTAGATTTTATGATTAATGGCATGTAGCCTTCTCTATACTTTAAGATTTGCAGATGGCCATTTAACTGGTCGAAACTGGCGATAGTCATATCCTCCTTGCGGTCTTGGCAAACAGAAAGTTTCCCAATATAAAACAACATCACTATACCAATTGCTAGGCTATTGCCATATACAGGGAACAATTCAGCAAGTAACATAATTTTTTCAATTGCCCATGAGACATTTCAAAGCATGGGCATCAGGGTGGGCGTTATGTGCCTCGTAGACTGCATAATGCAAACATTTAAATATGCTACGTCGGCTGTCAAATGAAAACGCATGACTATGTGTATTTAGTTTTGTGCCTCGGCAGCTGTTGGACGTGTAAATTATACGCAAGTATATGAAAAAAATTATATCTTAAATAAAGCTGCTGTGGGCAAGATAGTGTTTGAGCATTCGAAGGAGAAACATGATTAATGCATGTGTCACTAAACTCCTCCTAAACTGCTGGACCGATTTGAATGAATTTTTTTGTATGCGTTTGGGTGGCTCCCTGGATGGTTTAGATTCACAAATCAGCCCGCCAGATGGCGCTGCACTCGGTATCTAGGTTATTTATCTATACTGCAACTAAACGGCTGGATCGACTTGATTGAATTTTTGTGTATGCATTCAAGTGGGGGCATGGAAAATTTACATTCTTTAATCAGCACGGTAGGTGGCGTTGCATTTTTGTGTTCAATATTGAGCGTATTATATTCAAATATAAGTTACGTGCATAGGATTTCGTTTATTTTTCGACATTTTAATTTGAGGGTATTACATTATGTGTGTTTCGTTATTTTGACATTTAAATTTTTTTGTACGGTGTCTTTTGATATTTCAAGCGTCGCATTTCAGTGAATATTAAGTGTATTATATTCACATATAAGTTACGTACATAAAACAATGCCACGTCTTCGTGGACGAGGAGGAAATATTGGTCGACGGACTCGGAATTCACAATTACTTCAGAACCGTCGGTTAAATAGATCGGAAGAAGATCAATTGACGGACAATGAAAATTTAAGAAACCAGGTTCCAGTCATACGTGCTAATGAAAGTCAAGAGCAACGCAACGAAAGCGTTCGAGCTAATGCATTGAGACAAAGATGGCCCGTCAACGAGCCACACACACATTCAGAATACGTGAACAACAGCGATTGCAAGTGTTTCGCACATTGACACGTGCATCACTTCTTCGCCTTGCGTTTGAATATGAGTCGTACATAGACTATTCGTCACATTCACAAATTGTAATTGGTGCTATGAACAAACAATGCCAACACTGTCATGCACTCAAATACAAAGATGAATCGGCCAGTTTCCGCTGCGCGTCTGGAAAAGTTGTATTGCCACCATTGAATTCGCCGCCAGAACCATTGAAAACACTATTGGCTGGAGCTACATCTCAATCTAAATTGTTTTTGCGTAAAATTCGCAAATTCAATTCGTGCTTTCAAATGACATCATTTGGAGCAACAAAAATCGTTCAGAATGAGAATGGTCGCCATTTTCAATCAACGTTTAAGATTCAGGGCCAAGTGTATCTTCAAATTGGTTCTTTAATGCCGGTGCCTACTACCGATTCAAAATTTCTGTAGATCTACTTCATGGGTGATAAGGAGGAGCAAATAAACGCACGCTGCCAGTACAACCATATCGAGCGGATGGAGGAGCGAGAAATTGTGGGTATTTTAGAACCGTTTTTACAGAATCACAACCAGTTGGTCCAGTTGTTCAATACCGTTTCAAACAGACTGAAAAACGACAACTGTACGATCGTCATCAAAGCAGACAAAGTACCATCTGGGCAGCACGCGGGCCGATATAATGCACCGACCATTAATGAAGTTGCTGTTGTTATGGTTGGCGACGCATTTGAACGTCGAGATATACGAATCCAACGCAGAGATAACACAGTGCATACGATTGAAAACAGTCATCGCTCTTACGACGCTTTGCAATATCCATTGATATTTTGGGAAGGAGAAAATGGATATCATTTAAATATCAGCAACAGGTACAATCTACACATGTCATTACCTAATATTTTATTTTTATGCACGTGTAATTTCTTTTCGTCTTAATTATATTTTTACTTTGAAGGTGCAGAAACCAGCAAGAAAGTGAGTGGCGATGAACTTCTACGCATATCGGTTGATGATTCGTGCCAATGAAGACAATACTATTCTCCTATGCCGTCAGTTGTTTCATCGATATATCGTTGATATATATACTAAAACTGAAAGCGAGCGATTACAATACACCAGGTATAATCAAGCGAAACTTCGAGCTGAGGAATACATTCATTTGCGTGTGCGCGCGTATGGACGAGCAGATTTGTTCATTACATTTACGTGTAATCAAAAATTGTATGAAATTAAAATTGTGTTATTGCCAGGTCAAAGTGCAATAAATTGGCACGATATCACTGCACGTGTCTTCATATAAAAGTTAAAATCGTTGATGAACTTGATTATACATTCCTCTGTATTTGGAAAAACATGTTGCTGGCTGTATTCTGTTGAATGGTAAAAACGAGGTTTGCCACATGCGCATATTTTGATTTGGTTGGTCGAAAAAATACAGTCTGAAGAAATTGATAAAATTATCTCAGCAGAAATTTCGGATCGAAATATCGATCAAGAATTGTATGACATTGTTACCGCTAATGGTCCATACTGTGCTATGAACATGACGGCACCGTGCATGGACAATGGAAAATGTACGAAACGTTTTCCAAAAATTGTGTTAACGATACAGTCATTAATGTCGACGGTTATCCTTTGTATCGTCGTAGAGACACTGACCATGGTGGTCAATCACATCAATTACGCTTGTCAAACGGTACAACAGTTGACACTGAAAATCACTGGGTGGTTCCGTATTCACAATTGCTGTGTAAAATCTACAAAGCACACATAAACATTGACGTCTGCAGTTCGGTGAAGTCCCTAAAGTATATATGCAAATATGTCCATAAGGGCAGTGATATGGCTGTATTTGCTGTTCACAATGTTAACGAAAACGGTAAAATAACACGGTATCAAATGGGCCGATACATCAGCAGCAATGAAGCAGTTTGGCGTATTTTGGGTTTTCCGATACACGAAAGAAACCCTGCTGTTATACATTTGGCCGTGAACCTTGAAAATGGACAGCGTGTTTATTTCACGGAAGAGACTGCTCTACAACGTGCATCAATTCCCTCGAAAACCACATTAACTGATACAATGGCATATTTATGGGAAATACATTAGACCGATTATACACAGCCCATCTAAAGCAACGCGAATGTTTCTTCTTGCGTTTATTGTTGGTTAAAGTTCTTGGACAGACGTCCTTCCAATACTTGTGAACAGTCAATGGCATTTTGTATGACACATATCATTATGCATGTCACTAATTACATTTGCTGGGAGACGACAACCATTGCGATATTACACTTGCAGATGCAGCATTGAGTTCCTCTCCTCATAAAATTCGCCAATTATTCGCCATATTATTGACGACATGTTTTCCATCTCAAGCTTCTGTCCTGTGGGGCAAATACAAAGATTCTATGAGCGACGACATTCTGCATCCAATTCGGATCGCTGATCAATCGATTTTTCGCCGGAAATATACAGGGTGATTCAAAAAGAATACCACAACTTTCAAAATGTGTATTTAATGAAAGAAACATAATACAACCTTCTGTTATACATCATTACAAAGAGTATTTAAAAATGTTTTTTTTCACTCAAAAACAAGTTCAGAGATGTTCAATATGGCCCCCTCCAGACACTCGAGCAATATCAACCCGATACTCCAACTCGTTACACACTCTCTGTAACATATCAGGCGTAACAGTTTGGATAGCTGCTGTTATTTCTCGTTTCAAATCATCAGTGGTGGCTGGGAGAGGTGGCCGAAACACCAGATCCTTAACATACCCCCATAAACAAAAATTGCAGGGGGTAAGATCAGGGCTTCTTGGAGGCCACTGATGAAGTGCTCTGTCACGGGCTGCCTGGCGGCCGATCCATCGCCTCGGGTAGTTGACGTTCGGGTAGTTACGGACAGATAAGTGCCAATGTGGTGGCGCTCCATCCTGCTGAAATATGAATTGTTGTGCTTCTTGTTCGAGCTAAGGACAGCCAATTCTCTAACATCTCCAGATACTGTAGTCCAGTTACAGTAGCACCTTCGAAGAAAAAGGGACCAAAAACGTTATTGGCTGAAATGGCACAGAAAACGTTCACCTTAGGCGAGTCACGTTCATACTGAGTTGTTTCCCGCGGATTCTCAGTGCCCCATATACAGACATTGTGACGGTTGACTTTCCCGTTAGTGTGGAAGTTGCTTCATCACTAAACACAATCTTTGAAACGAAAGATTCATCTGTTTCCATTTGAGCAAGGATAAAATCACAGAAATCGATTCTTTTAATCTTATCAGCTGCAGACAGTGCTTGAACCAATTTCAGACGATAAGGTTTCATAACTAACCTTTTTCGTAGGACTCTCCATACAGTTGATTGTGGAATTTGCAGCTCTCTGCTAGCTCTGCGAGTCGATTTTCCTGGGCTGCGAACAAATGCTTGCTGGATGCGTGCTACATTTTCATCACTCGTTCTCGGCCGTCCAGAACTTTTCCCTTTGCACAAACACCCATTCTCTGTAAACTGTTTATACCAACGTTTAATACACCACCTATCAGGAGGTTTAACACCATACTTCGTTCCAAATGCACGCTGAACAACTGTCGTCGATTCACTTCTGCCGTACTCAATAACACAAAAAGCTTTCTGTTGAGCGGTCGCCATCTTAGCATCAACTGACGCTGACGCCTAGTCAACAGCGCCTCAAGCGAACAAATGTACAACTAAATGAAACTTTATAGCTCCCTTAATTCGCCGACAGATAGTGCTTAGCTCTGCATTTTGTCGTTGCAGAGTTTTAAATTCCTAAAGTTGTGGTATTCTTTTTGAATCACCCTGTATAACGAGGCGCTAATAAAGACTGATGATATCTGCATTCTGATTTCGAATATGCCACTCATTCATTTTGGTATGCCCTCACCTAACCGCACAGCAACATACATCATTCACAGCGAGATTCAGCGCGAATAACATTGCGTTAGCAATTGCTTCATCAGGTATTGCAGCCACTTTGCTTGATGGTGAACGGACTGCACATTCAGCACTCAAGTTGCCGTTGAACATTCACACAAATCCAGATGCAGTGTGCAGCATAAGAAAGCATTCCCGTACGGCTGTAGTATTCCAAAAATGCAAAATTATTACCTGGGATGAATGCACTATGGCCCACAAGCATTCACTTGAAGATCTCGATAGAATGATGAAAGATCTAAATCATAACACCAGGCTTTTCGAGGGGTGTCTTACTGCTGCTGTCCGGTGATTTTAGACAGACATTGCCGGTCATTTCACGCGCTACAAATGCGCATGAAATAAACGCATGTATTAAACAATCTTATCTATGGCGAAATGTCCGTACATTACGTCTTAACACAAATATACGTGTTCAGCTGCAAGACAATCCATTGGCACTATCATTCTCCGAGCAATTGCTCAACATTGGAAATGGAACAAAACCATTGCATGGATACACACAATGCATCAAATTGTCAGACAATTTCTGCAACATAGTAAATACGAAAGATGCTTTAATTGAAAGCATATTTCCAGATTTATAAGCTAATTATATTAATCATGCGTGGCTTCATGAACGAGCTATTTTAGCGGCAAAAAATATCGATGTTGACGCCATTAACTTAAAAATACAACAGTCATTGCACGACAGTGAGATATTGTTCAAATCGATCGACACTGTTACCGTTCCTGACAAAGCAGGCAACTATCCTGTCGAATTTTTGAATTCGCTGGATTTACCAGGAATTCCACCACATAACTTGCGATTAAAAATTGGCTCACCTATCATTTTGCTTCGGAATTTAAATGCACCTAAGCTATACAACGATTAGTCATAAAAAATTATGGGCAATGTTCATGAAGCTACAATTTTGAACGGCAAATTTGAAGGTGAAGTTGTTCTCCTGCCACGAATCCCTTGAGACTCACCCATTCCATTCAGACGTCTGCAATTTCCAATTCGCTTGGCATTTGCCGTGACTATTAATAAGTCACAAGGTCAATCAATTTCGATTTGTGGGTTGGATCTAGAAAATCCGGTCTTTTCACATGGCTAATTATATGTGGCGTGTTTTCGCTTTGGAAAACCGTCAAGTTTATTCATTTATACTCCTCAGGAATTGACTAAAAGTATTGTTCATCAACTCGCATTAAGGTAAAGTTATACAAACATTATAGATTATAACGAATTGTTTTTAGAAAAATTGATGTTATTTCAAAATAAAGAATAATGAAATTATTATATTATTTGTCTTTCATTTCATATTTTCTTTAATACCCTAATCGCTTGAAATATCATGCAGGACAACGTCTGTCGGGTCCGCTAGTATGTGTGTGTGTAAGAGTGCGACGGCGTTTTGGCGTCTGTTTCACTGCGGATTCACTAACATCGTCAGAACGGCTATGGAATCAGTAATTTGCGAGTGGTGGGCCAATGGACAAGGGACGCTGCATTGCAGCGTGCAATAATTTGAGGAGCTGGATCTGACGGACAGCGTGTCTGCATGGCCGAGGAGGTTAAGGGAGCCGTTCCAGAGACGACGAGCATCCGAGTTCGAGTCCTGGTTCGGGACAGATCTTCAGCTTTAGGCATTGCATTACTAGCCCTGTGCGGCTAGAAACACGAAGTTCCTCCCCTCCTTTCTCTTGTTTCCCCATCCTCTGGAAAAGAAATAGCAGAATCTAATAATCAAACAAGGAATGAGCTGATTCATAATATTAACCAAATATAGTTTGAAGAAAGGCATAAAATTTGAAACCAAATTCTAATTCGATGCACAAGTGAATAAAATGTCTCACGCCACAAAGGACGGACATAACGTACTGAAACTTCAAATTCCCATTTTGTTGCTGCAAGACAGAATGTGATCACCAAATTACAAAAGAAGAGTTTCCTTTGATAATTTACTCATGTTTGCAGCAGAACTGAGAAATATTGACAGAGAATAAACCATCCCGGCAAACATCTAAAGTAACTTGATAATATTGCGAAAATAACAAGATGCTTATCACAACGTTAGACACACGGTTGAATAAAAGACGGCTTATCCCATTCGAACTCAGATGCCGAGCAAATTAAATACTTCAAGTCCGTCAGCGCTGTCCATCCAAATTTCGTAAGATAAAAAGCATCTGGTCATCTCACTGAGAGAAGATGTTGGGTTATGGTTTCTTGTATTATTTCATAGTAACGAGGCGAAATAATGCCACCTGTACAGCTTCGTGAAAGATTATCTTACGAGCAGGTAGGATGTGAATCAGTTCTAAAATAAAGAGGACAATGTGATTGTGTGCTGAAAGTGGTTGATACGCAGATTTGACATTCACAGGCCTTAGCGAACATGAAGCAACGACCCAGCCCCGGAAACATTTCCAACAATGTGATTCAAATTACAGCTTAAAAGTTTCTCTGTAGCCTGTCAATTCTGGAAGAATCTACCTAGCTGAGGAACGAATAATGTAACATTTGTTACATCAGCAGTCACAGACAAAAGCCTTAGAGAGAACTTCATTAATGACGTTGTTTTGTAGTTCACCACAGAACCAATGCACCACAACGAAGAAGACAAGAAGTTAAAAAAAAAAAAACGGATCATGAACTTCGATATTGTCCGATGTATAATAGTCTAGGTGGCGAGGTACTAGAGTGTACGACGAGCATACTTCATAGTTCTTAGTTACTAGTGGAATATTTATTAAACTGACGGATATTCCTGGAAAAGTAGCCGCATCTAAAGTCGAAGTGAAAGGCAAACGAACTAACTGACTGAAAAGATTATGTGAATGTCTAACAACGAATGTTATCCCTGTTTCCACTAGTAAATCCAGGTACTATATGTATTCAGTGAACATGCTTTTCATTAGATCATCATACTACTTTCACAGTTAAGTACACAGATTTCAACACCCATGTGCCAGTCCAACAAGAATTTTTTTAAATGTTTGTCAAAAGACTTATATTATGCATGAAATTATTTTCAGCATTAAGGGACCACACCGTGGTTCAGGTCGAAAAAAATCGATTTTCGGTTTTCATCATACTTCGATAGATGAAGGTTTTATTTAAGTACTCTGAAAAAGATTTTGCTGAAAAAAATTTTTTTCGAGCATTTAAAGAGCATTTTCCTATCATGTGTGTTTATGTGCTACGCCAACTTTTCTGTCACCCACTTTTCTGCATATATTTTAGTTCTTTATATCTCCTACATTGCACGTTAGGGATTTTTTTTTACTCCCGAGTGTGTTGGCTATCCTTGGAATGCAACGGTCGGTATTCTTTTGTTTCTCCTGCTTGTAAACAACACGCTTTCAAATATACGGTTAGTTTTGTTCTAGTGTGACTGCGAGTAGTTGTTATACTTACGTTTGCAGTGCTTGTTTACGTGTGTTTTGTTGTGTTTATTGAAGATGATGAAACGTAAAGGCATTTTCAAGAAACGACAATTTAGAGGAAACAAGTTTAGAAAGTTTTCTGTACAAGAGGTTATGTCACCTGGCAACGATGTTTCTAATTGTAATTCTTCAACAAGTGCATCACCATATCAAGAGAATTACACCGAATTTACTGTAAGTGACAAGGGGTACAGTAACATTATTATAAATTTGAGAATATAGTCAGATGTAATTTCGAAATTTGCAAAATGTAGACAGTGTGGTGAGTGTGAAAATTTGTGAGAGCGCCAGTGGGAGAAACGGCCTAGCAATTGCTTTGGATTTAATTTGCACTAAATGCTCAGCTTGATTTCATTTATGAGTTCTTCAAAACCAGATGCATGTGGCCCTTATGATATCAATACTAGATTATTTTATACTTTACGATCCATTGGCAAGGGCATGGCTGCAGGGAGAACATTTTGTTCAGTGACGAACTTCCATCAACCACCAAATAAATTTGAAAAACTGACTGCAATATTAGAGAAAGCTGTATATGAGGTCAGTGAGAAAGCATGAAACTGGCTGCTAGGGAAGCAGTGGAAGAAAATGATGGATTTTCAGATATTGTAGTTGCACTTGATGGAAGTTGGCATAAAAGAGGGCATACTTCTCAGAATGGAGTAGTGACTGCCACAGGTGTAGACACTGGTAAAGTGTTAGATGGGAGATAATGTCTAAATATCGCAAATGTTATAAAGTCAATGAACATAAAGAACACAACTGTGTGGCTAATTTTAGAGGAACAAGTGGTGGTATGGAAGTTCAAGGAGTACAACAAATATTTCATCGCTCCATAGAAACAAGAGGTGTACAGTACACCAAATATTTGGGTGATGGCGACAGTAAGGCATACTACAATGTGATGAACTCTAAGCCATATGGAGATGCCATTATTAGCAAAACAGAATGTGTAGGCCATGTTCAAAAACATTTGGGAACAAGGCTGAGGAAACTAACTGTTGATATGAGAGGGAAAAAAATTAGAAATTGGTGACCGGACAGGGTCAGTTAACTAAAACTGAAATAGAAAACCTGCAGGTATACTATGGGCAGGCAATTAGGAGAAATAAAGAAATCTGGAGGCAATGAAGAAAGATGTTTGGACCATATTCTTCCGCAAGTCCTCTACTGATGATAAGCCATGTCATGGATTGTGTCTGTCAGGAGAAAATTCGTAGTGCAAATACAATAGGGCTCAGGCAACTGGAGTATCTTATTCTCACCAGCATTCTGTTCTTGCTGCTATTATTACACCAATTAAACCTATTTTCAGAGACTTGGCTCATCCTGACCTTCTAAGGAAATGTCTGCATGGGCAGACATAGAATCCAAATGAATGTTTCAACAGAATAATTTGGAACTGCCTTCCTAAAACTGTATTTGTAGACATGCATACAATGAAACGAGGAGTTCATGATGGTGTTATTACATTCAATTGTCGTAATATTGGATAGTGTTGGGTACTGGAAAAGCTGGGAATTAATCCTGGTGAAAATATGATTACTGGGTTGCAACATTGCGATAAAATGAGAATAGCCGATGCAGACAGGTCTGCATCTAATATGGCCAAGAAAGCAAGAAAAACATCCAGGAAGGTAGAAAAGAAGCAGGAACACCTGATAGAGCCCAAAGAAGGGCCATCATATGCAGCAGGACAGTTTTAATTAACTGTAAGTAACAAATTCCTAAAGTTTTTTCTTTAAAGTCAATTTCCCGCAATCTAAAATTTCCAGTACATATGCCGCATTATATCAGAAACTATCATAGATAAATGAATGGAATTTTCACATATTCTGCATAACATAAAAAGCAACCTCTGGTACTACATTCATTACTATTCCCCCATTAGGAAGTACAGAAACAATATTTTCTGCAGAAAAACTTAATTATTTTGTTAATAAATTTAAAAAAGTATTTCTTGAAAACTATAAAATGGATAAAGTATATTTTGGTACAGTTGACTCTATTAGCATCACGTAACATACAGTAAAAATATTTAGGTCCTGCATCAAATAGTTTTTTCAGAAATGGGTCAAATACTTGCCTAAAATAACATGGGTTAGATAGGCAGGATGTGGTCCCCTTAAGTGCAAAGAAGGATCGTTTTCTAACGTTAGACTGCACCAGACGGCTTATGTGCGAGTTACATGATTCGAACTGATACCGCCATTCCTAGACAGTCCCCTAGTTTTCGCAGATAAACGTGATTAAGATTAGTAATCGTGGGCATAGTAAAGCGTTTATTGCAGTTTGCATTTGTGTACATAATTTCTGTCTGAGTTGAAATATACACAGATCAAAAGTGACAGGAAGGAACGTTGGAGTATAACGTACCACCGATGTCGAATTCAGTTGAGAAAAAGCACAAGGCTAACTACTGTAGGCTGGGTTGGAAATCGTTGATGACATATTCAAAGAAGCCATTCTAGAATTAATGAAAATTAATTTAGGGAATTCAAGGAAAATTTCAATTCAGGTAGGTGGACGAGAATGTGAACCCCCAGTTTCCGAAATACCAGACCGTAAACCCAGTCACTGAGTCACGTCAGTCGGTAGGTAATCGGAAGCACTAGCTAGCACAGTATGTCGTCTCTGTGACATCTTGATCTTTTAGGGGGCTGTTGATGCCAAGTAGGGCAGCGAAAGATAAAAAGTTGGAGGCGTTAGGAGCATTGTAACAGTGATTCTCTTGAACTAAAGAGAGATGCAGATATTAACTTGCTTCAAGAAGGGTAAATGGCTACATCAAACGAGTGAAATAGCGATAAATTACACTGCAAAAATTTCCTGCAGTGAAATGTTATGAAATTAACAGTGTATGACAAATGCATTTGCAAGTTAAATCTAGCGTTATCAACCTCTTTTCCATCACATCAGCTTACAGACTATGGCCGGCCAGTGTGGCCGAGCGGTTCTACGCGTTCAGTCTGGAACCGCGCGACCGCTACGGTCGCAGGTTCGAATCCTGCCTCGGGCGTGGATGTGTGTGATGTCCATAGGTTAGTTAGGTTTAAGTAGTTGTATGTTCTAGGGGACTGATACCTCAGATGTTAAGTCACATAGTGGTCAGAGCCATTTGAACCATTTTTAATGACTATGAGGAATAATTAATAATGAAAAGCTTTAGTGGTTTGGTACAAGGAGAAAAGATCTGAAGTGGGTGTATAATGCCTTCACCCTTTGGTATTATCCAATATCAGCATTAAATTAAATTTAGCCTGAAATGGGGATGTCACATTGCACAACCCATTATCATGTGTATTTCTAAAGATTTTCACGATACCTGTCACTATCACATACGCTCTCCAGTCACATAATGTGACCACCTGTCAACGTGCTGAATATAGTCCCCAAAGATAGGTGCATGCATGTGTCGATCTACTGTACCTTACACAATGACGAGATCACCCAGAGAACGCCATGAAAACATTCCCCAGGCCAAATGCTCCCTCCTCTTCCCTGAACTGTTCCAATAATTGTTACAGAGTGTTGCTTTCAGACGTTTCAAGACGTACACGCCGACGCCAAGCGTCGCCATTCAGTGGACGTCCAGCTGCGGTCTTGCCATGCAAATTCCAGTCTTCATCCTCAATGAACGACAGCCGGCATGGGTGCATGCACAGAACGCCTGCTGTTGGTAGCCCCTTGGTCCATTGGATTAGTCAGTTGCTCAACAGTGACATGTATAACAGACAGTGGACATCTCCACAGCAGCCATTTATCCCTGTCATCTATGGCCTGTGGTGCACCACAGCTGCCGCGCCATCGATTTTGAATAGCGCCATTTTGCAATGCATAACTGAACCTTGGCGACATGTGAACAGTTTAACACCCTTAGCTCGAAAGACAATGATCATGCCGTTTTGGAAGTCGACTAAATCAATTCATTTCTATCTTATGGCAACAAGTGTACTATTTCATGCATCGCACCTGACAGCCTTTATATATACATATTAGCTGATAAAATCAGTGGGGAAAGGTGAAAATTTGTGGGAGACCTAGATCTAGACTAGTAGACATGTAACATGACACTGCGACTAGTCCCTTCTCCCAAGAGACAACAGCTGTGACCACAGGGATGCAGGAATACTTTCCTGGTTTGACGAACACTCACATGCCCTATCCCACATCGACTGAATGGTTGAACAAAGGGGGTTCTGGATCATTTTCTTTGTGTGGTCTGCATACATTCAGGGGCAAGCATACATTCAGGAGTGAATTATTGGCCTTCTCGTCCCCTTAGTTTATTCTTACGTGAATTGATTTATAACCCCCTGAGTGCTGATTTATGGTTCCTGGGGTTAATCTCTCCACCTAAGAAGCTCTCCTTTCCCCTTCCCCCTCCTCCCACACCACTCAGGGAAAAGGGACACTTTTTGTCACAACTCCCCAACTCAGTTCAAAAAGGTATGAAACGAATGTTATGTTGCTTTCAGCTACCTAGTTTCAAATACTTTTCAAAGTCATCGAGCTACCCATTACTCACATCCAAAATATATTCACGTAGACCATCATAAAAATGGAAATTCATGAGGTTTTTATTAGATTAGCAAATAAGACAAGCAAATATTCTTTTAAGAACTTTATTAATTTCTAAATATACATTTACACACAGAAAACAGCTCTTTCTTTACTTTTTGTCAGTGTGGCTTTAATAACATCTGGCTTAATTTTTATCTTGTAATTTAAATCTGCATTGAGTTCATCTAATTCTTTCTCCAACCAGTAATTTGACGGATCACATAAGGTATGTTCTCAAATTTCAAAACCTTTCTAATTTTTTCCTATAAACTATGTCTTTTGTGGCTTTAACAATTAGCTCTGTTCCTTCCACCAGTTCTTCTAGATGAGAACATTCAATGATTTAATGTTGCCTCTTATTTATTGAGTAATACTATTGCTATAACACTCCAAATCTTCCTGGGTGAACACTACCAGCTCTTTTGCCACACATTCTTGCGAAATTTCTGTGTAGAACTTTGTTTGCAGCTTTTCCAAATGAATGGTCATTAAATGTTATGCCATTGGTTTTAAGTTCTGCAGACAGTTGTTATGCTGACTGGCAGACAACATCCAATCCAGCACACCTAGGGACAATGTAACCATCCTTCTTAGGCAGGAACATTTGGAAATGGAGCTTTGTAATTAGGGTTTTTATATGTCCTTTAATGTAGCAAATGTTCTCCAGTCCATTATTTTTGGCCAGTACTGAAACATATGGCCACTTACAAGCGGACCAGGCATGGATGTGTATGATGTCCTTAGGTTAGTTAGGTTGAAGTAGTCCTAAGTTCTAGGGGACTGATGACCTTATAAGTTAAGTCCCATAGTGCTCAGAGTGATTTGAACCAACTTACCAGTGCTACTAACAAATATGCAGGTATTTTATATTCCCCATTGGTTACCAGATTTTACTGACACTATGTTTCAAGCAACATGTAAGCCTTGCCTGCACATTATCCATTAGCCTCTTTTTCAGATTGCAGTTAATGTTCTTCGTTTATGGCAGCTGTCTTCGCCATGTACTCCACTTTTCGTTTTTTGGCTCAGATTTCTTTTATTTCCAGTTTTCGTTTTCGTACAAGCACCACATTAACTGCACTTAAAGGCGCAATTTCTTTAATGAGAAATGTCTCACGTGTGTGTGAGATGTTTATTCTTTTTCTGAGAGATTGTGAAATAACATTTTTTGTGGAACCAGTTCTACTTGGCGATATCTGTAACTGTCGGTATTGTGGAGAAGAATGTCTTGGATTTTTGTTCTGTTTTAACATAACATTTCTGTGTAATACTTGTATTGTCTTTGTTGGAGTCAGTATTAAGAATCTCCATATAGTTTACAGGTAGATAATTAAGACTGTGTGCAAACTGTGATATCTTATAAGCTTTTCTCAGTTTTGAAAGTCTGGCAGGATTACTTGTACATCTGTCAATTTTTGTATATTCTTATTATCCCAGGAGACAGGCTGCAGGACATTGTTAACCACCACACAGCAGCTGTTCTATAAGTTATATAGTTGACAACATGTAGATGTGATTGGCACAGAGTACAGTGGAGGATATTGTGAATACTGTTTGTTAGAGTCTAATACACTTAAAGAGTCTAGCACAGGATCGAACACACGATCCACTCTATAGTTGTATATTGTAGCCTCCAGCCTGGTAATACCATACTGCTTAGCCAAGGAGGACATAAAAGTTTCTCATAGTAGCATGTCTGGGCACTTTATGAAATGTATAAGGTGATTACTGGTTACTTTGTCCACATTTTGGTTTCTGATTTTACATATAGATTTGTTATATGTCATTACTCTGCAGTTGGAGGTCCACATTAAACAATCTTTTGCAACTGCCTTATCGTTGTCCACAATAACATTGCTGCTTCTCTGGTGGTTTCCTTCTATGCAGAAGTCGTGATTTGATTTGATATTACATAGTCGCATATCTCGATTTTATTAAAAGTCCTGGCGGAATCTTGTATTATGTGCAAATCCAAAATGTAATAGTCATCTAAATGTAGATGTTGCTGTATTCGAGGCAGCTCAGCCATTAGAAGATCTATTTTAATCTTAGCTAATTTCCTATTATATGGTATAGCCACAGGATTTTGAATTTCTTCAGAATTGTTTACAGTGCTTTCCTGCAGATTTTATCCATTATTCCTCTTGCTGTCACACTGTCGTTCCCATGCAGGAGAAATGATAGCTTCACTTTGACACTAGGTCTTGCAGAAATGGTTTGGAGGAATTACCACACAGATAATAGTTAAATGAGCCACACATCTTCTTCTCAAACCTTAAACCGCGTCCTGTAATTGAACCTAACAATCTACTTGATCACAGATTGTAATTTCATTAATGTTATTTCAAAATGGATCTGTAACAGGAGGAAACACATTTAAATTCGCCTTGCTAAGGAGTGTGTGTAATTTATGTTTCCAGCATCAGGAATAAGATTATCCAGGTTCTCCAGTAGTAACCATAAACCAAAACATTTGTTGGTTGGTCTCATCCTTCTCCCTTATAGTCGATCAGTTGCAGCTATCAATCTTACTTTTATACTCTAAAGATAAAAGATGATGACACTTCACATCATGTGATCTTCTGATTATACTTACTAAATTTGAGTGTACTTGCAATCCAACTGTAAGCTACTAGCCCAATTGCATTATTTTGTGTGCAAGATGTCCGTGGGAGAGAGAGGTACAATGTATGCAACAGACATAAACAGATTGCACTGGAACACCCTCTGTACCACTACTCACTGCAAAATCGACTAATCCACATCTCAGAAATAATTTCTGCGACTATTTGGAGCAACAGGTGAAGTGTAACGATCAGCGTCTGGCAATCAGGTAGTTTTACAGGATCTAATCGTCAATGAGAGGCTTTAGTCAATTATATATGTGATTCCTGTATACTCTTTTCTCATTGTGTTTGAGACATTGGTCTTCTGGCTGGTTTGATGTGGCCTGCCACCAATTCCTCTCCAGTGCCAACCTCTTCTTCTCAGAGTAGCACTTGCAACCTACATCCTCAGTTATTTGCTGGATGTATTCCAATCTCTGTCTTGATCTACAGTTTTTGCCCACTGGAGACCATGGAAGTCATTCCCTCGTGCCTTAACAGATGTTCCATCACCTTGCCCTTCTCCTTGTCAGTGTCTTCCACATATTCCTTTCCTCCGCAATTCTGTGCAGAACCTCTTCATTCCTCACTCCTCACTTTATCAGTGCACCTAATTTTCAACATTTTTCTCGTCACATTGAGTCCTTTATCAAGTCTACAGGGACATTTCTCTATGAAATTGATGTGTGCTAGGGTGTGGGGGATAAGGGCAGTGGGAAAATAGTTACTATTTTTTACTAGTTATTTGTGGGATGTATTCAAATCTCTATCTTCCTCTACAGTTTTTACACTCTGCAGTTCCCTCCAGTATCCTGGAGGCTACTCCCTGATGCCTTGGCACATGACCTGTTACATTGCCCTTCTTCTTGTCAGGGTTTTCCACATGTTCCTGTTTTCATCGATTCTACAAAGAACCACATCACTCCCTATCAGTCCTCCTGATTTTCAGTCTTCTGCTGTAGCACTACATCTCAAACGCTCCAATTCTCTTCTGTTTCGGCTTCCCCACTGTCCATGATTCAGTACCATACAGTGCTGTGCTCCAGACATACGGTCTCAGAAATTTCTTCCTCAAATGAAGGCCTCTGTTTGATCCCGATAGCCTTTCCTTAGCCAGGAATGCCCTCTTTGGCTGTGCTAATCTGCTTCTTATGTTCTCCTTGCTTTGTCTATCATGGTTAGTGTTGCTTCCAAGGTACGAGATTCTTAACTTGGCCTACTTCATGATCACAACATTCAATGTTAAGTTTCCTACTATTCTCATTTCTGCTACATCTCAATACCTTTGTCCTTTTCTGGTTTGCTCTCAATCCGTATTCTCTTATCATTAGACTGTTCATTCCATTCAGCAGTCAGCAGATCCTGTAATTCTTCTTCAGTTTTACTCAATATAACCATGTCAGCAGTGAATCTTTTCATTGGTATCCTTTCACCATGAATTTTAATTCTGCTCTTGAACCCTTCTTTTATTTCCGTCATTGCTTCTGTGATGTATGGATAGAACAATAAGGGCAAAAGACTGCATTCTTGTCTTAACATTTTTTAATCAGAGCAATGTGATCTTTGTTTTCAAATCTTGGGTCTTCTACACATTGTGTATTACCCAACAGCAGTGGGATAACGGCGGCGCTGGTGCAATTATGATACCAAATTGACATAGAAATTAATTAAATTGATCAATTAATTAGGCCCCAACCCCATACTCTAACCCTGGATGACACCAAATGCTTTTCCCAATTTGCATATGGGACCTTGTCACCTCCCCCTCCCCCCAATTTCTTTCTCAAGGGCTGTGCTGCCCCCCCCCCCCCCCCCCCCGTCCTCCAGTAATTGCTGGGAAATTAAAAATAGCGATGTCATTTTGAGACTTGAACCCCAGTCCTTCTGGATGGAAAGCACAGGTGGACCCCCTGTGACAGATGCTGGAGATGTAGGTTGAGGCGGTGTACTTTATTTATTTTAGTTGGGAAAGTGAAATAAAGATCACTCCTAAGAATGTAATTAATCTTAGAGATCGGTTCTGATTAAACATTTACATGCACAGCGCTACATAAGGAGTGTCTAAAATGACAATACAGCTAAAAAATTGGTGATGCCATATAACTGGTGTTATGTTGCAGGGAAAAAAATTTCCCAGTATAGCCCGAAACTAGTAGCAGACATACTCAAATTCTACTCTTCACCCACAGATTGGTGGGAAAAACGGCTGGAGTGGAAGGTACTATATTTTTGGCGCAAATTTTGTTCAGCTGATGAGATGCTGCTGTTAGATGGAGAGGACATAGTAAGTGTATTACCTGTAAGCATACAGCTGTGTCTATCGCTGTTTGATGTCAGAGTTAATCACAGATGGCTCCTCTGAATTGCTCGACAATCACCCTGTAGTCCAGGTAATCGAAACTCAGGAAAGCTAATACACCTTGTCACAACAGATGACAAAATCCTTCACTGTTCTAATTACACATCGAAGTAGTCATGGTAAAAACCAGCTCTCTTAATGGGCCATAAAGCAACACATGTACTAGGGATTTTGGATAATCCCAAATGATTTCATCAGGAGAGAGGGATGGCAGTCGCACGTCTGTTTTCATCGATGTGCAGTCACGCACTAGCCAACTTAGAGTCACTCTTACTGCCCCTCTTTTCTTCCTCTCCCCACTGTAGGTATTGACACAGAATTTTTCAAATGACAGGCACTACCAGTGCCATGCACACCAGCACTCACCCAGCAGGCAGACAGTACCTTTGACCAGTGGAGCACATGGATGGGTTATCCAGATGGTCAGTCTGTGCTAACAATGCCAGCATACACAAAAGGCAGCAACAACAACATGTCACTGAAGAAAGTGACATAAATGGAGGCTGATTCGAGTACAACTTGTTTGTCAAAAATGCAGCTGCACCACACTGCTGCTACCACCCCACCCCACCCCCACACCTCCAGCAGCCCACTATTGTGCGATGGAGAAAACATTTAATTTAACCTCAATGCACGTACTATAAGCGAACATCTATTTTAAAGAAAAAGAATAGAGTTGTGATGGTAATAAATGTCCTGTTTCCATGAAATTAGGCGCCATCTATTTTCTTCTAGTTTTATGAGCAAAATCGATATAGTCTATGTTCGACTGCAGGGTAATAATTGCGTCAGTCTCTCCTCCCACCTTTTGTTATTTTGTGACATACAATAAAGTGAAAGGAAATTACAACAATGTATTAACTTATCTCACACCTCCTATACTTGTCTACCCTGCGTAAAATCGAAAAACAAACTTGTACTATTTTGCTGCGAAAACTACTCGTCACTCTAGAATGTCCTCATTAAAAAAATGGTTCAAATGGCTCTGAGCACTATGGGACTCAACTGCTGTGGTCATAAGTCCCCTAGAACTTAGAACTACTTAAACCTAACTAACCTAAGGACATCACACACATCCATGCCCGAGGCAGGATTCGAACCTGCGACCGTAGCGATCGTGCGGTTCCAGACTGTAGCGCCTTTAACCGCTCGGCCACTCCGGCCGGCTGTCCTCATTATTTCGAAACTTTCAACAATGTAACAAATTGGGTTATTTGAGTTCATAAGTAAAAGCACACATGTTAAATAACTTCTTTAAGCTTAATGGAGAAGATTACGTGGCTTGAGAGTGTCCCTCGCATCCAAATCAGTGTCTATTAATAAATTGTCATCTATGAATAAATTACAAACATTTCAGACACGTGAAATAACATTACAGATTACAGAATTTCACGCCATTTGCTCACATTAGGGAAAAACACAATCGTTTTATATTCGGCAGCAACAAGATATGGTTGAAGAGGACATTGCTGTTTTGTACACTATGACAGGTCCCATTTTACCATTGCTATATCGCACTGGTGTTTATGAAACAAATCGTAAGTGCATGCCTTGAAATAGAACCTCCAAATGTGGACCAGTAGAGAACCCAGCAATATTCCACTGATACGTCGAATACAGAAACCACTTGCATGCTGAGAACTGACATTTTTGGCTCCGTAGCCTGCCTCTAACGATCTGTGTGTAGTTTCTGTCATTCAGCAGACAACCACTTGCAATAGCAACAGTTCGTTGTGATGTTGTTTCATCAGCAATTTGATCATCACAAAACAGACTGTTTATGCAATCCACTCACATGTCGGAAAAAAAAAATTATCATTTATATGTTAACCAATGAGCTATAATACAAGTGGTGTCTACTTTATAATTACAGGTTATCAAGTATGAAATAACACAGGATTTACAGTAATACATATTTTGAAACACAGATAATGATAAAAACAGTCATGATTCCATGAGAATAGGTACAATCAATTTCTGTTAGTTTTGAGAGCAAAATCGGTATATTTTTAGAGCATTCCATATCTTCAAATTACAAACTGTCATTCATGAGTGCATTACATTCATTTCAGACATATGAAATGCCAACACAGATTGGCACCTATACAGTAATTTGTTATGTTCAAGAGCACTCTTCATCATTATTTTGTAACAACGAGAGCAGGTAAGAAACTATGGACTATATGAATCCAGACGTTACCCAGGTATGCCTCTGTTTGTAATAGAACCTCCTATAAGATTTTACCATGTCTCTCTCTTCCAATATATCGAAAAACGTATACCACCTGCATGTTGATACTGAGTATATTACATATAAACGTATTGCTCCACTGGAGCAGGTGGCCAGTGATCGAAGTCGCTTGCACAGATCTGTGTAAAGTTTAATTGCCTGTACAGCTCCACTGGAGGAAGATTTAATCCCACAGACAACAGTCACAAGAGTGGGGTCCTGCACCGTTCTTTCACAAACAGTTTAATACATTGTTTCTCAGCTGGAAGACATCCAAGCAGTATATGACTACACCTTTGTACACCACCATACATTCTGTTGCTTTATCATGACGTCGTTGTTTGTGTCATGAGGTAAACCTACATTAACACATTTCATTTCACGGACTCTCACAGAAATCTGGATATTGCACGTTGTAAACTATTCTGATCCCACAACACACAGGATGGTAGAAGTAAAACACAGAAACGATCTTTCTTATTGACAAAAATGTGGAAGATACTGAAGCATTAGGAAATTGGAACAGTTTGCGCCTCTGTGGAGCGTTTCCAAATAGTTAGCCATAGGTGATGGTCTATACAGCTAATCTCATCTTCCTCAGTTACAGGCTATCAGATGCCTCGGTGTTCCATTTTGAAGAAGATTGTTCCCTCATTTTGCAGTCAGGTACATGATCATTGTTTCGGTGTTGACCATTGCCAGAAGGTGCTGCTCACAACAAACATAGAGTAGTAGAAATAGAAAGAGGTATTGTTATCTTACTGATGAAAAACATTATGGAGGGCATCACAGAAAATGGAAATAGTACGAGTCTGGAGCATTGAGGAACGCATCTAAACACCAATCTGAAGGTGATGACCTCTGCATTTATCCCATGCCCCACAGGGACAAGTAGCAGATGTCCAGTGTTCCGTCAAGGTTCTCTCCATCTCAAACAAGTGGCATTAGTCAATAATTATGTGGTATCAAAAGCGTACCAGTGGATGGATAGGATAGAAGAGACACCATCAATATGGATGATGTACTGTAATAAGCACTAAAGTTCATAGTGAGATAAATTTTAGCAAATTTACCAGTTGTTATGTAATTTAAATGCGAATCAGTAACCCAGAGGAAAGCTTCCCAATTCTTGTGTCATAGCTAAACCACTCCTCCACTACTCTGCAAGCACCATATACTAGACTGAGAATGCAGACATATGACTGTACAGTATGATCACTCAGTCATATAGACCGAAGTATACCAGACGGGGTCCTGTACTGATGAAGCTAGGGTATCTACATATGTCTAGCACATCGACCATTGTGCGGAATTTACGATTACAACTGGTTATCTTTCCCTGTGTGAGTGGGTATCACAGAGTATTCTAGCATTCATAGGATAAAGTCAGAGATTGACATATTCCCCCATATTGTCCTTGACCAACCTTCCCCGTAGCACAGTCACCAATTTAATCTGCTGCTTACCAGAAGTAGGAGGGTACTATACCCACTAAATTCCATGTCTTGTGACGGAACAGAGCCAGTTGTGTTTTGTAACTGCTGTTCAGCAAAAACTGTTCTGCACTAATCTTACTCATGGCACCCACCCAAGTGCACAAGACTTCTCTGGATGTGTGCATGATGTGGAAGTTAGCGACCCTTATCAGTGAATTGTAAACATGACACTGTTGTGGCGATACAGAAGACAGTTCAGAAGAAACACATGTTTATTCAGAATGGTGCTCCAGGTGGATGGAACTTGAAATATTTTATGTAAATCAACTGTGATAGGACTTCTGTAGTATTATTACAGTGTCTGGAGTCAGTACCAAGAAGGTACCGTCACAAGAGTGTGTGTGTGTTAGGGCTTATGGGCGCTCAACATCGAGGTCATCAGCGCCCACCGTCACAAGAGGTATCATTGTTGTGCATAAACACACTACTATGGCTGCATGTTTCTGCACCTGAAACCGCTATATTTTTAAAGAAATATAGTTTTCGAAGTATTAATCGTGTGGAATGCAACGCTCTTAATACTCTATTGCACGACATACATGTCCAACATCAGACATACAATCACTATTCAAGTTTTCTACCTCAGTCACTATGGTGACAAACTTTAAAATGATAAAACTACTTCCTTCTACACTATTCTGGCGTCCTGGGAAGGCATCTTCAGTGCATATCCGCCACTCGAACTGCCTATAAACCACTAGAACGAAGTCGTGGGACTGCTGTTCTGTCTCTTAGGAAATTAATGAATTTTGTACGAATTTTAAGTCAGAATATACGTACCGTCAATCACACTTCCTGTATCAGTCGTGCTTATTAGTAGTAGTAGTAGTAGTAGTAGTACCAGTTTTGATGGATGCGAGGAAAAAGCAACGTAAATATTTTCGATAGTTGATGCATTGAGTTACTACACTACTGCACGAAAATGCAGACAAAGAAGCAGCTCTAACACTCTTGTTGCTGTTGACAGCAGCATCATCACAACCTTGGTTGCATTCCTCTCGCACACAGAAGTCCTGGTCTGATATTAGGTAGTTTTGGTAATGTGTAGGATAATGTAGCAATTTCATCCTAACACTATAGCTCTAGAGTACACCCTCCTCACGCTATTAAGGCTTGCTTGTGGGAATCAACTATAATTCGGCAATACCGGGTAGTTATAATTAAATTTTCCCTATTTAACAAGTGTATCAGCACCACTGTCCGGTTCCAACTATGGCCACCTTGTGCCATGATCAGTCATCGAGATTCATAGTCTCACACACCTCACTAGTCGCAGTGCACTTGTTGATCTGTCAAAATGAGCTTGGGAAAAAGGAGCAGGGAATTATTCGTGATGGTCTATTATCAGAATAACAGTAATGCTGCTGCTGCACTTCGAGAATATCGCCTGCGTCCTCTTTCTCCATCCGCTGTGCAAAGCATGATGAAGTTAAAATGAACTGGACAACTAGGCGTTGCTCTGGGAAGAGGCCGACGACTGGTTGCACCACAGGTGGTTCATGAAATCGCTGTTGCTGTGGCAGACAACGCTGCGCGCAGTTCCCCATCGTGAGGCAGTGCGCGTACTGTGTCGCGACAGTTGAACATCCTGTGGTCCACTGTATGGAAAGTGCTTCGAACCGTTCTCAAATGGTATCCATACAAGATCCATATCGTACAGCAGGTTGCACCACAGGACGCACAACAACGTGTTGACTTTACTGTCTCCTTTCTCACAAGGATTGAAGTTGATATTGACTGGCCCGGGACAATCCTATGGGCAGAGGAAGCTCATTTTTCTGTGACGGTTGAGGTGGACACACAAAATTGCCGAGCATGGGGATCTTCGCCTCCAGTCACTGTGCATGAAGTTCCTCTGTATGGTGAACATGTCACTATATGGCGTCGCTTCACAGCTACGTTCATCAATGGCCCATTCTTTTTTGAACAGGTCGGTGCTCAAGGACCAAACACGTGCAGTGTGAGTGGCCAACGTTACTGAGATATGCTTTGCCAGCATGTCATACCCTCCCTACAGGAGAGGGACGCATTGAACTCAACAGTTTTCAAGCAAGATGGAGCCCCAACGCTCATCGCTCGTGGAGTTCACCTGCTTCTCCGAAACACATTTGGAAACAATCGAATTATCAGGCAATCGTTTCCAAATGTTTGGCCGGCATGATCAACTGATCTCACTCATTGCGATTTCTAGTTGTAGGCCGGAAGGAGAGGATTTACCACGAGAACATTCACCCATGTGCTGATATGAAGCGCAGCATATCACGAGAGGTAACCAACATACTTACGGATTTACTTCTTTCTGCTGTGAAGAATGCAATCCTGCACTTTCAAACTCTTCTGGACAATGATGGGCGCAATACTGATCCCCTTTTGTAGCAGTAATGATAGCGGTATGTAATGGTATGATGTACCGTAGCAGCACATTAAAAGAGTTTCAACTGAATTGATTCTGCATTATTTCTCTTCCCCATGTCCTTTAATGCTACCAATTTTGGTACTCATACGGTAATCATTTTCTGTGTTATAATGTATTAAAGAGGGAATGTTTAATTACAGCCACCTGGAACATTTGATTGCATGTGTGAGAACACAGTTATAGACTGGGATACATATGTTTCGCTTGTTTTAGTACAGCGCCACTGAGTAATAATTATTTCGACTTTGTTGAAGTATGTGTTAGGAAAACCCATGTAGCTTACAGAGGGAAGGAGAGGGTTAAATCGTAATGCATAGAGAGCATAATTTTTAAGCTTTTGTCGGTCTTGAGTGTTCGGGTACCCCTAATCGACCACACTCCCCCGCGTTTCATGGCAGTACTTTTCTCTAATTAATGTATTCACAGTCAATTGAAGTAATTGTGCAACTTTTTCGAGATTTTATATATTTCGTCGTATTTCTCTCAATTTTACATATTTGCCATCAATATGTCGTAATTCTGCGGGGTTTTCCTAGATCGTTACAGATTTTACTTGATTTTTTACATTTTTCGGTAGTTATCTGTACGTACATGGTTGTATTGCTGACATACCCATGCTTGTTTGGTTTTATACGAGGATATTTGCGTATCATATACACAAGACTGACTTGGAAGAGCAGTTGAACGGAATGGACAGTGTCTTGAAAGGAGGATATAAGATGAACATCAACAAAAGCAAAACGAGGATATTGGAATGTAGTCAAATTAAATCGGGTGATGCTGAGGGAATTAGATTAGGAAATGAGACACTTAAAGTAGTAAAGGAGTTTTGCTATTTAGGGAGTAAAATAACTGATGATGGTCGAAGTAGAGAGGATATAAAATGTAGACTGGCAATAGCAAGGAAATCGTTTCCGAAGAAGAGAAATTTGTTAACATCGAGTATAGATTTAAGTGTGAGGAAGTCGTTTCTGAAAGTATTTGTATGGATTGTAGCCATTTATGGAAGTGAAACATGGACGATAACTAGTTTGGACAAGAAGAGAATAGAAGCTTTCGAAATGTGGTGCTACAGAAGAATGCTGAAGATAAGGTGGGTAGATCACGTAACTAATGAGGAGGTACTGAATAGGATTGGGGAGAAGAGAAGTTTGTGGCACAACTTGACTAGAAGAAGGGATCGGTTGGGAGGACATGTTTTGAGGCATCAAGGGATCACAAATTTAGCATTGGAGGGCAGCGTGGAGGGTAAAAATCGTAGAGGGAGACCAAGAGATGAATACACTAAGCAGATTCAGAAAGATGTAGGTTGCAGTAGGTACTGGGAGATGAAGAAGCTTAAAAAATCCTAAGAATTCACCTCTTCCCGATGATATACACGCATGCGTTTTGGAAATGAAGATAATGAAAGGTGTAGTGACACAAGTAACTTAGATGAAGCTCAACGAGGGGGCAAATTGGAAAATCGAGATCTGCAAACAAATTCGTTGTTTGTGTGTGTTAAGGTCTTATGGGCCCAAACTGCTGAGGTCACCGGTCCCTAGGCTTACGCACTACTTAATCTAACTTAAACTAACTTACGCTAAGGACAACACACACCCGTGCCCGAGGGAGGACTCGAGCCTCCGATGAAGGTAGCCGCGCGGACCCTGACAAGACGCCCTAGACCGCTCAGCTACCAAACAAATCCGTCTAGTGCTACAATACATCAGAGATCTTGTCTGCATGTCCTTGTGGCGATGAACTGTATCGAATACCAAAGTCTGGTACAGTTCTATATGTTCATTTGATTTCCACACTGTGTGTAGGGCCCTGGAACAGCGAGGTGGCATCTGTACACAATTGATTTCTGCTGCTGATGTGATATTTTCCCCATATGCTCTTATTGCTTACCAGATGAATTTCACTAGTTTTGTTTATACCTTCCAACTCTGGTACGATCCCACAACCTTGTCAGGAATCCGCAAACTGTAGATTTCGGATATTTTTTTATCCTAGTAATAAGTTATTCGTTAGTTGACAGTGTGTCGACGCACTTAGCATTCTGGAACGGGAGAGTTTCCCTTCTCCGTATCTACAAATTGTGCCTTCGCTGCAGCGTAATTTGTAGATGAGTAGTCAGCATGTTATGCGTTCGAACCATAACCTTCCGGGTCTGACAGCTCTACACACATACTTACACAGACTATGAACGCATATTATCAGTTGCGGAATCTCGATTTCAACCCCTTGGACGTTATTTTCGACAGCAGTACAGTACCACACATAGCAAAAAACTCTATACAAAACGATTCTGTAGGAGATGTGAGGTTATTTAAATTCATCCTGCTAAAGAGTGTAACTTCGATGCAAGTTCTATTATCGATGTTTTGTAACAATATTGCCTAGATTCTCCAGTAATAACAACAAATGAAGGCATCCTGCTGCAACTATCACACCTCCATTTGTACTCTTAAAGATCTGCAGTGACAGCACATGATCATCCCAATTCCCTTATTTTGTAAGTTGGATGTCCTTTGGAACGAGAGAGACAGTCCTTCATAAGTATTATTTTTAAGTACAACATAAAACAGCACATTACTCAGATGGTATAGTATAGCAATGTACTTGAATTCACTCAGTGACTCACAACCATATGTTCTAGAGATGCAGTGCATTTGCTCTATTTTCCGTATGTGTGTTATATGCGTGTGTCATGGATGGCTTCAGTAAACCCGACTCATTCCTCTCGCTGGTGGAACCATCTTCGAACCCTATCCTAGACATATTGCATTGGGGATCATCCTCTAGACACCTTTCCGGTTATAATGTATCATTGATCCATCTTCAGACCCTGTCCCAGATGTGCTGCATTGTGGATTCACACCTAGACACCGTTCCAGATATAAAGTTTGGTTGGATCCGCATTCAAACACTAACTCAGGCCTGCCCTGGGTCATGGGATTCATCCGCAACGAATGGCTGCATTTTAGACAAACAAGTTGTGCTCGGGGCAGCTGTCACCACTTATCTCACTTTGTTCAGTGAGCCGCCAGCGTTGCAGCCTGTTGTGTATGCTGGAATCACTAGCACAGACTGATCTCCTGGACCATATAGCACGTGCTACACCTGTCGAATGTTCTCTCTGCCGCCTGGGTGGGTACTGGCGGCGTGAGGAAATGTTAGCAGCTATCAACTGAAAAAAGCCAGTGTCCCTACCTATGATAAGGAGAGGGAGGGATGAGGCGAGGATTGAGTGGCTCTAAGTAGGCTAGCTCGTGACCACACATCGCTGAGAATACACAGGTGACTCCTGCCCCTCTCTCCTGGTGAAATCTTTTGGGACAATGATTTTCCTCACTCCATAGTACATGTGTTGCATTATGACCCATTAAGAGTGCTGTTTTTTTCCGAATATTTCGATGTGTAATTAGAACAGTGAAGCATTTTTCATCAGTTGTGGTAGCGTGTATTGACTTTCCCGAATTTCGATTACCTGAGTTGCAGGGTGATGGTCGAACATTACAGCGGAGGTGTCTGTAACGAACTATGACGTCAAACAGCGATAGACACAGCTGTATGCTTACAGGTAATAAACTTATTAAGCTAATTCTCATCCAACACCAGCATCTCGTCAGTTGAACATAATTCCCTCCTAAAATAAGATAGTACCCTGCCAATCCAGCCTTTCTTCCCGCCAGTTTGTGGATGAATGGTAGAATTTGAATATATCTGCCACTAGTTTCGAGTGGTACTGTGAAATTTTTTCCCAGCAGGATAACAACAGTTATATGGCATGATCAATTTTTGAGCTGTATTGTGATTTTAGATGCTCCTTATGTACCGCTATGCATATATTTATTTAATCAGAACCGATCCTCATGATTAATTATGCGATTAGGACTGATCTTTACTTCAATTTCCCAATCAAAGTAAATAAAGGACACTAACCAAATCTTCCTCTCCTGTTCCTAGACAATTTCCTTGTGTTGGGGGGTATACTTGGACTTTATTTCCAGAACGACCAGAGTTTGGGGCCCAGAAGGGGCATCGCAGTGTTTAATTTCCCGCCAGTTCCTGGGTGAGGTGTGGGGTGGTGTGGTGGGGCGTCATCACAACCCTGGGACGAAGAAATTCCCGCCAAAATTCGAAATTCCTGCCAATATGGTAGGTGGGAGGAAGGTGAGGGTGCGGGCAGATGGGGGGGAGGGGGCACTGTCCAACGTGCCAGATGGGGAAAACACATGACGTCATCTGGCGGTGGGAGTTAGGGTGGCTGGAGTGGGTAATTAATTGATCAATTTAATTAATTTAGATATCAATTTGATATCAAAATTGTACCAGTGCCGCTCTTATCCCATTACTCCCATTTTTCCCTATAGCTTGCTCTTATTTTCCTCAGAATTTCGAACATCTTTACCATATTGTCGAAAGCTTTTTCTAGATCGACGAATGCTCTGAGCACTTCTTGATTTTTCTTTAGCCTTAGTTCCATTATGAAGTGCAAAGTCAGCCTGTAACAATGGTGCTTTTATCTTTCCTAAAACGAAACTGATCATCATCTAACTGATCCTCAGTTTTCTTTTCTGTTCTTCTGTATATATTCTTGTCAGAAATACAGATGCATGAATTCTGAAGCTGATGGTGCGATAGTTCTCGCAGTTATAAGTTTTTGGTATCTTCGAATTTATGGAATGGCGTTTTTCCGAACTTCTGATGGCATGTCGCCATTGTCACAGATGGTGCACACCAACAGACGTTTGATTGCCTCTTCCTCCCGCCGATTTTAGAAATCTCGATGGAACGTTGTCTATCTCTTCCGCCTAATTTCATCACACGTATTTAAGAGCTCTTTTAAATCCTGAATTTGATACTGAATCCCCAGTGCCATCCTTATGGGCTTCAATTTCGTCTTCTAACGCATTATCAAATGGCTCTGAGCACTATGGGACTTAACTGCTGAGGTCATCAGTCCCCTAGAACTTAGAACTACTCAAACCTAACTAACCTAAGGACATCACACACATCCACGCCCTAGGCAGGACTCGAACCTGCGACCGTAGCGGTCGCGCGGTTCCAGACTGTAGCGCCTAGAACCGCTCGGCCACTCTGGTCGGCTAACACATTATCAAGCATGTCTTTCTCCTCATATAGATCTCCGATATACTCTTTCAACCGATCTACTGTCTCTTTCCCGTTTAACAGTGGAATTATGGAACTACCTTTGCACTCTTGGTATTCCACCCTTGCTTTTAGTTTCACGGAAGATTGTTTTGACTTTTCTAAATGCTGAATCAGTCCTCCCGACGATCATTTCTTTTACGACTTTTCTTACGCCATGTTTATTTATGTTTGGATTGACTGACTGCTTATTCTTTATTTGGCTTAAACAAAATCGAGAAGAAACTGAAACGGAAGAGAAAATAAAAGATCCGATCGTCCTGGGATCTTTAACGACGACTTTTAAGTTAAGTGTCACTGTCACGGACTCTGTTTTCACGAACTGTAAATGTGTTACTAGGATGCTGTAGCTGCAACAGCGTAACATATTCCAAGTGGCCAGATAACAAGGAACATTTGTGTTTCGGAACGCAAACACAGACTAAGTTAATCTTTTTCGTGGATACTGTAGCTCCAATAGATTCTGATCACCGAGATAAAACAAAAGAGGATAAGAGTGTTGAGACGCTTAGCATTCGTGCTACGTCTAGAACAAAAAATAATACAGAAGTAAAGGCACATCCGAAGTCTACAAAATGTATCTGGAGCGACGAATCTTTTCTATTTTTAAGGAATGAATACAGCTCATCACGAGGAAAGAAGCAAACACGGGATAGATAACGACGTGCCAAGCAGCATTTCGTTAGAGTGATATGCATGTCATGGGCCCTTTACCGCTTCTGTCAGGAAATAACTTCATTACATCGGGGCCCGTGCCGAGAAGTATCCCCTAACGTGTTCGCCGTATCTTGTCACAGCCAGCAGATAGCCTTCCCTAGGCCAATTCCGCTCTCGCCGTCGCTCCAGAGATTCTGGCGGTTTCCAATTCCACCTCCGCAGTCTGTGGCACGTAATTGAGGAGCAGTTACAGGAGACTGGCAGACAGGAAGCGGCTCTTATCTCAGCCCCGACAATGTAGCAGCAGCGGATCCGAGTGACGTCAAGCCTTACCAATGGATTTTTGAGTCTGTGTGTGTTCAGTGTGTGTCATAGAGGGAGTGGAGAGGGAGGGAGGAGAGAGAGAGGGAGAGAGAGAGAGAGAGAGAGAGAGAGAGAGAGAGAGAGAGAGAGTATGTGAGAGAGAAAAGTACGTTGAACACGAAAACGCTTGACATAAGAAATTGGTTGCCATGAAATAATAATGCGGTCTCGACAAAGAACAATGGTAAGTGACTTCATGCCTCTTTTCATTTTAACAAAAAACAAAAATTATTTAACTCGATAAGAAAAAACGATGCATCCCCTATTGCTTGTACGAATGGGAAGGAAATCGGTAGAGGGGCTGTACATGTACGGACAAGCAAATGATTACGATTTCAGAAAGATTGGGTGATGTATTCAAGGGAAAGACCGTCAAAAATTGAGCAGGTCTTGAATCACCTCTGTCCCTTATGAAAACAGTTATTTAGCTTGACATTGACTGATAGAGTTGTTGGACGTCCCCCAGAAGGATATAGTGCCAAATTGTGTACGCTTGGCGTGTTAGATCGTCAAAATCCCGAGATGGTTAGAGGGCTTTGCCCATAATCCACCAAACGTTCTCAGTTGTGGAGAGATGTAGCTACCTTGCTGGCCAGTGTAGGGTTTAGAAAGCACGGAGAAAAGCAGTAGAGACTCTCGCTGTGTGGGAGCGGGCTTTATCTAGATGAAATGTAAATCCAGGATAGTTTGCCATGAAGGGCAACAGAACAGGACGTAGAATATCGTCGACATACCACTGTGCTGTAAGAATACCGCGGATGACAACCTATGGGGCTCTGCTGTGAAATGACATAGCGCTCCAGACTACCACTCCTGGCTGTCAGGCAATGTGGTGGGGGGACAGTCAGGTTCGAATCCCATTTTCGTCCTGGGCGTCTCCAGTCATTTCTTCTCTGGTCATCAGGGTTCCGTTCGAAGCGAGACACATCACCAGAAGACAAATCTACACCAGTTAATGTGATTCCAGGCCGAAGACTTGTCTGGAGGCGGCTCAGACACTGGTTAGAATAGCAAGCTGACAGTCACCCGCCATATAGTCTGACAACCAGGAGTGATGATCTGGAGAGTAATATGTTTCCATAGCAGGACAAATCTGATCGTCATCCACGGCATCCTCACAACACAGCGGTACATCTATTTACTCGTATTCTATGCCCCTTTTTGTTGCACTTCGTGGTAAGCTATCCTGTGCATACATTTCAGCAAGGTAATGTACGCCTGCACATACGAGAGTTTCTACTGCTTGTATATGTGCTTTCACAAACTGTACTGTAGAGTCTTGTACAGCAAGGGAGATGATGTTGTTATGGGTGGCTGGTATCCTCTTTCTACAACACACATGCACAAGTGGATTAATATGGGTCTTTATTTACATGAACTAGAAACTTTACTTACCTTCCGCCAGAGTGTTGTGGTACAAGCTCATCAGTAATAGACCTCTTGCATATCTATGTAAAGACAATTACGGCTGAGGTAAACTAGTCCCGCTATAGTCACTAAACTGGTCGCTATGTACTGCCGTAGCCCGTGACGAGCTGTACCCGCTCTATGTGACAGATGCTGAACTGGATGACTGAGTGATTAAGGCCCTCCGGTCAGCGACGGTGGCCTAAATACATGCTGTCGAGAGGGCGTTGGTGGGCTGTTGCTTATAGGTGTGTCTCTGGCCCGTCTCGTGAAACGCGCGCTTGATCCAGCTTCTGCTAATCGATCTTTGTTTGCTCTTCATTTTTGCCGAACGGTGTGTTGCCGACAGCTTACGCCAGCACACATACCTTGGCCAGCTAGGTCGCCAGATCTGTCCCCAACTGAGTACGTTTGGAGCATTATGGGCAGCGCCCTCCAATAATTTCGGGATATTGACGGTCTAATGCACTTACTGGACAGCATTTGGTATGATATACCTCACACAGACATACAACGACGCTCTCAGTGAGTGCCCAGCCGGATAACTGCTTGCATAATGACCAGAAGTGGACCAGCTCGTTATTGACTTGTTCAGTTTGTGGTTCAAATGGCTCTAAGCACTATGGAACTTAACATCTGAGGTCATCAGTCCCCTGGAACTTAGAACTACTGAAACCTAACTACGCTAAGGACGTCACACACATCCATGCCCGAGGCAGCATTAGAACCTGCGACCGCAGCAGCCGCGTGGTTCCGGACTGAAGTGCCTAGCCGGCCGCGTTGGTCTATCGGTTCCGGGCGCTCAGTCCGGAGCCGCGCGACTGCTACGGTCGCAGGTTCGAATCCTGCCTCGGGCATGGACGTGTGTGATGTCCTTAGGTTAGTTAGGTTTAAGTAGTTGTACGTTCTAGGGGACTGATGACCATAGATGTTAAGTCCCATAGTGCTCAGAGCCATTTGAACCATTTTCTTTTAAGTGCCTAGAACCGATGGCCACCGCGGCCGGCTTCAGTTTGTGATGTTCTTTCTCTTGAATAAATAATAAATCATCCACTCGTTTCTGAAATTGTAATCAGTTGTTTGTCAATACATGTACATCGGATCTATCGATTTTCACCCCATTTGGATAATTTCTTCGTGGTGCGTCTTTTTTTTTTTTGTCTTAGAATGTACTTGCTTTCTCCAGTCGTGATTACACTCAAATTTATTAACTGACTTTTATCAGCAGATTTAACATAATACACATTGGTTGTTAACGATGATATTTTACCGCTTGTCTCTGACAAAACTCGACATCTAAATTTCTAATTCGCTGTGTGTTGAAACCAGTGAATTTTTTGTGAAAATCGTTTAATGTTTTTTCTCTTTAAACACAGGTGCTACAATTTCAGATAATTTGCGACGAAAAGAAATCGATATTTCGATTAAAATAAGACCGAGCTGCTTCTGGTAATTTATGAAAAATTGAGGTTGGAAACGAAAATCTGTAAAATGTTTGGCATTTCTATCTTTACACTGTTGAAGATATCTAAAATTAAAGACGAAATTATGGCAATTAAACTGTGAGGTGGACCGCAAAACGCACACAGAACCTTGCGTTCCACGGAGATTGCTTTTACCGATAGAGCTATCCATGCATGACTTGCAAGGTAATGACATGGCAATATTTTGCAAGAAAACTGAAATTCAGGCTGTTCATTGAGTGTAGAAAGATGCCGGCCTGGCACTCTTTAGGGGGGGGGGGGGGGGGGGCGAGGGAGTGAGCTGGGCACAAAGAAGAAAGCTGCACACCTCAGTAGGCACATTTCAGCAATGGAGAGATGTTTTGCTCCATGAAGGAAGGAGCCGTTGCATAATGGGCGTCGTTTTCCTTCTTCTTGCTTGCCTTCCCCCGCCTCCAACATCTAGAGGAAGGGAGATTCTGAATGAACAGAGAAACTGTAGCAAGAGACTGGCGCGAAATAGTGAAACCTAAATTATGAATTATTAGACCAGTCACCGATCCGAAGTTTCAAAAGTAAAAAGGCTCTTATTACAGACAGATGTATATTTCATGTCTATTACATAACAAGTCAGTATTTGCAACGAGGTGAGGTGACCAGAATGTGATGGGAAATCTGGCGAACACTGATTTCCTCAATTAAAAATCTTGCAGTTAAAGGTAATGTGGCAGCCAGATCGCTAAGGCCGTTGGCCAGGACCTCACTGTTGGCTATGATATGACAGAGGAAGGACAAACCCCTGGTGCCTAGAGGCAATCATCTTATATAATATTTAAATTATTTTACACATTCCAGAATTACCAGTTGGCTTGAAACAGGATCTTACACTGATATAGGCATGCATATTCAAATACAGAAATATGTAAACAGGCAGAATACGGGTTTGCGGTCGGCAACGCCTATACAGACAACAAGCGTTTGGCGCAGATGTTAGATCGCTTACTGCTGCTACAATGGCAGTTTATGAATATTTAAGTGAGTTTGAACGTGATGTTATAATCGGCGCACGAGCGATGGGACACAGCATCTCCGAGGTAGCGATGAAATGGGGATTTTCCCGTACGACCATTTCACGAGAGTACCGTTAATATCAGGAATCCGGTAAAACATCAAATCTCCGAGATCACTGTGGCCGGAAAAACATCCTGCAAGAGCGGGACCAAGGTAACAGAAGTACAGCCCTTCATAAAATTGCTGCAGATTTCAATTCCGGGCCATCAAAAAGCGTCAGCTTGCGAACAGTTTAGTGAAACGTCATGGATATGGGCTTTTGGAGTCGAAGGCCAATTCGTGTACCCTTGATAGCTGCACGACACAAAACTTTACTCATCGTCTGGGCCCATCAACACTGACATTAGACTGTTGATGACTGGAAATACGTTGCCTGGTCGGACAAGTCTCGTTTCAAATTGTATCGAGCGGATGGACGTATACAGGAATGGTGACAACGTCATGAATCCATGAACCCTGCTTGAAAGCAGGCGACTGTTCAAGCTGGTGGAGGCTCTGTAGTGGTGTGGGCGTGTGCAGAAGCAGTGATATGGGACCCTTTATACGAGTATTTATAGATACGGCTCTGACAGGTGACACGTACGTAAGCTTCCCGTCTCATCGCCTGCATCATTTATATCCACTGTGCGTCCCGTCGGACTTCTGCAATTCCAGCAGGACAAGGCGACACCCCACACGTACAGAATTGCTACAGAATGGTTCCAGGAACACTCTTCTGAGCTTAAACACTTCCGTTGGCTAACAAACTCCCCAGACATTAACGTTATTGAACATATCTGGAATGCCTTGCAGAGTGTTGTTCAGAAGAGATTTCTACCCCCTCGCACTCTTACGGATTTACGGACAGCCCTGCAGGATTCAGGGTGTCAAATCCTTCCTGCACTACTTCAGTTATTAGTCCATGCCAGGTCTTGTTGGGGCACTTGTGCTTGCTCGCGGGGGCCCTACGCGATGTTTGGCTGATGTAACAGTTTCTTTGGCTCTTCAGTTTAGTTAACTTGTAACATACTGTGGGACAGTGTGGAAATAAAAGGGAGTTGCTAAGGTAATAAACGTGCTTGTACTCTGAAAGCGGATACGTAACCAACATAACGAAAATAGAAAAAGTCACTTGACCCCATGGATTCAAATCCCAGCTTCACAGCTTCACTTTTGCAACAACTATTCTGCTATTTACAAACTACAACATTGCAGGAGTGTTAGCCCTGCACACACTTGATAATGCAAGCTATATAGTTTATATTTTTGAT
Source organism: Schistocerca piceifrons (assembly GCF_021461385.2). NCBI lineage: Eukaryota > Metazoa > Arthropoda > Insecta > Orthoptera > Acrididae > Schistocerca > Schistocerca piceifrons. The sequence goes on along the minus strand of NC_060138.1, from coordinate 407,021,795 downwards.
TCTGTACATGGTTGTGGGCTGCTTAGCTGTTTTGTCGGTGGAGCAGACACCTTTTGTGGTGCTCAGTGGTAATCGCCGTGCCGCCACTTTCATCTCACAGAATAAAACTGAGCACGACCTTTTTGCCTATTCTCTTCAGTTACCGAAGGACAAGGCTCAAAGATGCCGCCTCGACAGCATAGGAACGTCCATTATTTTTCTCAGAAAATGTGCTGTAGCCATTCGAATAGAATCGTCCTGCCAGCGTGCTTGTCAAGAAGAAGCAGACCGCTCTATGGGACTTTGCTGCATCCCAGTACCAAACTCTTATTTTTTAAGCTGCATACTGTACACTAAGAGATGTAACTTTCTGCAGTTTGCGGCGGTTTTTCGTGAAATAAACAATATTTTCGTCTGTTACGTTGGCAACAGCATTGGGTCGTCCCCTCTGTATAGTATTTTTGACAGGTTGGCGGTTGAGGACCGTGAACTAAGATTCTGGGTTGTCCTTTTCCAGGCTGCTATGCTGTGGGCACTCGGTCACTGCTCGCTGTTTGGTGTTGATTGGTGCTGATTGTTGCATGATTCGCTGATTTCAGAGGGAAGTAAGTGAAGCAATTGCCGTAGCGTGACATATATTTTGAGCAGCTCCTTGATTGCTTATTTTGCCATGCAACTTGTGATGTTCAACGTGCTCGTAATTTGTGGCATCTTGTTGTACTGTTAACATTGATTTCATAAGCTGCCCAGATGAGCAGATCTAGTGTCGATTTCTCCATAGAGTCTTTCACACTTTTTAGCACCTCATCACTGCATTAGCATCATTTTTAATTTACTTTCACTTTTAGAGAACCTTGTTCTCCGTTAATTTTTATTGTGATTTTTCTCAGCTATTATAGTCAATAAATCTCAATCTTGACTTAGTTTTCAAGATCCTTTGCATTCTCCTATAACTTTTCCATGCTTAGGCAACCCATTAATAATAAATATAACCCGGTGCACACCAAAGCTCGTTGTTCTCACTGTGACAGGATTATCGCTGTGTGCCGTGGCCAAAATTATCGATCAGCTATATTAAGAAATCAGAGAAAAGAACTAGCATTGCACTGACTCGTCTTGTTCGATCAAAGATTAGTTTCATAATGAGCTTTGCACTTACAGTCCTCTGATCCATAATGGGGACTCAAATGTCAATGCACTTTGTCCACTTCATGGTCATGTGGAAGGAAAGTACGATTTGTAATTAACAGTTTAGTAGGTAGTGCGTTGCAATGGGAATTATTAAATGTGGAGATATTTAAAACATACGGACAAATTTAGAGGGGGTTCAAAGCAAAAGTTTGGTCATCAGGGACCCAGACACCCTTATGGATGCAGCTGTTTGGACATGAGACTTATAACATATCGTCGATTGCATACAGAAATTGTGTAGAATGGCATATAAGTCAACCCAAATATGTGGATAAAATAATTAATGCTGTACTTGAGAGAGGTCAAGTTACTCTCTCACCTATGTTTCATGTATCGAAAATTATTAACGATTTTATTACAACCTGATGCACCTTGAGCGAGACTCTAGAAAGTTAATGGTCTGAGCAGATGTTGATGGAGCCTGGTAGGGCGCTAAAAACATGAGGTATTTTTATGGTTCTTAGCTCATAGAAATAGTATGTTCGGAGTTGAAAGCAATTGGTGGCTAGCCCATCCCTCAGTTAAACTTGCCGGACAGGTCCACAGCTGTACAGGGCAAACAGAGCAGCCCCTTGTTGAGATAGGTCTCCAGCAGAACAATACCATGATACCTGCATTGGCACCAGCTGAAGGCTGGGCTGAGGGCGACAGACTGAAGGTACATGTCTACACAGTGGAGCCATAAACCGAAAATTGTCTGCAGAGCTACAGGTAGCAAAAAACTCACAAGTTCTCGTGTTTGCTGCTACTACAAATAGGCCTGTCACCCACTTCCATAGGCCACCTCAGTTGTATAAGAAACTCAGGCATCTGAGAAACTTCTAAAGATAGAATCTTTATTACACCTCATAGCTAGGACTAACAAGCTCCAAGGTATGTGCAATTTAGATAAATTTCTTTCAAATTGTATCTGTTCACTTACTGCTGTGGAAACTGATGTGACTTCAGAGAAAATCAAGTTCCCTCTCCGTTAAAGTAGAAAAAGCCAATAATTGGCAGTTTCTTTTTTTCCAGTGACGTAAGTTTCTTAACTCTTGCCCTGGTTTGACATGAGTCTGTGCCATCATGTGGGAGGAGAGATTTAGCGCCTCTAGAGCCCTGTGATTGGCTCAAGATGGCGTGAAGGCGGTGTCGTTCGTTAACTTTGCGGGGAAACGATTTTGCTTTTCTGTAGAGGTGCGAGACACTTGGGTGCTGAACTTTGGTCTGGTTAGAGGACTTCTGGTCGAAGCTCTGGCATGTGTGGTTGGTGCTTGGGACGTGTCCTGAGACTCACTTCACTTGCGAATAGTTAGAATGAAGAGCCTGTGGTGAAATTCTTACTGTACCGACATTGTGACTTCAAATGTCTCAGACAACTCGCTTGCTGCAGCCGCACTTATTCGTTTATGGTTTACCAGTCTTGGCATTTAGTACCCTTGTGCACTCTGTCATATAAGTGAGCAAAATTGGCCCTTGGTACAACCAGCAAACGGGAATATCACACACTGAAATCTACCATGAGTTCAGGGCTCTGGTAGACAGTAAATTGCGATCCATCTGCCTGATCGCTAGACCGTGAGATTTTGGCAGTTCTTTCAGGGCCGCGATCGATTCACAGTTGCCGCCTCACGTCTCACCTTCGCTGCACCCATCTTGCCATCGCCACACGAAGCAAACAGAGTAATGTACTGCTGCTCTGGAATTGTCAGGGCATACAGAAGATCTGAACCGCCACTTGCTATTAGGTGCACCTATGTAGTGAAACCACAGTAGATGTAATGAATCAAAGTCTGCTCAGAGTCAGATCAATTCAGATTGCGTTAGCCACATTTTTAGGGCCAGAGTACTTGTCTCACTTCTGCAACCCAGGATCCTTGTCCATTGTACCAGCCGGTCGGTGTGGCTGAGCGGTTCTAGGCGCTTCAGTCTGGAACCGCGTGACCGCTACGGTCGCAGGTTCGAATCCTGCCTCGGGCCTGGATGTGTGTGATGTCCTTAGGTTGGTTAGGTTTAAGTAGTTCTAAATTCTAGGGGACTGATGACCACAGATGTTAAGTCCCACAGTGCTCAGTGCCATTTCCATTGTACTCTTAAACATACTGTTTATGGTATTCAGTCAATAATTTGTTTAGCATAATTTATGTCTGTCTTTGTTTTGGTAAAATAAAAGTTGTTAGTAAACTAAATTTTGCATACATTCTCAATCATTTATATATTCCACAAATAGGCTAACCTTTCATACTTACATACTAATTAGCAAGTTCCCAATGGGAGCTAAAAGAAAAACTAGTAGGTAAACTTGGGATAATATTGAAGTGTTGTTGGAATTATTAAAACGCTTCGTTGGTTAAATTATTCTAAGAAAATCTGTGAAAGTAAATGGTATGTAAATATATGTAATATGGAGAGATGGACAACAGATTGGAGGGTGAGTGGTATACCTGAGATGTATTATTGTCACGTAACGCACAATCCACCACCAAATTTTGACTCTAACTTCAGAGGTAATAGTTATGAAAGGCCATACGGCCAAAATAAGGAGAACATAGTGGGTTGTGAGTGTAAGGGACGTATTAGGCCTTGAAAAAACCCTATAGCGAATATTGAGGGGCTACGAAATGGTAAGACCAGCATGTCAGGATTAAATTATTGTCTAGTTATAAAAGGGCTAGGAACCCTGTACGACGAAAGAAAACGTTTACTAGTCCGCCTTGTAAGTAGGCTGTTTAGGTTTTTATGTTGGTAACCCCACGTAGCGCTATGTATGAAAATCACTGGCTGTGCTGTGTGCAGTCTGTGGCTGGGTGGCATTGTTGGAATATTCGCTATTGTTGTGTTGGGCAGTTAGATGTGAACAGCGCGTAGCGTTGCGCAGTTGGAGGTGAGCCGCCAGCAGTGGTGGATGTGGGGAGAGAGGTGGCAGAGTTTTGAGAGCGGACGATTTGGACGTGTGTCCGTCAGAAAAAGGAAACTTGTAAGACTGGATGTCATGAACTGATACATAGATTGTGACTTTTGAACACTATTAAGGTAAATACATTTTCTCTATCAAAATCTTTCATTTGTTAACTATGCCTATTAGTAATTAGTGCCTTCAGTAGTCAGAATCTTTCATTTAGCTGGCAGTATTGGCGCTCGCTGTATTGCAGTAGTTCGAGTAACGAAGATTTTTGTGAGGTAAGTGATTCATGAAAGGTATAGGTTACTGTTAGCCACGGCGATTCTTTTGTAGGGATGATTGAAAGTCAGATTGCGTTGTGCTAAAAAAAAAAATATTGTGTCAGTTTAGTGATGATCAGAATAAGTAAAGAGAGAAATATCTGAGTATGTTCAGTTTTGCTCAGCTGTTTGAAAATCAGATAACGTAAGAGGTTTATCAGCACAGTCATTTATAATTTTTCTAAGGAGACGTTACATATGTCGACCTTTAGCCAAGGATACCTCACTGGAATCTTCTGATTTTTTCCTGTAGTTTGTGTAATTACTGTATTTATTGTTTGTTGCTAGTGCGTAATGATAGAAAAAAATCTCCTATGTAGTTGTAGTTTTTCATTGTTATACTGTAAAACAGTTGTGGTATGCATGTAGATTTGCACCAAGTATTTCGCAGCCCTGCTTCCAACTAATTGGATATTTTCAGTGCTATTTTAATGTGTTTTCTTATTTTTCTCTTCAAATTGTGTTTTTATGGCGTGTGACAAACGTAATACAGGGTTCCAAAATAAACTGAGAAAGGACAGTGAAGACGAGAGTAGGGTGTTAGCGCCACCATGTGGTGAATTAACTAATGTTTAACATAGTAATTTGGTAACTGTCCATAAGGTAATGGACCAGGCAATAAATAATCGTGTAGTCAGTGAAACAGGTAGTGAACAGGTTAATATTGTCGATCGATCGGTCGGCAACAGCTCGCCCCAAGAACCCGAAATGACAGGACACAATCTCGCGAATACCGTAGACTCAGGTTTTGCATCCTCACATTTTTCTCAATCATTTTCTGCTTTTCAAAATGTAAATGTTGCCGGTGCAAATGCAGTGCCGAAAATCTCAGACGAACAGATTCCAAACACTAATACATTAGTATTGCAATTAATGCAACAAATGAAACAAAATAAAAAAAATGGGTCAAAATCAGAGACAAACACAGCAACAGCTTCAAAAGTTAGACACAATGGAACAAAATCAGGAACGAGCACAGCAACAGAAATTAGATACAGTGGAACAAAATCATCAAAATTTAAACACAATTGAGCAAACGCTTGAACAAACACGTTAGGATTTAACTGCTGAGTTACTTGAAATCGAATCGAAATGTCAAAAAGTCTGTAATGACGTAAAAACACAATTTTGTGAGCATTTAGAACCTATTTTTCGCGTCATGAAAATGCATGACATAATCAACAAGCAGCCATAAAAGAACTGAAAACTATTGTTCATGAAAATCACAACACCTTGCAAGCTAAAATTTACTCAGTTGCATCTACCGATTCGGTTACGCAACTTGCAAAAACTCAAGGAAACTTAAAGGACATAGCAGATACGCTTTAAACACAAATGGACTCTCTGACTGGAGTATGAACAAATTAGAAAATTCAAACAAAATCAGAATCAAATTAATACGCAACAGAAAAGGGAAATCCGGGAAGTACAAGATCAGTTGGCACAAGTAATTACATATTTCAGAGGACACTAGCGCTCCAGTACTACGGGAAGAGGGACGCAGAAATACGGAACAGCCACAAAATAATAACACAGGGCATTTCGGAAATTATGAAAGAAATTGGCAAGGTACACCGACTTTTGAGATGGAACCGCCGAAACGACGTAACAATGACCGATATGCGACTCGCCGACGTGATGATTTTTACTATAAGTTGTTTATGACTACACGTAAATTTAAAACATTTAAGAATTCTGGCAACGACATTCATCCACAAGCATGGCTTCATCAGTTCTCTCATTGTTTTCCTCCCAACTGGTCATTGGAGCACAGATTAGAATTTATGTGTGGCTAATTAGAGAATGAACCAGCTGTAAGAATGCAATCGGTCATTCACGATTGTCACAGTGAAGGAGAATTTTATCATGCCTTCCTCTCAGCATATCGGTCTTAAGCTACTCAAGATCGCGTAAAACATAACATCATAATGATGAAACATTTCAAACAATCTGAATTTTCCAGTCTTGTCAAATATTTTGAAGACATGTTGCATAAGAATCAGTATCTGTCAAACCCGTACAGCCCCTCACAACTTATTCGCATTTGCTTAAGCAAATTGCCTGGACATTTAAGAGATATTATTTTGGCAGGACGTTGCAAAGACGACATCGAAGCTTTTCAGAGACTGTTACAAGATTTGGAAATTGACACTGACAATCGCGAGACGCGAAAACAAGAACACAACAATTACAGGTCACATCCGTCAGATTTTCGCGATGACAGAAATAATAACTGGACACAAGGCTATTCTTACAACGCAAATCGTGACCAAAACAGACACTACCCATATGACAACCGTTAGCAGAGTAGTAATAATTACAGGGAAAGATCACCTCTCCGCAGTAATGACTATGACAGAGACAATCACAGAAAAAGACAATATGGGAACCAGAACTATTACTATCAAGGGAGACAGAACAATTTCATACGCAACAGCCCAGCGCGCAGTTACGACTCAGGTAGAAGTTCTCCACCTCGTGACTGACAAGAAAGAAATTACAGAAACTATCGACATGACGACAGACGATATAATCTTAACTACAGACCCGAATTCGATCAGAACTGGCGGGATTCAAACAGGGCAGGGCCCTCTCGACAAGCTGAAATTGGAGAGGTTAGATCTTTAAATTCCAATAACAACGCGTGACAAGAAGTAGACAGTATACAATGACTCACACCGCTGGCAGGCACAAAACGTACTTATGAAGCTGACGATGCAGCTGCCTTGGCTATTAATTAAGTAGGAATGTAAGACATTAGGGAAATATTACTCCAGGAACACGACGTAAAACAGAATATCATTGCATATCCTGTAATTCACATTACGGTAAATGCTGTAAAATTTACGGCAATACTTGACTCTGACAGTCCCATCAGTAATTAGTGAAACAGCCTTTAGCAAATGCTGCAAATCGAACGATTTCCCCACACTTCCGTTATCTAAGATTAAATTACAAGGTGCAATTATTGGAAAAAGTGTAGATGTACGCCAACAAACCAACTTAGAATTCTTTTGTCAAACCCGATTTTCTCTATGACCTTTCTTATCGTTCCATTACTGTCAACAGAAATTATATTGGGAATAGACTTTTTGAATGAATACAAAGCAAACTTAAACTTTCACGATGCTGAAATAAGTTTAGAGGAAGAAGGTAGGTCAACAGCTCGGAAATTTGAAGATTGGCTCTCAAACCATGACGAGTAAATTAATGGGCTTTACCTCCAGTTAGAAAACAGTTCGGAATTTTCGACGGAACTTGACACTAACAATCACTCTGCAAGAATTGACAGGGATGATATCGACGGCGTATTTGATACTAATGAGTTAATTCAGAATAAAATTCAAACAATTGAGAACAGTAATGACACTGATAGGCAGGACCTTTCTGACATTTTAAACGCACATTCCACAGGTTTTTCTCACAAAATAGGACCAGTCAAGGGATTTCAATACCAATTTCGTGTTCGTGAGCATACTAAATTTTGTGTTAGACCATACGTAATTCTGGCACATTATAGGGACCGTGTTAAAACAGAAATACAATCTATGCTTGACAAGGGCATTATTGAGCCTGCAGTAAGCTCATACAACAATCCATTACATGTTGCTGAGAAGAAAAATTAATCGATAAGGCTTGTCTTAGATTCGAAACAAATCAATACTATCATCATTCCTGAAACAGACAGACCGCAAATGTTGGAAGAACTTCTTCAAAATTTTAATGGTGTAAAAGTGTTGTCTTCTATTGATCTCAGATCCAGCTTTTATTAGATCGAACGTCATCCAGAATGTAGAAAATACACAACTTTTCTTTGTTTCGGCGTTTGTTATCAATTTCGGAAACTTCCTTTTGGTTTGAACATTTCTTAGGCAGCATTCATTCGTGGGCTAAATTCCAAATTACCTGAGTGCTTAAAACGTCACATCACCTTATGTGTGGACGATATTGTAATAGCAGAAACCTCATGGGAACAACATAATCGCATCCTCAACGGTGTGATACGTATTTTTGCAGAATCTGGAACGACAGTTAATTTGGAAAAGTCTGAATTCGGTAGGTGAAAGGTGAAGTTTTTGGGGCATATTATTTCTTGTGATGGCGTTCTGCCAGATCCTGAAAAGTTAGAAACACTCAGAGCCATTCCAGTTCCATCCATAAAAAAGCAATTCCGTAGTTTTCTAGGTCTCGTAAAAAAATGCAGATACTTGTAACACCAAAACTTCGTTCTCTCACTGAAAAAGTACTATTTGGAACTGGGACAAACAGGCACAGTTGAAATTCAATTCTTCGAAAGAAGCGCTACTTAACGCGCCAATACTAGCTCATCCAGTTCTGTCACAAGATTACTGCCTTAGCACGGATTCTTCTAAAGTCGGTCTTGGGGACCATTTATTTCAAGAAGCCATAGAAAATGACACCACTGTTCAGAAAACCGTTGATTTTGCTAGCCGAGTGCTAACAAAATCTGAAAAATTTATTCCGTTACTGAATTAGAAGCTTTAGCTGTCGTTTGGACATTTAACAAATTTCCTTTCTTTCTTTCTGGTAAGCACGTAAAAGTATAGAGTGATCTAAGTGCATTACAGTTTCTTATGTCTTCAAAATTAAATCATGACACGTTAAAACTTTGGGCATTGTTTCTGCAAGAATTCCACTTCACAATATTCTACAGTCCCAGCAAGGAGTACATTGTTACGGACGCACTGTCACGTGCACCGGCAGGGCTTGAGAAAAGAAGCACAGAAGCTAACCCCGAAAAAAAAAAAAAAACAACTGAGTATTCTTTTCATTCAGAAAGTAGCGTTTGAAAACTTTATCACTACATCTTCAAAAGACATTGCTCATGAACAAGATAAAGACCCGATTTGGAAAGACATCACAAGTAAATGGCATGAAAAGACACACACACAGATTCGGCATTATTATCTGGTTAGAAACAACATACTCTTCAAACGCTGCATTGTTGATGACAAGCTATGGGTACTTTGTATTCCTGATGATTTTGTTAATAAGCTAATTTGGTACATTCATTTCAGCTACGCACATTTTGGTCCACGAAAATGTTGTCATATTCTTCGGGTGACTTGTTATTTTAACGATACGAAAAGGAGAATTCGAAGAGTCTTGTCTATTTGTTAACTTTGTGAAAAGGCTAAACCATCTACTATCTCACATCGTGCTTCATTGTTTGCTATCATTCCTTCAAAATTAAAAGAATTTACTGCTGTTGATCTCTTGGGACCCTTTTTCAGAACATCGACTGGATTTTCGTACGTTCTAGTCGCTGTTGAACTTACTTAAAAATTTGTTTCCTTCACACCGTTACATAAAGCCACTGGACGGGATGTATCCAATGCCTTTGTTAAAAATGTCTTCCATGAAGTTGGACATGTTAGTAAAATAATTTCAGATAATGGACCACAATTCAGATCTGCTGTTTGGTCACGCATGCTTCAGAATCATAAAACCAAACCTGTTTTTATTTCATTGTAACCCATATAAACGGATTATGAAAGAAATCAATAACCTTTGCAGACTTTATTGTCACAGAAATCATCAGTATTGGAACTGATATTTACACTTATTTCAAAACGTGCTGAATGAAATGTCTCATGACTCCACTGCTTTACTAACTATTCTTGTACTGAAGAATGAAGAACCACCGAACAGAATCGGAGAGCTTGTACCTTTTCCGAATACAGTTAAACTTAGACACAAAGATGTAATTGATTTGGCTATTCAAAATATAAATTCTGCTGTAGACAAAAGGAGAAAACTATACGGTAAAGCAAATGTGAAGAAACTATGTATTGGTAGTTTTCATTAAAGCTCATTCATTATCACATAAGAAGAAACACTTGAGTCACAAATTCTTTCTGATTTACAATGGACTTTACAGAATCTGACGTATACCACATGATAACTGCATTGAAGTTGAAACTCTGCATACTAGGAAGAGTAAAGGATTGCACCACATTTCACATGTAAAACTGTTTATTGAGGGATAATCTGCTTTTTAACTTAGTCTCTGCCATAAAATTTTTCACTTCATGTTACTAGTATGCTTTGTCACACTTAGAAACTGTCAACATGCAACAATGTTTTGAAGTCAACTATCCAGGCAAGAACCTAGGGAACATATTTAGACAGTAATTACGAATGCATTTTTGTAGTGAACAGACGACACAGTGTTATTGTGTGTACATTCTTACTTGTTCGTTGCACGATTACGTAACGACTATAAGGCTTACATACTTAGAACGCATACTGATACTGCGAATGAGATTTTAATGCAACATTTAGGTTTACTTGAAAATACATTCTAGATTTAAATTACTTTTTGAGAGATACCAGATGACACAGTGGTTAGTTTATTTCACAGCTACACGATTATATCATGATGCTGCTAATGAGTGACACAATTTATATTATTGCTTTTCCGCTGCATTTTTTTATATCTACACAGTTTTTCTAAATTCTTCTGGAAAGTAAAACATGTTTTGGTAGTAAGTTTTGTGGTATAACTACAATGAGACAGCCTTTTCTGTAGCACAACAATACGTTACAGTATAGTACTTTCTTGATCACAGTAATGTACATAATAACTACAATATCTATATGCATAGCATTTCACTTTTGTTTATTACAAGGTAAGTACATTGACTTCTACAGACCTTTGCTTACAGATAATTACGACACTTGGCACATTTTTACCGTTAAGTAATGACAGAGATTATTGTACAACAAGACGCACAGTTTAGTGCTACAGGACATGTATTTCAGTGACTAATTTTGTACTTATAACATTTATTTTTAAAGATTTTTGAGATACAAAGAAGGTTTTCCATGATACATTTCATTCCATTGCTGTAATCTGTAACACCTGAGGGTATAATTACATTATTCCTTAGGGGGTACACGCCTACTTTGTGTACTAAGCATGTGGCAAGCGCTAGGAGTCCTAACTAATATGGTATTTGCTTATACAACTTTACACATTGGTACCATATTTCTCTAACACAGAATTACAGAGCTATCTGATCATTTAACTGAGAGAGACAAACATTTTTTTACTACATCAGTGACACATGTATACGCAATTACACAGTTCGATAACTTCACACTTATGAAATTGTAATTTGTCTGTACTTTGTAAACTCTTCATATTTTTTTGGAACCATTGTGATACTAAGAGAGCTTTGAATGATGTATTTGGTATGGGATCATGATTTTTGAAGTACGTTTGAGGTAGATGACACTATTGAAATGAGCAGAGAATTTTTTTACATTTTGAAATTATTGAAAGAAGCTGCGATGATGATGTTATTATGATGACGATGTGTATTATGCTGTTGAAGTATGTTTATGATCAATAAGGTGATTCTATATCAGGAATCTGATTATGCTATGTATTTATTATGATGAAATATTGAAGAAGTGTCGAGGAATATGTATATGTGGAATAAGGTAAGGAATAATTAGTGGTTAGGGACTCTGATTTGTTAGAAAGGATGTTGGAAACCAAGAATCGTACTTTAAGAGTTATGAAATGTGTGTACATGCGTGAATGTATCACAACACTGCTATTGATGAGATTTCGTTTCTACACATTTCTACTGTAATTTCTCGACCTGTGAAATTTTATTTTTATCAGACTGTCACTGTATCGTAAAGTGCTGTTGTAAATATGTCGTTAAAGAAATTAAGTGACTTTGACTTACTGCGCTGTTGGCACCCAGCTGTGCGACAGCCGCCTGGAAAAAAAAATCCATTAGTATGTAACTTTCAGAGGAACAGGTGGAGAAAAACGATGCCATTAACCTCTATATTGACATTCCTTTGTTGTAAGCATCGCAAATACGACACACTCTTACTTGAAAACATATGATTACCGTTTGAGCTTGTACTTTCTGAAATTTAGTGATATGCCTAACGAAATGATGAGAAACATCTTATGACTAATGTCTTTCTAGTTGAAACATATTTTACTGCCTTGTGAAATGCTATATGGCTAGTGAATGACGTTTCATGCATTGCTTTATGTATATATTTGCCTATTTTGTTTAATATATAGCTTCTAGTTGCACTGCAGCATTGGTTAAAATAAAATTTAATAGATGTACTAAAATCACTATTTTATACCTACAGATCCATTAAATAATAATTTTATGATCTACTTTCTTACAAAAAAGAGGGAGCACAAATATGCATTTCCCATCACAGGAATTGCATACGTAATTTTTCAACAATTTGGTAACATTTTTGGTAGAGTAAGTTATTGTGATGCAACACTCTAGTGTTAAGATCTGACATAGGTATTAGACTTTTCCTATCTTTACTGTCACATTATTTCTGCTTGAGCTTTATCATATATAGGTATAAGTTACTGCATTTGTCGCTGCTATTTGCCAGGTATTGTTCTACTGAATTTTACATTGTATTAAGCCAGTTTTACTACTGATTTATTTTTCTTTTTGCTGCACATTGGCTCATATTTGTTGTAATGTTGCATTTGCATCGCTAATTTATATTTATTGGTGCTTGCTTTGCCACTTTGCATTTTTTTGTCAATGCTGTTTGTCTTAATTGTTTTGTGCAGCTGCATTTGTTTCATCCCTTAGTATATATATCTGAGCTGAGTAGATTTAAGTTAGCTTAAGAGAGGGTAGGCTGTATAAGAGAATGAGTATGATGAATTGGAAGAAATGCATTGAGAAGCTATGAGAAAAAAAAGTTTGGCAAAAAAAGGAGTGTATAATGAAGTACAATTATTTTGAAAGAGGATATGAACAAAACAGTAGGGTTTAGGGACAACAGGTATAGATAGGACTTTTTGGGAATAATGATGAACTAAGGGAGATCTCCAAGAAGTGAAGAACGTTTTGTTTGCAAATCAAATACGATAAATACTGCAGTACCAAATGTCATATTGGAAACAAACCTTGTCCTTTCCTTTTGTGTTATTCCGCTATGGTGTTTGTGTATTTGTGTTCTTCCTACCTTTATGTGTTTATCTGATAAGTGTTATGTCGTAGAATTTTTCTAATACTAAGGTACATTCACTGTGATGAGGTATACTGTTATCCTCAAATATAATTTGCATTAATAATATGATATTTACTTTGTAAAGATGATTAGACATTATTTATTCTGTTCTGTTTTAATGCTCATGTGTGAAGTTAATGTTTCGAAAGCTCTTCTCATTTTTTTTATTTATTTACTTATAATTCCTGTAACACTGATGTATATGTTTATTTGTATTCTACTGCAAATGTTATCAGTATTATTATGTTCTTTAATGATGTATTTTGTACCTTTGTAATTGTATTCTCATGTCGTAAATTTGTAATTGTATAGACACCAGTTCTTCAGATTAAGTATTTTCATTTCTCTACACTCATTTCTGTTAGTCATAGTATATGCACAATATGTGAAAAAAGGGACTGTTAACGCTTGCACATCTGTTGATAATTCAGCAAGTGACTGGTTAGCAGCACTGCTGGTTCTAAGGACATTCCAAAAAGTTTGTGAGTGCACAAGTGGTGGTTTATGGACTTGCTATATTGTCCAAAAGACTCTTCGATGGTGATTGAGCACCCACACAGGCGCAATAGATGGCTGTTGGCCATCTCTACAAGGACTACAGTTGGTCTGTACCTTTGGTGGCCCACCAATACCATAATCTCTACCAGGACTACAGTGGGTCTGCTCTATGATGACCTACCTACCAATATTCTTCAAACCTTCGACAGATTCTTCTGTGTCTTTGTTCTGTTGTGGCCCATTACCTGTCTGCAAGTCAAAAGTTAGCAGTGTCTTTCCGTTGGAAGGACAAGATTACTTCTTCAAGGCTGCAGGGAAATTCACTACTTCTGTGTGCATTTTCTTTTGCTGATCAGACTTTGTGCAATGTAATTACTACTGTGATGAATGATCAGGACTGTCTTTATGAGAACAATTTATTCTTTTGACCAACAGTGTCTCAATAAGTGTGTGCATTTCATATCTTTGTAACTGTAATTATAAAAAAAATTTCAAATCAGTATTGGGCACTACCCAAAACAATTTGTAAAATTTGTTGTGGGGAGCATGGGGGCTATATAAGTAGGCTGTTTAGGTTTTTATGTTGGTAACGCCACATAGCGCTATGTATGAAAATAACTGACTGTGCCGTGTACAGTCTGTCGCTGGTTGGCATTGTTGGAATATTCGCTATTGTAGGATTGGGCAGTTGGATGTGAACAGTGCGTAGCGTTGCGCAGTAGGAGGTGAGCCGCCAGCAGTGGTGGATGTGGGGAGAGAGATGGCAGAGTTTTGAGAGCGGACGATCTGGATGTGAGTCCGTCAGAAAAAGGAAAATTGTACGACTGGACGTCATGAACTGATATATATATTACGACTTTTTAACACTATTAAGGTAAATACATTGTTTGTTCTCTATCAAAATCTTTCATTTGCTAACTATGCCTATTAGTAGTTAGTGCCTTCAGTAGTCAGAATCTTTCATTTAGCTGAGAGTATTGGCGCTCGCTGTATTGCAGTAGTTCGAGTAACGAAGATTTTTGAGAGGTAAGTGATTCATGAAAGGTATAGGTTATTGTTAGTCATGGCCATTCTTTTGTGGGGATTACTAAAAGTCAGATTGCGTTGCGCTTAAAAAAATATTGTGTGTCAGTTTAGTAATGATCAGAATAAGTAAAGAGAGAAATGTCTGGGTACGTTCAGTTTTGCTCAGCTGTTTGAAAATCAAATAAACTAAGAGGTTTATTAGCATAGTCATTTACAATTTTTCTAAGGGGACGTTACAGCATTTATGCGATGTCAGGAGGGAGAGCCATTGAAGAACACGTTGTTGAAAGAAGGAGAGAGAGACTAAGAAGTTTAGGCGCGTCTTGTACTTGAAGAGCAGGCTAATGAGAATACTGTGGTTTTGTTAAGTGAGTCAGGATCTGACTTATGTGTAATGTGTATAACTTTGTGGAATGGATTAAAAGACTGGAGGAAGCAATAGTTATGGGAATACATTTACAAGGAATAGTGGAAAATCGAAGCAAAATGGTGGAGGAAGTAGCTAGTGTGAGGTTTCCTGTAGACATTACGAGCGTATGAGGTTTCTGCGTCCTACGTATGTGGTATCAGATATAGGTGTACAGATATGGTTGTGACTGGACTGGTTGAGAAAATGCCAAACCAACGTAATATTGAGCAGTTAAGAAATGATGAGCTACTAAAGCGTTAAATTCACAGTGAGACAAAATTGTTGAGACTTTCGAACCCTTTCGTTGGCATATTTACTGTTGTCTTCTGCCTGAAGGTCATGGGGCCGATGTTTATTTTTCGATTTTTTGACGTACCGCCAGTACGTGTGGCTGGCATTGTCAAAGCTTTACCCTCCATTGTTAGTGGCGGATACTGGACTAAGGCACCCTCAAGAATCATTTCTCTAGCCAACTGCTGGAACCAACTTTAAGATAAGACGCTGAAAACAGTGTCACATGGATCCCTGCATCTGGCACCAGTTTTAATCGCGTAAGTTTCCGACCCTACAGCCAACTAGTTGACATCTCCTACTCATACAAAGGCACGACCAGGAGACTTAAGCCTACTGACTTTATTCTCAAAGTTATTTTTCTGGAGCGCTCTACCAATACGTCTCCTGAGGCACCTGATCTATAGTAGCATCCGATTACAATGTTTGACCCAGGTTTGATGCTTGCCTTATGCAGGTTATTTCAAATTCTTTTTATGTTATAAACCCACTAGATACTGTAGAATACTTTACGACAGTAAAACGTGGCCCCTACTGGCGGAAGCTTATGTACATGGCGAACATTAAATTAGTATACATTGAGTATTATCTATCTTTCATACTGAAAGTTGACCATTTACATACAGTTCATATAAGCTACGAGGTTATTGGTTTTTACTGTTCAAATTTTTTTCTACGGTCTGCTTCAAAATGAAATTTTCGCTCTGCAGGGGAATGTGCGCTGATATGGGGCAAAGATCCAGAGTTCGAGTCTTGATCCGGCACACTGTTTTAATCTGACACAACGTTTTGTATCAACACACACTCGACTGCAGAGTGAAAATTTCATGCTGGAAATATCCTAAGGCTGTGGCTAATCGATGTCCCCACAGTATCCTTTCTCAAGTGGTTCAAATGGCTCTGAGCACTATAGGACTTAACATCTCAGGTCATCAGTCCCCTAGAACTTAGAACTACTGAAACCACTCTAACCTATGGACAGCACACACATCCATGCCCGAGGCAGGATTCGAACCTGCAACCGCAGCAGTCGCGCGGCTCCGGACTGAAGCGCCTGGAACCGCTCGGACACCGCGGCCGGCAGTATCCTTTGTTCCAGGAGTGCTAGTCCTGCAAGCTGCACAAAGTGAAGTTTGGAGGGTAGGAGAAGTACTGGCGAAAGTAAAACTTTGAGGACATATCCTGAATTGTGGTTAGGTAGTTCAAACGGTAGGGCACCTGCCCACGAAAGGCAAAGGCCTCGATTTCGAGTCTCGCTCCGGCAAATAGTTTTAATCTGCCACGGAGTTTTGTTCTTCTTGATCTTGTACTTCAAAGTTTGGACAACCTGCCTGATCTGTCTTCACAGCGCTTTTTTCCATCTTCTTTGTCTTGTCACGTACGTTCTTCTTCTGAGCACACAGAATGGAGCTGCATTTTGGAACCCTAATATTATCCGCCCATTCTACATACTGCACCTTTCTATGTATCTATTTCTGTAACCTGGTGTTAATCACTTCTTTCAGTTCCTGTCTAACATTTTCATTCCTAAATCCATCTTCCTCTATTTCCCGTCTACAACCATTGTTTTCTGCGTTAAGAACCGGGTTGCACAACAAAAAGCAACGTACGAACTGGCAAAATATTCATTTCTTTTTTCTGGTCTTGTTTTTTGTCTTTAGTTTCACATACGGTTCTATAGTTCTTGGAATTTCATAAAAAATTTTATCAGTGTCTCTGTACTTACTAATTCCATGTCTTACATAATTGAAGGAAGAGATTACATTTTTACTATCAACATTTATTTAACTTTGTAGACCGAGTGATTCAGCTGCTCCGATCGATGTCGGTTTATGCAACCAGCAATGTTATATGTGACACTCAGAAACCACGAGCAAGATTTTCATATTCTCTCACTAGCTACGAGCGAACTACACACATCAAAAAAAGATTTTCTTTACGTCGGTTCTGAGAGTTCCGGAACCTGTACAGTAAATTGGAGTAGAGGGACAACATAAACATCATTTCCGCCCATTTTATTGCTCATGAAAACCACACATTGCATATTGTACCAACATAAAAGGAGACCTTCAGAGGTGGTGGTCCAAATTGCTGTACACCCTGGTATCTCTAATACCCAGTAGGACATCCTCTAGCATTGATGCAAGCCTGTATTCGTCGTGGCGTACTATCCACAAGTTCTCAAGGCACTGTTGGTCCAGATTGTCTCACTCATCAACGGCGATTCGGCATAGATCCTTCAGAGTGGCTGGTGGGTCACGTGGTCCATAAGCAGCCCTATTCAATCTATCCCGGGCATGTTCGATGGGGTTCATGTCTGGAGAACATGCTGGCCACTCTAGTAGAGCGATATCATTATCCAGAAGGAAGAAACTCACAAGATGTGCACGATGAGGGTGCATATTGTCGTCCATGAAGACGAATGCCTTGCTAATATGCTGCCGATATGGTTGTACTATCGGTCGGAGGATGGCAGTCACCTATCGTACAGCCGTTATGGCTCCTTCATGACCACCGGCAGCGTACGTCGGCCCCACGTAATGCCACTCCTAATCAGCAGAGAAACCTCCACATTGCGGCACTCGATGGACAGTGTGTCTAAGGCGTTCAGCCTGACCAGGTTGCCTCCAAACACGTCTCCGACGATTGTCTAGTTGAAGGCATATGCGAAACTCATCGGTGAACAGAACATGAGGCCAATCCTGAGCGGTCCATTCGGCATGTTGCTGGGCCCATCTGTACCACGCTGCATGGTGTCGTGGTTGCAAAGATGAACCTCGCCATGGATGTCGGGAGTGAAGGTGTGCATCATGCAGCCTATTGCAGACAGTTTGAGTCGTAACACGTCCTGTGCCTGCACGAAAAGCATTATTCAAAATGGTGGCGTTGCTGTCAGGGTTCCTCCGAGTCATAATCCGTAGGTAGCGGTCATTCACTGCAGTAGTAGCCCTTGGACGGCCTGAGCGAGGCATGTCATTAACAGTTCCTGTCTCTCTGTATCTCCTCCATATCGGAACAATATCGCTTTGGTTCACTCCGAGACGCCTGGACACTTCCCTTGTTGACAGTCCTTCCTGGCACAAAGTAACAATGCGTTCGCAATCGAACTGCGGTACTGACTGTCTAGGTATTGTTGAACTACAGACAACACGAGCTGCGTACCTCCTTCCTGATGGAATGACTGGAATTGATCGGCTGTTGTACCCCCTCCATCTAATAGGCGCTGTCATGCATGGTTATTTACTGGATGGGTTTAGTGACATCTGTGAACTGTCAAAGGGACTGTGTCTGTGATGCAATATCCACAGTCAACGTCTATGTTCAGGAGTTCTGGGAACCGGGGTGTATTAGTCCTACAGAAAACAATGAACAGAATATTTTTGTAGATGTCCGCAGCTCGTGGTCGTGCGGTAGCGTTCTCGTTTCCCGCGCCCGGGTTCCCGGGTTCGATTCCCGGCAGGGTCAGGGATTTTCTCTGCCTCGTGATGACTGGGTGTTGTGTGATGTCCTTAGGTTAGTTAGGTTTAAGTAGTTCTACGTTCTAGGGGACTGATGACCATAAATGTTTAGTCCCATAGTGCTCAGAGCCATTTGAACAATTTTTATAGAAAATTTTGTGTAGTTATATTTTGCACTGGGATATCTTTTCGCTGGAAGAAGAGGTATTCAAGAAAAACGTACAGAACTGACATTCAACAGCACCTCGGCCGCCACATTCATCCCTCACCAGTCAAAATTTCTAGTATGTTGTTCGTCGCATATCTCCTGCCACTGAACAGACATTTCCGACTACACGAAATATTCCTTATATGCGACGTAACTTGGATCTCAATTGATTGGGCTACTGTGCAACCAGCACAGTCGGCTACTTCGTTAATATTATTAATTTCAACGGGCCCGTGAGGGTTATGAAAGAAAATGATTTTTGTAAGGGTTAGCCAAAACTGATTATGTCTAACTTAACCATTACAAGCATGGCAGTTTCGTACTCAGAAGACCTGACGAATACAACGGCGTAATTTTTTAATTCATGATGTTAAAATTCACAAAACTTCTTAGGTAAAATTTACACAAATGTCAGTTTTACACTTTTTAAGAGATCGACTAAGCCGGTGGCGTAATAAGGCCAGTCAATGTGGGAAATGGTGGGTGGAGTCGCAAATGTTTGTACAGTGGTAGGAGGGGGTGCCAATATCAATGAACTAGAGTGTTGGAGTGGGGTTCATTTGAAAGTCACTTTCGTACAGTTTTCTTGGATAACTCGCCAACTACGGACTACAGCGAAAACTTGTATCAGTACAAAATCTACGAATGCATGCTTTCGCGGCGATATCCGTTAGTAAAACATTCTCGAGTTTCAAGCTGCGTCATGTGGTTTACTGCCCACGAGCTTTCGGCAGAGATTTCCTCTGCCATTGTCAGTTGGTTGACTGTCGTGTGGTTGTCATTGCCGTGCTTATACATCTGCGCCGTCGCTCTTGACGTAGCTCGTGACGTCACTAGTTCTCGGTGGCGCACCAAATATGGTAATGTTTTGGCCCCGCGCCCGCCGGGCCCGCTTCAACTCCCTCGACGCAGGTGCCATCTCAGCACTAAAGAAGGGACTTAACTTTGCTCCTTCGCCACAATGTATCCCTTTCGCTGACATATTGAGTGGTGTTGAACAAACGGTTCGTAAGTTTCAAAGTGATATGGCTGAGGAATTTCGTAGAGAAACGAGACGTATTCTTTTAAAATCAAAACCACCAGCTTCAAACATGACTAGAGCTGAACGCAGTCGCCTCCGTGCTCTACGGAATGACCCTCTCACCGTCGTCCTACCAGCTGACAAGGGCAATGCTGCCGTCTTAATGGAACGAGCCGACTATGACGCAAAAATCAGACGGATGTTGGAGGGAGACACATACTAAAAATTACCTCGGGACCCAACATCCAGAATAGTGAGGAAGACGTCAGAATTTCTCAAACGGTCATCGCTGGAAGAGAATACTATTAAGAACCTCCTCCTCAAGGCACCAAGACCGCCCACGTTCTATGGTCTGCCGAAAGTGCATAAGAAGGACACACCGTTTAGGCCAATAGTGAGTACCATCGGACCGCCGACCTATAAAATTGCTAAACATCTGGCCGGCCTACTCTCTACTCATGTTGGACACTGTGGACACCACATAAAGAATACGGGAATAATCAGTCGGATTAAAGGTTTGCGACTTGCTGAATGGGATATTATGGTTAGCTTCGATGTTGTTTCTTTATTCACGTGTGTCCCCATCACAGACTCTATTGACTTGCTGTCCCAGCTCTTTGACGACACCATCGTGGATTTATTTAAGCACACTCTGACGCCATCATATTTCTTACATGATGGAGAATATTTTAACCAAACTGACGGCGTGACGATGGGAAGTCCATCAGCTCCACTAGTAGCCAACCTCTTTATGGAGTATTTCGAAGACATCGCCTTGGACACGGATCCTGCAAAGCCGAGCTGTTTTTATCAATACGTCGACGATACCTTCGTCATTTGGCCACATGAGCAAGATCAGTTAGAAGAGTTTCTGGAGCACCTCAACAGCATCCACGACCACATCAACTTCACAATGGAAGTAAAGAAGGAGGGTTCCTTGCCGTTTTTGGATGTGCTTGTCCACAGTAAGCCCAATGGGTCTCTAGGTCATAGCGTTTACCGCAAGCCCACCCACACGGACGGGTTTCTGCACGCCACCAGCTTCCATCACCCAGCCCAGAAACAGAGGACCTTAGTACATCGAGCAAAAACCGACTCAGACGCTGAAAATCTAGCGAGAGAATCGAGCCACTTACGCGAAGTTTTTAAGGAAATCGGTTACAACAACAAACAGATCTCACAAGCAGTGTCATCCAAGCCTCAAAGGAAGACGAGCTCTGAAGAAGACACGAAGCAAGTTGCATTCTTACCGTTTCGTGGTTCGACAACAGGGAAAATTAGTCGGCTCCTGAAGCGACATAAATTAGACACAATCTTCAGGCCTCCGGCAAGGATCCGGCAACCAATGGAATCTGTGAAAGACGATGTAGATCTCAGAACGCCAGGAATTTACGAGATACCAAGTGGGTGTGGGCAGTTCTATGTCGGCCAGACTGTTCGCACTTTTGAACAGCGCCGCATAGAACATG
This sequence comes from Schistocerca piceifrons, assembly GCF_021461385.2. Classification (NCBI taxonomy): domain Eukaryota; kingdom Metazoa; phylum Arthropoda; class Insecta; order Orthoptera; family Acrididae; genus Schistocerca; species Schistocerca piceifrons. The sequence continues at coordinate 406,999,996 of NC_060138.1, read as the reverse complement.
AAAGGTGTTACCGTCTGCGCTACCCCGAAAAGTCAGCTGTAGCAGAACATGCTCTGGGAAACGGACACGGAATTGCATTCGATGAGACATCTATTATTAGACGCACTAATGGCTTCTGCGATAGCGTGATAAACGAGGCCATAGAGATAACAATTTCTGACAATACCTTCGATTGCAGTTGAGTACAGCGTGGGACCCGGTGTTGAGGGAGTTGAAGCGGGCCCGGCGGTCGCGCGGCCGAAACATTACCATATATGGTGCGAGATAGGATACCAGAGACGTCACGAGTGACGTCAAGAGTGACAGCGCGGCTATATAAGCACGCAATGACAACCACACGACAGTCATCCACTTGACAATGGCAGAGGAAATCTCTGCCGAAAGCTCGTGGGCAGTAAACCACTTGACGCGCCTAGAAACCCGAGGATGTTTTAGTACAAAATGTAACTAAATAAAATTTCCTACGAAAAGGTCTTGTTCATTTTTTCTATACGACTGATAGTTTTCAGGCTAGAAAAAATGAAAGTCTCGTACACGATATTTGAAGGTCAAATACACTACTGGCCATTAAAATTGCTACACCACGAAGATGACGTGCTACAGACGCGAAATTTAACCGAGAGGAAGAAGATGCTGTGATATGCAAATGATTAGCTTTTCAGAGCATTCACACAAGGTTGGCGTCGGTGACGACGCCTACAACGTGCTGACATGAGGAAAGTTTCCAACCGATTTCTCATACACAAACTGCAGTTGACCGGCGTTGCCTGGTAAAACGTTGGTGTGATGCCTCGTGTAAGGAGGGCAAATGCGTACCATCACGTTTCCGACTTTGATAAACGTCGGATTGTAGCTTATCGCGATTGTGGTTTATCGTATCACGACATTGCAGCTCCCGTTGGTCGAGATCCAATGACTGTTAGCAGAATATGGAATCGGTAGGTTCAGGAGGGTAATACGGAACGCCGTGCTGGATCCCAACAGCCTCGTATCACTAGCAGTCGAGATGACAGGCATCTTATCCGCATGGCTGTAACGGATCGTGCAGCCACGTCGCGAAACCCGAGTCAACATATGGGGACGTTTGCAAGACAACAACCATGTTCACAAACAGTTCGACGACGTTTGCAGCAGCATGGACTATCAGCTCGGAGACCATGGCTGCGGTTACCCTTGATGCTGCATCACAGAGAGGAGCGCTTGCGATGGTGTACTCAACGACGAAGCTGGGTGCACGAATGGCAAAACGTCATTTTTTCAGATGAATCCAGGTTCTGTTTACAGCTTCATGATTGTCGCATCCGTGTTTCGCGACATCGCAGTGAACGCACATTGGAAGCGTGTATTCGTCATCTCCATACTGGTATCACCCGGTGTAATGGTATGGAGTGCCACTGGTTGCACGTCTCGGTCACCTCTTGTTCGCATTGACGGCACTTTGAACAGTTGACGTTACATTTCAGATGTGTTACGACTCGTGGCTCTACCCTTCATTCGATCCCTGCGAAACCCTACATTTCAGCAGGATAACGCACGATCGCATGTTGCAGGTCCTGTACGGGCCTTTCTGGATACAGAAAATGTTCGACTGCTGTCTTGGCCAGCACATTCTCCAGAGCTCTCACCAACTGAAAACGTCTGGTCAATGGTGGCCGAGCAACTGGCTCGTCAGTCACTACCCTTGATGAACTGTGGTATCGTGTTGAAGCTGCATGGGCAGCTGTACCTGTACACACCATCCAAGATCTGTTTGACTCAATGCCCAGGCGTATCAAGACCGTTATTACAGTCAGAGGTGGTCGTTCTGAATACTGATTTCTCAGGATCTATGCACCCAAATTGCGTGAAAATGTAATCACATGTCTGTTCTATTATAATATATTTGTCCAATTAATACCCGTTTATCATCTACATTTCTTCTTGGTGTAGCAATTTTAATGGCCAGTAGTGTATAACACTGCAGTTTGCATAAAATGACATCGGTGGGGGCAGCTGAATCACCCTGCATACTGAAATACACAACTAAGAAAAAATAAAAATAAAGAAAGAACTTCCCATTGCGCTCTCAACTACAGGTAGTACTCGCGAGCAGGTTCCCGTTTGGTTCTAATGCTGCACATTCATTAGTGTTTTATACGAGGGCTGACAGCAGCAGCTGTCAGAACCGCTGCGAAGTGCTACTCGCGAGTGATTACATCTGAAGTTGTGTGTCAATATGTGCTGAGTTTCGCAACTCGGGACAAAACGCTGGCCTGCCACAGTGCCTGGCAGTCTGTGGCAACAGACGCTGGAAGGGAAACTGGAGCTGCTGCGCTCAACAAAGCATCACACGGCTGTCCGTGTCAACAGCGGTTCCGGGAAGCAGAGAGAGAGAGAGAGAGAGAGAGAGAGAGAGAGAGAGAGGCGGCCAAGTTGTCTACAGTGTGCAGACAATGGTCCGGCAGCAGGCAAGGCGGGCGATTTGACTGCCGCTGGCGGAACTCCGGAACCCATGGAGTTCGTAGAGTAGAGCAGAGAGGTAGCTGTCAGAGAGGGGTGTGCAGGTACCGTATGGAATGGCTACTGCAAAATATTTGCCGCCTGCTAATGTAATGGGTGAACCTGAAGTGGCCCACAAAATATTTGAGACTGTTCATGGATTATTATTTGAGAGCTTCTGGTATAAGCGACATGTATCTGGTGGCTCGTCATGGAGAAATTGCATTTCGTTTGATTTCCTACTCTATTTATCTTCGTATCTCTGTTGCACAGAAAATACCATGATAGCACAGCAAAGGACGGTGGTGCGTGCTGACGTCTTATTCTGAAACAAACGTGTTGCATTCACCCAGGGTACCTTTTCCTTTGCCCTCAAGCTTCTGGCCGTTCGGTTCTGTCACGCACCAGTCTTACAACCGTAAACGCTTTATTATTGCATTATACTTTTATTTTACTTTTCCTTACCCAAGTTTAATTTCACTTCCATCATTATGATTTGGTTGAGGGCATATGGGTGATTGAGACATTGAATCTGCACGTAATATCAACGTCCAGTCACATTAATGTGATCGCCTGTCGGCGCCGGGGTGGCCGAGCGGTTCTAGGCGCAACAGTCTAGAACCGCGTGACCGCTACGGTCGCAGGTTCGAATCCTGCCTCGGGCAGGGATGCATGTGATGTCTTTAGGTTAGTTATGTTTAAGTTGTTGTAAGTTCTAGGGGACTTATGACCTCAGAAGATAAGTCCCATAGTGCTAAGAGCCATTTGAACCATTTTTTGTTCGCCTGTCAAAAGCCTAAGTAACTACATTTCGCAGCGCGGATCACTGCGGAACGTGCAAGAAGAGAGTCAATGAGGTTTCAGAATGTACCGACAGGAATGTGGAGCTATGTGGACGCCAGTGCCGTGGTCAACTGCAATAGGTTTCCTGGCTGAGGATCCATGGCGCGAACAGCCCGGTGGAGGTGGTCCACAGTTTTTCAATTGAGTTTTAATACAGGGTGTTTAGTGGTCATGGGGGTACGGTATACTCATGGTGGTGCTCTTCGAACCACGCACGTACGCTGCGAGCTCTGTGACAAATTGCATTTTCCTTCTTGTGGATGACATCGTGCAGAGCAGCAACGGACTACATGTAGAGGTGGACACGGATCCCAGAGGTACATTCATACATATGTTGATCCATTGTACTTTTCGGAATGAGGAGATTACCCATGTAGTCGTCGGAAATATCCCCCAGACCATAATGCTCCCTCGACTGTTGCAGGGTGTTTGCTTTTAGATATTTCACCCCGTACACGCCAACAGTCATCTGTCCGATGTAGCACAAAATGTGAGTCTTCTGAAAAGGCCACCTGTAGCAGCTCAGTGGTCGTCCCGTTGAGCTACTGGCGTGCAAATTCCAGAATTCGTCGCCGATGATTTGCAGTCGGAATGGATGGATGAAACAGGCGTCTGCTACGGAAGCACATAGGCAGCGACGTACGGTGAACGGTCATTGAGGAAACGCTCTTGATACCTCCTTCGTTCATCTGGGCGGTCAGTTGCTTCACAGATGTACACGTCTACTCACCCGAACAGAGCTCGCCACCCGTCCCCACACTCTGCCATCTATGGCCCGTGGTGCACAATAGTTGCCTTGGCGCCGGTTTTGGATAGCTCCATTTTGCCATGCGCGCTGTACTTTAAACACAGCGCGATATGAACTACTTACAAACTTACTGTTTCAGAAATGCTTCTACCCTAGGCCCGAAATCCAATGCTTGTGCTCTTTTGGTCATCAAATAAGTCGCTTTGTTTCCGCATTAGGAAAACAACTGCACCCTTTACCGTCCCTCGCCCCCCCCCCCCCCCCAGGCAGACATTTTTGGAGTAAAATCTCAGTTTTTGTTTATTATGTGAGTGTAACCACTGCGCATGAGAGATCATTTTCAATTCAGTGCATATTTCAGACCTGATTATGTAAGCAAGCCGTTTCCCAAAACCTATCTGGGAACTTTAGGCCAAATTCTTACAATAATTGAGTTATTTAAACTGTCTTTAGTAATTCATACCAGTCTGTGTAATATTCTGTTACTGTTCGGTGCATGATCACAGATTGAAGAACTAGCCGATGCGCATTCTAACGTTTGATACCGCCAACAATGCGATTTCACTCTCTGGAGTCATGATTTATTCTGTGTCAAAGGAATGCTTCTGTCAGCTTGTTGCTATACCTCATATCAGCTGAGGTTCTCACTCTTTTTTCAACAAATCTTAAGAATTACTTAAGACGATGAAGATAATTACTATTTTGAAAGTCACAAAAATTTAAAAATATTTGCAATAAAAATATTTATTCTCTGAAATTTGTAACTCTGTTAACTAAACAAGTAACAAATTTTATACAGTTCTCACAAAAATATTTCTAAAAGCTCATATTATTGAAAAACTTTACAACTAACAATCTGTACTTCTCTTTTCAAAACTCTTGAATAAGTTTCCAAAAACTTTATGGAGGCATTGTTGTTAAGATACTAAATTTTATTTAATGCTTCTCTGTCTGTTCACTCTCTATAGTGAGCGTTTGGAATACAGTGCTTCAGGCTTTCCACTAACTTCTCTATTTGCAGAGTGACCATACGTTCAAAACTGCATCGATTCCTATCTTAGTATCCGCACTTCTCTAGCGTCATTCTGGTACTCAGACACTGTTCTTTGCTTCATTAAGATAACTTTATTGTGTGGTGTCCATAACATTCCACTTTCCCCTTCCAGGTTTCTTTCTCATTGTGATTTCCCCTGTAAACAGAACAAAATCTGAGATTTCCTTTTATAGTGTTACTTACCTTAAAGCTAAAACGTTATTTCAAATTTTTCAGCAACTTTCAATTGTTAATTGCAGTTTTCAACATTTAATCTTATTTAACACATATACAGTATATTATAGAGGAACTATATTTGACACTTACTATTCAGATCATCCCCGCTCATGAGAATGTCGTGGCTGCATCATACACATACCTGTTATTCTTGGAAGCTTTTTTCGTTACAAGTTGTTATTTGAGTAATTTTCCTCAGAAATCTTTTACTGCGCTGTCACCTTTTCTCCCTCAAAGTGACTATACTTTCAGGTACTAATTTTACTAGCACCTTTTTAAGTAACGAGTTCTCTGTTTATTACTACATCTACTCTGGGTATACTCACATACTTCAGCACAAGAATGCGCTTGTTATCCTCACTTGTCACTTGCTTCAAATTACTTTTCCCAAATTTTAGTTTTCCTTTATAATCCTCTGATTTGGTAGCACAACAATACTCATGTCATCCTCCACCGATATTTTGTATTACGAAACCATTTTATACCACCATCTAATTTCCTTTGTATCCTTCCCCACGTTTTTCAACTTTTCTTCTGTTTACAACTACACTGCAATGCTTTTAAAATTTCTTAATAAATCTTTTAAATCTTGCCTGTCTCTTGATAGTGAAGAGCATGAAAACTGATAGTAATTCATCAGAATGACAGAATAGGATATCTGGCGATTGTCACCAACCTCGTCTTGCAAGTATGTATGCCTCCTTAGACCCTACTCCCAGCCCTTATACCTGACGCACACATATTTTTAAGCCAACAGTATTTCTCAGTATCAAAGACATCTTTGCCTTTCAATATTTCAGTCAGTAAGCATTAAAGTGCGTCTCTTCTGTTATCATATTTAGCTCCATGTACCCAGCAGGAAAGTTTTGTTTTTGCTGTGGCATTGTCTTTTTTCATTTTTCCCCTGTGTTAATAAAAAGAAGGTCACACACCTGGAAATTCGTAAAAGGCGCTCTAGCACCATGCAGTTTATTTCTTTCCACATGGTTTCTCTATATATTTTACTGGCTATCCTTTTCTTTTTCACCACGTGTAATGTCAATAATAATTGGAAATTCTAGCTCAAATAACAAAAGTCTGGTCTAGTCTCACACACGAGGTCATACGGGGCAAAGCTTGTCTCACGTTTTAGATAGTTAATAATTTTTTCAAAATATTCCAACTGTAGTGCCCTATTGACATTTTTGTGGTGCGTATAGTTCCTAGATAGTTTGTTCAGCGCTTTCATTATTCTTTCACACAAATATATTTGGGAAAAGTAGGCTGAAATTTAAGTATGTTAAGCCCTTTTGTTCTCCAGATATTCCTTAAGTTGATTAAATATACCTGTGGTCCATTATCTGACAAGATGACTATCATTACTCTTACTTTCATAAAGTAATCCTCCTCTATTTTGTCCACTATTACCTTAGCATTGGTCTTTCTAATCGGATATGATTTAACATATTTCGTAAAACCATCCACTACTGCAAAGTATTTACAGTCTCCCCTAGATACTGGTAAAACGACGGGCAAATTCACAGTTGCGAAAATGAAGACAGTTCTGTAGCTTCACACAATACGTTTACGCTTGAATGATATTACTATTTCTCCTAACTTTTTGAATGAAATCACACATTAATACAAGTTTTTGTACTCGTCTCCACATGTTATTAAAAGTTACTGTCTTGCTAAGCTTTAGATACATTTTCTAGCCCCGACCAAACATTGTATGCACATAGTTAATCGGTTTAAATGTTACTCTGGGAAGCATATTTTCCATAGACTTCCCGTTTTCCTTTTTCCTCATAAACACCGAGCGAGGTGGCGCAGTGGCTAGCACACTGGACTCGCATTCGGGAGGACGACGGTTCAATCCCGTCTCCGGCCAACCTGATTTAGGTTTTCCGTGATTTCCCTAAATCGCTTCAGGCAAATGCCGGGATGGTTCCTTTGAAAGGGCACGGCCGATTTCCTTCCCCATCCTTCCCTAACCCGAGCTTGCGATCCGTCTCTAATGACCTCGTTGTCGACGGGACGTTAAACTCTAATCTCCTCCTCCTCCTCCTCATAAACAAAATTCCTTTACGTAACTGATAATGATCCGCGATCTGGTTTTCCGAAATTAGTGGTTCCCAATCTTTTTTAGACCATTACTCCTGAATTAAATGAGACTTTAGCTATTACTACCTCCCGCCCTCCTGCTTTCTGTTGCACCTCCCTCAACGTGCGCGCGTTTGTTACAATGTATAATGAAGGAATTCGTGGTGCATGGAAAGTGCTAAACACAATTCCTTCTCTGATAAGAAAGCTAACTATCCACGATGAAGGAAGGCACCTGTTGCAAAACATACTTCCTCTGCATTACTCCTCTCCATTGCTGCACTTGCTTGACTTGCATATTGTTAACATATTTAAAATAAATCAAGTTAAAGTGTGTGTACTATACTTACTGTTCGTAAATCAGTTGATTGCTGACTTGTTACTTCTGAACTGGCAGAAATTACTAGACTTCAGACTGTTAATGCTTTGTGTTTGACCACAGCCAGTAACAGTAATAATAATACTAATACTAATACTACTACTACTACCAATAATAAAGCTGTGTGCATCACTATAGTAGCCCTTGTATAGTTACTGCTGTGTCGTGCTGCCAATTAATTCATTTACCTGTTTCGAAGCGAGTAATGAAGCTGGGCTACTGCAGGTACTATCTATGACTTGGGGAAGATATTTTCTTGATTTATTTAGCATTTGTTACGTGTATGTCTCACTTTTATCATCAGCGATGTACGGGACAAAGAGCAACATGTGTGTGTAGCGGGTGGACTATGCGAGGAACCTGTAACATCCACCGCATTAATGCTACTAAGTGAGAAAACGTAATTATTGTAAACTTGTATAGTCAGTATTAGAGTTTTACAAAATTGTGATAGTAGTAATGATCTTTTGAAAATAATTTAGTTTCGTGACTGAAACAGAATCGAATCGTTTATTTTTTACCCCTCAGAAAATTTTATTTTACCCCTCAGTGGATGATTACGCGCAGGTTGGGAACCACTGCCCTACACACACTCATGAAGAAAGAATAAAGCACCCAGAGGACATGATTCAGATACATATGCAACGTGTGGAAGAGTTTTGTTCGCTTGAAAGATGTAGCTACCATATTTTCAAGCATCATAAGGATGCAAGACATCTCTGATGTACGATTGTGCCACTGTTAGCCATGACCTGAAGTTGTACCACGTGGCTCCTCGCATCATGATGCCAGGAAAAACACTAGACGGCCTCTACAACGTATTGGAATTCCGAGACCTATCTTCACCTATCCTCGATGTTAGCCAGCAGCGGCCATTTATCTCTGGACGTATTGTGACACCATATTTCAGCTGCCCATGCTTCCTAATCATGACACCACTGAAATGGTTGTGTTGTGTTAACGACAGCTTATATGCGGGACGCTAATTATGTAGTCCGACTGCTCCTGGTCTCGGACCAATGGTGCGGGATGACACAGAACGTTGCAGGTAATCCTTTACTTGTTCTCGGGTGCAGGTGTGAAGCGGTTATGAGATGCTTGGTGTACAATACAGCGACCCTTCCTTGTGATGGTCAGACGACGTCGACCGGAAACTTTACGACGTGGATGCCAGTAATCAGGTTCCTATGCAGCCTAACGTCGGTGCACTATCATGTCCAAAAGTACCACAAATCTGGTTATTGCACCACTCGACCAGCCAGGCAAGATTCGCAAGGAGGCAACACTGCCTCAAACGTGTACGCGGCCTTCACTCAACATCTGACGCTGTTCACGCCCCTACGATGCCTGGTAACAACAAAAATGGTTCAAATGGCTCTGAACACTATGGGAACATCTGAGGCCGTCAGTCCCCTAGTCTTAGAACTACTTAAACCTAACTAACCTAAGGGAATCACACACATCCATGCCGGAGGCAGGATTCGAGGCTGCGACCATAGCAACAGCGCGGTTCCGGACTGAAGCGCCTAGAACCACTCGGCCACAGCGGCCGGCCCCTGGTAACAACATTAAACACGAACGACAGTAATGGATTGTGGTGGTCATTCCACTGTTCACAGTGAACAGAAACTCTAATCACGAACATAACCATCGATGGTATTTGGTGTGTGCAAAGTTACTGGTACATTGATATCCGACCATGTCTTTGTGTGCAATCATTATTACCAATTATTTGTCATCAAATAGCGCCTTTACACATTTATGACTTCGCTGCCATTGTCAACTAAACACTAAACATCTGCACTAATAGATTAAGAACTGGCTATCCTTTATTCTCCCCAAAACTATTGATTTGAGATTGTTCCAGTAATTCTAACAGAATATCTCGTCTCTTAAAATCTTTTGTTTCTAGAGATAAAACGTACAGTTTTCGGAAGCTTTGTCTATTTTCCCTCTTAACATTAGCGAACCGTTACACTATCGACAAATCATAATATTTAATGTATCTGCCTCTTCTCTCTGAATTTTTCTCCCACTTTAATATCTTTCTCATCTTCGCATAATAACTAACTTTCACTGTCGTCATCCTCATTCATGTTTTCCTCTGACACAAATTTATCTGTTTATTTCTTTACTCAAACGCCGACTGGTTTCGGGATTTTAAATCCCGTCTTCAGGCGTATGAATCTGTAACATAAAAGGAAGAGCAAGGAAGAAATGTAACATATGTGTAAAAACCAACAAAGCAGACTGCCGAAACCAGGCGGCTTACTTACTGTATTTGGTTATACATAACACGCTGTAGGGCCAGCCAGAGCAAGAGCTCCATGCAGTGCATGTTGGTGGAATTAGAAAAAGAAGAAAGCACAATAATGAAAGTGACCTGGAAGTGTAACGTTCAGGCGGAAGGGACGAAGTAAACAGAAGCCGAGAACAAACACATTACTCACACAGTCCGCTGCCAGGCAGCCTGCCGGTAGAAACGCCATCCACTCGTACTGCTGAGCGGAGTGCGAAGCTGGGGTCCTGGAAGCACGGTGCGGCGCAGACGCCAGCCGTGTACCAGAAAGTAAAGTGACGCTATCAGCGAAGATATAGATAACCTGCACTGACTGGTCAGAACACTTACAGTACTTCATTTACGAACATAATAGAATACGAACGAGTTGTGGAATACTGGTACGCTAAATAACTGTCAACCATGTTTTGGTATATGACGTTTTCAGGCAAATGAATAAACAACAGCTGTAAGTAGGCTGTTTGTGTGTTTGTATGTTGGCAGCGCTATGTAGCGCTCTGCATTAATAACTCTGACAGCGCTGTGCGCACTCTGTAAGACACTGTGGCTGGTTGCACTAGCAGTTGGAACTTAACAGTCAGTGGTGATGGCAGTTGGAGGTGAACAGCCAGCTGTGATGGAAGTTGGGAGTGAGTAGTCAGCAGTGATGGAGATTAGAGGTTAATAATTAGCAGTGATGAAGGTTTGCAGTGTTAGAGCAAGCGGACGGTCTGAATGTGTAACTGTCATTGAGATTTATTACTGATGATTATATAATTTTTGAACTCTTTGTCACATTCCTAAGGTAAATAAATTGTTTCCTCTGCAACAAAATCATTCCTTTGCTAACCACATGCCTATTAGTAGTTAGAGCCTTCACTAGTTAGAATCTTCTATTTAGCTGGCTGTATTGGCGCTTGCTGTATGGCAGTAGTTCATGTAATGAAGTTTTTTGTGAGGTAAGTGACTTATGAAATGTATAGTTTATTGCTAGGATTTCTACTAATTCAGGGCCATTCTTCTGAGTTATATTTAAAGCAATCAGATCGCGTTACCGTTGAATATTGTGAGTAATTAATGAACAGGAAAAGTTTGAATTCTGTTTGTAATGGCAAATTCTGTAGGTCAGTGTTGAGGTGATAAAGAATAGTAAAGAGACAGTGTAGTCAATTTCATTCAGCAACATAAGCAGAAAATTTAAATAAAGAAGTTTCACAGAGATAAAAATTAATGGGAATATAGACTGTGATAAACAAATTGTCACATATATGTTACATTATGGGCTCAAGTGACGACAAATAAAAAATATGGAAAGCATCACAAATCTAAAGCGTGGTTGTTGTAAAGTAAGCATTGAAGTTAAGAACAAAAATAATTTGGTTGGACGCCATACATTATATAAAGCAATGGTAATATGGAAAGACGGTAAAGAGAGCAAACAAGTAAACGAATAATAGCAACAAGGTGGTGGTAGATAGATCCAATGATTGAAGAGCTGAGTATACAGTACATGGGTGATTAAAAGTAGTGGTAAAAAATTGTAGCAAGTGAGTCACTGCACATGTTGGACACATTGTGGGCTGAAGTGGTGCATATAAAAGTATATAAATGCAAAAACTATCATAAAAATCCTAAAATGTAAGTGTAGTGATGCTAAGAGCGAAATGGCAAATCAACATAATCGAGATGAGTGCCCTTCATTAGACGAAATAATACTAATATGGAAAGATGATTAAGGTGAAATAATTAATACACGGGTCGGAGTCTAGACAAATAGGCTAGAACTTGTGACGTACTATTTTAGAAACTTGTAGTTGTTGAAAAAAACATGCTTCAACGTGATTTGCTCATTTACTGTATATAGTGGAATCAGGTTAAAAGTGTGTAAATATTCAGTTTCTTCCAACAAGTTAAGGACTCGACCTTTCTGTTGCATGCGGAGGATACTTAAGTTATTGTATTGATTAAAAACAGTCTTGGTTGCAATTTTAATTTTTTATTTTTCAACTACGCGTTTCGCCTTATTTAGGCATCTTCAAGTTGATCTTAATTTGGTATTTCTTAGAACTATCCAAAGGGCATCGTCGAATACATCAGGCCAACATCGCCTTCGTTAAACTCAGTAAAAACTTTTCTAGGATGGACGCGAGTGACTCCAAGCCCTGCATAACCCGTTCCCGTTCACAGGAGCGAGTAACAGAATAAGATGTGGATCAGGTAGTAAGCATAATGCACCATGCAAATAAGGCGAAACGCGTAGCTGAAAAATAAAACACTAAAATTGCAACCAAGACTGTTTTTAACCAATTCTGTTAAGCACTGGTTTGCTGTATACCACATATGGATTGGAAGAATTTCTACTTACGTTATTACCTATGTCAGGGATACAGTGCTTGAGTGCGTGTAGGTCATTATTTAAGGCAGATTTTTAATTACTTTAGGTCTGGTGTCCTTCGAATCACTTTACGAAATTATGTCCTGTTTGTTCTACATAATGGCGTTGGCAATCTTGAAAATTAATCTGATCGACTCCCGACAGTGAGTGTCGTTTGTGGTTATGGGTTTCGTGCCGTCTAAACTGTTGGCCCACTTGGTTCGGTTCATAAAATGGAAGTGTTACATCGTTCTTCAACCATTTGAACACTTTATCAGAAATAAATCCTGTGTGTGGTATTTTACAATCTACGTTGTGTGCCATGTCCTTAATGGTAAGCGTGAGAGTGATCCAGTGAATACCATTTTTTTTTCCTCTTACGCTGTTTGAGTTGGTTAAGCATGTCTACTGTTTGCATAGAATGCCAATTAGTATGTGCTATGTTTCTAATTATTTTCGGTCCTTTTTCTTAATCTTATGTCTGAGAGGTACTTGGTTGGCTTGCTGCAACATAGCCCATAAAGCAACCATCTTCTTTGTGTGGACAGATGGAGTGATACTATTAGTAGTTGTTTCCTTGCTATAAATGCTATACACAATTTTATTGACTTGTGAGGTTGCAAGGTGGCCCAAATACGGCAAAGAGAAGTTATTATCCTGTCTGAGTGAAAGTATATATACGGATACATGTTATTTTCAACAATTTCTCCTAGCTGTATTTGGGTCTCCTTGTTACGATACAAGACAATAAAATTACGTACAGCATTTATAGTGACGAAACAACTACTAATAGTGTCATTCACCAGCCACCCCACCAATCACACAAATATAAGATGGCCTCATTGTTGGCCATTATTGGCATCATTGACCCAGGTATCCCTGGGAGCTATAATTTTTTTTTACACTTAAGCGCCAAAGAAACTGGTATAGGCGTACGAATTCAAATATAGACATATGTAAACAGGCAGAATACGGAGTTGAGGTCGGCAACACCTATATAAGACAACAAGGGTCTGGCGCTGTTGTTAGATAGGTTACTGCTACTCCAATGGCAGGTTATCAAAATTTACGTGAGTCTGAAAGTGGCGATATAGTCGACGCACGAGCGATGAGACACAGCATCTCCGAGATAGTGATGAAGTGGGGATTTTCCTGTACGACCATTTCACGAGTGTACCGTGAATATTAAGTATCCGGTAAAGTATCATATCTCCGGCATCGCTGTGGCCGGAAAAAGATCCTGCAAGAACAGGACCAACCACGAATGAAGAGATTCGTTCAACGTGAAAGAACTGCAACCCGTCCGCAAATTGTTGCAGATTTCAATGCTGGGCTATCAACAGGTACCATTTATTAGTTAAATATAACAAAATTGTCATCTACTTCCAAGCAAACTTCTTTACACTTTCCTTTTTCTGAGTGATCCTTCCCTACGTCAGAAACAGTTTTGCCACTACATCTGCTTTTTTCGAAACCAGTATCCTTGAAACAACACCTACATAATTTTTTATGAAATATGCTGTGTGGTGGCAGTAATCCTTATTCTCCTTGCTTCCATCAAAAATTTTGAAATCCTAAGACATCTTTCTTGTCTCTTACTCCACGGTTTAGGTAAGACATTTTCAAAATTTTTCCAAATCTATTTCGTTCTACATTACCAGTGGCTTCAGATTACAAAAAAACTGTTTCAACAGTAGTTATGCAGGTACAGTACTGGATACAAACGACATTATCAGGTTACACTTCTGGTGTCGGGTTACACTTGATCTCGAGACGCAATTGAGCGAATTATACTCAAGGCCAGCCCAGTCCCATTTCCTCCCATACCTCCCATGTATCCCCACGCCCTCCCCTACTGTTCTCCAACCTCTTTCCCCATAATCCTCTGGACCAATAGGACGGCATAAAAAAAGGCAGGAAATACGTGGATGAATAGGACTCTAGTTGCCCCCCTCCTCCTCCTTTTTATGTTATAAATCCAGTTGCCTGAGTGCCCTCATTTGCGTTTTGGACATCACAGTGAAAGGATCACGATGAGTTTCAGGCATCAACTACTGCACCCAGCCAGAATAAGAAGAATAAGACATTCATGGATATGAGCGAGTTTATATGGCAGTCGTTAAAACAAGGGCGTTTTTCGTTACAATGAGGTCTTTTCGTGAAATTTCAATCACTGACTTTCTCCTGTGAATCCGAATATATTTTATTATCCCCAGCTTAGAGAAGAGGAAATGATTATAATAATAAAATAAGAAATCAGAACTTGTATAGAAAGATTTAAATGTTCATTTTTCCCATGTGCTGTTAGATATTGGAACAGTGGAGAAGTAGCCTGAAGGTGGTTCAAAGGACCCTCTGCCAGGGACTTAAGTGTGAACTGCAGAGTAGTCATGGAATGAAGATGTAGATGTCAGATTCTAAAGTAATTATTTTCGCGTCAATTATTATCAGTAATAATATTATTGCTGAGATCTAAGGCCTCCCCAGCATACTGCTCCTTTCATCATACCCAGTCGTGTGTAGCCCACAGTATTTCGATGGAAACCATTCTACCATCATCAGTCGGTGCTGATGGAATGAAGTGTCTGCTGCAGGCTCACAGTATTTATACCTACTGGTCCAGAGTTCAGGCCACGCCAACCCACCACCCACCCACCCCCACCATCCTTGGAGGTGGGATGTGTGAGGCTGCGACGGTGGATGGTGGAGTCTCAGTGACATTCCACCCACTGTGTCACATTGCATGTCTAGGTGTCACATTTTGCTTCCATAGAGCTTGCTCTTGACTCTCATGCCTTGCTCTATTAGAAACCAGTGTCCCTGTTGATTGAATTATCAGTCACACGAATTTTAACTGCTCATTTGAAAATTCAGTCGCAAAATTTATCAGAGGTTGCCAGGACTTCCGTTTCCTTGTAATTCATTTTATGTCGGTTTCAGTATTCCACTGTTGCAGACATGTTGGGCTGCAATAAGGGCGTGTGGCACTCATATTCTAAACATCGATCCGCAATCAAAAAGATCGTTTATCCAATATCAGTATTCTGCATTCACACATAAATTGGCACACACACGAATTTTTTGAGCAGAGTTTGTCTTTCATTCTCCCTAATAACTTTCGTGTTCTGGCTAGCGGGCGAAAAATTGCGTTATCGGGTGTTTTCGCAGTAGTCTGCCAATTTTTGACGATACTTTGTCAGCAAACGTATGAAAGCGATCTTCTTGTTATCTTCATCCATATTTTCGTCTTCCATGTTGTTCTTGGGACTCTTGAATTGGAGAGCCTCCCGGATCCGTCAGTTGCTGTATCCGTTCTCGCAGATGACGGATTCCAGGTACCATAGCTATGCCATCAGTCTTTGTCCATCTGAAATGAAGTATGCCCTGTGTACTAGAGTATTGAGGACACTGTTCTTCTGCGAAAGATGGTGGCACGGAGTTACAAACTGGTACGGACTGGGCCTGTGGGAAAGAGAGCTGTCGGACCTACGCTGAAGTAGAACATCGAGAAAAGGGAGCCTGTTATGTTTTTCCGTTTGTATGATGTGCGGGATGTTTTCATGGATGCAATTCTGATGTTCTTAGACATTCTGTAGTTTTTAGGGACATGTGGCCAAACGATAAAGTGTCGCAAACATACAGAAAGAAACAGGTTTTAGTTCAGCGGTTTTTTCTAGTACTCTGTACTCTTAGTACTACACCAAGAGATTGCCTCGTCTTCAGTTGATAGGTGCCATTCCGTTAAGTCTTAATTTCACTATTGAACACATGAGGATTAACTGTCAGACCAGATGCCCAACAAAGCATTGTGGTTTTCATTGCAGTTTGATTTTTTGTGGACTCTCATCCTACACCATGCATCGGAATACACAGCGGTATATTTTACACTTGTGTATGTCCTGAATCTTCTTACCATAAAGCACACCGGTCATGTCCACCCTTTAAGCCATACATTGATAACACCATTTGTGAAATCAGGGATGAGTGAGACGTCGTCAGCGACTTCTGAGATAGATACTTCAAGATATACACTACTGGCCATTAAAATTGCTACACCACGAAGATGACGTGCTACAGACACGAAATTTAACCGACAGGAAGAAGATGCTGTGATATGCAAATGATTAGCTTTGCAGAGCATTCACATAAGGTTGGCGCCGGTGGCAACACCTATAACGTGCTGACATGAAGAAAATTTCCATCCGATTTCTCATACACAAACAGCAGTTTACCGGCGTTGCCTCATGACACCTTGTTGTGATGCCTCGTGTAAGGAGGAGAAATGCGTACCATCACGTGTCTGACTTTGATAAAGGTCGGATTGTAGCCTATCGCGATTCCGGTATATCGTATCGCGACGTTCCTGCTCGCATTGGTCGAGATACAATGACTGTTAGAAGAATATGGAATCGGTGGGTTCAGGAGGGTAATACGGAACGCCGTGCTGGATCCCAACGGACTCGTATCACTAGCAGTCGAGATGACAGTCATCTTATCCGCAAGGCCGTAACGAATCGTGCAGCCACGTCTCGATCCCTGAGTAAACAGATGGGGACGTTTGCAAGACAACAACCATCCGCACAAACAGTTCGACGACGTTTGCAGCAGCATGGACTATCAGCTCGGAGACCATGGCTGCGGTTACCCTTGACGCTGCATCACAGACAGGAGCGCCTGCGATGGTGTACTCAACGACGAATCTGGGTGCACGAATGGCAAAACGTCATTTTTTCGGATGAATCCTGATTCTGTTTACAGCTTCATGAATGTCGCATCCGTGTTTGGCGACATCGCGGTGAACTCACATTGGAAGCGTGTATTCGTCATTGCCATACTGGCGTATCACCCGGCGTGATGGTATGGGGTGCCATTGGTTACACGTCTCGGTCATCTCTAGTTCGCATTGACGGCAGTTTGAACTGTGGACGTTATATTTCAGATGTGTTACGCCCCGTGGCTCTACTCTACATTCGATCCTTGCGAAACCCTACATTTCAGCAGGATAATACACGACCGCATGTTGCAGGTCCTGTATGGGCCTTTCTGGATACAGAAAATGTTCGACTGCTGCCCTGGCCAGCACATTCTCCAGACCCCTCACCAATTGAAAACGTCTGGTCAATGGTGGCCGAGCAACTGGCTCGTCACAATACGCCAGCCACTACTCTTGATGAACTGTGGTATCGTGTTGATGCTACAAGGGCAGCTGTACCTGTACACGCCATCCAAGCTCTGTTTGACTCAATGCCCAGGCGTATCAAGGCCGTTATTACGGCCATAGCTGGTTGTTCTGGGTACTGATTTCTCAGGATCTATGCACCCAATTTGCGTGAAAACGTAATCACATGTCAGTTCTGGTGTAATATGTTTGTCCAATGAATACCCATTTATCATCTGCATTTCTTCTTGGTGTAGCAGTTTTAATGGCCAGTAGTGTATGTCCCTGTAGATCTATACCGTCGGTTTTGATGGTGTCCATATTCTTTGCGCCTGTTGATAGTTTTTTATTCTTTTTTATATTGAGAGTACTCCAGCCTTTTCTTTCTATCTTTTCATATGTACGCAGTCTTCTTTATATATTGGGATCCATAAGGGGCATTCGAATGAAAATGAGATAGATGGAAAAAGTAAGTAAAGTGTTTGTTATTTCCAAAGTAATCATAATTGTTAATACATTAATCCCACGTGAAACAAGATGGTCAATCCCTTCATGGAAAAATATTTCCTTTTGCCTGTGGAATGATGACTGTACCCAGATGTGTACCGCATCGCCCGAAGCAAGTTGACGAAAATGAGTGTGTTTCTTCACGGATCCAAAAGTATGGGAATCACATGGGGGAAAAATTGGAACTGTATGGGATATGTGTAAGTGCTTCTCAGTGAAACTCCTGCAGCGTAATCGAAACTACTTTGGGAAAAAGTGGGTGGACATTATCCTCCAACAGAATGACGTCGTCCTTCACATTCCTGGGCTTTTGGCACCTCATGGCAGCCTTCCATTTTTGCAGTCAAAAAAATATATCATAATGACTTTCCCGAGAAGCTGTGCCTTTTGATTCGACTACGCAGCAGAAGTTTCGCTGGGAAACGTTTACATGTCTTCCATAAAATTCCGATCTCTCCGTACAGAGCCTGGAAAATATACATTTGGGGCCGTCGATTTGCTTCATATGAAGAGGTGCGTACAAATAAAATCATGGTTCATTAATCAACCGCAAATATTTTTCCATTAAGGCAGTCACCGTATTGTCTCACAGTGGGGTAAATGTACGAGGGGCATTGGATAGGTAATGCAACACATTTTTTTCTCGACCTGTTTTAGTTGAAAATATATGGCATTTGTTGTTGGGTATAGTAGAATAGTCTCTCTTCAACGCCTAAAGTCTCGAACTCCAGCGCTATACGTAGCTTTAAAAATGGCATCTGTAACAGAGGTTCAAAAATGGCACTGAGCACTATGGGACTTAACAGCTATGGTCATCAGTCCCCTAGAACTTAGAGCTAGTTAAACCTAACTAACCTAAGGATCACACAACACCCAGTCATCAAGAGGCAGAGAAAATCCCTGACCCCGCCGGGAATCGAACCCGGGAACCCGGGCGTGGGAAGCGAGAACGCTACCGCACGATCACGAGCTGCGGACTGTAACAGAGGTGTGTTCCAAGCAGAGATCTCATTTCTCAGGCGCTTGCAGAGTGTTTATGAGACCTGGCAGTGAACAAAAGCACGATGAGTCAGTCGTTGCGTGAAGAGTCTGTCATCGTCGCAACAAGATCGCGCAAACCTGTTCGATCTCCCGCGCGCCAGCCAGCCGCACACAGCTGTAACTCCTGCAATGTTTGAACGTGCAGACACACTCACTGGAGGTGATCGACAGATCAGAATAAAACATATCGCTGCAAAACTGGCCGTCTCTGTAGATAGTGCTGATACATTCGTCTTCCAGTTGGGTACTCAAAGATGTTCCCCGCTGGGATCCTCACCCCATAAAAGAAGACCATAAGAACAACGAAGGACAATCTATTCGGAATTGCATGTGCGTTACGAGGCTGATTCAGACAATTCTTGTCGAACATCGTCACAGGCTATTAAACATGGGTTCACCACTTCGAAAAGGAAACAAATCGGTAATCCGCAGAGTAGCGCCACACCATCTTCTGGTGCCGAGCGCCGCAGGTTTCGAATCCGCGCCAGAAGGCATAGAACTCGATGACTACAAGAGGTCGCTGGAGCAGTTGGGTCGTAAGCCGTGGCAGCGCGTGCTACTGACCCCGAGTCTAACGTGAGGGCGCCACTATGGAGCACGTGGTGCCAGCGGCCATGGATTTAGGTGGCGGCCTCTCACTCCGCGAGGACCCTCATCTACCTTGGTCTCACCATTGACCGTCACCTCACCTGGATCCCTCATCTCCGCTCCATCCAATCCAAAGCCCATAACCGCCTACAACTCCTCAAACTCCTCTCTGGCCGGACATGGTGGTTGCACCCCTCTACCATCCTCCACACCTACAAATCCTTAATCCGTCCCATCCTCTGTTATGCCTGTGCTGCCTGGATATCTGCCTCCCCCCCCCCCCCCAAATTCTATAAGTCCCTCCAGATCCTTGAGCGTCATGCACTCCGCCTCGCCTTCCGTATATGCCTGCCATCCCCCACGCGGATCCTCTATGACCTCATTCCTTTCCCCCATCTGCTTCTAGTCCTCATATCCGCATACTCTACACCTTCCGCCACCTTGATCCCCCTCACCCCCTGGTTGCCCCGGTCCTCTCCCATTCTCGCCCCCTACCACGTCTTCACTGCTGTGTCCCCCCTACCCTTCATCTCCTTTCCCAAGGTGGCTTACATCAACTCCCCCTCCCGGATGATGCCCTCTCTCCCTCCATTTATCCGTCCTATCAACTCTGATCCTCACCTTCCCTCCTTTCCTCCATCCTTTTCTTGGGCTCCATTTCCCCCCCTTCCATCCTCTTTTTTCCGCACCTACCCTCTCTCTGCCCCCCTTCTCCACCCGAGTCCTTTTGCATTTCCCTCCTCTGCCTTTTCCCATTCCCTCTCACGTCTGCCCTGCCCCTTCTATCCTTATGAGTCATCTCCCTCCTTTGGTTCCCCCCCTTTCGTTTTTCCTCTCCTCCCTCCTTGTTTTCCCCCTCATCTGACTAGGTCCACCCTCCCGCCCCGCATCTGCACTAGGCTATGGTGTGTCCTGTTTGTGCCGACATTTTAGTGCAGTGTTTACAGTTAGTGTGTGTTCAGTGTTGTGTCTTTTCCGAAGTGTTGCGAACGGCCATCATACTGTCGCTGGATGTGATTTTATATCTCTTACGAACAGAATCCAGACTGTCACCATGTTTTTTAATTGTCTGTCTACTATGTTACCTGTCTGCATCCTGTGTATTTTATTCGCTTTGCCAACCCTTTGCTTTATGTTTTAACCTTCCACAATTTTCGGCCGTTTTACAATTTAAGTCCCCGTTTTATCGCCTGCTTTTATTGTTTCTTAACTTCTCCTTATGTTTTAAAAAAGTTTGTAGGCTGTGGAGTAGCGTAATAAGCTACTGCCAGCCCGCCCCCTTCGGGGGGAATCGAAATACAATAAAGGAAAAAAAAAACTCCACGAGACAGTCTGGTATTCGCGTTGAGTCGGTTGATATTTCGCTTACAGACATCGTGTTTACGTTGCGTGTGCTTACTTCCCATTTACGAGTGGATGTTGTTTTGCCTTCGTGAGGTTATCTCTTGTAACCCTGTTGCTTAATACTTTGTTGTTGGTCTTGGTGTCTTGCTCGGTTGTGTGTGGTCGTGCTTGTCCTTCCATTCCCGTTCGTCTGTCTTGTTTGTCCGCGAGTCGCTCCCGTTCGGTCCTGTTGCGTTTTCGTTAGCGGCAACCCAGCGACCGTTCCTGTCGCGGTTACAACACACCTCTACTCCGATGAAAAAGTTAAAAGCCGCACGCGTAGACGGTAAAGCTATGGCGACGGACTGACGACAGACGTTGACTGTGGATATTGTATCACAAACACAGCCCCTCTGACTGTTTAGAGATGTTACTAAACTCGCCCAGAGATGTAAACAACCACGCATGAGCAGCGCCTATTAGACGGAAGGGCTCCGGCAGCCGATTAATTCCAGTTATTCCACCAGGAATGAAATACACGGCTCGTGTTGTCCGGTGTTCAACCATGCTTAGACAGTCAATACCACGGTGCGATCACGTCCGCATTGTTACTTTGTGCCAGGAGAGACTCTTACAAGGAAAGTGACCAGGCGTCTCAGAGAGAACCAAAGCGATGTTGTTCAGATATGGAGGAGATACAGAGAGACAGGAACCGTCGATGACATGCTTCGCTCAGGCCGCCCTAGGGCTACTACTGCAGTGGATGACCGCTACCTACGGATTATAGCTCGGAGGAACCCTGACAGCAACGCCACCATGTTGAATAACGCTTTTCGTGCAGCCACAGGACGTCGAGTTACGACTCAAACTGTGCTCAATAGGCTGCATGATGTTCAACTTCACTCCCGACGTCCATGGCGAGGTCCATCTTTGCATCGACAACGCCATGCAGAGCGGTACTGATGGGCCCAACAACATGCCGAAAGGACCGCTCAGGATTGGCATCACGTTCTCTTCACCGATGAGTGTCGCATATGCTTTCAAACAGACAGTCGTTGGAGACGTGTTTGGAGGCAACCCGGTCACGCTGGATGCTGGACGCCTTAGACACCCTGTCCAGCGAGTGCAACAAGGTGGAGGTTCGCTGCTGTTTGGGATGGCATTATATGGGGCCGACGTACGCCGCTGGTGGTCATGTAAGGCACCGTAACGACTGTACGATACGTGAATGCCATCCTCCGAGCGATAGTGCAACCATATTGGCGAGGCATTTGTCTTCATGGACGACAGTTCGCGCCCCCATCGTACACATCTTGTGAATGACTTCCTTCAGGACAAAGACATCGCTCTACTAGAGTGGCCAGAATGTTCTCCATATATGAACGCTATCGAACATGCTTGGGATAAATTGAAAAGGCATGTTTTTGGACGACGTGACCCACTAACTAGTCTGAGCTACGCCGAATCGCCGTTGAGGATAATCTGGACCAACAGTGCCTTGATGAACTTATGGATAGTATGCCACGACGAATACAGGCATGCAGCAATGCAGGAGGACGTGTTACTGGGTATTAGAGGTATCGATGTGTACATCAATCTGGACCACCACTTCTGAAGGTCTCGCTATATGGTGGTACAACGTGTAATGTGCAGTTTTCATGAGCAATAAAAAGAGCGGAAATGAAGTTTATGTTGATCTCTATTCCAATTTTCTGTACAGGTTTCGGAACTCTCGAAACTGAGGTGATGAAAAACTTTTTTGATGTGTATATAAAAGCACTACGGTTTATAGGAAGTCTGGAACTCATTACAACAATGAATGAAGTGTGGAGAGTCAGTGTGTGTGTATAGAGAACAACCAAAACCAACATCTGGTATATGCTTCAGAACAATGCGATTGTCTTTATAGCATATCAGCCATGCTTAAGTCACTGTTAATCGCTTTATAAATCAAAAATCTTTAAAAGATTCATTAAAAATAACACCCTGTAGTTTCAAATTGTCGCTATACTAATTTATCCTTATGCTGAGATAAAAGACGCGTAGCAGTACGTGGGTGTAGATAGATCAAGGGAGTGCAAAGACGCGACAAGATGCTGGCAGTGAAAATCTAGTCGTTGAGTACCCCTAACCCATACAGATACAACACTCGGTAGGTAAAGTTTCGTTTAATAAACTGTACAGTTAAACATAAAGTAAAAAGTAAATTAGAAGTAAATTAAAGAAAGTAAGTGAATAAAAAAGAGGAACGTCACATTTGGTTTCCTGGTTAAATATAAAGCGAAAATTAAAAATTAAAAAGAAAGAAATTAAACCACTCGCACGTTATAAACTTATAAACTCTGTACAGAGTAGGAAAGTTCATGTCAGCATTGTAGGTGAAATACCGCTCGGAATATCAATCGGTCTCTAGACCTGCCTTTACAGGCCTTATCGTCAGCTTTTGAGGTCAGAAAGCGAAGTCTGTAGTAAGGAACTCAGACGCTACTGGCGAATTCCAGGAAACGTTTGTCACCCTCGTACTATCTATAACTTAGCTTGTTGGCTTGGTGGAACAGATTTTAGAGCGCTCAGTGTTGTACATATTTTCCTGAGACCTCCAGCTCACTTCAGTTACTAGGACACTGTTCAGCAAAATGTCCGCTCATTTCCTTGTTCTAATAATTGCCACATATTGACCCTTCGTACCTATGTAGCCAGGTATACCACACAGCTTCTCGCTATTCTCAAAGATCACGGTACAAGACAGATGATTATCAAATGGTGACTGTAGGTATGCCAGCCATGACAGGTTAACCACGATGGCAGTGTTTTTGTTTAATGCCGTAGCTGCTCGCAGTCCACGTAGCGCTGACACCCATATTCGTTTTACCTGAGAACAGAAGGTCAGAGCAGACTAAGTGGGGAACGCCGTGCCGGGAGGAAGGGGGAATGGAGAACAGTGAAACTGCCTCCCTGGTGTGTGTGATACATTGCGCTCCAGACGCTCATGAATATTCAGTAGGCCCTCCCGCTCTCTGAATCATACTGCACTGCAAAACCAGCAATGAGAATTCACCGCAAGAGAATTCAAGAAAAAGCAATTCTGCTCCAGGGTGGCAATTGCTCTGGTTGACAGCTATATCATTGGCGGATGTTAGCCGAAGCGAATTCTCATCAAAAACGCTGTTGCCCAGTAATCTAAGTTTTATTATCCCAGAATTTCTAATATGTGCGTTTGAGAACAGAGAGGTTGAGACAGTTCATGATTACAAATGCCTTAAATGACAAACGTCTGTTCTTGAGAATTTTTTGAATTATAGATTGGTGTCTTCTCAGAAACTATTACAGCTACTGCAGTATTTATGTAGGAATAAAACCACGAAAACAAGTAACTGTAATGCCCTTGATGGATATGGCCGAGTATAAACGAGTCGCAGTACTTCAAAAGCTTGTTTGCGAACTTCGCTACTGCTGCATTGTCAAGTGGCTAGCCTGTAGAATCACACTGAGAAAGGATTGTGGTTTTATGCTATACAGAGCAGAGAACCACATTCAAATGAAGACTTTTTGGAGCTTATAGTGGCGCTGTGAACTGTGCTAGCAATCAGAAATATAATTCTGAAATACCAGGGTTTCTATTCTCAAAGGATGCCCAAATTCAAGGCTAACGGGATTATGTTTAACATTTTCGTTCATTCATAGTGTTTTCGGAACATCTGCCCTTTATGAGACTAGCAAAATTTCAACTAACTTTTCATTATGTTAGTGCTTACAAATGTCTACACGTTTTGTGAATGCATATAAGCACATCTACTGAAATATTTTTAAAATAACTTTCGTACTTAAACTTCACAGAAAGAGGCGTGCATATATTTCTGCGATTACCAGCTGTATTGAATAAGGAAACAAGTAGTTCCTTTTGCAAATAATTTATCACTGAAGTAATTTCACAAACCATCTCAACATTTGAAGTTCCACTTAGCT
The DNA here is from genome assembly GCF_021461385.2 of Schistocerca piceifrons. Taxonomy (NCBI): domain Eukaryota; kingdom Metazoa; phylum Arthropoda; class Insecta; order Orthoptera; family Acrididae; genus Schistocerca; species Schistocerca piceifrons. The sequence continues at coordinate 406,974,961 of NC_060138.1, read as the reverse complement.
CCATCTTACCCTTCTCAGTGCATATCTTCCTTTGTCGGGCAGTGTAGATAAATGATAACAGCAATTACTTGATAGAGAGCATATGGTTCATTACTGTTGTAATTCATTAATTGAAATGAAATTGGACAATTGTTAGGCTTCACAATGTAGTAAAATCGATGAAGTGGCAGCACCCACTTTACATGTTAAAATATATCAAGAACTCAAAATAATGATAAAGCAGGTACGCATTGCAATGGTCGATATTCTGTAACATTATGTTAAATTGCTCTTGAGTGCGGCGTTTGCATATTGCAAGGTGGTTATAATTAAACCCTCGCTACTTCAATCAGCGCAAACGGAAAACTATTGACCGTATGAGTAACCAAATTCTTAGAAATGACTGTGCTCTTCAGGGATTCGTATGTTAGTAGTTTTAGTGTCATGATTTTCCGTTGGGCGCCAGTACTGAAACAGCGATGTAGGAGGACCTGGGATCCCAAGGCCCAAGGAGATGCAGAGTGAGTGGCACCCGCTACTGTGATCTGCTTCGCTAAGTTGTGACCCCTACTCTACGGGAGAGAGGTGGTTTGGGCTCAACTGTTTTGATGCACAGTGGAGTTCCACCCCAAATTACTTGTGAGGTCACTTGGTTACTCCGTACCACATTCTGAGAAAACCAAATTACTGGCCGATCGTTCCAAACCGTGTGGCCACCAAGATCACCAGATTTGAACCTGTGTGATTTCTCGCTGTGTTTAGTTCAGGAGCTTTCTCGAAGTGTAAATCGTTACGAGAACACACTTGACATTTTTTCTGCAAATAATCCCGAGTCAATTGGAAGCATCATGACGGATACAGCGATTAGTGACCACAAGGCTGTTATAGCGAGACTAGACGCCATAACATCAAAACCCCTCCAAAAATAAACACTAAATACACCTACTTAAAAAGGCAGATAAAAATTTGCGTGACACCTTCCTAAGAGACGGTCTGCATTCCCTCTGATCAGACTATGTAAATGCAGACCAGATGAGGTTTCAAATTCAAAGAAACAGTATCGACGGCAGTTGACAGATATATACGAAATAAAATTCTAAGAGATGGTGCTGATCTCCACGGTACACAAAACAGGTCAGAACACTGTAGCAGAGGCAATGAAAAATGGATAAACTTCAAAGAACGTAAAACGCCATAAATTGGCAAAGTTTCATAGAAGCTTGAAACTTAGCGCAAACTTCAATGCGAGATGCTGTTAATAATTTTCACAACGGTACTCCGTCTCGAAATCTGGCAGAAAATCCAAAGAGGTTCTGGTTGTTTGCTAAATACGAGCGAAAAGACACAATCAATACCCTCACTGCGCGATAACAAAGGTGAAATTACGGATAACAGTGCCACTAAAGCAGAGTTACTAAACGCAGTTTTCCGATATTCCCTCACAAAAGAAAACGAAGTAAATATTCCAGATTTCCAATCACGAACAACGGCCAAGATGAGTACGTTGGACGTAGATATCCTCATATTCTTGGTGTAGCGAAGCAGCTTAAATCACTTAATAAACGCAAGGTCTCCAACCCAGACTGTATGGCCGGCCGAAGTGGCCGTGCGGGTAAGGCGCTGCAGTCTGGAACCGCAAGACCGCTACGGTCGCAGGTTCGAATCCTGCCTCCGGCATGGATGTTTGTGGTGTCCTTAGGTTTAACTAGTTCTAAGTTCTAGGGGACTAATGACCTCAGAAGTTGAGTCCCATAGTGCTCAGAGCCATTTGAACCATTTTGAACCAGACTGTATGCCAGTGAGGTTCCTTTCAGAGTATGCTGATAACAATAGCACCATACTTAGTAGTCAAATACAACCGCCAACTCCGTGCCTGAAGGTTGGAAAGTTACTCAAGTCACACAAATACCCATGAAGGGAAATACGAATAATTCGATGAATTACAGATCCATATCGCTAAAGCTTATTTGCAGCAAGATTTTGCAACATCCACTGAGTTCGAAGATGATGCTATTGTGATTCTTGAGTTTCTCCCGGCGTATTTGATAATCAAAATATCCACGGGTATGCTGCCGGTCTATAGTGTCCAACGGGCACAATATTTCGGCGATCAAACATGTCGCCATCATCAGGTGAACTGACGGACTGAGCTCCTGTGAACGTGCCGGCACGGAGATCCGTACACTATGGCTGCTCAGAGGGAACTGGGTTCAGTCCGTCAGTTCACCTGATGATGGCGACATGTTTGATCGCCGAAATATTGTGCCCGTTGGACACTATAGACCGGCAGCATACCCGTGGATATTTTGATTATCAATACGCCGGGAGAAACTCAAGAATCACATCATACACCTTTACGGGGAAGAGATGTATCGCAGCATGAAGAAATTTGAAAAGTTGCGCCACCGTAGATGTCGTTTGCTAAGTACTCTTGCCTTTCTAAAGAGATGTCGTTCCGAGAATGTTGTTCCAAATTTTGCTAAGGTTATGCATCACATCGATTCTGCAGCAGCTAAGAGAATCAAGAAACGAGCCAGCCTCGCATTGGTACGTGAGAGAGTGCAATTCACCCGCTGGAGCCTTGAGTTTATCTCACAGGAATTACTCAAACTACATTTGCAACTGGCCAGTAAGTTCACTTCTTGTTCCTGGGATTGGATTGATGGTGTCACCTGGGTGTCAGCTGATTTCGCCCATAAGAAGGCTACAAGACGTCAAACAGCTAAGTTCTCACGTCTCCTTGACAAACCATCCCTGCAGGTTCCGTGCAAGACTGTCATCAATTTGAGTGGCATGGTGTTGAGTGACGATGCGGTCTCGGTTCTGCAGAAAGGTCTCAACTTCGCTCCCACCCCCAAGTTCACTCCGGTCGCAGAAATTGTTAGTGCTGTTGAACAGGTTGCAGCTCGACTTCCGCCAGAATCAGCCGAGGAAATACGTCGTGAAACTTGTCGTGCGTTGACGAAATCCAAGCCGATGAAGTCAAATATCAGCAGTAAAGAGAGGGCGGCCATTCGTGATCTGAGGGAGCGCTCTGAAATTGTTGTCTTACCGGCTGACAAAGGCAATGCTACAGTTGTTGTCTCCCATAAGGACTACACTGATAAGATGCAGAGCCTGCTAAATGACGATTCCTACCGGAAGATCAGCGTTGACCCTACAAAGAAGGTGGAGAACAAGACGAGGGCGCTTCTCAAGGACGCAGATTTACTGGAGGGTGACGCTAAGAAATTGTTACCCCAAGGTCCGGTACCGCCTAGACTATATGGACTCCCGAAGGTTCACAAAGAGGGGGTACCATTACGCCCCATTGTCAGCAACATCAGGGCACCTACATATTTGTTGGCCAAATACCTGACGGGAATATTAAGTCCTTATGTGGGTAAATGCCCTCATCACATCCGTAATTCCGTGGAGTTTGTTAAACGCCTTGATAGCTTCAGGTTGGATGAGTCAGATATCATGGTGAGTTTTGACGTCGTTTCCTTGTTTACGAGGGTACCCTTGCGAGAGTCACTAGAATTGATTAGTCAGAAGTTTGACGAGAAGACCACTGCACTTTTTAGGCATGTCTTGACTTCCACGTATTTTCTTTTTAATGGAGAATACTACGAACAAACGGAGGGAGTCGCCATGGGTAGCCCACTCTCACCGGTGGTAGCGAATTTGTACATGGAGAACTTCGAGGAGGAAGCCCTGTCGTCATCCGTATGGAAACCTACTTGCTTTTTCCGTTACGTGGACGACACGTTCGTCATCTGGCCACATGGTATGGATAAACTCCTTGACTTCCTTACACATCTAAACTCCATACACCCCAACATCAAATTCACAATGGAGACTGAAACGGAGGGTAAATTACCTTTCCTTGACGTCTTGGTCAAGAGAAGGGCTGACGGCACCCTAGGTCATGGGGTGCATCGGAAGGCTACGCACACTGATCTGTATTTGCATGCAGACAGCTGCCACCACCCTTCACAGAGGAATGGGGTACTTAAAACTCTAGTACATAGGGTGCGCACTATCTCTGACGCAGAGAGTCTACCCCAGGAATTGGAACATCTGAGAACTGTATTTCGAAAAAATGGGTACTCAGAGTGGCAGATTCAACGTGCTCTCCGCCCAACCACTGAAGCACAACCTGTTGAGATCGATGAAGTCACGAGGGAGGAGGTAGGCACTGCATTTATTCCATACACAGGCGCACTCTCGGGGAAAATCGCCCGCATTCTGAAGAAACACCGGGTCGGAACTGTGTTTTGTCCTCCAAATAAAACTCGTGCACTGGTGGGGAGCGCCAAAGATGACCTCGGTTTGAGGAAGGCCGGCGTGTACCAGATTCCGTGTCAATGTGGCAAGTCGTATATTGGTCAGACGATGCGTACCGTCGAGGATCGATGCCGTGAACACCAGAGGCACACTCGACTGATGTATCCGAGCAAGTCGGCGGTCGCTGAACATTGTTTGTCGGAAAATCACGCCATGGAGTATGACCGCACGAGGATTCTGGTACAGACGTCGAGATACTGGGACAGCGTTGTTAGAGAGGCCATCGAAATTCGCACCAATGACGACCTCATAAACCGTGACTGTGGCTATAATCTTAGCAAGGCTTGGGAACCAGCGATCGGGTTAATCAAGAGTAAATCGAGCAGACGTATAGTTGTGACGACCACGGCGGACAGAGCCATCACACCGACGTCATCTCAGACGCCGTCGCAATCTGTTCCACCGCGCGACCGTGGCGCTGGGCGCGGACGGCGGAGGGAGCGCGCCGCGGGCGGAGGGTATTTAAATCGGCCGCCGCCGCGACCGAACCCAGTTCCCTCTGAGCAGCCATAGTGTACGGATCTCCGTGCCGGCACGTTCACAGGAGCTCAGTCCGTCAGTTCACCTGATGATGGCGACATGTTTGATCGCCGAAATATTGTGCCCGTTGGACACTATAGACCGGCAGCATACCCGTGGATATTTTGATGATGGTATTGGTTTGTGGGGCGCCGGATCAAAGATGATAGGTTGCCTCGAAAAGAACAATTTATTGACAAACAGCCAAAACGGATTCAGAAAATATTGTTCTTGTGAAACTAAACTAGTTCTTTATTCTCACGAAGTATTGAGTGCTTTCGACAGCGAACGTGAAATTGATTCTATATTTTGAGATTTCAAAGTGGCTTATGACACTGTTCCTCACAAGCGGCTTCTAATCAAACTGCGCGTCTCTGGAGTATCGTCTCAGTCGTGCGACTGGATTTGTCATTTCCTCTCAGAAAGGTCGCAGTTCGTAGTAACTGACGGAAAGTCACCGAATAAAACTAAATAACATCTGGGATTCCCCAAGCAATATTTGTAGGCCCTCTACTGTTCCTGTTGTACGTAAACGGTTTAGGAGACAATCTAAGCCGCCGTCTTAGATTATTGCAGATTATGCTGCCATTTACCGACTTAGAAAGTCATCAGGTGATCAAAACAAATTGTATAACGATTTAGACAGGATATTTCTACGATGCGAAAAGTGGCAATTGACTCAAAACAATGAAAAGTGTGAAGCCATTCACTGATATTGACAGAAATCCGCTAAATTTCGTTTACACGATAAGACACACAGATCGAAAGGGAGTAAATATATCTAAATGCTTAGGTGTTATAATGACGAATAACTTAATTTGGAACGATCACGTAATGTTGTGGGCAAAGCAAACCATAGACTGCGATTTGTTGGGAGAACACTTATAAAATGCAACAGGTCTATTAAAGAGAGTGCATACCTTGTACTTGTCCCTCCTCTTCTGGAGTACTGCTGTGTGTTGTTGGATCCACATCAGATAGGACCGCCGGAGGGCGTAGAAGAAGTTCAAAGAAGGGCAGCTCGTTTTGTGCTATCGCGAAATAGAGGACGCCTTGGATATGATACGCAAACTTGGGTGGCAATCATTAAAGCAAAGGTGCTTTTCGTTGCGGCAGGATCTTATCATGAATTTCACTCACCATCTTTGTCATCAGAGTATGGAAATATTTTGTTAGTACCTACCGGGATGAACGTTCATTTTTATAAAATAAGAGAAACGAGAGCTCGCATGGAAAGGTTTAAGTGTTCCTTTTTCTCTCGCGCTTGTCGAGAGTGGAACGGTAGAGAAATAGCTAGGAGGTGGTTCGATGAACCCTCTGCCAGGCAGTTAATCGTGAATTGTAATCATATAGATATAGATGTAGATGAAGGAGAGGGCTTATCTACTGGACGCTAACAGACGTTGGAGGTCGAAGACGAGCATAAGGAGGCAAGAGCACAACAACCCACGTGCAACATCAGATGTTTTCGGCAGCTGTAGAGCTACCCCTAGTGTTGCGGCTGTCGTGCAATCAGATGATCGTAACACTGAGCATCGTTTTTAATCTGGAATGAAGAAATGGTACACAAGTTACAAGTGTTGTTTTATTTTGCGGTAGTTAAAACGTGTTTCTCTCAATAGTTTATTCGTCATTGCTCATCTGCCTCCCTCAAGTAGCTAAAGATTAATTATAACCACACTGTCAATGAAAGGAATCACATTGTCTACAGCTGAACTCTAGTGTGGTATATGCACATGAAATAAAAATGATTCGCCAAGTTACCTTTCATTAGGAATGTTGGTGTGTGGCGGGTGGGGGTTTTAATATTCGCTCGGACTGAGTGAACCAAGCTGCAGATTAAAATTCACCTACCTCAGAACGGCGTCTACTCAATGTCCCTTTACTCGGCAACGTAGATACTTAAAAAATGATGTGAAAGCAGCGTTGATGAAAAATGCCACCTAATATCTACATTTACCGAGGCCACGCAACTCTAGTTACGAAAGAAATTTCTGTAGAAATACAGTATTAAAAATTTTATCTGGCAGTAAGAAAATGGATTGACTTCTGGAAAGTAATGTCCGAAATTTTCACACAAAAATGTTTATTTTGTCCTTGATGGCCAAAGAATAGGTACTCTTCAGTTCACATTTAAACCATTGACTATTTCCTTCCAGTTCAAGATTCATACACACATTTCACATGCACAGCAGCCAGAAATCTGTCCAAATCCGAACCGCATTAAACAACGTTTTCACGGTCATTAATCCCACCACTAATATGAGTTATTACATCTGGCCCTTCTTGTGTATTTCTAAAACAGAAACTGCTCGCCAGAAATGCTCAGTGGTTGAATACTGAAACATGCCACATGGAAACTATGAAGGCCAAATTTTCACATGCGAATATCTGTCCAATAGATTTAGTCAAAACCTCTGAAATTGTGCCAAGCAGTCCTCAACAACAACAGCTATTGACTTAGCTCACCAATACCTCAAACACTAAGTAATTATTCATCTTACACATTATTTTGAGTGGCACTAGTAACATGAACATCTGCGTTCAAAGCTAGTGAGTGACTCCTTTCTTCCAGCCTCACTACCATTATAACTATCAGATAACGACCGGGAACCGTCTCAATTCTAATTGGCTGGCCATACTCGCTGCCAGTCAGAATGATCGCTCAAGATAATACTAGCGCCAAAACTGGCCTGCACCAATCCTTATACACAGACGCATTTTCGTCATTCCAACATGCAAATACAAAAGTAATGTTTAATAAAGGAAAACGAAAAGGACAATAATTCTGGAAATATTCTTTAGATACAGATTTTACTCCAGTTGACTTTCTGGCTGCTCTGTTACAATATCAATCACACCTAGACTTACGTCACCAGCAAAGTGGGTAAATCCCTAGGATCATTTTCCCATGACAGGCTTGTGTAAGTCTGGCAGGTTACTTAAGATGGTATATAATGCAACATTAAAATTTGACGAATATCCCACGCATACACTCTCATTTACTCACATTTACTCCCACAGCTATATTAGACACAAATAATAATTTTTTCTGATTTTTTATATTACAAAAACGAAAAAATGATTAAAGTATTAATATGAAAATCTCAATTAATAAATCCTGCACAATGAGAGTTCTGTGTATGTTTTTTAAATGATACCAAAAGGTATAATATTACAGTTCCTAACTGGATTTAATCTTCTTGGGCATGGGTGTGTGTGTTTGTCCTTAGGATAATTCCGGTTAAGTAGTGTGTTAGCTTAGGGACAGATGACCTTAGCAGTTAGGTCCCATAAGATTTCACACACATTTGAACATTCTTTTACTCTCCAAAGTGTCAGTTTTTGAATTTTTAAGTAAATCTCCGAAACTATGATAGTTACAATGTTGAAATTTTTATACAATCTTCTCCTGAATAACAAAAGGTAGTGTACCGATTTTGATAATGATTGAGTAATATTTACTATAGTTTTTTTAGGTTCTTATAGGTGGGCAACGTATGCGTTCAGTAAGAGACATTGAATAGCTTTCCCATGGAAGGCAGTGCCAGGTGCACGTGTGGGTCCCGGGTAGGCCGCTGGATATCAGCACCTGAAGTTACATGCAGCAAGATATCCTAAAACATACGTTAGCTCGGAACAAATTGCAACGCTATAGGTGCACTCAACGACTGTGATATGCTTTTCAGATGATAGAGCAAAGCAGTCAGTCGTCATTTTTCTTTCAGTTTTTATCAGGCAAATGTAGATGTCGGCTAGTGCCCAGCCGTTATCAATGTACTATTTCACAGAGTCAATGCATGTCCTATAGTACGTCAGTCCCCTGTTGTTCAGGCTTCTGTCACATTTCGCTCAAGACTCAAACAGACAAAAAATTCCTTTGTGCCACCGTTATTGAAATAGACCTTCATAACTTACTTCTACTCATGGTGTAGGAAATTAGAAGCTGCCCGCCATCAGTTACAAGAATCGCAGGATATTTAAAAAAAATGTTCAAATGGCTCTGAGCACTATGGGACTTTAACTTCTGAGGTCATCAGTCCCTTATAACTTACAACTAGTTAAACCTAACTAACCCAATGACACCACAAACATCCATGCCCGAAGCAGGATTCGAACCTGCGACCGTAGCGGTCGCTCGGTTCCAGACTGTAGCGCCCAGAACCGCTCGGCCATCACGGTCGGCGGCAGAGTATTTGCGAGGGTGCCTAAATCGTGGTTAGTTATGAGACACTCGGAAAGGATTTAGATGAGAGCTGATGGTTGGTGATCGGGCTACTGGTTTCTACATCTACACCTACATACATACTCCGCAATCCACCATACGGTGCGTGGCGGAGGGTACCGCGTACCACAACTAGCATCTTCTCTCCCTGTTCCACTCCCAAACAGAACGAGGAAAAAATGACTGCCTATATTCCTCTGTACGAGCCCTAATCTCTCTTATCTTATCTTTGTGGTCTTTCCGCGAATGTAAGTTGGCGGCAGTAAAATTGTACTGAAGTCAGCTTCAAATGCTGGTTCTCTAAATTTCCTCAGAAGCGATTCACGAAAAGAACGTCTCCTTTCCTCTAGAGACTCCCCCCCGAGTTCCTGAAGCATTTCCGTAACACTCGCGTGATGATCAGACCTACCAGTAACAAATATAGCAGCCCGCCTCTGAATTGCTTCTACGTCCTCCCTCAATCCGACCTGATAGGGATCCCACACGCTCGAGCAGTACTCAAGAATAGGTCGTTGTAATGTTTTATAAGCGGTCTCTTTTACAGATGAATCACATCTTCCCAAAATTCTACCAATGAACCCAAGACGACTATTCGCCTTCCCCACAACTGCCATTACATGCTTGTCCCACCTCATATCGCTCTGCAATGTTACGCCCAAATATTTAATCGACGTGACTGTGTCAAGCGCTACACTACTAATGGAGTATTCAAACATTACGGGATTCTTTTTCCTATTCATCTGCATTAATTTACATTTATCTATATTTAGAGTTAGCTGCCATTCTGCACACCAATCACAAATCCAGTCCAAGTCATCTTGTATCCTCCTACAGTCACTCAACGACGACACCTTCCCGTACACCACAGCATCATCAGCAAACAGCCGCACATTGCTATCCACCCTACCCAAAAGATCATTTATGTAGATAGAAAACAACAGCGGACCTACCACAATTCCCTGGGGCACTACAGATGATACCCTCACCTCCGATGAACACTCACCATCGAGGACAACGTACTGGGTTTGCGGCTGAAGACGGGCTGAAGATCGGTTGGCGTCTTCTCGTGGCAGGGAGCTGGAGCGCTAAGGTCGGCTGGCCATATCTGCTGGTGGCGGGCAGTGCTTTCTCCATCGCAAGTGTGCTCTTTCACGTCTCAGTGTCTTCTTCCCCCGACTCGCCCACAAGTCTCGACAAGGCGATCACTCTTTCTCCCGAGTTATGATCCTGGGCGTGACCACACGTTTCTTGGCAGACCATCTGTTTCTGAGTGCCACGTGCAACATAGCTCTCCGGGACTCCCTTGCTGGCACCCGGCAGCGGTTGCCACAGTGGCGCTGTCCTCCGTCGCCCTTCGTCGAAAGCACAGCTGCCGATCATCGCTTTGGGGAGTGTAATACTCTATGTTGAGTGAGGCTCCACGACAAGTGGCTAGGATTTGAATTTCAAGCTCGAGAATAATGGACGCGCACAACCCACAACAATACGAAGAGTACTGTACTACAGTGACATGTGAGACTCGAATACAGCTCAAAATAAAAATTTTTTAGTTTTTGATCGAATCGGAATACCTCACTTCACTATTTAATATTATTAAAGAGTCCATAAAGAAGCGGCCAAAGTTGCAAGATTCACTTTTTATTTATTGATGACTAGTTTCAGGTTACTAGCCATCAATTACATGGTTCAAATGGCTCTGAGCACTATGGGACTTAACATCTGAGGTCTTTAGTCCCCTAGAACTTAGAACTACTTAAACCTAACTAACCTAAGGACATCACACACATCCATGCCCGAGGCAGGATTCGAACCTGCGACCGTAGCAGTCGCGCAGTTCCAGACTGAAGCGCCTAGAACCGCTCGGCCACCCCGGCCGACGCCATCAATTAAATAAGTTATTCTTGCACCATGGGTTGTTACTGCATGGAACTGGTTGATCCAAGCTTCTGGCCTGCAGTTAATTCAGCAAGTTGGAAATCTGTTATTAATGCTTTATATCACGTTTATTTTCCTATTAGAAGTGACACTTTATGCAATTTTTCATAAGCAATTCGTATTTTTTCCTCAAACCACAGTGAGTAACTGTAATATAATGTGTTTTATTGTCACTGTTTGATTTCTTAGGGTAAACGTTCGCAATACACTGTGTGAATACTTGGCAGTACACGATCTATAGCGACGCAGATACACTACTCATTTTGAGGACCACGTATGGATCCATGAACTTAACGCAGATAAAAAGTGATGTGTAAGGAAAAATGGAAATGAGCGTATGACATTATTGGCCGGGAGGCCCTATCTGGGAAAGTTCGTCCGCCAAGTGCCGATCTTATTTCACTCGACGCCACATTGGGCGAATTGCGCGCCCACGATGAGGATGAAACGATTATGAGGACAATACAACACCCAGTCCACGAGCGGAAAAAATCTCCGACCTTGACGGGAATCGAACGCGGGACCGCTGCAAGGGAGGCAAGAACGTTAGCACCCAGCTAAGGCGGCGGACGACATACAGAGTTTCCATTTATATACAAACCAACGAAACAGCCAATTTTTGAAACCACCCATAGTGGAAGGAATTTGCTGACACCAGTCTCAGTAAACGTCTGCAGAACTGTCTAATTGCTATTACACAAATTTAGCACAGAGGAACTGCATTAACTTCATTACTATTGCCCTGAGACATAGGTCCTATGTGACAAACGAAACAAGTTCGTGTCATTGGCGATCAAGCCGATGTTCTTCAGAGACGTTTGTACAGCGAAGAAGTTTGGTATTCAGAAAACAGTCAATTGTTGCCATTAGCACAGTTTTCTTGCACCAATCTGAAGCTCCATTAAATGTAAGGAAAACAAAAACCTATAGTGCTCTTGTCTGTATCGCAGTAGGAACTGACAAAACACAGCACTCTTGCAGCACAAGGCGTGTGCAGAACCTTTGAGCTAAAGAAACACCGCTAGAAGCACGTGTCTCATCACAATAATGGTAGCTGAGCGCCAAATCGCAATCTGAAATAAAATCCTAAAACTGACATTTGCAAAAAACACTTTAATAATATTTCAATATGAATGGAACGTGTCTAACAGAAACAATCTTTCATCTTTCGCTTAACACAATATTTTACTCAAATTTATTCAATAAAAGAAGTTAACACGAAAAGATCATGAAACAATATCGAGTGCTGCGGGTCTGGATTAACTGCTGCACAGGTAGCTGCTTTGAATGAATCAAGAGGTGCATCGTTTTAGGCGCTCTCGGCACTTGCGTGATGTTGTTTACAAGGCCGTTGATGATACTGAAATCAATACTGGGCTGAAGGAGAAGAATAAAGTGAAGATGTAAAGCATTGCTTCCCATGCTGTTTCGAAGATTTTACAGGGTGGTCCATTGATCGTGACCGGGCCAAATATCTCACGAAATGAGCGTCAAACGAAAAAACTACAAAGAACGAAACTTGTCTAGCTTGAAGGGTTAAACCAGATGGCGGTATGGTTGGCCGGCTAGATGGCGCTGCCATAGGACAAACGGATATCAACTGTGTTTTTTTAAATAGGAAGCCCCATTTTTATTACATGTTCGTGTATTACGTAAAGAAATACGAATGTTTTAGTTGGACCACTTTTCTCGCTTTGTGACAGATGGCGCTGTAATAGTCACAAACATATGGCTCACAATTTTAGACGAACAGTTGGTTCAAAATGGTTCAAATGGCTCTGAGAACTATGGGACTTAACTTCTAAGGTCATCAGTCCCCTAGAACTTAGAACTACTGAAATCTGACTAACCTAAGGACACCACACACATCCATACCCGGGGCAGGATTCGAACCTGTGACCGTAGCGGTCGCGCGGTTCCAGACTGTAGCGCCTTTAACCGCTTGGCCACCCCGGCCGGAACGAACAGTTGGTAACAGGTAGTTTTTTTAAATTAAAATACAGAACGTAAGTACGTTTGAACATTTTATTTCGGTTGTTCCAATGTGATACATGTACCTTTGTCAACTTATCATTTATGAGAAAGCATGCTGTTACAGCGTGATTACCTGTAATTACCACATTAATGCAATAAATGCTCAAAATGATGTCCGTCAACCTCAATGCATTTGGCAATACATGTAACGACATTCCGTGCAACAGCGACTAGTTCGCCTTCCGTAATGTTCGCACATGCATTGACAATGCGCTGACGCATGTTGTCAGGCGTTGTCGGTGGATCACGATAGTAAATATCCTTCGACTTTCCCCACAGAAAGAAATCCGGGGACGCCAGATCCGGTGAACGTGCGGGCCATGGTATGGTGCTTCGACGACCAATCCACCTGTCATGAAATATGTTATTCAATACCGCTTCAACCGCACGTGAGCTACGTGCCGGACATCCATCATGTTGGAAGTACATCGCCATTGTGTCGTGCAGTGAAACATCTTGTAGTAACTTCGGTAGAACATTACGTAGGAAATCAGCACACATTGCACCATTTAGATTGCTATCGAGAAAATGGGGGCCAATTATCCTTCTTCCCATAATGCCGCACCATACATTAACCCGCCAAGGTCGCTGATGTTCCACTCGTCGCAGCCATCTTGTATTTTCCGTTGCCCAATAGTGCATATTATGCCGGTTTACGTTACCGCTGTTGGTGAATGACGCTTCGCCGCTAAATAGGACGCGTGCAAAAAATCTGTCATCGTCTCGTAATCTCTCTTGTGTCCAGTGGCAGAACAGTACACGACGTTCAAAGTCGTCGCCATGCAATTCCTGGTGCATAGAAATATTGTACGGATGCAATGGATGTTGATGTAGCATTCTCAACACCGACGTGTTTCAGATTCCGAATTCTCGTCCAATTTGTCTGCTACTGATGTGCGGATTAGCCACGACAGCAGCTAAAACACCTACTTGGGCATCATCATTTGTTGCAGGTCGTGGTTGACGTTTCACATGTAGCTGAACACCTCCTGTTTCCTTAAATAACGTAACTATCAGGCGAACGGTCCGGACGCTTGGATGATGTCGTCTAGGATACCGAGCAGCATACACAGCACACTCCCGTTGGGCATTTTGATCAGACTAGCCATACATCAACACGATATCGACTTCTTCCGGAATTGGTAAACGGTCCGTTTTACCACCGGTGATGAATCACGAAGCAAATACCGACCACACTGGCGGAATGTTACGTGATACCACGTACTTATACGTTTGTGATTATTAGAGCGCCATCTGTCACAAAGCGAAAAAAGTGGTCCACCTAAAACATTCATATTTCTTTACGTACTACACGAATATGTAATAAAAATGGGGGTTCCTATGTTAAAAAACCGCAGTTGATATCCGTTCGATCTGTGGCAGCGCCATCTAGCGGACAACCATAGCGCCATCTGGTTTCCCTCTTCATGCTAGATGAGTTTCGTTCCTTGTAGTTTTATCGTTTGGCGCTTGTTTCGTGAGATATTTGGCCCGGTCACTTTCAATGGATCACCCTGTATATACATCGGAAGTAATTTGGTTCGCATTGGTGCTCCATTCATCGAGATAATGGTGCCCTCCTCATGCAAATGTCGATCGGAATATCAGTCTAACAGAATATCAGTCTAAAACCTCATTAACTCCGAATGAAAAAACTATGGCCGTAAACCTACTGGCAAATTAAGAGGCTCATACACTCAATAGAACAGTGCCAGACCTGAGACAGGTGACTGTACAGAATTCCACAAGTCCGAATCAAGAATGCCCTATCACGCCCGTGCTGATATTTATGCCCTGCTATACTTTCCCGCCAAACAACGCCTGCCCTCCTACAGCAGAAATTACAAAACACTGCAGCCCAGTAGCAAGGTTCCTTCCAACACAAAATCTACCGCAGACAATGCACCACGAGAATCCAGTCAAATAACAAAATGTCATTCCGCTTCTCTGCCTCCGTGACATCACTGACTATTTTACAAACGTCACGTGCTCACGCCAGCAGCTAGCTTTGCATAAGAGGTCCTCTGAAAGGAACGCAGCTCATGAAGATAGGCAGTTATTTTCTGCAAGCTGTGTTTCTCTCGAAAACTGACTGACGGTTATCTTGAAGATGCTCTTCACAAAACATGGGGAAGAGGAGTTCTCTAGGTGCTTGCATTTCAGCCACTGTCAGGGCTAGCTCGTAAAACTACACAATAGCCTGATACCCCCTGGCTCAGTTATTGGCATCTCAACTTCCACGAAGACAACACCTGGGGCACCAGTCTGCGCTGATGGCTAAGGGGCACTTTTGTCCATTGCATTCTCTGCCTGTCCCGTCCCAAATAAAATGCACTGTGGCTTCCCATGCTCCCAAAAAAAAAAGAAAATCCGGAAAAATAAGTGAATTCAGCACCATGTTACATGAAAGGAAATAAAGGTACATGGAGCTCAGTATGATCACTGTAATCCGATAGACTTTAATGAAAACATTCTCAATTAAATTTGATCTACCATCAACGTCTAACTGCAGAATAAATCTCATATTAAGTGGAAATGGAATGTGAATTTTCCAGCCATGTTACAGCTTTATTTTATGGCACCCTTGTGTTTTCCAGCTTCGAAGTAACGAGTAAGTTTTGGAGATTAATTTCCTCCATTCTCTCTTAAATAAATGAGAAAGTCATTCTTTCTGGTACGTCCATTTATTCAACGGTTGTTAATAGCTGCATAGTGTATACATTGCATCACTTCAGCCATTGTTGCACAATAGTTAAATTTACACAGCAACTTTCTCACATGTCAGCCCTCTCCAACACTAAGTCACTTTTACCTCATAAAAGTCTTTGGAAAACGTCCAGTATCAAACCATCTCTTTCAGTGTTATTTTCTTACAAATATGTTTAGGAAGAAATAGTATTGCAATTAAAAATAAACGAGGTATTAATGGTTATTTTAAATAAATTACACGTATTTATATCAGTGCTTGGTTATGGAAATATGATTGTATCATTTCGTTTGTTAACAATACATGAAATTTGCCTAGAGGACGAATTACATGTAAATTTTGCACTAGCTCGATAATATTATGATTTTAATGTAAGTTTCTTAAAGCTATGATTTTCAGTTATGTGCAATCTTTTTAACACTATAAAAATGCAGATTAAACTTTGTTTTTGAACACAAGATGGAACAGTTGTTCTGAAAATGTTATCGTAAATAACAGTTTATTTTTTATTAATTTCAAAGAATCTTCACTTCCCTCGTAAGTTTAGTGGAAAAGTGGGCGTTTTACAGATTCTCCATATGAGCTTTCTAGTATGATATATATTTCAGAAAAGTAAATAGTTCTTATAATAAGAAATTTCTAAATCATGTGTTTCTTGAATTACAGTTTTGCTTCCATGTTTTGGTAACTTTGTAGGTTATTTAGGTGTTGCGGTCAAAAACAGACTGGACAGAGCATCATTGTTCATTAAATTGCTTCACTATTTATTGGTATTGTTTTAGTACAAAGTTTCAAACATGGCGGGAATTTTTTCATGTCATCAGACATGGCTAACCCGAAGTGATTAATTCCTCTATTACGTCAACAAGTACGGTTTAGCATCACTGATAACATAGAGACACTTGTTCCAATTACAAATGTTAATCTTCAACCCACAGCGTAAAAATATCAATAAGAACTTTCGACATTTAGCCTGTTCACTTTTGGTGCTTGGTCACCGATCTGCTTATAAAATGAAGGGATCGATTCAATACCGTGTGAAATTTTTTTAAAGATGTTTGCCATCGGCTAATGAATGGCTGGCATATCATGTGTGTCAGTAAGTGATAATCGCATATGGAGGTTGTTTTCTTGAAGTTCTCGAATGTCGGCTTTTGAGCCGTTCTGTGGATAAAGCTATAAATTTCACTATTGTAGATGTAGTAAGACATGCCCAAGGTTAGGGATTTATCTGTACAATTGCTATGTAAAGTGGAAGTGATCACTGAGGCTAAACAGAGTAACTATTTGAATGTGGGTGGAAAGGAATGGCAAGATTTTATTTTCAGACCACTGCTACTTAAACAGAACGAATGTAGCTACAATTAAAATTGTTATGGACCTGTGGATAGGAGCCTCCCAGGTCACTGTCCATCTCTGTGGGACGGAGGCATGCAGTCGCCGACCGTAGAGAGACACCCCCCCCCTTCCTCCCATACACACTAACACCCTGAGCAGCGTCCATCGTTCTCCAGAATGCCGCTGAGAAGAGCAGACGAAGGAGCAGAGGGAACAAACTGGAGTGCTCGAACGGACATGAGGCGTCAATGTGAAATGGGTGACATGCACTTTGATAAGCGAAAGAGAGCTTCCTGAGAGTGCCTTTTAGCGTTAGCGTGTGCTCTGTTGCCGAATGATGTGCAGGAATGTGAGGAGTCTACATGTACAGAAGCCAACAAGACTCAAATTGTCTGAAAAAATCATGCATTCCAGGTCAATGTCTGCATGTGTCGGCACTAAGATTCAAATTTGGTCACTGTTCCAGCACAGCGATTTTCTATTAAAATCATTTAGACCTACGCAAAATTCTGTCATTGTGACTTCATTAACTTCCTAAACAAAATTAAGGAAAATTTGTAACAAATTATCTTATACTGTACGAAAACGATACATATTTCTGTGTTGATAAAGGGAGATAAATTCATAGGCGATACCTCTTGCACCTTTTTTCTTACAAATAGTTATTTTTGATTGCCACATGGATTTTGCACGTCTTTCAAACCTGACAGTGCTAGATACAGCTGATAACAATGCGGTCTTGCGTCTCGTCATAGAAATGAAAGACTTAACAGACGTAGTATACACTATACAGTGAAACGTACCTGATTTCATTCCTGAGGTAAATTAATGTTTCATTTCTCACATTGCATTGTACTGAACACTGAATCAGAATTTATTGGACGTGATGAAAACAAGATCTGGAACAGGAAACGATTCAGTAATGAATTTGAATTTAACCTGTTGAATTGGAGGCGTCCATGATTGTTGATCAACTTAGCACATCAATATTGTTTGCTGCAAATATCCTAGGCTTATCTGTTTTTGCACTGGGCCACATTCTTAGGTAAATCTCATTTTTACTCTAAAAACAAGGTTTGGCATATCACAACTAGGTTTGGGATAGCTTGAGCGAAAAACATGGAAGGTAGACGAACACATTTATCATTTGTTGTTTCATGTAATACACTTTATTACTTAATGACAATATTAATATTGCAATTTAAAAACTTATTAAAGGAATCAAATCCAAGCAAAAGTTGAGCAGGCTCAATTCATTAAAAAAACTACTTCAACAACTGTACCATTCAGAGCAGGACATTAAAATCGGAAATACGGAATTCCCAAAAACAAGAAACGTTACACCATGTGAGCATGGCTGCAAGCAGGTTCAACAAAATTTTATCAACCATGTTAATAACAACAACAGCCGTTAAATGTTCTAACAATCGCTCAAAATTCAAAGTAAACTCACAGCTACAGCAGAGTGCTATCACAGCCAACAACGAACAAGCAGCCAAATATCACAGAAAGTGTAGCAGGTAATAGATGTGGAGTATCGATGAGTAACAGGTCTTAAATCTAACACGCTCAGAAGTAGTAATAAGCATGCTAGCTTTAACAGAACAGTTGCAGAGGTTTTATGAGGAAAACCTCAGTCTTGGCAAACACGCCTTAACCTCCTGAGTTCATTAAATTCACCAAACAGGTCCAAATACTGGTTCCCACATGAACGGTGTTAGTCCGCCATGACACACATCAAACGATCAGCTTAACTTGATCCATGTCGACGCAGCTGGTAGGGGCGGCAGACTGCCGATCAACCAAGACGCCATCGGACGTCCAGAGTGCTGCCGTGCCAACAAACACGCCTCCGCTCAGGGATCAAGCCTAAAGAAAAATTCAATATGTTAGCTGTATTTCATACGCAGCAAGATATTACGTAATCATAGCGACCCCTAGTTTTCATTGCAAACTTTTTCGAATTATGCACAGTGTCGTACTTCCACGTAAATATCAAAATAACTATGATCATTAACGAAGTTATAATCGACATCTATTACCTGCTACACTTTCTGTGATATTTGGCCGCTTGTTCGTTGTTGGCTGTGATAGCACTCTGGTGTAGCTGTGAGTTTACTTTGAAAGCTTACGTTAAAATTTACACTTTATGACTAGATCGCCAATGTCTTAACATGGGATTAATTACGTTCGTTTATTTTAATCGCATGTGATTAACAATTTTTGCATAACGTCAGAATAGTAATAATTACTTCAGCAAGCTATATACATTGCCGATAACAAAATCTACCTACCGTTATAACCCTACATAAAAGAATCTCACAAATGTAGCTGAAATATGATTGGATGTTACTAGTTTCCGGGCAGAAACGGTTTCCGCCGCTGTTACCATTTACCATGTCAGTGTGTCACTCCGCTTGACTATCTCATCTGCAGTGCTTTAGAAGTGAACGACGCTAACTCAACACGAGAAGTGAGCCCTACCAATTCTCTATCCGAAATGAGAGTGAATCGTGTCAGGTGGCCCGTCTGGCTGCTGATTACTTCATGAGGAACTTAGCCAATCACAAGGCGGCATTCCTCCAGCGCTCTCTGCTTTTCATCTCACATGCTCTAGTTTTAGTCAGGCTTGTATCAATCTTAAATACCTATTCCTTTCTTATATACTTTAATTATAATTGTTGTAATTGACTCAATCTCGGTTTTCTAATTTGATGGAACAGTACTGGGACTGAATTCTCTGCTAATCAATCACTGGAACACCGATGACTGTATTGAGTAGTCACTCTGCAGTTTTAGCTTAGTCGTTATTGTCTTTTGACGCCTGTGTTCTGTCTTTCTGGGACGAGACACGCAAGGATTGTCAGTTTGTATCGTCACCCCTAACGTCTCGCACACGTGTGTTGCTGTGCATAAGGCACTGAGCAACCAAAATACAAATTCACGTTGTGCCTCTAAATTATATATTTAACAACACCATGGTAGGCTTTTGCTGTCTTAACATGAGAGTCCTGCCATCAGTGTCTGACAGAAAATGCCTTACACTTACACGATGTTCCTGTACTCTTCCCATCTTCAGCTATGATATCATTTCTTGGGGATCCCATGCACAAAAAATGGATACAGTCTTCAAGTTACAGAAAGGGCTATTAGAATAGTGGCTTGTGACCGAGCTCCTTGGAAGGATATGATTAATCAGCAGCGGGTTCTAACCGAAGCATGTGAAACCTAATATCTACAGCAAGAGAAACATCAGCATTTGTTTTTCAAACAGCAGCATTCGTGACTATCGGAACAAGAGCCATACTAAAGTCGTATTTACAGAGAGTAAACAAACGGAAACCCAAAAAAGAATTTTCTATAAGTGAATAAAATTGTGCAGTATATTGCCCTAGGACAGGGGTGAGCAACAGTTTTGGCTCGGGCCATTTTGTGGAAGGAAAGACTAGCAGAGAGCTGCACCTTGAAAGTGATTGCATCCAGTAGTTAACTTTGCATTTCAGAAAACGTATAAATTGCTACATAAAGCTTTGAATGTCTGATCGGATCACACAAAAACCATTATGTTAGGACCGGTATTTGCGCGCGCTTGCCCTAGGAGATTAAGGAGACAACTGAACCACAATATTTAAGAATTCAGTTAATACATATCTCTAAAATAATTCACACTACAAAACAAGGATTATTTAGATAACACAGAGTCGAGAATGGTAAAAAATTAACATTATTTAATAACAAACGACAGTCATTCCACAGTAAACTTATACAACTGAAGGAATCTTACTGTGAAATCCTATGTCCAGGAGCTGTGAAGGATGATTCAAACCTATCTCTCTTTACTTGAGCTGAGCATCTCATTCATTGAGGTGAAGAATGACTCAGCTTTATCAGGTGGGCCAACGGGACAACACAAAGAATTTAATAAATGAAGGAAGTATCGTTAAGTTCGTGATAGTATCGACAATTGTTGTTAGATTTATGCGTAAGTGTGTATGTGTGTGTGTGTGTGTGTGTGTGTGTGTGTGTGTGTGTGTGCGCGCGCGCGTGTGCGTGTGTGTGTGTGTCAACAGGTGAAAATTATGCAACAGATCAAAATTAGCAACACAACATATTAATCTAGATCTATATGAGATTATATTATTGTATACATGAATTAGTAAAATTTTCTAAAACTGTTTCGTTTTTCAATTAAGCTGTCAGGTCTGGTGTTATTTTGTACATGATCTATGAATGGACAAACAACTAACACATCAAGTGTGTAAGGTGGCGACATAATTTTTGCCCTTAAGATACTGTTTTAAATATAGAAACGTAATCTACTCAGCAATCTGAGGAGTTAGATACCACTCATGTCGTACTTCAAGTAAAGTGATACTAATTTGCATAGTACAGAGAGTAATCTTTAATACGTGGCCGACATTAACTCGATACTAACAAGCATTCCCTATTTTGCATGTTAATAGTCACGTAGTATCGCAATCACTTGGAACTAAAGTGGACGAAGGGAGTTCTCAGCCGTCGAGAGAAGTAGAACATGGAACGCATTTCGAGAGGGGCCCTAAAATACGACCCTTCGCAGCGGGGAGGCAGGCACCATTAGATAACAATAAGCCACTATGCAATCTTCTCTGACTCACACCTGCGTAGAACGGAAAGAAACATCATAACATACCAGGGATCCGTGTGGCCACTCTTAGAGGACCAATACACGGAATTTGCATCTACGAAAAATGGTTCAGTTGCACAAAATAAAGTCAACAGCGGGGCAGCTGTACTGTTTACCACGAATAATTTAATTTGTGAATTCATTGTTATTATCTTCGAAATTATAGAGAATATTTCAACGCCATCAATTACGCACTTGAACCCAATGTCTATGGTCATTCTTTAATAAAAAGGTTTAGTACTGGTAACAGTTGTTTGTGTGTTCTAGAATATAGGCCACCCCTCCTCACTGAAATATTTTAGGGCATGTATGACGGCTGTTATTCTGATGTTAATCGTGACTTCATCCGTGGTCTCCTTACCTTGCAGGGCCTGGTTTGGCAGGCACTTTTGTTCTGACATTTCCGTGCGTGTCAAGTGGTAAGGACGGGTAATAATGACTGGGGGAGTACGTTAGAAGCGATAACATATTTTTTTAACTATATCATTGAAACAAAATCTACATTGCTCGCTGAATGGGATATTGTCTCCGGGATGAGAAAAATGTAGTCTTTTGTAAACGAGTTGTTTGGAATTGAAATTTAAAGAAGGGCTAACGCAGGAATATTTTAGTAGAAAGTGACAATGACAAGTAGGTCAATCATCGAAATGTAAATATAAAACAGCAGCACCGAACACATGCCAATACACCTTCTATCAGTCACATAGGAATGTCGAATTTGCACAAGACGGCGCTTCGTCACCGCAGTATTATACAATAAGCAACTTTTCAATGGCTAGGAAATCGTTCAGCACCAGACTGATAACTCCATAAGAGAGAAGAGTATGGAATAAAGATGAAAATTGCAACACATCAATACAAGACAGCTGATACTGGCTCTACCGGTCACGTACTATAGGTATTCATACAGGCTGCACATTTTCTATGTGAGAATTTAACTCCAAATTCAGTATCTGTACCCAACGAACTAAGTGCGTCATACACCAAAAAACATATTATTTGGCTTGCTTAAGAGTCTGCTGCACTTCGAAAAAATTTTAGGAAGTAGTTAACACACTTGTTGGAAATGTATGCAGTTACAGATGGCAGACCACAAACTATATGAATAAAATTAGTGACACATGTAATTGACAACAGCAACCTAATATATAATATATAATAATGAATAAGAAAATAGAAATGCAGGTAAGCTACTATGAACAGAGTAGCAAATGCACTATCGTAGCCAACATATATAGGAAGCTAAATTTATGTGCCAACAAGCTCTATAGATACTGAAAGTGTTGAAAGAATGTATGATGATGAGATAAGGGAATTTTTTTACGACAGTTACAGGGGACGAAATTTTAATATGTGGCAGGCGACTAGAATTCGGTTAGTAGGAAAAGGAAGAGAAGGAAAAATGTTAGGAGAACAAGGACTGAGGGAAAGGAATGATAGAGGAAGCTGGCCTGTAGAATTCTGTGCAGACTGTAATTTAATATCGCAGACACCAAGTTTAAGAGCCACGAAAGAAATTTGTGTACATGGAACAGATCTGAAGACCTTGGAAGGTTTCAACTGATTATCTAATGGTAATTCAGAGTTTTCAGAATCTTATTTTAAACTGTAAGACATATTTAGGTGTTGATGTGGAACACAACTGTAACTCTTGGTTACAAACTGGAGATTGAAGATGATAAAAGTGCAAAAAGGTAGTTAAGGAATGAGATAAAACGTGTATGAACTGAATGAACCAGAGGCTATTGAGAGTTTCAAAGGAAGCATTAGGCAACTTTGGGGAAGGAACATGGTAAATGACGAATGGGTAACTTTGAGAGATGAAGTAGTGAAGGCAGCAAGAGGGTCATACAGGTAAAGAAGCCAAATCCTGGCAGAATGCCATGGATAGCACAGAAGATATTGAATATAACTGACATAGAGAGAAAATATGAAAATGCAGCAAATAAAGCAGGCGAAAGGCTATACAAACGTTAAAAATATGAGACTGTCAGAAAATTCTAAATCGTCAAGAAGGAGTAACTGGAGGATAGATGCAATGCGTGACTAGGGGAAAAACAGACGCTGTCTAGAGGAAAGTTAGGACACTTTTAGGAAAAGAGAAGCATCTGTATGAATATCAAGAGCTCAGATGTCAAAAGAAAAGAAGAAAAGTTTGAAATATGGAAGGAATATGTCGAAGTTCAGTACTATAGAGTCACAAAAAAATGGCTCAAATGGCTCTGAGCACTATGGGACTTAACTTCTGAGGTCATCAGTCCCCTAGAACTTAGACCTCCTTAAACCTAACTAACCTAAGGACATCACACACATCCATGCCCGAGGCAGGATTCGAACCTGCGACCGTAGCGGTCGCGCGGTTCCAGACTGTAGTGCCTAGAACCGCTTGGCCACTACAGCTGACCATGGAGTTACACTTGAATGCAATAATACAGATATGGATGGGGAAGTAAGTGAAGATTATATGGGGGAGGTAATAATGCAAGAAGAATTTTATAGAGCAGTGAAAGACTTAACTTAAAACAACATTGTTGAATATACTACAGTCTCACAGAATTGTTAAGAAACTTGGGAACTCAAGGTATGACAAAATTATTCCATCTGGTGTGTAAAATACATGAGAAGCCAAAGTACCCAAATACTTCAAGAAAAATTTAATAATTCATACTTCATAGGAGAGAGGTACTGATAGGTGTGAATTGTATGGCATGGCTTCAAAATGTAGACAAGAATTATTTGGAGAAGAATGGAAAAACTGGTTGAAGCAGACCTCGGAAAGGTCAGTTTTGGTTCAGGAGAAATGTAGGAAAACATGAGGCAAGCCTGACTCTATTGCTTATCTTAGTGTATAGGCTAATGAAGGCAAACGTATTGATATAGCATCTGGATATTTAGGCAAACTTTAGACAGTGCTGACTGGAATACACTCATTTAAATTCTGAAGACAACAGTGATAAAATATGGGGAGTGAAAGCAGTTTACAGTCAGCAGTTACGAGATCTATGGACCTGAAAGACAACCCGTGGTATAGAAGGAGGCCAGACAGGGCTGTAGCCTATCTCCACTGTTATTCAGTTTGTACATTGAGAAAGCAGTAAAAGAAACCAGGGAGGTATTTGGAAAAGAGGTTAAAATGTATGAAGAAAATAGAAACTTTGAAGATTGCTAATGATGTCGTAATTCTGTGATGTATGGGAAATGAGTTGAAAGAGCAGTACATGAAATGCATTCGCAGTTGTATAATGAAATGAAGACAATGAAAATTTGTGCCAGACTGGGATTCAAACCCGGATTTCCTGCTTGTCATGAGCGATCACCTTACCATTATTTTTGTTGATCTCATTTTGTTCGGTATAGTTCGTTCTATTTGTTTGGGGTGGACGTCCCATGATGCATGTTGAAGTTCATTGTTGATTCATTAACTCAGTTTTTTTATTACAGAAGGTAACTAACCCTCTGCCAGAACATGTTGAGCTACCATGGTAGTGGACCATTGCTACCCAAACATGACTTATGACAATACTCAAACTTCCATATGTGTCTACAACCTGTACACATACATCCATTATATATTTTCCCATACAGGGGAGACATTCTAGTTAAAAGTCGCTTGCCCAGTGTCGATGTATAAGTACGACCTTACAGCGCCTGTGTTATTCCGAATTAAGATGCAAAGTTAGCATTGTAACACTAAATAAAGCAGGAACTGCAAGGCTGTATCGTATGAAAGAGCAGTTCTCGAATTAAGTGTGGTGGTGCCCAGCAAATTATACTATAAAATGAGATTAAAAGTGTAGTAGATGGTTTTGCTATTTTTGCATCAAAATACATGAACACAGAAGTGGAGAAGCAGATTGGCAACAGAAAGATAAGAATTTCTGAAAGAGAGAAACTTGTTAATATCTAATATGCATTTAATTATTAGTAAGTCTTTTCTGAAGACATTTGTCTAGAATTGCACTTACTGTTACTAGTTGTATTACAGAAACTCAAAAAATTAGAAGGAGATACTTAATATACAGAAAGCTGAAATAACATAAAGAAATGTAAAAAATTATAAAAAAATTGTCTAATTTTTGCAACTTCTGTTTTTGTTGTTAGGTATCTGCATTGTTACCTTGTTCTACGATGAGTTTCATAATAATTTTCCAGAACATTGACAGTTACAACATGAGGAAAATATAATGTGATGATCAATCGATCGCAAGCTAACCTCTTAAACTGCTGAGTGTGTTGCAGTTGCACTAATGGAAAACGCCACTCACTTTGCTATCAGATTTGATTCTGATTTCGGATAACTTTCTTCTATAGTGTTCGAGCTAGTACTGCTCCCTCCCAGATGTATAATTAAATTTTCCATGTAGCTTACACAACTCCTTCGATTTTTTATATGTGATGTCCCTTCTTTCGGACATGCTGGAAAGACAAGTCACCAGTTACATAATTAAGGATAAAGTGTACTTTTCTGGCTCATTATTATGTAAAAATCAACACCTATTCCTTTCAGCCACTGTTTATAATGTATATGTTTTACAGGTTTTTTGTTGATATCAGGTAACACAGCACACTTTATAAACAAATCAGAAATACTTTGAATATTTTTGAACCTGATTAGGGTTATTAAGAAAATTACAAAGAAACTGATGCATTTTTTTCCCAAAATGCTTCCTCCACTTGAGGTACCATTCAATCCAATGTTATACATTTGAATGAGATGAATTTTTTACCAGATATGCATAACATGATGGCTGAGGTACTACACATATTTAATTCCACCTATTATGTATATTACAAGGATAAAAAATATCGCATCTTACATTTTAATTTTCATAATTTTTTTAAACAAAAAATGTTAGTTTTTCTATAATTTAGTTGATTCAGCAATATCGGTTACATCTACTACATAGGAATGGACTATTGAAAGTTACAGAAAAAATTGTAGCAATGCTTTAAAAACTTTACAAAATACTTTATCCTGAATTCTGAAAAATAGAACTTGCAGGATATTTTGAATCAATATATGAGTCGAATTGAACTGTGCCTCAGAATATTTTTGAAGCATAGTTTTCATCCTGCATCATTTCTTCGTCTTCAGGCTTCCTCTTGGCATTCCTTTTAGCACTTCTTTCTTCTTTGGTAACTTGAGGAGCAAATCTTTCAGCTTCATGCACCTGTTGTCTGTCACATGCAAGAAATTGATCTGCCTTATTCAAGCCACATTTATCACTAAATTTCTTAGGACTTCCAACCTTCATATCACTCCATCGTTGAAACATATCACTGCATCTAGTACACCAACTTCTAATGTATTTAGTCCTAAAAATTGTTGGGTAATCTTTCACATATCAATGATGAAACTTTCAGTTGTATTCTGAGTGCCCCTATGAAGACATTTACTAAGCAAAGCAGGGTCACTCAGGTCTCTAAAAATTGGTTTTATTTCATCCATAACAGGCTCAGGAAGAGAATGCTTATGATGGTATATTTGACCACTTCCTTTTGCTTTTTGGTAACCATGCCAAGAATCTGCTCCTTTAGGGTAAAGTACATGATCAGGGTAGTCATCTGTGGACAACTTATGAAAGTAGGTGGCCCATACAGCTTTTCTCATTGCTGTAACATCATTCAGAGGTGCAGTTCGTCTAATGGCCAGTCCATAATAACTCTGAAGAAGGTTTATTTTAGTTTTTGTCAATCTGCCTCGGCAAGACGGAGATTTTCCATCAGATAGCAACTTTCCTTTCATTTCTCTTCATAGCTTCCTCAATCTAGCACCCACCATCTGTTTCACATGTCCAAGGTATCACTATAAACGTTGAACTCATTAATTTTATTGAAAGCTTCAGTGTTACCATGGCAGGTGTGGCCGTACCTAGATAAGCACTCAACATCAACAACTTTTCCATTTTACAGGGAAGTAGCACTTACAACACCATTGAGGGAATCATGTTCTTGACGTCGCCATGTCCAATCAAGTGCTACAGCAATGTCCCTGGTTCCACTAATATTTACAGTTTCTTCTATTGCACGTTTCATAGATGCTTTAGACCAGGGCTTCCCAACATGTCGTCCGTGGACCCCTTAGGGGTCTGGCGGCTCTTTCTAGGGGGTCCGCGGCCACGTTTCACACCAAATCGTGTAAAATAATGAGTAAAATTATTGAATAAAACTGTGAAAATCAAATTCATCACTATTTTCTTTCGTGTGAAAAACACGTGTGCTTGTACTTAAGGTCGTATTCCCAAGCATCCTCTGCGGTTCCTAAGTGAGAACGCATACGCAGTTTAGTGTCGGAGAATGCGGCTTTTCTGATCGACTCTTTCGCAACAATACAGGGGTCGTTTGTGCGCCGACTCACGGCGCTAGATGCGCTGAAACCCTTTACGCGTGCACGGAGCGAGCTTTGTCGACCAATCACAGCGCTCGCTGGGACGTATGCGGCCCCAGGCGTCATTAAATGTTAAACTTGCTTTGTCAGTGCACTACCCATTTCATAAGCCGATTTTTGACCTGTTTATTACTTCTAACATGGATCGGTGGCTGAAGTCAGGATCATCGCCTTCACAACAAGGGAAGTTTCCAGTTGAAATGAATGAGGAGGGAAGACGACCAAAGGAAGAACAATCACAAGAAGCTCCACAGCCCGATTTAATATGTGAAAACGCTGCAAGTACTCCATTGGTTGCAATATCCTGTGGAAGTGGAATAACCATGAAACATAAGTACAACGAAAGCTATTTAGAAATGGGCTTTATGGAGACAAAGGAGGGTAAAGCTCAGTGTGTAATTTCTGCGCGAGTCCTTCTGAACAGTTCAATGGTTCCAGTTAAATTGCGCCGTCGTTTTGAGGGTACTCTCCCGGATTTCCAAGCTAAAGACATTGATGTTTTCAAAAGGAAGAGTGCTGAACTATCTCCTTCTCAGCATTGCATGAAAACTCATGCAAAATCAATTAATGAAAATTCATTAATAACTTCTTTCTTGGTTAGTTATCGAGTGGCAAAAACGGGCAAAGCTCATACCATTGCAGAAAATCTCATAAAGCCGTGTGTTAATGATATTGTTTCTTGCATGCTAGACAAAAAGGCCGTAAAGCTTGTATCTTCAGTGCCATTATCAAACCATATTGTTAAGAGACGCATTGTTGACATTTCAAATGATGTGAAAGACACTCTTGTTTCTCACATGCAACACAATTCATTCCCTCTGCAGATAGATAAATCCACTGATGTTGCAGGATTAGCGATTTTAGTGGCTTTTGTCCGTTATGAATATTCTGGATGTTTTGAGGAGGACCTCTTATTGTGCAGACCATTAGCTGCCAACACAACAGGTGCTGAAATATTCCATCTACTGGATGATTTTTAAGTACTAACGAAGTTTCATGGTCTAATTACATAGATGTGCGCACAGATGGTGCAGAAACTATGATGGGTCATACAGTCGAAGCAATAACGAAAATAAAAGAAAACGCCAAGAATTGCAGCAGTAGTCATTGTGCTCTCCACAGATACACTTTGGCTACAAAACAAATGCCTCTTTCGTTCAAAAAAGTTTTAGACGAATCCATTCAAATCATTAACTATATGAAATGAAGACCGTTGAAGTCAAGACTTTTCACAACTCTGTGTGAAGATATGGGAAGCCTTCATAGTTCCCTGCTTCTCCACACAGAAGTGAGGTGGCTCTCACGTGGGAATGCACTCTCTCGGTTGTACGAATTAAGACTGGAAGTCTTAGCTTTCCTTTTGGAGTATAACACCAAATTAGTAGACCTTATTAATGACGAACATTAGCAGTATAGCAGTGTATACTTGCCTATTTCTCAGATATTTTCTCCGAAATGAACGGAATGAATATTTCACTCCATGGGCAAAGTGAAACAAAGGTCACTGCTATCGACAAAGTTCGAACATTCAAGAGGAAAACCAATTTTTGGGCAGAGAGTGTCGAGGAGGGGGAGGTCGAGTGTTTTCCTCTTCTCAGGGAGTTTTTGTAAAAACAAAACATTGGCGCTTTGGAAGAATTTGTTTCATCAAATCCTCCAATATCTCCGAAGCTTGATGTCATTGTTGGAGCATAATTTCTCAACAGCTGAAGATGAGAAGCTGCAGAAATGCGTATGGGTGGTCAACCCATTCACTGCATCCAAAAAGCCGAACATTCTATCATCAAATGAATATGCGTTGATAGAAATTGCCACAGACGCTAACTTGAAATCAAGTTTTGACATTGGCGGTTACTCACACTTTTGGATCCGTTTGGATAACAAGAAATACTACCCCCTTGTTGAAAGGGCAAAACGTGTACTTCTCTCGTTTGCCACAACATACATGTGTGAATATGGATTCTCGATCTATGCTACCCTCTGAGCACTATGGGACTTAACTTCTGAGGTCATCAGTCCCCTAGAACTTAGAACGACTTAAACCTAACTAACCTAAGGACAGCACACACATCCATGCCCGAGGCAGGATTCGAACCTACGACCGTAGTGGTCGCGCGGTACCAGACTGTAGCGCCTAGAACCGCTTGGCCACCTCGGCCGGCTGTGGAGTGTTTACCTGACCAACCAAAAGCGGAACTGGGACTTTGGCTTACGAAATCCGGTTTTCGAAACGCATGTAAACTGGGTGAATGTATTTCCACACATTGCACAACAGATATCACAATAATTCTTTAAAGGCAATTCCTTGGCCTCTTTTTGTTCGTGATGTGTTGTATCCCGAATCATGGGTCTGTCTCTTTTCTTCACAGCCGCGCGGAATGGCCGCACAGCCTAAGGCCCCATGGGGTGGATTGCGCCACCGCTCCCACCAGAGGTTCGAGTCCACCCTCGGGCATGTGTGTGTGTGTTGTCCATACCGGAAGTTAAGTCTAGGTTAATAGTGTGTAAGACTAGAGACTGATGACATCAGTAGCTAAGTCCCATAGACGTTATATACATTTGAACATTTTTCTTCGGATTTCACGTAAAACCACACACATACACACACACACACACACACACACACACACACACACACACACACACACACAACTGTTACGAAATATGCATGCTCCTTACCCAGTAGCCAAACAGTGGAAGTGAACAGACCACAAGTGGCAGCTTGTCAACAGTGAACAGTTTGGACGTGACGTTGATTGCTCTTGGAGGAAGGCAGCTCCGACGTGTGAAATGTCAATTACGAAGTAATTGTTAATCAGGCTATAGTGTGTTGAACAAAGGGAGTAAATCTAGTAAGTGTCTAGATACAGTGGGATTTCAAAGTGGATCATTAATTTCAAAATGTTTTCATTCATCTCTAAACCAAAGACTATTGATACTTCGGGGGGGGGGGGGGGGGGGGGTCATTGGGAAAATGGCACTTGCATTAAGAAGCTTTCAGTTCCCATGGGTCTTGCTCTGAAACTTAAAGTTACTGTGCTCTTGACTGACTAGGGGTCCGCCATGGATTTTCTACTGAAGAAGGGGTCCGCCATCCGAAAAGGTTGGGAAGCCCTGCTTTAGACACAACCGTCAAGGCACCAAAAAGGATTTTTATGTACCTGCTAAACCTAATGGGAGATGGAGGAAGGTCCATTAAACCACAAAACGTTTGAGCAGCCCTTTTTCCTTTTCCTATTTAATGTGCTGCATACTCTAACTTCAAATTCACATCATATGCATTATGCACAATGTTCGAAGTCATTTTCCAGGTAGATTTATTGCAGGATCTACACAGAACAACTAATTTTGACGTATACCCTTTCTGCTACTTTGCTGTTCGGTTATTTCCAGACAGCCTATACCATCACATTATCTATGAAACGTCCCCTTTCAACGAAACGTCCCCTTAGAAAAATTACAAATGACTGTGCTTATACTGACACACAATATTTTTTAGCGCAACGCAATCTGACTTTCAGAAATCCCTACAAAGGAATGGCCCTGACTAACATTAACCTGTACCTTTCACAAATCACTTACCTCACAAAAATCTTCGTTACTCAAGCTACTGCAATACAGCGAGCGCCACTACTGCCAGCTAAATAACAGATTCAAACTACGGAAGGCACTAACTACTAGTGGGCATAGTTAGCAAATGAAAGATTTTAATAGAGAACAAACAATGTATTTACCTTAATAGTCATCAAAAATCATAATATATACAGCAGTTCATGACATCCATTTTTACAAATTTCAAAACTCCGCCATTTCTCTCCCCACATCCACCACTGCTGGCGACTCACCTCCAAATGCGCAACGCTACGCGCGGTTCACATCCAGCTGCCGCTGCCCAACACTACAAAGGCAGACAACAATGCAAACTAGCCACATACTGCACACAGCACAGCCAGTGATTTTCATACAGAGCGCTACGTAACGTTGCCAATAAGAAAGCATAAACAGCCTACTTACATAGCCCCCATGCTCCCCACAAAAAATTTTACAAATTGTTTTGGGCACTGGCCAATAATGATTTGATAAAATTTTTCATAATTACAATAACAAAGATATCCAATGCACACACTTATTAATACAATGTTGGTCAAAAGCTAAAATTTTCTCACAGTCCATAAAGACAGTCCTGATCATTCATCACAGTGAACTTACAGTGTTTTTTTCCCAAAGTCTGAGTAGTAAAAGAGAATGCACATGGAAATACTAGATTCATGCAGTCTTGAAGAAGTAGTGTTGTCCTTCCAACAGAAAGACAGTGCTGACTCTTGACGTGCTGACAGGTAATGGGGCACAACAGAGCAAACCCACAGCAGAGTCATTCGACGTTTTGAAGAATATTGGTAGGTTGGTCATCGCAGAGCAGACCCACTATAGTCTTGTTAGAGAGTATGGTATAGGTGGGCCACCAAAGGTGCAGACCCACTACAGTCCTTGTAGAAATAATGGTACTGATGAATCATCAAAGGTGTAGACCCACTGTAGTCCTTGTAGAGATGGCCAGCAGCCATCTGTTGCGACTGTGCAGGTGCACAATCACCATTGAAGAGTCTTGCGGACAATATAGCAAGTCCATAACCAGCACTTGTGCACTCACAAAGTTTTTGGAATTGTCCTTAGAACCAGCAATGCTGTTATCCAGTCGCTTTCTGAACTATTAACACACGTGTAAACACTTACAGTCTCTACTTCTCACATATTGTCCATATACTATGACCAACAGAAACGTGTGCAGTGAAATGTAACTTACAAGTTACTTAATTTGATGAACTGGTGTCAATTACAATTGTATAACATAAAAATACAATAACAAAAGTACAAAATACATCATTAAAGAACATAACAATACAGATAACATTTGTGGTACAGGGTTTACAAAAGAATCGAATTAACATATACATCAGTGTTACAGGACTTATGAGATAAGTAAATACATAAAAGATCAGAATAACTTTTGAAACATCAACTTTACACATGAGCATTAAAACAAAACAGAATAAATAATGTCTAAGCATATTTACAAGGTAAATAACATATTATTAATGTCAATTATATTTGAGGATAACAGTATTCCTCATCATAGTGAATGTAGCTTAGTATTAGAAGGTTAAAAAATTCTATGAAACTACACAGGGACAGGAAGAAAACAAATACACAAGGGTACACAAACACATAGTGGGATAACACAAAAGGGAAGGACTGGATTTGTTTTACTGCAGTATTTTGCATGGAGATCTCCGTTGGTTCATCATTATTCCCAAAAGTCCTATCTATACCTGCTTTCTGTACTTTTTTCGTATAACTTCTCAATGCATTTCTTCCAATTCATTGCAACTCATTCTCTTATATAGTCTACCCCCTCTTAAGCTAACTTAAATCTACTGAGCTCAGATGCTAAACTAAGGGACGAGGCAATACAGCAGCACAAAACAATTAACACAAACAGCAATGACAAAAAAATTCAAATTTGCAAAGCAAGCAGCATTATAGAAATTAGCAAAGCAATTGCAATATTACAACTAATATAAGGCAATGCGCAGCAAACAAGAAAAATAAATCAGTAGTAAACTAGCTTAACAGAGTAATACAAAGTGAAATTCAGTAACACTATGCCTGGCAAACAGCAGCAGCAAATGAAATAACTTATATCTAAACATGACATAGCTCAAGCAGAAGAAATATTACACTAAAGACAATAATGCAGACAAGGGAAATGTATATTCACATCTTAATGTCTATGTAATTAAAGTGGTGCACCACAACTTATTCTACAAAATAAATTACCATGTACTTGAAAAGAAAATTATGAATGCAGTTCCTGTGAAGGTAAATGTCTTTTTGTGCTCCCTCTTTTTTTTTGAAAAAAATTATTATTTACTCGATCTGTAGACAGAAAATATTTATATTAGTACATCTATAAAATTTTATTTTAACCAATGCTGCAGTGCCACTAGAAACTAGATATTAAACAAAATGAGCAATCTCTCAACTAGAAAGACAATGGATGTAAAATGTTTCTCATTATTTCATTAGGCATTTTAGTAAATATCATAAATTAAGAGCTCCACAGTGTAATCACATGTTTTCAAGTTCGAGCATGTCGTATTTGCGATGCTTTCTACAAAGGAATGTCAATAGTGAGGATAATGGCCTCTTCCTTTTTTTTGCACCTAATGGCATTCTTTTGTCAGACGTCTACCTCTCAGCTGGGCGCTCAAAACACATTACGCCAAGGTCACTTACCTTTCTTGCTGAAATATTTACGACGGCAGTTTCCGCTACAGTGACAGTCTCATATAAAAATATTTCACAGGTCAAGAATTTGGGTTACAAATCTGTAGAAACAAAATCCTATTGAATATAACAGTGTCCAAAAAATTTTCGCCGGCATTGTGATACATTCACGCATTTACACACATTTCATAACTCTTAAAGTACGATTCTTGGTTTCCAACATCCTTTTTTCACAAGTCAGAGTCCCTAACCACTATTCATTACTCCTTACCTTATTACACATATAAATATTCGTCGACACTTCTTCAATATTTCATCATAACAGATACATAGCATAATCAAGTAACTCATATAGCATCAGCTTATTGATCATAAACATATGGCAACAGCATAATACACATCATCATCGTAATAATATCATAAAACCTCAGCCAAATCTCAAAATCGTCGTAGCTTCCTCCAATAGTGTCAAAACCTAAAAAAAATTCTCTGCTCATGTCAGTAGTGTCATTTACCTCAAACATACTTTAAAAATCATGCTCCCTTACCAAATACATCATTCAAAGCTCTCATAGTATCACAATGGTTCCGGAAAAATATGAGCATTTCACAAAGTACAGACAAAATACAATTTCATAAGTGTGAAGTTATCCAACTGTGTAATTACGTAAACATCTGTCACTGATGTAGTAAAATAAATATTTGTCTCTCTCAGTTAAATGATCAGATAGCTGAGTAATTCTGTGTTAGAGAAATATGGTACCGATGTGTAAAGTTGTATAAGCAAATACCATATTACCTAGGGCTCCTTGTGCTTGCCAAACACATGGTACACAAAGTAAGCGTGTACCCCCCTGAGGATTAATGTAATTATACCCTCAGGTGTTACAGATTACAACAATTGTATGAAATTATTACAGAAAACTTTGTATGATTGTACTTCAAATATCTTTAAAAATAAATGTTTTAAGTATAAAATTAATCACTCAAATACGTGTACTGTAGCGCTAAACTGTGCGTCTTGTTGTGAGATAATCTCTGTGGAAGTGTCGTAGTTATTGTCCTCCGAAAGCTATGTTCTGCAGAAGTCAATGTACTTACCTCATGATAAACAAAAGTGAAATGCTTTGCGTATAGATATCTTAGTTATTACGCTTATTGTTGTGATGAAGAAATTACTGTGCTGTAACGTATTGTTGTGCTACGGAAAAGGCTGTCTCATTGTAGCTATACCACAAAAGTTACTACTAAAACATGTTTTACTTTCCAGAATAATACAGAAAAACTGTGCAGATATAAAACAGATACACCGCAAAAGCAACATTGTAAATTGTCACTCATTAGTAGCGTAGTGATAAAATCGTGTAGCTGTCACATAAACTAACCACTGTCTCATCTGGTATCTCACAGAAAGTACTTTAAATCCAGAATGTATTTTCAAGTAAACCAAAATGTTGCATTAGAATCTCATTAGCAGTACCAGTATATGTTCTAAGTATGTGAGCCTTATAGTCGTTACGTAATCGTGCAACTAACAAGCAAGAATGTACAAATACAACACTGTGTCGTCTGTTCACTATAACAATGCATTCGTAATTTCTGTTTAAAAATGTTCCCTAGGTTCTAGACTGGATATTTAACTTCAAACATTAACAGATTCTAAGTCTGACAAAGCATACTAGCAATGTAAATTGAAAAGTTATATGGCAAAGACAAAGTTAAAAGCAGATTATCTTTCAATAAACGGTTTTACATGTGAAATGTGGTGTAAACCTTTACTCTTCCTAGTTCACAGAGTTTCAACTTCAACGCAATTATCATGTGGTATACTTCGGATTCTGTAAGGTCCATTGTAAACTAGAAAGAATTTGTGACTCAAGTGTTTCTTCTTATGTGACAATGAATGACCTTTAATGAGAACTTTCTGACCAATATACAATTTCTTTGCATTTGCTTTACCGTGTAGTTTTCTCCTTTTGTCTGCTGCAGATTTTATATTTTTAAGAGCCAAATCAATTATGTCTTTGTGTCGAAGTTTACGTGTATTCGGGAAAGGTACAAGCTCTCTGATTCTGTTCGGTGGTTCTTCATTCTTTAGTACAAGAGTAGGTGGCAAAGCAGTGGAGTCGTGAGGCATTTCATTCAGCACGTTTTGAAATAAGTGTAAATATCTGTCCCAATGCTGATGCTTTCTGTGACAATAAAGTCTGCAAAGCTTATTGATTTCTTAACAATCCGTTCAGACGGGTTACAATGTGGTGAGTACAATGAAATAAAAACAGGTTTGATTTTATGATTCCGAAGCGTGCGTGACCAAACAGCAGATTTGAATTGCGGTCCGTTATCTGAAATGACTTCACTAACGTGTCCAACTTCACGTAAGAAATTTTTAACAAAGGCGTTGGATACAGACCGTCCAGTGGCTTTACGTAACGGAGTGAAAGAAACAAATTTTGAAGTAAGTTCAACAGCGACTAGAACGTACGGAAATCCATTAGATGTTCTGACAAGCGGTCCCAAGAGATCAACAGCAGCAAATTCTTTTAATTTAGAAGGAATGATAGGAAACAGCGGAGCACGATGGGAGATAGTAGATGGTTTCGCCTTTTGACGAAGTTTACAAATAGACAAGACTCTTCGAATTCGCTTTTCCATATTGTTAAAATAACAAGTCGTTCGAAGAATATGATAACATTTTCGTGGGCCAAAATGTGCGCAGCTGAAATGAATGTACCAAATGAGCTTATTAACAAAATCGTCTGGAATGCAAAGTACCCATAGCTTGTCATCAACAGTGCAGCGTTTGAAGAGTATGTTGTTTCTAACCAGGTAATAATGCCAAATCTGAGTGTGCAGCTTTTCATGCCATTTACTTTTGATGTCTTTCCAGATCGGATCTTTATCTTGTCCATGAGCAATGTCCTTTAAAGATGTGGTGATGAAGTTTTCAAAGGCGACTTTCTGAATGTAAAGAATACTGAAATTTTTCTCAGTGTTGCCTTCTGTGTTACTTTTCTCAAGCCCAGCCGATGCGCGTGACAGCGCGTCCGCAACAATGCTCTCCTTGCCGGGAATGTAGACTGTTGTGAAGCGGAATTCTTGCAGAAACAATGCCCAACGTTTTAACCTGTCATGATTTAATTTTGAAGACATAAGAAATTGTAATGCATGATGATCACTGTATACTTTTACGTTCTTACCAGAAAGAAAGAAACGGAATTTGTTAAATGCCCAAACGATAGCTAAAGCTTCTAATTCAGTAACGGAATAATTTTTTTCAGATTTTGTTAGCACTCGGCTAGCAAAATCAACGGTTTTCTGAACAGTAGTGTCATTTTCTGTGGCTTCTTGAAATAAATGGGCACCAAGACCGACTTTAGAAGAATCAGTGCTAAGGCAGAAATCTTGTGACAGATCTGGATGAGCTAGTGTTGGCGCGTTAAGTAGCGATTCTTTCAAAGAATTGAATTCCAACTGTGCTTGTTCGTCCCAGTTCCAAACAGTATTTTTTCCAGTGAGAGAACAAAGTTTTGGTGTAACTAGAATTTGCATATTCAGAAAACGACGGTAAAAATTTACGAGACCTAGAAAACTGCGGACTTGATTTTTTGTGGATGGAACTGGAATGGCTCTGATTGCTTCTAACTTTTCAGGATCCGGCTGAATGCCTTCAGAAGAAATAATATGTCCCAAAAACCTCACCTTTGACCTACCGAATTCAGACTTTTCCAAGTTAACTGTAATTCCAGATTCTGCAAAAATACGTAACAAACTGTTGAGGATGCGATTGTGTTGTTCCCATGAGGCTTCTGCTATCAGAAAATCGTTCACATATAAGGTGATGTGACGTTTTAAGAACTCAGGTAATATGGAATTTAGCCCGCGAATGAATGCTGCCGAAGAAATGTTCAGACCAAAAGGAAGTTTCCGAAACTGATAACAAACGCCGAAACAAAGAAAAGCTGTGTATTTTCTACATTCTGGACGAAGTTCGATCTGATAAAAGCTGGATCTGAGATCAATGGAAGACAACACTTTTACACCATTAAAATTTTGAAGAAGTTCTCCCATCGTCTGCGGCCTGTCTGTTTCAGGAATAATGATAGTATTGATTTGTCTCGAATCTAAGACAAGCCTGATCGATCTATTTTTCTTCTCAACAACATGTAACGGATTGTTGTATGAGCTTACCGCAGGCTCAATAATGCCCTCGTCAAGCATAGATTGTATTTCTGTTTTAACACGGTCCCTATAATGTGCCAGAATTACGTATGGTCCAACACAAAATTTATTATGCTCACGAACACGAAATTGGTATTGAAATCCCTTGATTGTTCCTGTTTTGTGAGTAAAAACTGTGGAATGTGCTTGTAAAATCTCAAAAAGGTCCTGCCTATCAGTGTCATTACAATTCTAGTCGTTCGATTTGTTGCACTTGCTAAAAGCTGTTTCATTAATTACTGAAATGGGACTGCCAGAGTCAAGTACTGCCGTAAATTTTACGTCATTTACTGTAATGTGAATCACAGGATATGCAATGTTGTTATGTTTTACGTCGTGCTCCTGGAGTAAGATGTCCCCAATATCTTCCATTTTTACGTAATTACTAGCTACGGCAGCTGCGTCGTCAGTTTCATACGTACGTTTCGTGGCTGCCAACGGTATGAGTCATTGCCTATTCTCTCTTTGTTGGCGCGTGTCGTTATTGGGATTTGGAGACCTAACTTCTACAAATTCACGGTGACGAGAGGGCCCTGCCCTGTTTAAATCCCGCCAGTTCTGATGCAGTTCAGGTCTGTCGTTACGATCATATCGTCTGTCGTCATGTCGGTAGATTCCATAGTTTCTTTCTTGTCGGTCACGTGGTGGAGAATTTCTCCCTGAGTCGTAACTGCGCGCTGGACCGTTGCATCTAAAGTTATTCTGTCTCCTGATAATAATTATTTTGGTTCCCATATTGTCTGTTTCTCTGATTGTCTCTGTGATAGTCATTACCGCAGAGAGGTGATCTTTCCCTGTTATTATTACTACTCTGCCAATGGTTGTCATACGGGTGGTGTCTGTTTTGGTCACGATTTACGTTGTAAGAATAGCCTTGTCATGTCCATTTATTATTTCTGTTATCGCGGAATTCTGACAGATGTGACCTGTAATTGTTGTACTCTTCTTTTCGCGTTCCGCGATTGTCAGTGTCAATTTCGAGTTCTTGTAACAGTCCCTGAAAAGCTTCAATATCGTCTTTGGAACGTCCTGCTAAAATAATATGCCGTAAATGTTCAGGTAATTTGATTAAGCAAATGCGGATGAGTTCTGAGGGGCTGTATGGGTTTGACAGGTACTGATTCTTGTGCAACATGTCTTCAAAATATTTCACAAGACTGGAAAATTCAGATTGTTCGAAATGTTTCATCATTATGATGCTATGTTTTACTCGGTCTTGTGTAGCTTGAGACCAATATGCTGAGAGGAAGGCATGATAAAATTCTCCTTCACTGTGACAATCGTGAATGACCGATCGCATTCTTACAGCTGGCTCATTCTCCAAGTAGCCACACATAAATTCTAACCTGTGCTCCAATGACCAGTTGGGAGGAAAACAATGAGAAAATTGATGAAGCCATGCTTGTGGATGAATGTCGTTGTCAGAATTCTTAAATGTTTTGAATTTACGTGTAGTAATGAACAGCTTATAGTCGAAATCATCGTGTCGGCGAGTCACACATCGCTCATTGTTACTTCGTTTCGGCGGTTCCATCTCAAAATCCAATGCGCCTTGCCAATTTCTTTCATAATTTCCGAAGCGTCCTGTGTTATTATTTTGTGGCTGTTCCGTATTTCTATGTCCCTCTTCCCGTACTGGAGCGCGAGTGTTATCTGAAATATGTAATTCTTGTATTACCTGCGTCAACTGATCTTGTACTTCCCGGATTTCTCTTTTGTACTGTGTATTGATTTGATTCTGTTTGAATTTTCTAATTTGTTCATACTCTTCTGTGTCAGTGAAGGCTACGGGTCTTGTGTCATTCAGATCATCATCTACCTTTGTAGATAAGTTAGTGACCTGATCCGAAAGTTCGGCTACTTTCTCCGATAGTGAACACATTTCCTCAGTGTGTT
The DNA here is from genome assembly GCF_021461385.2 of Schistocerca piceifrons. Taxonomy (NCBI): domain Eukaryota; kingdom Metazoa; phylum Arthropoda; class Insecta; order Orthoptera; family Acrididae; genus Schistocerca; species Schistocerca piceifrons. The sequence continues at coordinate 406,934,436 of NC_060138.1, read as the reverse complement.
TTTCTGAACCAAGTTTCAGAGTGTCCATTTGTGTTGAAATCGAATCTACTGTGTCCTTTAAGTTTTCCTGAGTTTTTGCAAGTTGTGTAACCGAATCGGTAGATGCAACTGAGTCAATTTTAGCCCACAAGGCCTCATGATTTTCATGAACAATGATTTGCAGTTCTTTTATGGCTGCTTCGTGATTCTGTAATGCATTTTCATGCCGCGAAAAAATAGGTTGAAAATGCTCACAAATTTGTGTTTTTACGTCATTACAGACTTTTTGACATTTCGATTCAATGTTATGTAACTTAGTAGTTAAATCTTCACGTGTTTGTTCAAGTGTGGTGTCTAACTTCCGATGATTTTGTTCCATTGTGTCTAACTGTTGCTGTGTTTGTCTCTGGTGTTGTTCCATTGTGTCTAACTTTTGAAGCTTTTGCTGTGTTCGTCTCTGATTTTGTTCCACTGTGTCTAACTTTTGAAGATTTTGTTCCATTGTGTATAACTGTTGCTGTGTTTGTTTCTTATTTTGTTCCATTTGTTGCATTAATTGCAATAATGATGTATTAGTGTCTGGAATCTGTTTCTCTAAGCTTTTTGGCAGTGCATTTTCACCGGCAACATTCACATTTTGACAAGCAGAAAATGTGTCTTGACTCATTTGAGAAAACGGTGAGGACCCAAAACCTAAGTCTACAGTATTTGCTATATTGTGTTCTGTCATTTCGGATTCCTGAGGCGAGCTGTTGCCGACCGATCGATCGATAATGCTTCCTTGTTCACTACCCGTTTCACTGTCTACACCAATATTTGCCGCCCGCTCCATTTCCCTTTGCACAATTACCAAATTACTACTTCGAATGTCTGTTAATTCACTACACAGTGGTGCTGATAAGTTACGCTCGTCGTCACTATTATTTCTCAGTTTACTTTGAAGCGTAGTGTTACGTTTTTCACACGCCATTATTGTCACAATATTTCACACGACAACACAGAAAAACACAATTTGAAGAGCAAAATAAAATAACATAGCAATGGAAATAATATCTACTTAATTGCAAGCGCAGCTGCGAAATACTTGGTGCAAATCTACATGCATGCCACAACTTACTGTAGAACAATGAAAGACTGCAACTACAAAGGAGATTCTCTCTATAATTACGCGCTGGCAATAAACAAAAGCTACACTAATTACACAGACTACAAGAAATAAATCAGAAGATTCCAGTGAGGTATCCTCGGCTAAGGGTTGACATATGAAACGTCCCCTTTCAACGAAACGTCCCCTTAGAAAAATTACAAATGACTGTGCTTATACTGACACACAATATTTTTTAGCGCAACGCAATCTGACTTTCAGAAATCCCTACAAAGGAATGGCCCTGACTAACATTAACCTGTACCTTTCACAAATCACTTACCTCACAAAAATCTTCGTTACTCAAGCTACTGCAATACAGCGAGCGCCACTACTGCCAGCTAAATAACAGATTCAAACTACGGAAGGCACTAACTACTAGTGGGCATAGTTAGCAAATGAAAGATTTTGATAGAGAACAAACAATGTATTTACCTTAATAGTCATCAAAAGTCCTAATATATACAGCAGTTCATGACATCCATTTTTACAAATTTCAAAACTCCGCCATTTCTCTCCCCACATCCACCACTGCTGGCGGCTCACCTCCAACTGCGCAACGCTACGCGCGGTTCACATCCAGCTGCCGCTGCCCAACACTACAATGGCAGACAACAATTCAAACTAGCCACATACTACACACAGCACAGCCAGCGATTTTCATACAGAGCGCTACGTAACGTTGCCAATAAGAAAACATAAACAGCCTACTTACATCTACATTTCGCCACTTCCTTTATCAAAGAAAATAAGATGCCTACATCAACATTAACAAATTCACTACAAACAGCATCACTGTTAACACAAACATTTGAATCACCAGGAGGCGTGCCATGTGGGAGTTTCTTCCCTGAAGAACTGATACATAGGTTACTTTCAACAGTGTGGCTTGCTTTGTTTGTGAACTGGTTACCACGGAATTTTCTTTTATTGAATTTCTTGATGCGTGGCATAGTTCGTATTTATTGCACACTGAAGGGTGTGTACTTCCACAAATATATGTAGCACTTGGGCAACAAACATTCAGTAACATGTGAACAAACTGCTTCAGTGAAATAAAAGTAAATACTAGCAAAGATAATCATTTACAGACAGTAGAAAAATGCAGTGTTACCAACATATACAATGTATCATACGTATAAGCGCTGGAAACAGAAAGTTCACAGTTATTTTTGAAATAATACTGGTTTCTGTAACAGAAATAAAGGGGGCGTGGCGGCATACATGACTATAACTTTAAAATTTGATATATATAGGTCATTTTTCATTTGAAACCCTATGATGTATATACCAGTGTAATCAGGAAAGACTACAGAATTTAATAAAGTCATAAAAATTTCGATTTTTCCACCATTTATAAGTATTGTGATGACTCAAGTTATTACGCGATAACATTCAGTGTAACGTATCCCGCTGTATTGAAGCTTAGGAAGCTGCAGTCTTGTGTCTTAGCCATGACACATAAGCACAGCTGTCGTTGGTAGGCAGTGTGAGAACGCACCTGTGACACTTCGAGCAATTGTATATTCATACCTCCTACGAATATAAATAAAACACATTAAATATGGACAGATTATTTTCAAGTTTGATATACTAGTTTTTATTTTTCAGAAGAAGGTCTCCGCAAAATTTCAAAGTCGTACATCTTATAGCTTTGGAGATTCAGAAAATTACCTAAAACACCCCAAACCGACACCTAGATTACAAAACTCAGTTAGGAATAATGAAAGTTTGTCTTTTAGTATCATTTTAAATAATTACTAGAATTCTCAAGGTGTAGAATAATTTAATTGAGATTTTATTTTCAAAACCTTAATTATTTTGCATTTTCGTAGTATAAGATTCATAAAAAATTATTATCTGTTTATTAGGTTGTTGTGTGAATAAATGAGAATGAGTGAGAGTGTGTATGTGTGACATACGTTAAAATTCAATATTATATTATGTACAATATTACGTAACTATAACGTGGGAAAGTTGTGTTTTACCCACATTGTTGATGACGTATGTATAGGTGTAATTGCTTTTGTAAGAAGGCAGCCGGAATAGCCATTTGCAGAGTAATCGTTTTCTAAATTATTTTCAAGATTAATTTTAATTTCGTTTTGTTTTATTAATCATTGTGTAAGTATTTGCATTTTGGAAAACGCAAATGCTTTTCTGAATAGTGATTGGCTTACGCGAGTTTTGCAACGAGAATGATCTCGAAGGATTATTTTGATTCGCAAAACTAGTTAGATGTAGTGGGAGTGAGGCAGTCTGAACAGGAATCGCTCGTCAGCTTCAGTCGCGGAAGGGCATGTTAAATGTGCTGTTTCTCATTATGTGTAATATGAAGAAATATTGTGTTCCGCGCGTTTAAAACTAGTTGCAAGGAAAGTCGTTGCAATTACGAACAGTTTGATGAAAGTTGGAAGTTTTGAAATTGCTTTGTTGGAAAGTTACGAGAATGTGAACTTTTGGCCTTTGTGAACATGTTCAACCGACGTGATGAAATGTCTGCGACGGCGCACTTAGCTGTTGGTGTAATGCTTTAATATGATGCTATATATGATGAATAAAATCAGAAGGAAGGTCAGCATTGGCCGTAAATTTTTTGATTAATCAACAGCAAAATCGATTTTCGATCACATAATGACCATCTTCAGAGCTGGAAGTTAAACATTTCACATAGCGATCATTGAATAAGAAACAAAACACCATAAATACACCTGAGTATAAACCAACTGTTGGTAAGAACATACCTTTAGACTACAAATTAAAGCTCACCGGCACTGGTGTCTAGTTATTAGCAGTAACAGAAGCTGTGAAACGATCACAAAAATTGAAACCGCTGTTTACATTCAGCTGTACTGCAGATCTCGGTGTGACAGGGCTTGGTACGCCCTCTATGTGACATGTGTCACGTGAAGACTTAACATTACTTTATTTGGCAGAAGAGTACCACAAAATACCAAATGTGCACTTGTAAATCATTAATTGAATATTTCAAACTTAAAACTGTACATTAAAAACGCATAGCAATAAGGAACAGGGAAATGCACATCTTGGCAACATACACTGGCGTGTTATTTTCAAAACAAGTTTACAAAAATGCAAGAATAAAAATCAAGAGGTAAATAATAAGGTGTCAGATTACAGGACTATTAAAAAAGAAAAATATACAAATAACATGACATCAAATGTTACGGAATTTGTTATAGCACAGTCCGCCTCTGTAGCGTAGTTGTAGCGTTACCGCCTACAACGCAGAGGGCCCATGTTCGATTCCTGGCAGGGGATTGGGTGTTGTGTGTCTTTCATCGTCATTGACTCGTAAGTCGCCGATGTGGCGTCAACTAAAGAGGATTTGCAATACGGCAGCAGAACTCCCTCGATTGGACTTCCCAGCCAACAATGCCATTATGATCATTTCATTTCATTGTTATAGCACAGTAACCGCCATCTGGCTAGGGAAGTCAGAAGTGCAAAGTCTGAATTTACGTAAAATATTACGTTGAGACCCAGAAGTCAGATACATAAATAGTGGTGATTGTACAGTATATGCCACGATTTAACAGGTGAAAATGTCATGAAACACAATATTCTTTTTTTTTTTTAAAAAAAGAAGATTGTGAAACTATCAGCGCACACTTCACTGCAGAGTGAAAATCAAATTCTGGAAAGATCCCCCAGGCTGTGGCTAAGCCATGTCTCCACAATATCCTTTCTTTCAGGTGTACTAGTTCTGTAAAGTTCGAAGGAGAGCTTCTGTAAAGTTTGGAAGGTGGGAGACGAGGTATTGGCAGAAGTAAAGCTGTGAGAACGAGGTCGTGCTTGGGTTACTCAGTTGGTAGAGCTCTTACCCGCGTAAGGCATAGGTCCCGAGATCGATTTTCGATCTGGCACACAGTTTTAATCCGCCAGGAAGTTTCATGGCAATAAGAGAGCGAATTAATACTAATCCTTTTCAAAATCGTTTGTGCGATGAATATTTGTCTATGGATGTGAAAACGTACCGGCCCACTGAGGAAAGAAGATGAAACCAAACTTGTGCGAACAGTAAGGTGAAAAGCAATTATTACCTTTGAATGCGTAAGTAACTGAAATCTACATGTAGTGAATAAAATAGAGATGAACAGCAGCCAAGAAAGGGAGACAGAAGTAAGGAACAGAATGTGAGACATATATGTAGACATAACAGCTTTAACACAACTATACATCTGAAGACAAGTCATGAGGGGAAACAAAACTAGTGGTTGGTCGATAGTAATGTACTTTGAGAAGATGAGAACCAGAACAAGACGCAAAAAATATGAGGAGATCGATTAAGTGGTTGGTTAAAAGTTGCTTGGAGATGATGTAGACCTTACAAAATGGATGAGTTATTTTTAGACACATTCTCTTGAAAGTTCCTAGTCTGGTGATTAAAGTGGGAATTGGTGCCAGTCCACGACCATCTTACACTTCTTGCGGAAGTGATCTAAACTCCCCCTAGTTAATAAAACTAAATCGTAGTAATACCAGACGAGCGAGAGCAATGCTCTTTGCTGTCATAAAATAATAAGTAAATTATTATTGTACTTGGGCAGTATTCAGGACAACACCGACACAGTGAAGTTAACAAATTAGGTATACAACAAGTTACATTTTTTTTCAATGGGTTGCCTAAACAGGAACTGGTGTAGGACAACATAAAAGATCCACAAGCCATTGTTTCACAGATGCTCCTTCATGACAGTGTGCTTTATCATACTGATACAAAAACTAATTGTCTCTGAATTGTTCCTCTACTGTACGTAATACACAGTACTGTAAAATGTCTTCATATCCTTCTGAATTTAACATGTTCATGAGTGCAGTAACAAGATCAAGCCCTTACCACTAAAAACAGTCTCATACTGGAATAGTGCACTTCATCATTTTTACATCTGTTTTTGCGATGTACTACGATCCAAAACATAAAGAAGATGGGCAATGCCCGGCATCGTTCAATAACTACGTGATGCAAAAAGCAGGGCTTACCTTCATCTTGTGTGTAATCAATAGTATGAGGCAATTAACTGCGATTGGTTACTCGTTCGATGTTCAACAACAACTGACAAAAATAACTCACAATAAGTCCATTAACTACAGAAGACCACTGCACTCGCCATCTTGAAAGCCTGGGTGGGCAACATTACGCTAGTAGCTTATCTTTCTTTTCGTGATATGATACATCAATTGGATGGAGTCACTGTCTCTCTTGGATTTCACTTTGTTTGTATAATGAATGTTAATATTTTGATCAGATTTGGTATGATTATATGCTATATTTTTAATACCGATATTCACTTTATTTCCCACAACTTCAGGCGAAAATCGATGTTTTGCGAAGCTTCTCTTCAATAAATGGTGTTTCGTTTCTTGTGAACTATTGCCCACCACATTCTAAGCCAGCAAGAAAACTAATCGCTCCACGGATTTATTACTATCGATATCTACTGGTAATATTTTGGAGATCATCTTCGAACTGCGAATGACATTATCCTCTTCAACTTCTTCCTCATGTTTTTTATCTATCTTCTTCGTTGTAATTATCCTTATCCTCTTCTTCTCCTTCTCTACCTTCTGATTTCATAAATATATAGCTTTTATCGTCATCATCTGTCTCCTTTCGGCATATCTTTCCCCACTTTTAAGAAGCGGGTCTAATGGTAAGCTGAACTTCTTGTTTATCCTCTGAAAAAAGCTGGTGAGATTTTAGGCACAACTGGAATAATGCATCATCATCTCACTATAATGGTCCACCATTTTCATCTAATGCAGCTTCAACGATATGTGTATACTTACCAATAACCTTTGTTGGAATTTGCTTGTCTGTATGCGATCTAGCTTTGCTTATGAGAATTAGTGGTCTTAAGAATTGTATCATAATTGTGAAGATCTTAATGTTCTGCAGCTCTTTTCAGGAAGTTTAATTTTAAACAACAGATTATATAATCCTATTGTTCCCAGGTATCTTACACTGTGAATTATTAAATAATCTTCGTCGACACATATCGGTGAATGAGCGATCATCCGCACTCTGGGTGTTGGTTCAAATCTACAGCCATATACAGTATAATGCACTTTGTCTGTTGGTTCAACAAAAAGGATGCTGCTAGTTGACCCCTGTTCTTCTTCAATTTCATCACCACTGTATTCATCTTCCTCTTCTCCTTTCATAAATATATTTTTTCTCTGGCTTCATTTTGGTCTATCTTATTTCTGAAATACATCCAAGTTTATAAACTACTTTAAATCCATTTTCCATTACAGAGAGAAGAGCTTGAGCTTGTCTCTTTTGATGCAGTGCCTATTTACTTCAGATATTTCCTCGAGATTTCAACCCCTGTCGCTTAAGACTATTCTTCCATCCATTCGAGTTGAGAGACATATTGATAACTGCAGTGCTAAATTACGACCGAAGTTATAACAAGGAAACGCCTCAACTTATGCACCTCCTCAAAGCATTAGGTGTTTGTCATAGGTGCTAGCCATTTGGTGTTAGCCATTATTCATTATGTTTTAGTTATCAGGCATTAGGTGTTAACCATACCTATTAGGCATCAGCTGTTAAGCATTAGGTATTGGTTGACAGACATTAGCCATTAGGCATTAACCATTAGCTATCAGGCAGTAGGCGTTTGGTGTGAGGTGTTGACCACTAGTGTTAAGCATTAGGTGTTAGCCATTAGGCATTAGGTGTTAAATGGAAACCTAGCGGGAATGTTGAGCACTTACGGGGAATAATTGACAGCAGACGATTTTGGGAGACATATTGACAACTGCAATGATCAATCACAATAGCACCGATTTCTGCATGTCTGACACATCGTTGTAGTACTAAATCCTGACTGTTTGGAAAGAAGAGAAGGGGAGAAGAAAGTGTATATCGGTAATAACATAATTTGGCACTATTTTTGGACGTACTATAAATACAACACTCTGATTAATTGCAAAGGGGAGGGGGTATGGGGCGTGAAACACATTGGCTGGAGATAACAGAGGGGAGAAGAAAGGGGTTGGCTTGATGTGAACATCAGAAATAATGTAATTTGACACCTCTGGTGTACTGTGCTCTGGTTGGAGATAGAGAGTAGGAGCGTGGGATTCAAAGCACACAATTGATCTGCTTCCATACTCTTGGAGATTTAATGCTGCACCTCATTTTTGTTGGAAATAAGGAAGGGAAGGAGAGGGAGAGGATTTTAAATTTTATATTAACACAATTTGCATTTTATTAATATCGTGCACGATATAAGGAACACTGCACTGTGATTGGTCGGACAGTTCTGGAAGGGAGGTTTTTTTTTTTTAAATTTTGTTCTAAAACAGTTGGACTCTTTCCACCATCTTGGATTTTTAATACTGCACTGTGATTGGTTGGAGATTCAAAGGGAGCCATGACTTACCACAGATGGCTGACTACATTACTGATAAAGGCAGTGACATCAGTGATGACGACACTGTTTTAAACATTTAAGATTATACCTTTTACTGATCAGATTTCGACAGCACTTTAAATTTTTAATTCACTCTATAATTATATGAAATATGGAAAAACAAATGTTTGCTGCCCAAGGAAGCTGTTAGATTGGAAACCTGCAACTGTGACTGTGCACCTTGCACTGGGTTAGCCATTTAGTAATATACACAATGGAACACAATTGTGTGTACATTGTACCACTTTATAGCATTCACTGAACCGTCTTTGTCAATTTTGTTACGAATCACACTTTACAACTTATTCTCAGATACATACAAGCTATTTTTAATACATTTTAATACTACGATATGTCACTTTCTTGTCTGTCTGTTCGTATATTCGGTACAAATTTTGCAATTTATTTTAAAGCAATTTCCGATGAGCTAGATACCGGAGGTTCTGAATATACGTCAGAATTGAGCACAATGCTATTAATACACTGAAGAGCCAAAGAAACTGGTACACCTGCCTAATGTCGTGTAGGACTTCCGCGAACACGTAGAAGTGCCACAACACATGACATGGACTCGACTAATGTCTGAAATAGTGCTGAAGGGAACTGACACCATGAATCCTGCAGGGCTGTCCATAAATCCCTAAGAGTACGACGGGGTGGAGATCTTTTCTGAACAGTACGATGCAAGGCATTTCATATATTCTCAATAATGTTCATGTCTGGGGAGTATGGTGGCAGCGGAAGGGTTTAAACTCAGAACAGAGTTGCAGGAGCCGCTCTGGAGCCATTCTGAACGCGTGAAGTCTTGCACTGTCCTGCTGGAATTGACCAGGTCCGTGGGAATGCACAATGGACATGAATGGGTGCAGGTGATCAGACAGGATGATTACGTACATGTCACCTGTCAGAGTCGTATCTAGACGTATCAGGCGTCCCATATCACTTCAACTTCACGCGCCCCACACCATTACAGAGCCTCCACCAGCTTCAATAGTCCCCTGCTGACATGAAGAGTCCATGGATTCATGAGGTTGTATCCATACCCGTACACGTCCATCGCCTCGATACAATTTAAAACGAGACTCGTCCGACCAGGCAACATGTTTCCAGGCATCAACAGTCTAGCGTCGGTGATGATGGGCGCAGGCAAGGCGTAAGTCATCAAGCGTACACCAGTGGGCCTTCGATTATGTGTCGTTGAATGGTTCGCACGCTGACACTTGATCGTCATGGCACTGAAATCTGCAGCAGTTTGCGCAAGGATTGCACTTCTATCGCGTTGGACGATTCTCTTCAGTCGCCTCGAAACGACTGGGTGTTTGTGGTGTCCTCATCATTTCATCATTATTCATGAAAGTGGCGAGATTGGGCTTAGCAATTGCTGGGAATTTGTATGAGAGCTGATAACCGTGCAGTTGAGAGCCCCACAAACAAAACATCATCATCATTTTCAGTCGTCGTTGGTCCCGTTTTTGCAGGATCTTTTTACGGCCGCAGCGATGTCGGAGATTTGATGTTTTACCGGATTCCTGATATTCACGGTACACTCGTGAATTGGTCGTATGGGAAAGTCCCCATTTCATCGCTACCTCGGAAAATGGCTCAAATGACTCTGAGCATTATGGGACTTAACATCTATGGTCATGTCCCCTAGAACTTAGAACTACTTAAACCTAAGGACACCACACACATCCATGCCCGAGGCAGGATTCGAACCTGCGACCGTAACGGTCGAGCGGTTCGAGACTGAAGCGCCTAGAACCGTTCGGTCACTACGGCCGGCTCGTTACCTCGGAGATCCCGTGTTCCATCGTTCGTGCGTAGACTACAACAGCACGTAAAAACACATTTAAATCTTGATAACCTGGCATTCTAGCAGCAGTAACCGATTTAACAACTGCGCCAGACACTTGTTGTCTTGTATAGGTGTTGCGAACAGCACCACCGTATTTGCCCTGTTTACATGTCTCTGTGTTTGAATACGCATCCCTATACCAGTTTCTTTGGTGATTCAGTGTATTAACTCGATTTTTAGCCTTGTGTGTGGCGGAGTTTACTTCGTTTACTACTGCCATTTCCCGATGAGATAGAGACTTGACACTTTCAACATGGCTCAGAACAAGATGACAATGCTAACTCTCTTTCTTGTGTATTGTGTGAAGGAGGGCACTTTGTGTAGCACTGAAGTCTCCCGCTAATCCTGTTCCAGTCGCGAATGGTTCGCGGGAGGAACGATTTCTGGTAAACCTCTGTGTGAACTCAAATCTTTCCAAGTTTTTCTTCACGATCTTTTCGCGAGGTATGCGAAGGAAGCAATATATAATTACTGAGTCAGGTGAAGAGAAACTAAAAGAAACCTGTGATTACGTAGGCTTTCCCGGCGTAATAAGTCTGGAAAGTCTCTTCGGGTTTGCTGCCGGATCCCAAAATCAACTTGACTCGATATTTCGGCGATCCAACTGTTCGCCATCTTCAGGAAATGCTGTTTCTGCTGATGAGTCCCGCTGAGAACTGACGCCAGGTTGCAAATCGACGTCCTATATAGGCCACCGTTCAGTACACGGCGCATGCGCCGCCCATCACGGTTTCTGCCTTCCAAAACAGGGAGGTGGCGCCGCCCTTAGTGAAACACTACTGGCAACGATATATCGCAGCCAAGGCCGCACAGAAGAACGTTCAGTTTTGATGCGAGATAATACAGGATTCCACGTTTTGCTAAGAGGAAACCCATTGTCTCTGTTGATTAAATTATCAGCCAACCTAATTTCAATCGCCTGTTTATAGACACTGTTCCAAAAACCGGAAATGTTGGTAACCACAACAGTTTCCTCAAATTTCATTTTGTGTCCCTCATTTAGGCAGTGTTCTGCTACCGCCGAATTTTCCGTCTGTTGTAGCCTCGTGTGACGGCGATGTTCCACACATCTGTCATGCACTGTACGAATAGAACGGCCAACGTAAGCTTTCCCACATTGACACGGGATTTTGTACATCCCGGGTTTCCTAAGTCCCAAATCAACCTTCACAGAGCCGAGCAGAGCCCTAATCTTAGAAGGTGGACGGAACACACTCTTAATGTTAAAATTCCTTAAAATTCGTCCAGTCTTAATCGATAAGCCTCCAGCATAAGGAAGAAAAGCCACAGATCTATGTTCCTCTTCGTACACCTCCGGAGATGGTCCAAACTCCATAGCCCGACGAATCTGTTTCTCGGTGTATCTATTTTCCTTAAAAATAGTCATCAAATGCTCAAGTTCTTGGGTTAAGCTGTCGGCGTCGGAAATGACATATGCTCTACGTACCAAAGTCCCAAGGACGCCACTACGTTGGTGTGGTGGATGACAATTCTTAGGGTGCAGATACCAATCTGTGTGTGTCGGCTTTCGGTGAACACTGTGTCCCAAAGTTCCATCTGGTTTTTTTATAAACCATTACGTCTAAAAATGGAAGCATCCCATGATTTTCAACCTCCATAGTAAATTTGATACGGGGATGAAGACAGTTGAAGTGGTCCAAAAATCTCTTAAGAGCATCACGTCCATGCGGCCAGACGGAGAAAGTATCGTCCACGTATCTTCAGAAGCACGTTGGTTGCAAATCTGAAGTCCTCAGTGCCATGGCCTCGAAGTCCTCCATAAATAAATTGGCGACTATGGGTGACAAAGGACTACCCATAGCCACTCCGTCATTCTGTTCAAAAATGTTACCGTTAATTAAAAAATACGTGGAGGTCAGCGCATGACGACAAAGCTTCACCAGCTCTTCATTCAGTTTTTCACTGATCAAACTAAGGGACTCTTCCAGAGGAACTTGTGCAAATAGGGATACAACATCGAAACTCACTAACAGATCTGAAGGACTCAACTTCAAAGACCCCAATCGACGAATAAAATCCACCGAACTGGATATATGGTGTTCACACGTGCCAACAAATGGCCTGAGAGCAGATAATAAATACTTTGCCAGGTTATAAGTGGGTGCACCCAAATTACTATCAATAGGGCGTAGAGGAACCCCTTCCTTATGCATCTTAGGCAGACCATACAACCTAGGCGGAACGGCAGCACCAGGATGAAGTTTCTTAGGTAAATCATCTGACAATGAACTCTTTTTCAACAGTGAAAGTGTCTTACGTTTGATCCTTTCTGTGGGGTCATTAGATAGTCTTCTGTACGCCGGGTCGTTGAGAAGTAAATCCATTTTTAGGACATAATCATCCCGCCTCATTACAACCGTGGCATTCCCCTTGTCAGCTGGTAAAACTACTACTTCGTCATCATTCTTAAGGGAACGAATGGCTGCTCTCTCTGCGGAAGAGATGTTATCCCGCGGTAATGTGTGCGACACTTCTTGCCTTATTTCCTCTGCTTGATCCTCGGGTAGGCTGTGTACTGCTTGTTCTACAGAGCATATGAACTCAGTGATAGGAAGTCTCTTGGGAGTGGGTGAAAAACCTGAATGTTCTAATCTCATCAAAATCTTTGAAATCGACTGAAATATTATACACTTACTATATCCAAGAAGCAGAAAATAATTATTTAAATAAAATTGAATATTTAATATACCACGTTTCTAAATCGGATTAAAGGTATAAAATAATTTGTTCTAGCCTCATACAGATTCATAACCCGATACAGATTGTCCTAATAATATGTGAGTGTAAATTTTTGATAGCTGTCAGAATCCTTGTAATATCTGAAACGAAAACCGTGGGGTGTATGCAATACGTAACTGATGCATGAATAGTTCATCTTCTTATTCTTATGTCTAGCACGCGCTCCAAGTTTCTCGTTTTAAATCTTACTTGTGGTTTCATAGATATTGAAATTTCACAGTCACAAATTTTCAGGATGAGATTCGGAGTCTGTACTATTTTATACTTTTAATCGGAGTTAAAAGCGTGAAATATTAATTATTAACTTTTTATTTAAATAATTATTACACTTTTCAGTCCAGTCTGTATTCTAAAGATTATAGTGACATTTTTTACGTCTGATCCATTATACTGTTGTTGTGGTTCTTTTCAATCAATACCAGCCGAGAGGATCCTCGTGCATGACCGCTGTCCGTAGCACTCGCGGAACCCCTTTGTCCAGTCAGTTTGATGTCACGGTTCATGGTTTGTTTTCCCGTGATCACTGTTCTCCTGCCGTCGGTATTAAACCACTTCACTAGTTACTTTCTGCATTTTAGCTACGTAGCAACACTAGAAACCAAGCAGAAGCTACGCTATGCCATCACCAACTATCGAAAATTTATCCACGACTTTTCCACACGTGATGGCACGTAAATTTTCCCAGATACTTTCCAGGTGCAGACCCTTTCCAGGTGCAGACCCGTCCGCGGACTGCCACAGATTACAGTGTGGTTAATCACTCCAAATCACTCTTATCTAGTCATCCACCGTCTGTCGCGTCGGTCTTTGCACCAAGCGTCGCTTAGCATTGACTATAGACTGTGGAACTCACGAGAGATCCTTCAACTGATTTCATGCGATTTCTTACAACCACTCTCCACAATAGTCGGCCGTCTCTCTCCGTCAGCAGATGAGGTCCACCTAGTGTTGGATCACCTATGGTTTCCCTTTACGTTTCCACTTCAGAATCACATCTCCAACAGTCGACCTGGGCAGCTGCAGAGGGGTTGAAATGTCGCTGGTGGATTCTATAACAGGTGACATCCAATGACTAGTCCATGTTCGGACTCACAAAGCTCTCCTGGCCGATCAATTCTGTTGTTAATGCTAGTGACACAATACTCACCTCTCATTTTATACGGGAGAGTTTGCCCACGTGAAATCTACATCTACATTTATACCCCGCAAGCCACCCAACTGTGTGTGGCGGAGGGCACTTTACATGCCACTGTCATTACCTCCCTTTCCTGTTCCAGTCGCGTATGGTTCGCGGGAAGAACGACTGCCGGAAAGCCTCCGTGCACGCTCGAATCTCTTTAATTTTACATTCGTGATCTCCTCGGAAGGTATAAGTAGGGGAAGCAATATATTCGATACATCATCCAGAAACGCACCCTGTCGAAACCTGGTCAGCAAGCTACACCGCGATGCAGAGCGCCTCTCCTTGTGAGCGTGTGGGTGCTATTCTGTCATTCTGCGCAACGGATTAATCCGAGATGTACCTTTTACCCTGTGGCTCCTGCAAGATGCAATTTCCACCCCCACACTACTACAAAAAGTCAGACAGACGCTCCTAACGTTCTAAAGAGAAATTCCTGAAAAACTTTCAACAATAAATATTTTCTGGAGTCGTCTGCTGTAAGGAAATGACACAAAAATTCACAAAATTTCTTACGTAACTGGTGGGATACTTGGATACTGGAGTAGTGCTAGTTAGTGTAAGAAAAACATGAAACTAACGAAAATTATTATTTATTTTGCAAAAATTCTGAGAAATGACAATGGCACTTTTAGTTATGAACTGAACAAGTTATTTCCGGGTTTTTTTCGGAATGTGAAGTTACCTCTTAAGGATAAGATTCGCTAATGTAATTTCTATAAAAAGTTTAAGATTGTTGTTGACTTGGCAGAATGGCTGAGAGCCGCACCTACTCAACTTGAATATTTATCTGTTAGAATGTTGCTAGGTACGGTCGAGGCTGTTGTGTGTGAAATGCAGTGAAGTGTACTGTTGTGGAGGAAATATGGGGCTCGCAAGAGCTGTAGCGCACAATACCGTAAGCTGCGATGACTGCTGTCTGCGCCGCTCACTGCTGACAAATAAGGTAACTCTCGTTCTATCTGGATTGACCTTCGCCAATCAAACTCTCCCTACACCTTGATGAAGTCAAGGACTCCTATTCGCCCCTAGTCTAACTCACAGTGAACAACGCTTAATCGAAAGGACTCAATATAGACTCGCACTCCGATTCACTCTCGATGGAGGTGCTCTCCCAGTGAAGTACTGAGGAGAGACTTGTTCCTCCCTCTTTGAGTAAACGTACGAGTGCACACGCTCTCGTTACGTATTCTCACTCCAAGAGCGACAACAGAATGTCCCCTCTTCACGCCAGGCTTGAAGGGGTACATCTTTCAGTCTCTTCCATTACTCCTTCAACTCAAGGCGTCAGGAATATCGTCTGCCAATCAGCATTGCTCTTCTAAAACGGGAGAATGACGTTTCGTTTAAGGCGACCAATCCGGAAATCTGTAGCATCGGCGTTTGGCGTTTGCTGTCTCCCTGTGAAACCTCTGAAACTGCATGCTATGTTTGTAAAGAATGCGTAGGCTGGGCGCTCCCACACAATGTAGCGGAATTTGCTTTTAAGCTGGACACGGGGTCGTTCTTCCTTTCACTTGGGCAAACGCTGTCTGCTCTACAGGCAGTCACTGTCCGACATAGACAGGCTGACTCGTCCTCTGAAGGGACTGGCCTCTCGGCGTGCAGTCTGCCTCTCCTGAACTAAATGCTCTTATGACCGTCGTGTCTTGAATGTATGTCTGTACGTTGTCTGTACACAAGCCTTGAATATTTCAATCTCGGTGCACATTTGCGATTTACTAGTTATTTGCATATCGTTTACATGAATTCATACAACATTGACTTTATCTTATCGAGTTTGGGTTCGAACGAAGCGTCTTGATGTGCGGAATATGATTGTGAGGGCGGAATATGTAAGAAATGAAGGTCAGTAGACCACGACATCTTACATCCTGCAGAGTCTGCCACTTGAGTTTGCTAAACATCTCCATAACGATATTACGCTTGCCAAATAACCCTGTGACGAAACGCGCCGCTCTTTGTTGGATCTTCTCTATCACCTCCGTCAACCCGACCTGGTACGGATCCCACACTGATGAGCAATACTCAAGTATAGGTCAAACGAGTGTTTTGTAAGCCACCTAATAGTAGATTCCCCATTTCCAAGAGGTGTACGGATACCTTTGATCGGATAGCGGATTTACGCAGGCTGTATTGTAACAACCTCATTAGCAGAGCACTTGAGTTTCAAGGCTGAGGCGTCTGAGTTCATTATGCTTAGGCAGTTCTTTTGTAACGGACATGGGCGTATTTGACCCTATCTAGCGTACTGAATGCTATGAGGCCCATTGCTAGAAGTTCTTGCAGCTTGCCAGCGTAGGACCTCGTGTTACTTCCGAAGTTGTGCCCTAGCGGCAGGCGTTCACCTCTATAACTTCAACGCTTTACACTATTCGAGAACGTTTCCATACATGTGCTCCTATACTTAATTTCTTCCCCTAGTATCCCTCTGTAATATCTGAAGCTCGTCGGCGTCACTGTGTGACATCCTACATAGCTGCGATAAAGAATACTGGAAACACACTTGAACTAAAGCATCTCGTCATGCTCTTCACGCTGCCAGTGCCAGACAGAGTACGAGATAGAAGAGGACAGTCCGGAGCGTAATTAATATATACAAACGGTCCTTCACGCCCTCCCTCGCCGCAACTGCGCTGTGTAAACTGAGCCTGTAATGCAGCGCGGACAATGTGTGCTTTTTGGAGGGGAGGCCAGAGCGCTGTGGCTGTCCACGGATACGAAACCAGGGCGGAGAAGCCACGGGAGGAAGAAGAGCAGAAAGAGATAGAGGAGCGGGCAGAAGCCGCGGCACCGGTAAATATTTGGTGGCTTTCCTTGGGACAGGCGGGCGGATGGCCGATCGCGAGCAAACAGTGGCGCCAGCCCACTGTGTCCCTGACGTCACGGCGCGGCGCTGCGACCTACCGGACGTCGAGTGGTGCAGGGTCGCTGCGAGCAAACTGGATTCACCCCTGCCACAGTCAGAAAAGAAAGAAGCAGCCCAACTCCCTCCATCCTCCCACCCTTGCGCCGTTCGCCTTTAGAGGCGCGATTCGCTTTATCCGATAAAATCGAACGTGATACTGGTAGCTATAGAATACAGTCTCGTAGATGTCCAGAGAGGTAAATATCGTTACTTCACACTACAAGCAAACAAATGTATCACACAGAATTTCTTCAAATGCAGATACGAACTTTAGTTGTTAATTTTATTTCGAGGCAATTACAAGAACAAAGAGTGCTTATAACAAAGACGACGAGTTATTAAAGTACAGTGTGTTTCACTTACAACACATGCGCTGTCTCTGACGTTACGTTGCCACCTCTACATCCACATCTACATGTATGTGATTACTCTGCAATCCACAGTTAAGTACCTGGCAAAGGGTTCACCGTACCAAATGCATTCGTATTTCTCTACCGTTCCACTCTCGACAAGTGCGCGAGAAAAACGAACACTTACATTTTTCCGTGCGAGATTCGATTTCTCTTATTTTATTATGATGATCATTTCCCCCTTTATCAGTTGGCACCAATAAAATAATTTTGTAGGCGCAGTAGAAAGTTGATGATTGAAGTATTACGAGAAGATGCTGCCACAACAAAAAAAAACCTTGTATTAATAACTGCCACCCCACTCGCGTATCATGTCCTTGGCATCCTGTCCCGTATTTCGTTATAATGCAAAACGAGCTACTCTTCTTGAACTTCTTCGATGTCCTCTATTACCACCGTCTGACGCGGAACCAACACCGCACAGCAGTATTCAAGAAGAGGACGGAGAAGCGTGCTGTAAACAGTCTCTTTAACAGAACTATCGCATTTCCTAAGTGTTCTGTCAATAAATCGCAATTTTTGTCTTACTTACCCCTCAACACTATATATGCGATCGTTCCAGTTTAAGTTATTCGTGATTGTAATCACTAAGTATTTAGTTGAATTTGCAGCCTTTAGATTTGTGCTATTTATCGTGTAAGCGAAATTTCGCGGATTTATTTTAGTACTCTTGTGGAAGCCTTGACACTTTCCATTCTCTAGAGACAATTGTCACTTTTCACACTACACTTGTATCTTGTGTAAACAATTTCGCATTTGATTTTATCGTCTGATGACTTTGCAAGACGGTAAATGGCAGCATCATCTGCAAACAATGTAAGAGAGTTGCTCAGATTGTCTCCTTTGTCGTTCATGCAGATCAGAAATAGCAATGGGCCTATAAAACTTACTTGAGGAGCGCCAAATATTAACTCTGTTTTACTTAATGACTCTGTCAGTTACTACGAACTGTGATATTTCTGCAGGAACTCACAAATCCAGTCACACAAGTGAGGCGATACTTCATAGTCACACAATCTGATTGGCAGTCTCTTGTGAGGAAAAATAAAAATGTGGAATCAATTTGAAATCCCCTGCCGACAGCACTCATTACTTCGTGGCAATAAAGATCTAGTTCTGTTTAACAAAAACAGTATTTTCCGAATCCGTGTTGGTTCTTTGTCTATAAGTCATTTCTTCTAGGTAATTCATAATGTTCGAAAAGAGTACAACTTACAAAATCATGCTGTGCATCGAATTTAGTGATATTAGTCCGTAATTCAGCGGGTTATTCGTATTTACTTTCTTGGATATTGGTGTGACTTCTGCAACTTTCCAGTATTTAGGTGCGGATCTTTCAAAGAGCTAGCTGTAAGTGATTGCTAAGAGTGGAGGCATTATATCGCCATACTCAGAAAGGAACATGACCGGTGTACAAATTGGAGCGGAGGCTTTGTTTATTAAATGATTTAAGCTGCTTTGCTACACCGAGGATATCTAGTACTAAACTATTCATGTTGGCAAATGTTACTGATTCGAATTCTAGAATATTTATTTCTTCTTCTTTGGTGAAAGAATTTCGGAAAACCGTGTTTAATAACGCTTCTTTAGTATCACTGTCATCAGTCATCAGTGACATTTGAAGTTTTGTCTGGACTGGTCTGAAGTACTCGGGTGCCGGATATTTCATCCCCTACTTCTTCCCTCTTAGGGGTTGAATTTTGAGAAACAGTCAAATGATTATTTTTTATTTGTAACAGAGAAGCCAAATGCAAATTTTCGTAGATTAAGCTTCAAAAATGCTTGCCCGTAAAGTCAGTCTCAGGACAGGCCCCAAGTACCAGCCACACATGCCAGAGCCTCCACCAGAAGTGCTTACCAGACCCAAAGTCCGGCACCCGAGTACTTCAGACCAGTCCAGACAAAACTTCAGTTTTTCCGCAAAGTACACGAACGACACCTCCATCACACCTTCTTGAGCCAATCACAGGGCTCTAGAGGCACTAAATCTCCCCACCCACACGACAGCACAAACTCATGTCGATCCAGGGCAAGAGTTAAGCAACCTGCGTTGCTGAAAAAAAAAGAAATTCGTCAATTCCTGGCTCTTTTAAGTTTTTGCAGAGGGGGAAGAGATGATTTTCCGATGTCATGTTGCTTCTCAAGGTAACAAGCGAACAGATACAATCTCAAAGATCTTTATCCAAATCGTCTGTGCCTTGGAGCTTGTTAGTCCTAGCTATGAGGTGTAATAAAGATTCTATGTCTATACGTTTCTCAGACGCCAGAGTTTTCGTATAAAACCGAAGTGGCCGAGCGAAATGGTTCACTGGCCTATTTGCAACACTGGCGAACACAAAAAGAGGTGAATTGTTATTACGTGTGGCTCTGCTCGCAATATCCGGTTTACAACTCCACTGTGTAGACACGTTCCGTTAGACCAGGGCTTCCCAACCTGTGGTCCGCGGACCCCTTAGGGGTCCGCCGCCTCTTTCTAGGGGATCCGCGGCTAACTTTCACCAAATCGTGTAAAATAATGAGTAAAACTATTGAATAAAAATGTGAAAATCAAATTCATCACTATTTTTTCGTGTGAAAAACATGTGTACTCTGACTTCAGGTCGTATCCCCAAGCAGCCTTTGCGGTTCCTAAGTGAGAACGTATACACAGTTTAGTGCCGGAGAATGCGGCTTCTCTGATCGACTGTTTCGCTACTATACGAGGGTCGTTTGTGCCCCGGCTCACGGCGATAGATGCGCTGAAACCTTTTACGCATGCGCGGAGCGGGCTTGGTCGACCAATCACAGCGCTTGCTGGCATGTATGCGGCCCCAGGCATCATTAAATGTTAAACTTGCTTTTTCAGTGCACTACCTATTTCATAAGTCGATTTTTGACCAGTTTATTACTTCTGACATGTATCGGCGGCTGAAGTCAGGATCATTGAAGAAGGGTGCAGTTTCTCCATCGCCTTCACAACAAGGGAAGTTTCCAGTTGAAATGAATGAGAAGGGAGGGCGACCAAAGGAAGACTTTACACATATTTGAACATTTTTCTTCGGATTTCACGAAAAACCATACACACACGCACACA
The DNA here is from genome assembly GCF_021461385.2 of Schistocerca piceifrons. Lineage (NCBI taxonomy): Eukaryota > Metazoa > Arthropoda > Insecta > Orthoptera > Acrididae > Schistocerca > Schistocerca piceifrons. The sequence continues at coordinate 406,913,682 of NC_060138.1, read as the reverse complement.
CACACACAACACACACGACTGTTACGAAATATGCATGCTCCTTACACAGCAGTAGCCAAATATTGGAAGTGAACAGACCATAAGCGGCAGCTTGGCAACAGCGAACAGTTTGGACGTTACGTTGAATGCTCTTGGAGGAAGACAGCTCCATCGTGTGAAATTTCAATTACCAAGTAATTTTTGTCAGGCTATAGTGCTTTGAACAAAGTGAGTAAATTCAGTAGTAAGTGTCTGATACAGCGGGAATTCAAATTAGATCGTTAATTTCAAGTCGTTTTCATTCATCTCTAAACCAAAGGCTATTGATACTTCGGGGGTGAGAGGGGGGGGGGGGGTGAGAGGGGGGGGTGTCATTGGGAACATGGCACTTGCATTAAGAAGCTTTCAGTTCCCATGGGTTTAGCTCTAAAATTTAAAGTTACTGTGCTCTTGACTGACTTGGGGTCCGCCATGGATTTTCGACTGAAGAAGGGGTCCGCCAGCTGAAAAGGTTGGGAAGCCCTGCGTTAGACCATGGCCCCTTCCCAGGCTTCTGTTGGAGCCTTGTCTCGATGAGGGGCTGCCCTGTTTGCCCTGTACGGCTGTGGGCCTGTCGGGCAAGATTTACTAAGGGATGGGCTCGCCACCAGTTGCTTCCAACTCCTAACAAGCCATTTCTATGAGCTATGAATCATAAAAATACCTCAAGCTTTTAGCTCCCTACCAGGCCCCATCAACGTCTCCTCAGGCCGTTAACCTTCAAGAGTCTCGCTCAAGGTGCGTCAGGTTGTAATAAAATCTTTAATAATTATCTGTATGCGAAAAATAGGTGAGACAGTAACTTGTCCTGTATCAATTCTACAGTCTGAAGTCATTGTAGAGCAAATCTTATGCGCTTCTACATTGCTGGAAAAAAAATCACAACACCAAGAAGGAGTTGTGCGACATAAATGAAAGTTGGTAGGCGTGTTTCTACAGCCAAAAGATGATGGCTGTTCAGATTTCGTGCCAATCGCATGATAGTGGCTGTAGCAGCGCCACTATGAGAAGGCAAATCCAGTTTGCTAATACGCAGTGTGACGGTCGTGAGCGCCAGTTACCTTCGAGATATGCCGTCCGGTATGGTCGAACGGCTCTAGGCGCTTCAGTCTGGAACCGCGCGATCGCTACGGTCGCAGGTTCGAATCCTGCCTCGGGCGGATTAGTTAGGTTTAAGTAGTTCTTAGTTATAGGGGACTGATGACCTCAGATGTTAAGTCCCATAGTGCTCAGAGCTATTTGAACCATTTGAACCTTCGAGATGTGGTGAGTTAGTGATAGTCAAGAATTTCTTTAAGGCGACGAAGACGCTATTATCAACACTCAACTAAGGTTGAACGAGGTCGCGTAATAGGTCTACAAGAAGCTCTCTGTGGCACTGTAGAAGAACTTGGCAGGAATGTAGCCACTGCACATGATTGATGGCAGCGGTGGTCACGAGAATATACAGTCGCCACAAGACCGGGCACTGGCTGGCCACGTGGCACTCCTGACAGGGAAGACCATGGTATTCAGCGTATCTCTCTGTCACATCGTACTGCACCTGAAGCAGCAATTTGAGGAACAGTTGGCACCACAGTGACACTTAGAACTTTTATAAATCAGTTACTTCAAGAAGAGTTCCCAGGTAGACACCCTGTGGCATGCATTCCATTGACCACAAACTCCAGCATTTGCGACTTCAGTCATGTTGAGCGACAGTTTATTGGAGAGCAGGGAGGAAATCTGTTGTGTTTGCTGATTGTAGCTGCTTCCGCCTCAGTACCACTGTGGATGCTAGTTATGCTGGACGTACACCTGCAGTTTTTGTCTCGGTTGCAACTTCATATGACAGCGGCAGCAATCTTGTGTTTGTCCCACACACACTGAATGCCAAATTGTACGTCAGTCTGGCGACTCGACCTGTTGTGCTGCCAGTCATTATCAGCATTGCAGCGGGTGTTATCCAACAGGATAATGCTCGCCGACATACCGCTGTTGTAGCCTAACAAGTTCTACACAGTGTCGACATCTTACCTTAGTCTGCTCGATTATCAGATCTGGCTCGAATCGAGCACATATGGGACATAATCAGAAAACTCCAGCGTCATCCACAAACAGCATTAACCGTCCCTGTCTTGACCGAACAAGTACAACAGGCATGGAACTCCATCCCACCAACTGATATTTGGCACCTGTACAACTCAATGTATGCACGTTTGCATGATTGCATTCAACACCGGTTATCAATGTACAAGCACTTCACATTTGCATTGGATTATGTTGTGCTCACAGTACCTTGTGATCTTGCAACTTTCATCACTTAAATATTTCACCTAGACAAATTTATTCCCTAAATTTCAGTACCCTACAGTAACTGTTTTTAGGTGGTGCAAATTTTTTCCGTCAGTGTATTTAATACATACCAAACAAACTTTTATTAGTTATTCATTACCTGAGACAATTTATCTCTTAATGGACAATGTGCGATGGAAAGATTCATTTTTGCGAGTAGCAGAAATCTCTGTGTTGTATTTGATTTTTGTTCCTAACTAGCGTTACGGCTAGCAATAATCCATCCAATCGTGGTTAACAGATATGGGGAAGTTTAAAATGAGGATTCGACAGCGGGTGAAACTAGTTTGTTGAACATTTACGATATATTAGTAGCATGACCGAAAATCTTAGAAACGTCTGAGATGTGCAGGCTTACATTAGACCATTACCGAGCGAGGTGGCGCAGTGGTTAGCGCACTGGCCTCGCATTCGGAAGGACGATGGTTGAAACTCGTCTCCGGCCATCCTGATTTAGGTTTTCCGTGATTCCCCTAAATCGTTTCAGGCAAATTCCGGGATGGTTCCTTTCAAAGGGGACGGCCGATTTTGTTTCCCGTCCTACTCTAATCCGAACTTGTGCTCCGTCTCTAATGACCTCGTTGTCGACGGGACGTTAAGCACTAATCTTTTCCTCCATTAATCCACAGCCGACTCGCAAAACAGGATAGGACATCGCAAGGGGTGGTTTTGGCTTTGAGGAAGAAACAGTGGCAGATGCTACATAAAAAGTAGCGAACGGTAGATTCCGGTTGTGTGTCAACATCTTTTATACGAACTGTATCAGCGTCGCCTCCTGTTTGCTTAACGGTGGTTCTAGGAACTTAAATATCGTAGAATTGTCGTTATATATGAAAAGGTCATCAGAAGAGATGAAAACACATATGAAGGAAGAAAGTACTAGGATTCGTGAAGAGATGGAAAGACCACAGGCAAAGAAATTAGAAGAGATAAGATCACAAATGTACAATATATCAGTTCAAACTGGGTAGAGGTTTGTAATGACTTAGATACAGCCATTAATAAAGAGAACTGAGACCAGGTTTCGTACTATTGGAAATGAACAGCGTCAACAGAATAAAGAACGTTCAGAAAAGGAAAAAATATTAAATCAGAAATTACAAATGTTGAAACAAAGCGACTTCAGAATAAAAAGGAATTATTAGGGAAGATAAATAATGTAGTGCCTAGCGTTATTCTTACTCAAGTAAAACACCAGAATGAACAACTCGATGCTACGTTTCGCGAAATAGGTGAACAAATTGGAGCACTGAAATCACGATGAGAAACGGAGGAAGAACAATTAGGTGCTATTTCTGAAAAAAGTCGACGAACCTGACACAGAAGTGACAAATCAGGTATGGATTCTCACAATACTTTGCTGGTTCACTTTTCGGAAAAAGATGAATATCTAGCTGTGAAACGACTTAAAAGCGGTCATATGAAAATCAACCAACAACAGAAACGAGAAGTAAACACGATACTAGATCAGCTCACAACTTTCGGAAGAAGACTTACCCGAGGTGGCAGTGCTAGCTATTTTGCTCATTCTCATTCAGGTAATGTTGAGGAACATGTAGATTTATAGCGTGTGGGTGATTATCCCGGAGAACAAAATTACTTCTATAGGCAAGATAATATGCAGCCTATATGGCGCTTTAAGGAAGACTCGAATATACGGAAGAGTGACAAATTCGATTACTAACATTTCTTGACAGTTAGCAAATTCAAGGTGTTTCGAAATCTTGGTAACGAGATTTACCCCCCAAGCCTGACTCGACCAATTTGAATTTTAATTAGCACCTAATTGGTCGCTTTGTGACAAACTGCAATTCATGAGCAGATACGTAGAAAATGAACCAGCTACAAAGATGTGCTTTATAGCTAGAGAATGTCAAAGTTACACAAAATCAGTATACTGATCATAGACTACACAAGATCGCGTAAAAGATGGATTCATTATATTTATCAACTTTGATTAGTCAGAAGTTTCAAGCCCTGCACGTTATTTTGAAGACATGGTGCGAAGAACCAGTATTTGTCGAACCCGCATAGTCCATATGAACTGATACGTATTTGCGTAGCCAAATTGCCGACACAGTTAAGGGAGGTGCAAATATGATCTGGAAGCATTTCAAGGTTTGGTTCAGGAACTGGAACAAGATACCGACGATCGCCTTGGAAGAAACAGTCACGATAGCTACAAACAAAATTACAATAGATAAAAGTATTCCATACCAAATCCAAACAGAAATAATTGGCATTAGCGTGTGAATTTTGCCAATCGAGATGACTTCAGACAAGAAAACAGATATCAACCACATAACACAAAGAATGGGCATTCAATGCATGATGTTCGAAATAGAGGTAACTCCCATGGGAGAGACAGAGGCACAGGAAATAATTCGTATCACAACAGAAATTACCGTAATGATGGTAACTTCGATCACAACAATCAAAATTTGATTTCATATTGGCAGTATACTGAAAATAGATTTAGTCAGAATTACGAGGTAACTACAGACAAGATTAGTGTCCAGCATGGCATTACAACGGTAGAACGAACCCACAATGACAGTTGGAATTGATTAAAGTGGATTGCCAACCGCTCGTAATAACACTCGTCACGAACGCCCAACGAAAGAGTGACTTGCAGTGCCGGCAACAAACGACATATAGATCAAACAGAAAATACTGTGGTCAGATGGTATTAAAGAAATTTGTGACCTTTCCGGAATCACACATGTTACGTCACAAATACAGCTTTGTGTAATATTAACAAACCTATGCTCCAGGGATTCACTATGCTGTAGTGAATATGTGTAATGCCATGCACAGGTCACTCGCTGTTGAAGTGCTGTTTCTGTTTTAGTCTTATGCATTGTTTCCTACTCTTCTACTATCCATTGAACCTGTCAAAAACAACTTTTCAACTCTAGAGCTATCCAGAGAGGATAGAGTAGTTGTAACTCTCTTTGATACGTTATCCAAAAGTGACGTACTGCCGGATGACAAAATAAATCTGGCAATAAAAGAGATATAGTTGCTCAATAGAAACCTTAAGTACACATAAGAGTAGAGGACTGTACCATGTCACAAGTGTGAAACTATTTATTGAGAAATACTTGAAATGATTTGCTGAACAACTGATAAACATATCTCATTTTTGTATATTCGTACATAGCTACATTGTTGCAACTGTCTGTATTTTTGCTTATGGAATATACATTGTTACAATTCTTTAGCTGTATTTTGTCTCATATATTGCACTGAACGGTAGAGAATTTGGTATTCTGTAGGTAGCACTTTGCTATGTATTTAAGTGATTTATTTTATGTTTAAGGGTTTCATTATTACAAGGAAAGTTTCAGTGAAAAATTTATTCTTACAAGGTAAACTCCTCATCGCATCCCGCTAAAATTTAATGGTGAGATGGTCCAGATGAACAAAGATCAAGCACGACAATAGGAAGAAGGTGTACTGAACTGTGAAAACAAAGCAAAATAGAAACAGTGAACGGTTCAAAATCAACAAGTGCAATAAAGATCAGCTTAACGTAGCAACGGCGTCATGGTGTTGAACTGCTAAGTGGGCGAACCGTGTTATAAACTCCTTTGCGGCGTTTTCTTCCGGTCATTGAAACGTTCTTTCTCTTTCTGTAATCTTGTCTTCTTCTGTATATTACTCTTGTCAGCTACTTGGATGCATGAGCTATTAAGCTGACTGTGCAATATTTCTTCGAACTTGTCGGCTCTTACAATCTTCATAATTGTGAGGATGGTGTTTTTCGGAAAGTCAGATAATATATTGCCAGACTCATACATTCAACACACCAACGTGAATAGCCGTTTTGTTGGCACATATCCCAATAATTTTAGAAATTCTGATGGAATGTTATCTATTCCTTCTGCTTTATTCGATCTTTATTCTTCCAAAGCTCTTTAAAAATCTCATTCTACCTGACTCCTGTTTCTAGTTCTACGACTTCGTAAAACAAGTCTTCCCTCATACAGGCCTTCAATTTACTCGTTACACCTACCCGCTCTCTCCTCTGCATTTAATAGTCAAGTTCACGTTGCACTGTTAATTTTACCACCATTGCTTCTAATTTCTTAATGCCCTGTCAATCCTTCTGAAAATCTTATCTTTTTCGATACCTTCATATTTTTCATGCAGCCATTTCAACTCAGCTTCCCTGCGCTTCCTACTTATTTCATCCCTCAGTTACTTGTATTTCTGTATCTGTTCATTTCCATGAACATTTTTGTACTTTCTTCTTTTTCGCAGTTACGATTTTTGTATCTATATTTTTCTTTATAACTTCTGTGATTGCCCCTTTTAGAGATGTCCATTCCTCTTCAACTGAACTGCCTCTTCCTTGTCGCAGTCTCTATAGCCTCAGAGAACTTCAAGCATATCTCTTGCAATCCAGTATCTGATTTCGGAACTTCTCCCTGACTATGATGTAATATAAATGAAAATTTCCCGTATCTCACACCCTTTTCCAAGTGTACCTCCTCCCCTCGTGATTCTTGAACAGAGGTTTCGCTGTTACTAGCTGAAATTTATTGCAGATCTCAATTAGACTTTCTCCTCTCTCAGTCCTTCTGTGAAGCCTGTAGTCTGCTGTAACCCTACAACCTTATTCCAATCCCTCATGACTATTAAAGTTTCATCTACGTTTAAGTACTGCACTACCCGTTCAATATCCTCTTATATTTTCTCTATCTCTTCATCTTCTGCTTGCGACGTAGGCATGTATATCTGAACTATTGTTGTCAGTGTTGGTTTGCTGTCGATTCTGATAAGAATAACCCTGACACTGAACTATTCACAGTAACTCACTCTCTGCCCTACCTTCCTATTCACAACGTGTCCTACTCCTGTTATAGCATTTTCTTCACCTGTTAGTATTACCCTATATTCATCTGATCAGAAATCATTGGTTTCTTTCCAGTTTACTTCACAGACCCCACTGTTTCTAGACTGATCCACAATATTTAGCTTTTCCCATTCCCTAACTTCTCTAGCATATTCCAGCTTCTGACATTGCAGGCCCGACTTGTAGATCGTTATCCTTTAATTGTTATTGCATTATTTTCTCATGGTCACATCGCAGAGATCCGAATGGGGACCAGTCTGGAATCTTTTGACAATGGAGTGATCATCATGACACTTTATTACTTACAATTAACGGCCACATGTTCTGTGGATACACATTATGTGTCTTTAATGCAGTGGTTTCATCCTTCTGCAATCTCATGCCGTTGATCTTTTCTGATTCTTCCACCTTTAGGGACAGTTTCCCACCACAAGGGTAAGACACTGCTCTCAACCTCTATCCCCTCCTCTGCCCTCTTTGGCAAAGCTGTGGGCTGAATGAGGGTGACTTCTTATGTTCGGATGCGATTGCTGATGATTTTTATTCAAATTTTAAACGATGGTGGGGTTCAAACCCAGAATCGAGGACGTTTTGATTACTAATCAAAGACACTGTCCCTACACCACTAGTGATAGTTTAAATTTTAATGTTATAAGATTTATTTAGATATATTTGCTTGTGATAACTTTCTTTTCATAATATAGACAAAAATAATGTTTAATGAAAATGAAATTTAGGAATAAAATGCACGTAAGTAAGCTACAGTATGTACCAACATCAAGCTCTAAGCTTGGAGAAAGTTACGTTGAGAGTAAAACAATTTTTTTGAGTGTGTATGAAAACTGTAATATGTAATGGGTGAAACATATCTAGGGTTCTGCTGTGTTATGATATTAGTGGTTATGAGTAAGTAAGAGGAAATGTATAAGGTTAATTGCATGTATTTAGATTTCTAGCTGTCTTGTAACATTGATGTTTTTAAAAAGGAAAACGAATAGTACAGAGGCATACTAATGAAGTAAAGATGTTATTGGAAGAAATAAGTTATGAAATGTTGACAGAAGAAACAAGGAATGCAAATAAAGCTGTTATTTTTTAATGGTAAAATGTATCCGAAAATAGAAGAATATGAAGCTTCGGTAATATGGAAATGAGTAGAGAGATAGTAAGTAGTCATGGTGAAAATGTAAGAGGTAATAATAATAATCACTAAGTTGAGTTTATTTTGGAGCACTATACTTCTTTTTGACATTTTCTTTGTTAGGATAAGATAATATCGGAGTATTTTGCTTTCATGAGACTGATGGCTGACTAATAACTTTCTAATAGGAGTTTTCTTGCAGCCAATTCTTTGAATGCATTCAATAATCATGAATTAGTCCAACCATGGTTGTTCCCTCTACTTATTGGTCTATAGTCAATTCGTTCCCTTTCCTTACATAAATTGTAATAGGCTTATTTCTTGTCTTTATAGGTGTTTGTAGTGGGTTAATAGTTGAGTAAATTAATAATTAAGGAAAGAAAAAAATCGGTAAGTGTGCACGCGAATAATATTTCCTTTTCATTATATCTTACAATTAATTACCACTAGTTAATGGTTTCACATGTACTGTTATGCACATTTTTTCCCACTTCTTTCATAACATTTCAGCTGTTTCACTTTTAATATTGCTAGTAATTTTATTTTTGCCTATTTCTACTGCTGTAATTACACTGCATGTGCGGTTTTATGTTAGTACTTGTGGATGATAACTGTGACGTTTATACTAAGTTATTATAAAAGTTTCACTTACAGCAGCGTAGGAACATGTTGACATGCACATCACTCTTCATGTTTCAATTTTTTTTGCCTTGTACAGCTTGTCAGTGTTAGACTGTAAAATATGATCTGTTATGTTTCATGTTATCTTTGTGGACTTGCCAGGGAGATTACTATCATTACCAAAGCACACACTCGGCTGTTCTGAGAGAAATGGATATTCAGAAGGTTAATCCCATAGTGTTGCCACAACCAAACTGCAAAACTGGCCTGGTGACACAAGTGAGCTATCAGCAGATGCTTCAATATTGACAATGAATATGTGGAGTATCACTAATGAAAACATTCCATCTGTCTCGTTGAGCCTTGGTGGAAATACTGTTTCATTCTCCAATGTTACAAGTGACATGCTGGTCATTGTTGTTTCAAAGAAGATGGTTGGTTGATTGGTTTGGGGGAGGGGACCAAATGAGGCCATCAGGCCCATCAAATTATGGAAGGATGGGGAAGAAAACAGCCGTGCCATTTCAAAGAGACTATTCTAGAATTTACCAGAAGCTATTTAGGGAAGTCATGGAAAACCTAAATGACGATGGCCAGACCCGTGTTTGAACCGTCATACTCCAAAATGCCGGTCCAGTGTGATAAACGCTGCGCCACCTCACACGGTCAAAGATGATGCTAGATGGGTTGGCAGTGAAGGATATACCACGTAACAGCCTTCCTGAGTCTACCTTTTAGACCCTACCTGGGTACTGATTCAACCCTTTCTACTGATTTAATTCTTGACAGTCTACTTTGGAGAATCTTTGTGTGATGTGGTGTGATACGTGTAAAGCAACTTTATGGTTTACTTTTACTTTCCTTTCTGAGCAGAACAGTGTCCTTCATTTCCTCTGTGCATGTAGTCTCATTACTATATACTATATATTAGAAATGCAATAACTTTTCCTTAATTGTAAAAGTGATTCTACTCATACTGTTGTTCCAGATTTCAATGTACATTTTTCCTTTGTCTCTATTCTATGATTTTCGTTGTTAAAATTTGTTGTCTGTGCCTTCCTATTTATAAGCAGCTTCCTACCAAATTCTAATCTGTAGAGGGGGGGTGGAGGTAATGTAACATTTCTAGTTTACTTTTGGTATTCAAAGAAAGTGATGTAAGCTCTATTTTTATTCTGTGTGTTGTTTCGCCGATAGTCGATATGTTATGCCACAGTGACTGTGATATTTGGTTCCTAGTCACCTTGTTACAGTAATAAGCATTCTGAGAGAAACTAGTGAGAGGATTGGGTGATCGTAATGCTACTAAGCTGATGGAAATAGCTTGCAGAATACAGAGATAAAGCTAGGGAGAGTGATAAATTGTGAATTGTGATTCTGTAAAGATTAATTGGACAAGCGAAGGTTTTTTTGAGGTTAACTGTTGCTGCAATGTTTGGTTGCATGTAATTATGATGCATATGAATAATGAAAGCTTTTGGTAGAATCTTTCTTCATTAGGTTGGACTAGTTTATTCCACCTTTCACATGAGAGTTAGTAAAGTTTTCTGTTCGCAGGGCTCGTTCTCGGAAGTTACAGATCTTACCCCTCTGTTACCATTTCGGTAAATAAGTTTGGTAGAGCAAAATTTGTTATAAAGAATAAATTTTGTATGGATGATGGTTATAATCAGACAATGAATATTGTTTTTGCTATAGATTCTTTTTAAAGGTTAATTTTCCTTCAATCATTTCACAAGTTCAAATTACAGCAACATCTCCTGATGAAAGAATTTCATTTTCTGATTATATTTGTCGCTACAATGCGATCTGTGGAACACAGTCGCTAAAACTGAACAACGATCTATTTAGAATAGTTGCACACCATTGCATTTCACTCTGTAAACTTTACTGTCCTATTTAGTTTACTTGGTGCTGCACTGCATATTTTTTATTCACCACTTTGAACAATGCCAAATTGCCATTGCTAGAGGTAAGCCACATATGAAGTTTGTTAGGGCCAGTTCTGCAGCACAGATTACAGCTAGATCATTCAGTTAGCTCTCGTTTGCAAAAGTAATTGTCAGAGTCAGTTTATTTGATTTTACATTTCATATGCACACGGTTTTGTTTTTTACAATGCAGTGTTACATTTGCGTGTGCATTATTCTGCTTCTGTAATTATGTCAGTCAGAGTGCGTTTGTAAATTCACAAGGCATTTTCTAGAAACAATTTGGTCAATCACCCTTTCAAAATTGAAATAATCATTTTACATACCTTTTTCATTCTGTTGTCTTTGTGTGTTGGAATTGCAAGTCACGTACTGCAACTTCACACAATGCAGCACTACTCACTGCTACACAACACATAATTTTACAGGGTATTTTATTTTAGAGTTTGTCTTTTTAATTACTTTTTAAGTGAAAATACAGCCATACAGTTTTGGTTTTGGCGACTCATTTTGTCCCTCTGGAAATTATTATTGTCTCAGGTATTCCAAACTTGACTATCCACTGTTTTACCATTGCGCATGCTACCGTTTTGGCTTGCTGGTTCGTTATGGCTATATTAGAGACGAAACGTGAAAAATGATGGGTTATCTTCAAGACATATCTGTTTCCTGTCAGAATTTGCGCAAACGATTCAAGGACATCCACCTCTTACCACGCGAAATGGTTTATCTGCCTCGGGTAGCCTTTGTAGCATGATCCTTTGGTGAGTTAGCTGCTTTTGTGCAAGTAACGATCGATGTCCTGTCTGTGTGTTAACCACCTGTAATTTTGCGGAACTCGTTGTTCTGTTGTGCTACAACCAACACGTCCTACTAAAATCGATTCGTGGCCTTGCCTAAACTCTTCACTTACTTATTAATCTCATCATCACTCAGCATGTAGCTTGTATCTCGTCTTCCGGTACAACACTCCACCCTCCATGTTATACTGTGGCTGACTGGCGAACTACCAACAATCTGCGTCATTGCTTTGAGCCTCAGTCCACTCATCCTTGTCTGTGCCAGCATATACCATACCATGTACCTTGCAATTCAGACAATCTGCATATGTGTGTGACCTTCTGAGACTATTTATTACTTTGAAATCAAGCTCACTGAGTTACGATGCCCATTTAGTATAGCTACTATTGATCTTTAAGTCTTAATAACCATATGAGTGTTGGCTGGTTGGTCATCACTTTAAAACACCGTCTGTGCATATAACTTAAGACATATAATATTCTGAATTTTAATGCCATCGTTTCTTTTTCAGTTGCTGAACAATACCTTTCTCCCAGATTAAGCTGTCTAGATGCATATGCTATGGGATGTTCCTGTCCATCTATTATCTGCCCAAAGACACAGCTTAAGGTGAATATCTGGTGTCACAGGACATTATGAACTATTTCTGAAAATCTGAAACCTTAAGAACTGGATTACATGTTAACAAATCTATTAGTCGCAGAAATTCTACTTCTCAGTCTGGTGACTAATGAAACTTAATCCCTTTCCTTAAATTCCTCTCTGCTTCATTCAATATACATGACTGATCTGCAGATATTGGAGGGTACAGTGCTTACTATTTTACATCTAGTTTTTAGCCTACCCCTACAAAAACGGAAGTGAGTGCTTTCCACTTCAAATACCACTTAGCAAACCAGCCGAAAAAGTCACCTTCAGTACCAAAACGTTTAAGAACAGCCCTCACTCTATCTCGGGATCACACTGGATCATTCACTATCATTCAGGTCTCAGCTGATTCTCTTTCAGAAAAGTTAAATAGTGGTAACAACATTGTCTGGATGCTAGGTGAAACTTTTATGGGGACTCAAGTTGAAACTCTCCGTACAGCGGTCTTGTCTCTTGTATATTCTGTGGTTGTTTATTGTGCACCAGTACGCACGAGAGTGTGCATGTCAGTATGACGGATGTTACTCTGAACAATACTATCAGAGTCGTAATCTTCACCGTGAGATCAACTCCTCTACCTTGGCTGTCTGCTCTCAGTAACACTGCTCCACCACATTTGAGACGACGAGAAACAGTGGTACATGAGAGGGAATGATTAATAACTTCGAACTTTCCCAAAGGCTGCCTGTCCAGGAAATTTTGAATCCACCCCACATGCACCTCAACTCAAGGAAACCATTATGAACAGCTCATAAGCTCTAACCCCTCAAGGCTGAAGATGTGTGGAAATCCATGGAAAAATAACACCACCACACATCATAGTCCCCTTAAAGACCCAGAATGGATATCCATCTTGCAACTGCCTAGAAGAATTTGGTGTCAACTTAACGTAATCCAGTGTGGATATGGAAGAACGAGTCATTCATGTACAAATGGGGACTCTTGGACACCCAATCTTTGACTGAAGCTTCACAGCGGACCATTGACCACAATGTACAGCAATGTCCCAAGAGGTGTTTCAGTGGAGTACCTCTCCAACAACATTGCAATAGATACTATCTTGACATCACTCTATTAGATCACTTGAGACCAGAGCTCTTGCGCATTCCTTTCGTGCTTCATTGTGTAAATATAGATGTGAATTGTATATATATGTTAATGTTCCATAAAAATAGTTGAGAACTAAATATGATTTCAGTTTCTTTGTTGTAATGGGTTTGGGAAAAATTTTTCTGGCATTAACAAATCACAGATCTGTACAATACCCACTTTTGGCTGAGAATATGACCCAAGTAACAATCTTCTTGTAAAATGAAAGGGAACTTTTATTGGCTAAGGGTTAACCTTGCTGCATGTAGGCGATCGAAATCTTTGCTTAATCGCACTATGTGCTCATGGATATCTTTGGAGAATACATTTATATCGTTTAAATAGACAATGATTGCTTCAGTATTAATCCTCACAACACGCCATCTAATAATCATTGGAATGTAGGTAGCGCGTTTTTCAGGCAAAAAGGCCTGTGGCGATATTGATTATGACCTGAAGCGACTGAGAATGCTGTCTTTGGACGATCTTCAAGCACTTCATCTAATTGATGGTATCCACTTCAAGAGTACATGATCGTAAAAGTGTCAACACTGGCCCACATTATCTAGTGTATCCATCATATTTGGCATTGGGTCGAAAGCTGACGCTGTCTTTTGATTTAAGGAGTATTACTCAAACAGAAACGATATACGTTGCTGCAATCTGGTGATTTTTTTCGATACAATGATAGCAGATGCTGACCCTATGTTAAAGCTGCAGACTTATAAAGTGTACTATGACAGGTTGTAAGGTCTGAGGAACACAATATGATTTCTTATGATTAAGTCGAGCTAGTTGTGTAGCAGGAAAGGTGCCAGAAGGATCAAACAACACAAATAGTCTTATGAAAGTTTCCCATGTCAACTTTGTCCTGTCCCTTTCGATGTGTGTTTTATTTCTCAGTACAGGCAAGCCTGTTCCAGTGTTGTGAAATTTACTGTGTAATCCCTGTACAATTTGTCTTCATGTTGTTATTGTTGTATTCTTCAGTCCAGAGGTCTCCATGCTACCCTATCCTGTGCAAACTTCTTCATCCCCAAGTACCTACTGCAACCTGCATCATTCTGAATCTGCTTAGTGTATTCATCTCCTGGCTTCCGTCTACGATTTTTACCTTCCACACTGCCCTCCAATACTAAATTGGTGCTCCCTTAATACGTCAGAATGTGTCCTACCAACCGATCCTTTCTTCTAGTCAAATTGTGCCACAAATTCCTCTTCTTCACAATTCTATTCAGTACCTCCTCATTACTCACGTGATCTATCAATCTAACCTTCAGCACCACATTTCGAAGTCCTCTATTCTCTTCTTGTCTGAACTATTCATCGTCCATGTTTCACTTTCATACATGGCTGCACTCGATACAAATATTTTCAGAAATGACTTCCTGACACTTAGATCTATACTCTCATTTTATATCCTCTCTACTTCGACCATCCTCAGTTATTTTGCTCCTAAAATAACAAAACTTCACGTAGAACTTCTAAATTAGCTATCAGGGTACCACATAGATGTGCGTCCTTTGGGATAAGGTTATCAATACTGACAGTCACTACTGTGCTCCCTTCAGCTTCTCATACGTAGGATGAACTACGGCAAGTAAAGACTTTACCATGTCCAATTCTTCATTTTCAGATAAGGTTCAAGAATGCACAAAGAATTCACCGGCAACTTAGTTCCTACAGCACCACAGATTATCTTTCTACTACCTTCCGGTAAGATTTCCGCGACTTGACTAAGGGATCTGGTTTGCATTTTAAGTAGCCACCTAGGATTGAGCCTAGCGACAGTAAAGGTATTCTGGCTGTAGAACCAAGATGAAACGATGATCTATCCACTTTTACTATACACTCTTCCAGGTCAACCAGGAAATCTAAGCTGAGAATGACTTCATAGTCACAGTCAACTACAGGAAGAACTTCATCTACTCGGAAGTTACCTTCCTCACTTGGAAAACTGTTACGTTTGAACCGAGTGAGTCTACTTAGCCCATGGCGTGATGCTCAGCGTAGTGGACCTAATTTCGCTTTACCAAGTATAATCTTGCTTGCCACGTATACCTGAGATCTTGTATCTAAGTATACCTCTGCAAATTTCTGCCATTACAATTCTGCTCAGAGCGGCCGGACTATTAGCGTACTAGCACTTCTGTTCTCTGCGATTATGCTTCATGAATCCTGTTTGTCCACGTCAGAAACCTTGTAACATCTGTATTAAGTATGACCTTTTCTCATGGTTTGGTGACCACATCACTTACGGCTAGCATTAACGCTGTTTCTAATGCTTTGTTTAGAATTTTTGAGAATTCAATCCGAGCTCTTAGAGACATTTCTGACTCTAACCGCAGTATAAACACGTCAAGTGCTCTGATATGGTTCAAATGGCTCTGAGCACTATGGGACTTAACTTCCGAGGTCATCAGTCGCCTACAACTTAGAACTACTTAAACCTAACTAACCTGAGGACAACACACACATCCATGCCCGAGGCAGGATTCGAACCTGCGACCGTAGAGGACGCGCGGTTCCAGACTGCAGCGCCTAGAGCCGGCCGCGGTGGCTGAGCGGTTCTAGGCACTTCAGTCCGGAACCGCGCTGCTGATACGGTCGCAGGTTCGAATCCTGCCACGGGAATGGATGTGTGTGATGTCCTTAGCTTAGTGAGGTTTAAGTAGTTCTAAGCTCTAGAGAACTGATGACCTCAGAAGTTAAGTACCATAGTGCTCAGAGCCATTTGAACCATTTGGAGCGCATAGAACCGCTCGGCTACACAGGCCGGCAGTCAAGTGCACTGTGCTCAGCTTCCTGCTAAATGACTTTGTTAGCATTACCATCTTCCGTGAGCTCATATGTATCGACATTAATTCTACAGGTATGGTCTACAAAACTCTCTGCTGATTCCCTATACTTTTAAAACATGCTGTTAAGTTGTTCATGGTCGTGTCTCGATGTATTCTTCCTCACAAATGTGTCTACCAACCTTTCCTTGAAGCCATCTAACGGCTGTGCTTTCCGTAACATTCCATGGTGCATCACATATTTCCTCAAGTCCCCTGCAAGTTTTACCCTGGCTACACTCAACAATTGCTCACGACTCCAATTTCCAAACAAAGAAGCTGTGTATAAAATTATCAAAAAATATAAAGACATCTTCACATGATTTACCTGAAAATAGTGTGACCATTTTTGTGTTCCAGCTGATTTGGCATCCAGGATAGATATAATAGGACGTGTCCGTTCCCACTTTCCTCCCTCAGTTGTCCTAATTCTGCCTATAACTGAGCTACTTGATGTATTAACTACTGAATAGTGTCCTCAGCTCAAACTCGCTTCTTCATAATGCTTCCTTATTATCAGTATCTGCAAAAAATGAAAGGACAAAGAAAGGATAGGAAACAACGATATTGGCTGAAACAATACATTGAATTCAGCATTCACTCGTATTATTGCGTAGCACGTCCCTGCTGCAAAAGATCCAAAGTACTGGCTGTTGTCTTGTGGCTATCCATCTCCTTCTTTATGTTCATCGTCAGCAGTCGTTCTGACACAAATTTTAACAGGACAGCTCTGGTAGTGTAGGCTAGGATTCTCTACTGAAAGACGATGTTGAGAACCTGGTGGAGGACTTATGATATTGCAGTTGCTATGACTTCTTTGCTGAGATTTATTCTACAATCATTAGCGCGCGTCATGTGTAATGTGCTGGCGTCTTCCACCAGGTGCTGACTGCGCATTCTGCAGCTGTGCTGTCACTGCTGTATCACCTTGTTCCCATGTTTCCTGGCTGCAGAGAGTGTGGTTGGCGGTGGCGACGGCGGCGGTGGCTACAGGGACATCGGTTTCATCACGGCTCTGGGCTCAAAGCACAGTGGTATCCCGTTGGTACCCCTGTGAGAGTCGTGATGGCTGACTCCTCCCGCTGTATTCCCGAGATGACGGTCAAGTGCAGGGCTGCACCTTGCGCCCAGAGCCTCAGGTACGAGGCAGCGGTTCATATCCGGGCTGATGGAAAAGCGTCTGCGTCACTGGCGAGGCCGCGAGTAGCATACGCCAGACGTCACGAGGTCTTTGGAGATGACTGGGAGGTTCGCACGTCCTTAAATGGTGCTTCCGCATGTTGATTTCTGCTGTTTACATTGGTTAGTGTGTCGCGCCGAATCGTCAGGAACGTGATCTGGAACGTGGCAGTCACCCCGGCTCTCATAATTGGGTTGCAATATTCCTGCAGGCTGCTTGCGATATAAAATACGACCGTTGATGGTGTATGCCTAATGGATTTTTTTCTAATTGGATAAGGCTATCTTTCCCGAAGAAGTGATACCAATAAGTAGGAAGAAAGTGTACAATCGACCCTTCTGATGGAAAAGTCTACTAAAATAAAAAAGTAATTAAACCAAACAGGGATATAATTTGGAAAACGATAGTTATTTTGTGCATTCACTCATGAACAACACTGGACAGAAATGGGGTACCACTGATCAGGAATCCAAAAGTCACTAATGAACGTAAAGGAAATAATTAACGGTCGCCAGCCCACTAGGGTTATTTACATGCAAAATCCTGTACAAGATGATGGGAAAAGAAACACATGTATTGTTAAACACTGACGTGGCAACTGAAGATTGCCAAGTTTTTTGACACTAATTTTAACTAAGAATTTAATGATAAAGAAAACTGAGATGTCACTCTAACGTTACGTTTGGCGTTAAATTTTGAAAAAAGCAATCAAGTAGTGATTTGAAAATATGTAATTAAACTGTATGTTAGTATTGAACTTCGTTACGTGAACAATGACTTTCAGTGACCTCAACATAACGTCATAAAAGAAATTTAGAAAAAGCAAGCACTTTTTACTTTGCCATTACTTATTTTTCAAATTGGATTTCATATTATTGTCTGAAAAACTGAGCCTTTTGTTTTACTGACTTGAACAGAATTAAATACTTGAATACGTACCAAACCAAACAGCCATGTGATCCAAGCTATATGTAAAATAAATGAAATTTCTGCACTTTTCATTTGTGCACTTCTTTAGATATAGATTTTTTCCAGTGATTGATTCTCAAACTTGAAAAATGAAATTGCTTTACTGAAGCCTCTGTTATACAACAGTTAATTGAATGTAGACTGGGGCTGAAATTTTTAAAGAGTGAAATTATTCATTAATAAACTGGCTGTAACTATTCAATTCGTTTCTTATGACACTCGGTTAGCATATACAAAAAAAAAGAACAAGGACCCTGCTTGGTAACAATGTCTGGGGACAATGAGGACACAATCGCCCTGAGTTTAACTGATTATTATTTAAATAAATCTTATCAATCAAATCACATTCAGTTGTGCTGCTGGGTTAGCCGTTAATACTTTCTACCTATGAACAGTCTTACTTCAGTGCTGTGCATACGACGAAACTCGGAGCCGACGACGAAACTGTGTTGCTGGAACTGCTGCTGTTGTAGAAGACGGTAGCATGTTCTGGAGCCACGGCTAATTACAGGAACGGGAAATCGTAATTAATAGAGCCTCTTCCACCCGTCCACTGTCCGTACTCCTGCTACTAGACATCTGGCCGGCGCACGTACATGATGCCGCCGAAAATGGTACTCTCTACTGCGAGAGCGTTCATGCCACACTTCCGCACATTACAAGCGCTATAACCCGTCTCCATCTCTCTCCGCGCGCTCCGCGCAACAACGCTCTATTCAAAGATTTTACAACGCACAAGCATTGCTATTATCGTTGCTAGTCGATGCAAATAACAATTCTCTTGGCTTTTTCCCAGAGCTTTTAAGTTTCACAGTAAGAGACAGGTAAACAGAATGAAACATCAACAGACTTCTACCTAAATTTGCACGTACAGTGAAGCAATGTCCTTACTTATGAGAAGAAATCATTTAAATTACAAATATTTACATACAATTAAAAACTATATATATATGTATATCGTTAGCAGGTACCATGCATCCTGCATTTTCGGTGTTACAAAGCGTTGGCGGCATGGGTGGTCTGTCATCGCAGAAGTTTTGCGAAGCCACTGCCCATGCAGCTCCTCGCCGTGTGCGACTGACTTGGGGCTGACGGTGGCTCTCCTCTGCTGGTTCAAAGTGTCATTTATAATTTTATCCTTTTACACGTCCTTAAGCATTTCATCAATTACCGACATTGTTTCAGCCTCTGTATGTTGGTTACCTGACTGGATTGTTATCAGTAAGCTCTGTCTTGTTCTGGCCAAACTTAGAGATACCAAAAACATCAGTAAGCAAATCTGGATATGACTGATATATGCGGTGTAACTGCGCGACCTGTGTGGGAGAAATATGGCAAAAATTCTGACTCTTTTTTAACCGTTTCTCTGACGCTGTCAGCGTGCACCGCTGCGTCAAGTTAATGCTCACAAAATTTGTAATTTCGCTACCTACCATAAATGGACGAAAACTCTCCGTGTTGTTTGGTTAGATCCCTGAATAGCCTCATTTGAAATGGTCAGGACTCCCGCATCTAAAACTCATATACGGCGAATAGTTATCTGAAATGCAGCCTTTCCCACCCTGCTTTGACACCTTTGAATTCCATGAACCCGTCTCCATACAAGCAGCAACCTAGAGCTATCCTCTAGACCTATCCCTCTTCAAATACTGTTTATAACCTCTGATCCACAATGTGATCATATTCTGATTGGAGTTGAGGGCAGGATATTAATTCTGATGAGGTTAATTTGATTCTGATTTATTCAATTCAAGCTCGGACAGAATACTTGAAAGCTCACAAAGATGACTGGCACATGCTGTCCCGTTGTTACATCAGAGGCAGGAAGGCGTCTTCACCATGCTGGATTCAGAGGGCCGGACACGGCAGAATCTTCAGCTTACTGCCCTGGGAAACCTGAAGATATCACTATAAATCACTACCCCCATTTTGTGATAGCTTAGTACAGACACTGGCGCTGACTGCGACGGTTAAAGACTACCACAAATGGCAATGTAATACGTACTCAAATGCACTCCTATTGAACGCTTGGTGGAGGTGACAAAATCTTTCCTCCAAGCAAAAAAGTTAGTACATATATCTAATGAGACTGTACAACTCGCCCTAGAACTAATAACCACTTTTTGCGTACAATTAAAGAATAGCCTCCGAAATTACAAATACAATGGGCCCAACAGAACTCAGCGACAGGTTTTATGAAACTAGTCTGCCAAATTAAAGCTGCAGTAATAGTTTTATCAAACAAATGATAAAAGAACAACTCAGCTGGTGGTAATAAAATACCTTCCCAAAAACCCAAACTAGCTTTGGAAAACTGGTAACAAACGTCCACAAAAGCAATAAGATAAACTCCTGTACTAAAACGCTATTTAAATATGACCTTTAGGTCTATTAAAAATACAACAAATATCAAGCTGGTAACAGAAATTTTTACCAAGTAACGCCTTTAACCCTTGGCTGAACGGGGCTGCACAATTTACACTCGACAGCGTTAGCGCAATACAGTCACACACAGAGCCACAAGCTTGCTGAGCGTAACAGGATGGCTTCGCTACCTTAACTTATTACCTTACGTAATAATAAATTTGCCTATGAATGGCTCCCTTCTGCTGTAGCATGCCGTCAAACAATCGGAACAGCTATGTGGTGCATGTTAAACACTGTTCAATGCGACCGTACCCAGAGTAGTAGAAGTGGCTTTCAATAAATACTGGAACACATTTCTTTCTGAAAGAGTTGGTTTTATTCTGGACCCCAATAAACCATATTATTCCCCATGCTCTTGAGTAAAAAATCTTTTTCAACATAATGTGTAACACCCCACCCGTCACTTATCTGGTTTCGGTGTGTGTTCACCCCACGTAATTAACTAACAGATCAACAGAGAGTGCAAAACTGCCGCAATGTCGGATAATGCAAAGAAAATAATAGGGCCCTGTGACTCCTGACTGAACTGCGGTGGCAGTGTTGACATTAATTGATTCAGAATTGATCCCTTTTAATTAAGAAGGGGTGCACATTGATGTTATATTCAGCTATTGAACACCAGATGCAAATGTTGAACATAAAGTTAATTAAGAAAGTGACTTGGGATTTCAACTACTTGATTGAAAACAGATGCAGTCGATTAGCACAGGTTTACTTTAACTCACGACTTTCAATCATCACATTACATGACTCTCCTAACAGGCAGTGGTAATAAATTGCGTTTGTGTGGAATAAAGCGCGATAAATCAAACGTAATTTCTATCGACTGACCCAGGCGTAATGCGAAGTACGAGCAGAATTCTACAATACACGCCCCATGAAACCCTCGTGGAAACTTTGCTGACGTGATCCAACAAATTAATCAGTGGCCGGACCGGGCGTAATATCACCGAATACAGCGTGGCGGAGCGGCGTCGTTGTGCAGACATCGGCCGACCTCGTGGTGCTGCAAGGCTGCGCTCGTCTATTCACTCCTAGCTATCTTGCTCGGTACATAGTTGAACCAAAACTTTCTATCTCCAAGCTTAATCGTTCCATTTGCTAAGTCCTAAACTGCAGAGATGCTCACTCTTTCTCAGGCAAGCTGAGTAAAGAACGCCACGTCCACGCTCTAAGCTGGGAACGGAAGACCTCTATGGGGACTTCTCCCAGTCCACTCTTCGCCTAGGTTTCCCCTCCAGCAAAATCACTTACGCCAATTGTAGCGCAAGTCGCGTTAATTATGCGTCGCTTCCAAACGCCAACCAATGCCTGCTCTGGGAAGTGAACAAATTCCCACAAAATTTCCCTTCTTCTCAACTTCTTCTATTTAGCTCCTCCCAGGCCACCCATCGAGGTTAGCGTCTGCATAAACACCAATTTTTCCGGAATTCTGACTCCCAGGAGAGTACTTCAAATTCTTCAGCCCTACATTCCCATCAGAGGCTGGCTTATTTCATTCTGTCGCTCTTCACCTGATTTACTTCAGACTCTGCGGACCATGTATACAGTGTGAAGTTGCTATAGTCACGAACACGCATATTTTGACCTCTTTGACCGCTCCACCGTAGCTTTACGTGGCTTTCTCGCATGTTTCCCTGAAAACGGGAGAGACGGACATTTATCAACAGGCATACAAGATCTCCGTCTGCTTCCCGGTACACCAGCATGGGGTCGGGGTCAACCACCCATGCTGTCACTCATCTTAAGGCGGCTGAAGGTCACGCTGCGTTACTGCTTTCTCAGAGCTTGAGCCGCCATAAGCTGCCTATTGTCGCTTCCCTTCGCCGTTCCCCAGCTGGCCACGGTCAACTCTAAATACTTCCCTGGGGTAAACTAGCGCCCAGTATATCGACTTGTTTCCACAAAGTTTTCATGTCGTGTGAATTATTTTAAAACCATCACCTGACATTAATTATTCCAATACGTCCATACTATACCCTCTACAAGGTGCATTGTGCCTTGTCAGTCATTTTGTTCAGCCCTACTGTTCACTCAACGTCAGTTACGTGATCTTTAATGACTTCATGTAAGGGGCATAGTTCTTTCCAACTTACATAGCCCCTCTCTTCAAATCAATTTTGTAGTACTGGTGATGACTCCTATGGTGTTACCACCTGTGGTACAAAATTAATAGCTCCATAACTGGTATTTTTAATCCATTCACGTGAGTAGTTACGGGCGACTGATTACCACTGCCTCCTCTCTGATGCACAATCCCACTCATTCCTAGGTTACCTGCCTTCAATGACTGGATTTACTGTTAAAGATGTGGTAATTATTTAGTCTAATTTTACTTTAATCTCTGCCGATTCCTGAGACAAGTACTCAAAAGAAAACTACAATTATATTACAAGGACACACGTCGCAAAGGGCAAATACACATGTCTAAGCACCTCTGTGCTTGTCATTTGAGTGGCAACACCCACAATTATAACTTAAGGTCCATTCACTCTCAGTTATCCATCCCTACTCGACTTAAATTACTATAAACATACATGAACAATATTAGTGTAACATTTTGTGAAGTTGATAGTAGTTGCTCTCATTAAATTATATGTGAACCCCCCCTTTCACATTTTATAAATAAAGGTTTTTTTTGTGTCTGTCTCTGGACGTTTTTATTGTGCATGGTGTAAGTGTCATCTTTACACAATTCAAAAAATGGTTCAAATGGCTCTGAGCACTATGGGACTCAACATCTTAGGTCATAAGTCCCCTAGAACTTAGAACTACTTAAACCTAACTAACCTAAGGACATCACACACACCCATGCCCGAGGCAGGATTCGAACCTGCGACCGTAGCAGTCCCGCGGTTCCGGACTGCAGCGCCAGAACCGCTAGACCACCGCGGCCGGCAACATAATTCAACAAGGTCGGGCCCAGTCCAGTGTATGGATTGTGTACACAACACAAGCAAAATGACAAGAATCATTGCGTACTGAGCAACCACTGTTGTGTATTTGTAACAAGGTATAAGTATGAAATTTATTCTAACACAAACAGACGTGGCATGACAAATATATGACTTTTTAACAAATGGCACATTTATAAAATCATAACCTTCTTATAACATAATTCATAAACAGAACAAATGGGTACGTTCGTTGAGGTGCATGTTATTCGTTTGAATCCACACTGACACACTCACACTCACGGCACAAGTTTCTTGCAGGAACGGAAGTGACATTAGTTCTGACTAGCAAGTTGAGGGATGGCTAACGGCTGAGAAGAGAGCAACGTCGATTACGGAGATGGCGCCACAGGCGCCCACATCTTCTTGAGGCAGGATGGCTCTCACCTAAGAGCTCGTTGTTGACATCTTGTCCGACAGGCACAAGACCCCATCGGTGCATCTATGATCGGTGACCTCTCGCGGCTCAGCCACAGGTCATTGCTCCTTCTATAGACGTTTTAGGGCAAGGGGGGACCGTGATAAGACCAGAGCCTATTTTTTGCTCAGGCCCTCAAAGTTGGTGTCCTTAGGCACAAAAGGTCAGCTGGGCTGTCGCTCCACCTGACGTGGCGAGCAACAAATATAGAAACCTTCTTGGACCTCTTCATTGCTGCCCCCGATCCGCACCGTGTACAGAGACCAGGACCGATCCCCTTGTCGTACACAGAGGTGCTGGATGTCACCTCTCCTTGGCTGCTGAGTTGAACACCGTCCCCGTCGATTCAGGGCGTGGTCTGCATGGCATCACCATCGTCAGCTGTGTGCTCCCCTCACTGCCGTCGTCCTCGTTCCTTGTCAGCTCGTGTGTGGTGTGCCAGGTGTCGTAGCTTCGACTCCCCTTGCTCAGTTACGCCACCTTAACACACTAAGACAACTAATTTTAGTACATGCAAAGTGCTCATGTTTAACGATCAGTCCCATACTTTTTTTTTTTTTGCTTTAAGATAATGAACTTGTTTCATTACAAAGGGAATAATTTTACGTATTTGTAAATCAGCTTCAGTATCAATTAAAATGGAAATGTAACAGAACTTTTTTATTAATACATAAACATAAAAATTGTACAAGACAACTTGCTTCACAGTCATTCGCACACATACACAATCAAGGGATAGGGAATCAAGATTATCTGGACAGGATCCCATCACCATTTCTAACTACCAATTCCTATGACTAACACTGTGTTGGCCAACCCGACTACATATTTGCTATTTACTACTTTTTATCTCTAATCTTGTTTTTTCTTCTGAGTTTCCTATGTGGCAGACGTCCCTCTTATTGTGCCTGCGAACATGTATAAAACACAACAAACGTAGACATGTGTCACTCTTACCAAGATTTTTGTTGGAAGTTTAGATAGCGTCCTTTATCGTGTTCTATTGCGACACTTCTTCTCTCCTCTATTTTCTTCCCGTTTTCTCCTTTTGTGACGAATGGTTTTATGAGGCCTGTGAACATGTTTCGGATTAGCAGTGTCATAATGGCACAACACAAATATAGCTCACGGCTCACATTCGCAGTTGTTACACTATCTTGGTATCAACAAGTATTTCTGGCGTATCAATGCTGCTGTTCGCTCTGTAGATGATTACATCCGGTTCATTTTAACATACACTGGATGCGCTAATTCACGCAAGTGAGCATAACTGTCCACCTCTTACTATTCAGGGGCATACGAGATGCGTCGGTGCGTCCTCGTAACGACCTACGGGACTGGCCACCTTAAATATGTTCTCCAATGACGGAGATAAAATTACGGGGAAGTTTTCTGTAATTTACAGAGTTTCTAATCAATCTTTTTCTAGGGGTACGCCCAGAAATACTTGTTTTCCATTCTTTAATCATGTGTCTTTACAAAATACTCTAGTGCACTTTACTTTTTTAACATCGAGAGGCGAGATATCATTATTAATAATAAAAACACAAAATATAGGCACATATAAACGAGACATTCTACCACTAAGATCGGTACATACACAACAAACAAGACACTTTAACAGAATCCTTATTCTAAGCCTATACTTACTACGTCCGCACTCTGGTCTAGTCATTCGTAATCCTGCCCGTTAAGGTGGGATGGACCAGGCTTCGGAGGGCGGACTTCGACCTCTTCCTGGTTGTTATTTTGGTAACCATTATTCCTGTTCCTTCCCGATTGCTGATTACCGCCCCAAGTCCTTTGTAATTTATTATGTAGCACAGGAGAGTGTCGTTCATCTTCCGTGTACCTTCTTTTCGAGCTGCCATTACTCTTTTCTTGATTGTGGCCGTTGTAGTTCGGCACTGGCCTACTATCCCACTGAGGTCTATTATTGCGACGGTTGTTATTATGTTCACGCTGTCGGCGTTTCTCCCGCGCCTGTTCCTCTTGAAATGCGAATTCCAGTTCGCGCAAAATGCCCTTAAATATCTCAGTATCAGTACCACAACGACGACCGGCAAGTGATTGTTGATACGAGATGGGAAGTTTCATGTAGCATAAGCTGATGATTTCCGCACCGCTACATGGGTTGTCTAGGTACTAGTTCCTTTTTGTCATATTTTCAAAAAATTTGACCGGACTCCAGTACCCTCCCCCTTCCATATCTCTAGACATAATAGTTTCTTGTTTGATCCTTTCTTGTGTTTCTTTAGACCAATACTTGCCTAAGAAGGCATTTTTGAATGCTTCGAACGAGACGCTCGTCTTCGCTACATTTCTCATGTACTCAGCGGTCGCGCCCTCCATATGGGAGCACACAAAATCCAGCTGGTACATCAATGGCCAGTGTGGGGGCAAAGATAACTCGAATTGTCCCATAAAAGTTTTTGGGTGCAAGCTATTACCTTCGTCCTTGTAGTGATGGAACTTTCGGACTGACACAAAATGCTTGTAGTCAAACCGGTCATCATTCCAGTTATCATTTCGACCGTTCTTACGATTCGTATGAACTTCGGGACGTTGACTAATTCGTTCCGACACGCTAACGTCATCTCTCCCCCTCTGTATGTTCGACAGTTGTTCAGTACATCTAATCAGCCGACAGCAATTGTGCTCACTGGACTGCTGCGCGCCGTCCGTGTTTACCTCGGTCGTTGCCTCAGAGCTGTGAATCAAGGCCTGGCTCCCGTTGCTTATAGTGTCAACTTTGTCACACCGTGAAGCGGTTATCTGTCGACGCAGAAATTACACCCTTCTCCTTTCCTGATGTCTCTCTAATGAGACGTTTTACCTCGTCCTCGAAATTTCTTTTTAATATCACCACCTAATCTTTCAACATCTCGTTAGGCCCTATGTCCGGTTGCTCTTCTTGATTTTCTTCGATACGTTTTATCTGGCTTTGTAGCCTTGATAACATGACCCTTCCTACTTTTGCCGTGCTTTGCGTGGAGTCCCGAGATTCTCTCGCTATTTTCCTTGCACCTTTCGGAATTAATTTGGCTTCAATTGCCGTTCGTTTGATGATGGCAATCTCTTTCTCTATTTTGAGGCCGAGATTCTTTACCTCCTCTTTTACTTGCTCTTTCAACTCTGAATTCGCCTTTTTAATTTCGGCATTAAGGTTGGCGCTCTGCTCTTTCAGCTCCGTTTGCATCTGTTGCAACAGGTCCGTAATATTTTTTAGAGTAGCCGCATTTTGAGCCTCGTTCTTTTGTAGTTGAAAATGAGACTCTTCTGCTCTGTTCTGAGGAACCCTTCCATATCTAGACAAGTACCGTCTCCGCACCCACGTCGGATCACTTGTGAATGAATCGTTTGATAATGATCGGACACCGTTTTGTTCCAACACACTCTGGCTTCTTAGGCTGGATCTTCCATACTTATGGATTAATCCTGCACTCCTTGCGTCCCCCGAGCTCTCAGTATCACTGCCTGAATCAACATCCTTGCTATTCAGCGGACTAAACTAGTCGTGAGACCCGGTTTCACGAATTTGCAGCTCGCGTTCGTCACGCTCATCGGTGGAGCTTTCCCTACTATCACCCATGTTCTCCCGAGTAACAATCTGATTATATTCTGCCGTTGTCTTGGATTTTCCCCTCGTTATCATTTGCACTTTTATGTTACATGAAAACTCAAAACCCAGGTGCCGGCCGCGGTGGTCTCGCGGTTCTAGGCGCGCAGTCCGGAACCGCGCGACTGCTACGGTCGCAGGTTCGAATCCTGCCTCAAGCATGGATGTGTGTGATGTCCTTAGGTTAGTTAGGTTTAAGTAGTTCTAAGTTCTAGGGGACTGATGACCACAGCTGTTAAGTCCCATAGTGCTCAGAGCCATTTGAACCATTTTTTTCAAAACCCAGGTACCCCTTACTCTCAATAATTAGATAACGCAAAACATATATCAGGACACAAATTGATACACTGGCTGTGAGCAGTGACCCCACTAAAAGTTCTTAAAGCATTCCCCAAAAAAGGCTAGTACCAATGATTGTGTTCTGTGTGCTCAACATCAGCTGATTACGGCACTGCACATCATAAGTACTCCAACAAATCACAAATACAATGAACAGGCACCTATATATGTCAATTTGAAAGGACACCACATGAAGAAGACAATGTAACTTATTGTAACTAATGCTACCCGTTTTTTCAATTAAAAATGGCTAACCACTGGATCATGTGGAAAAAATTCCTTTTTCAAGACTACTTCCTAGCAAATCCCAAAGTATTGTCTCCTGGCATGGGTCAGCCATATGTAACAAACCACCCATCACTTATCTGGTTTTGGTGTGTGTTCACCCCAGGTAATTGACTAACAGATCAACAGAGAGTGCAAAACTGCCGCAATGTCAGAGAACGCAATGAAGGTAATAAGGCCCTGTGACTCCTGACTGAACTGCAGTGGCAGTGTTGACATTAATTGATTCAGAATTGATCCCTTTTAATTAAGAAGGGATGCACATTGATGTTATATTCAGCTATTGAACACCAGATGCAAATGTTGAACATAAAATTAATTAAGCAAGTGACTTGGGATTTCAACTACTTGATTGAAAATAGATGCAGTCGATTAGCACAGATTTTTCCGGAATTTGGACTCCCAGGAGAGTACTTCAAATTCCTCGGTGCTACGTTCCCATCGGAGGCCGGCGTAATCATTTACTTCAGACTCTACGGACCGTGAATTCAGCATGAAGTTGCTATAGTCATGAACACGCATATTTTGACCTCTGTTGACCGCTCCACTGTAGCTTTCCGCGGCTTTCTCGCATGTTTCCCTGAGAACGGGACAACGGACATTTATCAACAGGTGTACAAGTTCTCCGTCTGATTCCCAGTACACCAGCATGGGGTCGGGGTCAACCACCCATGCTGTCACTCATCTTAAGGCGGCTGGAGGCCGCGCCGCGTTACTGCTTTCTCAGAGCTTGAGCCACCCTAAGCTGCCTATTGTCGCTTCCCTTCACCATTCCTCAGCCGGCCACAGTAAACTCTAAATACTTCTCTGGGGTAAACTAGCGTCCAGTAAATCGACTCGTTTCCACAAAGTTTTCATGTCATGTGAATTATTTTAAAACCATCACCCGACATTAATTATTCCAATACGTCCATACTATACCCTCTACAAGATGCAATGTGCCTTGTCAGTCATTTTGTTCAGCCCTACTGTTCGCTCAACGTGAGTTAGGTGATCTTAAATGACTTCATGTAAGGGGCATAGTTCTTGCCATCTTACAAATCTCTGTTCAATGTGACAGCGTTATGCCACCATACTGGCAGGGCCTGTATGCCCGCATGGTATCAAACCACTGGTCGTTGTCAGATCCAACATCTTGTTGCATAAGTATCCTCTCCGTGTTGCACGTTTTGCTTCCTCCGGAGAGCATCTTTCATTGGGATAAACAGATGAAAGTAGGTGGGTGCGAGATACAGGCTGTAGGTGGTGAGTAAGAACAGTTCAATGAAATTCTGTGAGCTCCTCTCTGATGCGTAGACTTTTGCGAGTCCTTGCGGTGTCGTATGTGTTTTGTGGCAAAGAATACGCTGAAGTCGCTTCTTCAGTATCCTGAGGGTAGCACAGTGTCATTCAGAGTTGATCACTGCACTATGAGGAAGGACGTCAAACAGAATAATCGCTTCAGAGTACCAGAAGACCGTCGCCATGACTTTACTGAGTAAGGGTGCGGCTTTAAACTTCTTCTTCGGAGGAGAGATGGTTTTACGCCACTTCACGGACTGCTGTCCTGTTGTTTCTGGTTCGAAGTGATGAACCCAAGTTTCATCACCTGTGACGGTGTTCGATAGTAAACTGACAAATCAGCTTATTACCGTTCCAGTAATTCCGCACAGATAATCCCTTGTTACTTCTTCTGTCAGGCGGCGTGGAACCCGGTGGCCACACACCTCCGAGTACCCAGCTGGTGGAAGAGTGTGTCAACACTGCCAACAGACCTCCAGTTGTACATCGAAGTATCTGATTCTGATCTGTCGATCATCTAGAATGAAAGTGTCCGACGTTCCAACGCACTGGCCAGCACGCAGGAGACTGGACAGGTTTGTGCGACCCTGACGCCTCACCCAATGACTCAGTATGATTTTGTTCAGAGCCAGGTCTCCGTAGGCTTCTGCAAGCGCCTGTGAATATATGCGATGTCCTGGTTTTCCGTTAAAAGAAACTCAACGACAGTTCCGTTACAGACGCCATTTTGAAGGCTGTGTTTAGCGTAGCCACCTATCGAAACTTCATGAGAATATAGTAGCTGAAGCGAGAGTATTCCACCATCTTCCACTACAAAATCCGAATTTTTGAACCAAAATTCGCCAAGGAAAAAATATGTTGCATTGATTATTGAACGCCAGTTCAAATTGTTCAAATGGCTCTGAGCACTATGGGACTTAACTTCTGAGGTCATCAGTCCCCTAGAACTTAGAACTACTTAAACCTAACTGACCTAAGGACATCACACACACCCATGCCCGAAGCAGGATTCGGACCTGCGACCATAGCCGTCGCGCGGTTCCAGATTGTAGCGCCTAGAACCGCTCGGCCACCACGGCCGGCGGTAAAACCAGTAACTACAGTGGTGCACCACCACTAAATCAACCAAGGGTTGACTTAAGACAAGGTACCACACAGGATGACAGCCACAGAAGATGGAACAATTGTAGTAAACCAGATACTTTTTGGGCGAAACGAGCGTTCCATCACTGTAAATGATTCAGAGGCTAGCGAGTGTTCCGGGGCTTACCCCATTTCGCTACTACCAGCGCCACATCATCAAAATGCACCTGTGCTTAACATACAAAGGATTGAACCATAATTGAAGAGAGAAATTAAAAACTAAAAAAACTTTTCCAAACTTCGTCAGTGTACGCTTAAGTATATTAATGGTAACACTGTTGTTGTTGTCGTTGTTGTTGTTGTTGTGGTCTTCAGTCCTGAGACTGGTTTGATGCAGCTCTCCATGCTACCCTATTCTGTGCAAGCTTCTTCATCTCCCAGTACCTACTGCAATATACATCCTTCTGAATCTGCTTAGTGTATTCATCTCTTGGTCTCCCTCTACGATTTTTACCCTCCACGCTGCCCTCCAATACTAAATTGGTGATCCCTTGATGCCTCAGAACATGTCCTACCAACCGATCCCGTCTTCTGGTCAAGTTGTGCCACAAACTTCTCTTCTGCCCAATCCTGTTCAATACTTCCTCATTAGTTACGTGATCTACCCATCTAATCTTCAGCATTATTCTGTAGCACCACATTTCGAATGCTTCTATTCTCTTCTTGTCCAAACTATTTATCGTCCATGTTTCACTTCCATACATGGCTACACTCCATACAAAAACTTTCAGAAATGACTTCCTGACACTTAAATATATACTCGATGTTAACAAATGTCTCTTCTTCAGAAACGATTTCCTTGCCATTGCCAGTCTACATTTTATATCCTCTCTACTTCGACCATCATCAGTTATTTTGCTCCCCAAATAGCAAAACTCCTTTACTACTTTAAGTGTTTCATTTCCTAATCTAATTCCCTCAGCATCACCCGACTTAATTCGACTACATTCCATTATCCTCGTTTTGCTTTTGTTGATGTTCATCTTATATCCTCCTTTCAAGACACTGTCCATTCCATTCAACTGCTCTTCCAAGTCCTTTGCTGTCGTTGACAGAATTACAATGTCATCGGCGAACCTCAAAGTTCTTACTTCTTCTCCATGGATTTTAATACCTACTCCGAATTTTTCTTTTGTTTCCTTTACTGCTTGCTCAATATACAGATTGAACAACATCGGGGAGAGGCTACAACCCTGTCTTACTCCCTTCCCAACCACTGCTTCCCTTTCATGTCCCTCGACTCTTATAACTGCCATCTGTTTTGTGTACAAATTGTAAATAGCCTTTCGCTCCCTGTATTTTACCCCTGCCACCTTTAGAATTTGAAAGAGAGTATTCCAGTCAACATTGTCAAAAGCTTTCTCTAAGTCTACAAATGCTAGAAACGTAGGTTTGCCTTTCCTTAATCTTTCTTCTAAGATAAGTCGTAAGGTCAGTATTGCCTCACGTGTTCCAGTGTTTCTACGGAATCCAAACTGATCTTCCCTGAGGTTGGCTTCTACTAGTTTTTCCATTCGTCTGTAAAGAATTCGTGTTAGTATTTTGCAGCTGTGACTTATTAAACTGATAGTTCGGTAATTTTCACATCTGTCAACACCTGCTTTCTTTGGGATTGGAATTATTATATTCTTCTTGAAGTCTGAGGGTATTTCGCCTGTTTCATACATCTTGCTCACCAGATGGTAGAGTTTTGTCAGGACTGGCTCTCCCAAGGCCGTCAGTAGTTCCAATGGAATGTTGTCTACTCCGGGGGCCTTGCTTCGACTCAGGTCTTTCAGTGCTCTGTCAAACTCTTCACGCAGTATCGTATCTCCCATTTCATCTTCATCTACATCCTCTTCCATTTCCATAATATTGTCCTCAAGCACATCGCCCTTGTATAGACCCTCTATATACTCCTTCCACCTTTCTGCTTTGCCTTCTTTGCTTAGAACTGGGTTTCCATCTGAGCTCTTGATATTCATACAAGTCGTTCTCTTATCTCCAAAGGTCTCTTTAATTTTCCTGTAGGGAGTATCTATCTAACCCCTAGTGAGATAAGCCTCTACATCCTTACATTTGCCCTCTAGCCATCCCTGCGTAGCCATTTTGCACTTCCTGTCGATCTCATTTTTGAGACGTTTGTATTCCTGTTTGCCTGCTTCATTTACTGCATTTTTATATTTTCTCCTTTCATCAATTAAATTCAATATTTCTTCTGTTACCCAAGGATATCTACTAGCCCTCGTCTTTTTACCTACTTGATCCTCTGCTGCCTTCACTGTTCCATCCCTCAAAGCTACCCATTCTTTTTCTACTGTATTTCTTTCCCCCATTCCTGTCAATTGCTCCCTTATGCTCTCCCTGAAACTCTGTACAACCTCTGGTTCTTTCAGTTTATCCAGGTCCCATCTCCTTAAATTCCCACCTCTTTGCAGTTTCTTCAGTTTTAATCTACAGGTCATAACCAATAGATTGTGGTCAGAGTCCACATCTGCCCCTGGAAATGTCTTACTATTTAAAACCTGGTTCCTAAATCTCTGTCTTACCATTATATAATCTATCTGATACCTTTTAGTATCTCCAGGGTTCTTCCATGTATACAACCTTCTTTCATGATTCTTAAACCAAGTGTTAGCTATGATTATGTTGTGCTCTGTGCAAAATTCTACCAGGCGGCTTCCTCTTTCATTTCTTAGCCCCAATCCATATTCACCGACTATGTTTCCTTCTCTCCCTTCTCCTACACTCGAATTCCAGTCACCCAAGACTATTAAATTTTCGTCTCCCTTCACTATCTGAATAATTTCTTTTATTTCATCATACATTTCTTCAATTTCTTCTTCATCTGCAGAGATAGTTGGCATATAAACTTGTACTACTGTAGTAGGTGTGGGCTTCGTATCTATCTTGGCCACAATAATGCTTTCACTATGCTGTTTGTAGTAGCTTACCCGCATTCCTATTTTCCTATTCATTATTAAACCTGCTCCTGCATTACCCCTATTTGATTTTGTGTTTATAACCCTGTAGTCACCTGACCAGAAGTCTTGTTCCTCCTGCCACCGAACTTCACTAATTCCCACTAGATCTAACTTCAACCTATCCATTTCCCTTTTTAAATTTTCTAACCTACCTGCCCGATTAAGGGATCTGACATTCCACGCTCCGATCCGTAGAGCGCCAGTTTTCTTTCTCCTGATAAAGACATCCTCCTGAGTACTCCCCGCCCGGATATCCGAATGGGGGACTATTTTACCTCCGGAATATTTTACCCAAGAGGACGCCATCATCAATTAATCATACAGTAAAGCTGCATGCCGTCGGGAAAAATTACGGCTGTAGTTTCCCCTTGCTTTCAGCCGTTCGCAGTACCAGCACAGCAAGGCCGTTTTGGTTATTGCTAGAAGGCCAGATCAGTCAATCATCCAGACTGTTGCCCTTGCAACTACTGAAAAGGCTGCTGCCCCTCTTCAGGAACCATACGTTTGCCTGGCCTCTCAACAGATACCCCTCCGTTGTGGTTGCACCTACGGTACGGCTATCTGTATCGCTGAGGCACGCAAGCCTCCCCACCAACGGCAAGGTCCATGGTTCATGGGGGGAGTTAACACTGTAAAATCTCAAAATGACCAAATGAATATGTTAGGCAAAATGTACACTCTTACGAAAACAATAAGTGTGCTGAATAATGAAACTAGAAAGTTAAAACCAATTAAAATATGCAAGCGTATGTCGCAGCTAAAACCTTCAAGTCTTAACTTAATGAGAGAAATGTTTTTGTTAAAATCGGCTTTTTTACGATAAACTGAAGCCGCTGAATATTAGAGTTAGAAAACTGACAAGTCGTATGTAGCGCCAATTTCATGTCGAAACATTAAATATGTGACACCAATAAGATATCTCTATTCGTTTTCAAGTTATTTACTACAGACCAAATCTGGAACGAAAACGTCCTTATTGACGCTACATTAAGTATCATTTCTATTTGTAACGGAAAGTTCTTAGTAAAGCACTCGATGTCATTCGTGATGTAATACAACTGTACGAAGTTTCAATACTGTATTCTAAATAACAATTGTTGCAAGGAATATTTTACTGTTGGTTCCGTTCTAAAATTTCTAGCTGGCAAACCGAGCGAGGTGGCGCAGTGGTTAGACACTGGACTCGCATTCGGAAGGACGACGGTTCAATCCCGCGTCCGGACATCCTGATTTAGGTTTTCCGTGATTTCCCTAAATCAGTCCAGGCAAATGCCGGGATGGTTCCTCTGAAAGGGCACGACCGACTTCCTTCCCCAGCCTTCCCTCATCCGATGAGACCGATGACCACGCTGCCTGGTCTCCTTCCCCAAACCAACCAACCAATCGATCTAAAACTTTTGCAGTAACTAAAGCAGACTTAATTATATTTACATAATAAGTAATAAAATTGTAAACTGTTAAAGACAGAGCTATTAATTAATATGTCTCTGAGAAAGGGGCAATTTAGGTACTGCTACCTGTGGCTATGGCGGTTGGTAGGAGAGGTTCCGCTTAGCAGTCCGCTTCGCCCCTATATAAATAGAGCCAAAGAGGCATAGAAGACACATTTAGCACCGAGATATCAAACTGTCTGCGGCAGTCAAACGCTCGCGCGCGTTGGGCTTGGCATTACTTTTTTTGTGGCAGTTTACTATTACACAGCGTCACCGGTTCAGATTCGGTCTCGGTGGAAAAGAGAGAGGAGACTTAAAGCAACGGCTGAGTAACAGCCGAGCATAGCATTTCGAAGGAGTGACGGTGGAACTTAAAGTTCCGTGCCACCCTCCGACGGTGGAAGTACAGAGGAGGGGTGTAGTAATGCTCCAACTGTACGGTGAACGAAAAAAGTGGCTGGACGAAAACAAGCCACTGCTAGTGATTGTACGAAACGGACATAAATATATGGTCGTATTGGGCCTCTAGCATCACGTCAGAGCTGGGCATACTTGAATGCGTTTTCGGTAAAAGTAGGGAGTGAACTCGCGAGGACTGTATACCGTCCTGGATCGCTAAGATCTCGCAGAAGTAGCTGCCTGTGTGCCGTCCATAATGCTGAAAAAACCGTGTAGCAAGTGGCAAGATTATTTTCTACGTATAAGGCGAGTAGTTAACTTCTAGTGATTACCAGTCAGGGAGATTGTTTTGCTTGGAACTTCCCATAGAGGTCGCCTCCGAACTACTAATAGTGCTATTTCCAATAGAGATATATATTTTGTGCATGTGAACTTTTACAGAATATGTCAATCAGTGAAAACTCAAAGCTTTAGTTTATAGTCATGGTTCCTGATCCCACTGAGTAAAAAGCAAGTAGGAACATTTTCTTTCACTTAGCGCATTGAGCAATGTGGGCTTGCAGACTGGAAATTACGGTCAGTATGTTCTCCATCGCTTTCTGGCTGAATGCAAAAATAGTTTTGAGGATCATGTAGGTGTCGAAGGTATGTGGAAAGCACGCATAGGCAATTCAACAGTTTTTTCGTAACGACATAACGAAGTAACGACCATTTTGATAATTACTCGCTGTCCCACACTTCGAACTCAGTCAGACAGGTTGGATACCAGTCAATTAGACTAGATGCAACAAAAAAATGGTTCAAATGGCTCTGAGCACTATGGGACTCAACTTCTGAGGTCATTAGTCCCCTAGAACTTAGAACTAGTTAAACCTAACTAACCTAGGGACATCACACACATCCGTACCCGAGGCAGGATTCGAACCTGCGACCGTAGCGGTCTCGCGGTTCCGGACTGCAGCGCCTATAACCGAACGGCCACTTGGGCCGGCTAGATGCAACACATTTCAAAACAAAATTCCACTCCCAAAGTCGAATGACCGTTCGACAACATAATTGAGACTCACAGCAATCCTTCCACAGTACAAAGTCCGCTAGCTCATAACGAAACGGAGATCAAGTGATTATGCTCTACAAGAAAATTACCTGATTGCGGGTCTCAAAAGCAGAAAGCCGTTTTAGCATGAAGGTGTTCACAAACCTGTAACAATCGGTCACAAGCAAAACCTATTAAACACCAAATTAACCACATTATTTCAATGTGATATTGTTGTAATACATAGCAACAATGCAGATCGAAATTTGACTTCGTGGGGGTTTTATCTGTAAACAGATGTAAACAGTGACTGAGACGTAATTGACTAAGTTACAAACACCTCTAACCACTCCACCAGCAACCGTGTACGATCTGCAAATGCACCAGCAAATACTTGCAAGACAGCACCACTCAGCAATGCATGACACTGGCCTGTAGCTTCACAGTGGCGTGGAAACAAACCTGCCAAGCCGCGGTGTTAAACCAATACACACAATTAAAACCTTTAAACAGACTACCATGTCTACGGCAAACGCCAGACTCCTCGTGGCCACCGCGGAGCTCCTAGACAAAACTGTTATTGCAATAACCAGCGGCAAGCCACTGAAGCCCCCCCTCTCACCCCCCCTATACCCCCCCCCCCCCAGCAGCACTTAATGCCTCGTGACCACTACGCACGTCCTCAGCGTAACCTGACAGCAGCGCAGGTAACACCGCTGACGAACGGATGGTGAAACAGCTGGAGGAACTATTCATTCGGTAGCTATGGCGCGAATTCGAAAGTGCCACAGAGAAAACCAACCCACCCACACATCTTCTTCAGCATGCGGTAAACAGTACGGCTTTAATTTGCGTCAGATATTCCTCATGTACTCTGATAATTTCTCTTCGATTTGTTGTATCCTCCAATAGTGCTTTTGTACTAACTCCTGCTGTGCCAACGGGGGCACTAATTACCTACACAAATAGTGCTGTAGGTCACTGTAACCATACTGCGCCACCCTTGATGCACTAACATAGTGCGTTAACTGGTCTAAACACTTTGAATATAAAAAACTTATAAAACAGCTGTCCTCCGAAGCCTCACTTTGTTCCTGTAATTCAACTAGGAAACACTGCACGAACCGTATCTGTGATGAGAAGTCGATTGAAATTTTGTACTCTCTTGTACCAAACCAAATAAAGTTTAGAAAGCTTAGGAAATACAGAATGTCCCAAGAGGAATGGCGAATATTCAGTGGCATGAGAGGAACGATCATTCAGAGCAAACAATTCTAGTAAATATAGACTGCAAAATTCGTAGCCTTAGAGCTACGAGCACCTCTTCAGTAGAAGAGATCACTTCACACTAGCTCATAGGTATTAAGATATGCCCTTTAGAGCCCTTGTACCACATTTTTTCTTTCTTTTGGTCCATACTACCAACTCTCAACATACAGAAATGAAAGACCTTGCAGTAGAAGAGAATTGTTACACGAAGATGAAGAAATGCTCTCAAGGTACGCATTTTAGAGCCCTTATTTGCTAGATTTCTTTGCTACGAATGGTTATTTCTGTCATACCCCTGAATAAAAAAAAAGGTTCAACATGGCTGTGAGCACTATGGGACCTAACATTTACGGTCATCCGTCCCCTAGAACTTAAGAACTACTTAAACCTAACTAACCTAAGGACATCACACAACACCCAGTCATCACGATACCCCTGAATATTTGCTTCTACTGGGCACTCTGTATATCATAGCACATTCGGTTCATTGTCCCCTCATGATGCCTATCACTGACACTATAAACTAGTATTGCTCATCTCCGCCAATAATTCTTAAGGTACAGTATGCACAGGGTTATATCTAAGATTATTTGAGACTAATTCTGCCAACTCTGATGATTAACTTTGTTTAGCAATAGTCTCAATTTTTGATAAATCAGGAACTATCGATCAAAATCCATAGCTCAATATAGGGTAAACATAGTTTATTCATATAAAGTCACTTTAAATCAATTTACCATCAAACACTTCAGTGTCATGAACGAGAAATGCCTTGTTACACTGTGGCTAGTTCACAACTGCTCTTACTCCCATGGCAGCTCTCTTAGAACTCCCCTTTGTTTGCTGTGTGCATCACTGCACATTATTGACGTCAGCAATATTATATACCAATATCTAAATTACTGGTCACAATTATATATCCCCAACAAATTGAAACCTTTCATATTCTAAATTTAGTGGCCGCACAAAATTTCTGTAAAAAGTTAAGAAAATTTCCAAAAACTTTACAACAAAATTTGCGTTAATTAGTAAATACCATTAATTACCCCAATCAATCATTAATTAGTACCATAGCTGATAAAGACCTGGTGTGAACAAGTGTAATGTTAACTGCAGTGTAAATATTAATATTCCTTTTTGTTCATGTTAAAGAATAGTTGTTTAGTGATGCCTCAATTATGCACAGTTACAGCAATAATTATCATAGATGGCACTAGAAATTATAAGCATCAATCATTTTCAGAATAGGAGGAAATAGCAAGTTGTCTGTCACAAGTAATGTTAATTATAGTGAAATTTGTATTCTTATAACTATCAACTATGTCTCTCATATGAGGCCTATGAATTGTAATTATTATCGTATATGATCCATCATAGTTGAGCCTTATGAATGGAATTAGTAGTGAAAAAAATATTATATGGATTGTTAACATTCCATATATCGGTACAAAATCATTTGTGTTAATTACACAAATCAGCAAACGCACAATGAGTAACCAGTATCTGTTTTAATGTAACTGTATCTGATTGACAAGTCATAGTACTCGTGCTGTAGTGATCTACTTAAGTTCTCAGTTATTGCACGCACCATAATGAAATTAAAATAAGATGAGTTACACCACTTACTTTATATAAATGAGAGTATTAATGATAAAATGGGTCAAATAAATAGGTGACAGAACTCAGTAAAATGAGACAAAAGAACACTAGCATATGCATACTGAACAAATGTAGAGTGAATGTACATGCTAGATTTTGTAAGAAGTGCACAACTGCAAATAAGTGACTATAAAGATGAAAAGTTATTAAATTACAATAAAACTCTGCACTAGCAGATATGTGTATTATTACCCCATAATTAATTGTTGAAACTCCATTTAATTATGAGGTAACTGAAAATACTCTGCAACCTGGTCACCAAGAAGGATGGTGCACATGGAAGTCCTTGAACAGACTGCACTCCAGTGTTGCAAGAACGAAGGACAACTTGAAGAAATGGGGCATCGCACAAGATGGAGACATATTGTGTGAGTGTGGAGATGAACAAACTACAAGCCATTCCTGAAGTGTCGTCTTTGGCCAAACTCTTGTACAGGACTGGAACTGGCCTTGGCTTATAGCAACGCAGTCAATGTTGCCAAATACTGGACACAACTAGTGTAAATGTGTTTATTATGTAAAAATTGATTTCTTACTCCTGTGCATATTATGTAAATATTGATTTCTTACTATTGTGTGTATTATGTAAATATTGTTTTCTTACTCTTTTTTCCATGTGTGTTCATTTTATTGCATTTATATGTCTCTGAATTACTCATGTATACAAACATGTTTATTTTAAATCAGAACAGTCTGTGTCCTGGTACTTCTGACACGAATGAATAATAAAATAAATACCTTACAATAACATGTTAGCGTCATACACATAGGTGGATATTCATTTAAGATTGTCAAGCAATCAAAGAAATTGACTAGCTTGACACACAGCATACAAACTAAGCTTACAATGACATTGAAAACTTCGCACATGATAATCCACTGAGATACATCTGACAAAAATTAATTATTTTGCACGTTAAGAGATACTGATGATCATTGCCCGTCGAATGACTGTTCACCACTTCGTTGCGTATATGCATTCTAATTCCCTACCTACACGTTAAGCTGCACCTTACACAGTATTACACAATGTATCAGTGGGCTGTGACATCGTCGTCAATGGGGACTAGTGGTCACATTAAGCCGTCGTAAACACTTCACTGGCTACTCTGTTTTTTAAAGCCTTTCTGTGTGTTGAGTTGTAATTCGTATTCAATTATGTAGCTTCTCGAAGTAACGGCTATGGCATCGCACAATGGATTGAAGATCATATTTCAGTAGACGTAACAGCGATATATCTCACTGCATCATCATACATATCGCCGTGTTAACGGATGTAGCCATTCGGTCATCTGGTGACGTCAGCCTCCCATAGTTCTGCATGCCACCCCAGCGTCATTCCGCTGGACTGCTCGCCAACGTGAAAGCACAGAACTATTTTTATAGCAGCGTCGACAGCAAAACAGGCTTTTGCTGTGCTTGTATTTCTTTGCGTTCCTGTCTGGCTGCATGTAAACAACACACTCGCTATATGCGCTACTGTTATTGTCTGCTATAGCGTTTTGCACGTTTGTACAGCACACTGTTTCAAAATTGTCACATAGCATTCAATATGTGCTTACGACTAACTCACGGGAGATAACACCTATAGTTGACTAACTAAAACTCACAATAGCTAGCAACTATTATCTACTTATTCCCATCTGTTGTAAGTAACATTCTCATAAAAGAAACATATTAGCTTATTTACCCTTTCTTGCACCAGTTCTTGATAATGACATAGCTTTATCTTTTCGACATAATGAAGGTTG
The DNA here is from genome assembly GCF_021461385.2 of Schistocerca piceifrons. NCBI lineage: Eukaryota > Metazoa > Arthropoda > Insecta > Orthoptera > Acrididae > Schistocerca > Schistocerca piceifrons. The sequence goes on along the minus strand of NC_060138.1, from coordinate 406,872,276 downwards.
TGAGCCGACCGGCGTGGCCGAGTGGTTCTAGGCGCTACAGTCTGGTACCACCCGATCGCTACGGTCGCAGGTTCGCATCCTGCCTCGGGCATGGATGTGTGTGATGTCCTTAGTTTAGTTAGGTTTAAGTAGTTCTAAGTTATAGGTGACTGATGACCTCATAAGTTAAGTCCCATAGTGGTCAGAACCATTTGAACTATTTTGAAGGATGTGATATCTTCCGGATCTTACCATCTCCACTTCAGCATAATCTGCCTAATTTTGAATGGTCCATGGTAGTGGTGATTAAGCTTTTTCTTTTCTTCGTCCATGCTAGATGATTCGTATGCCTTCATTTTAGAATCGACTCACCTACTTTACACATAACTGGCTTAACTATTTCATCATTTGCACATTTCGTTTTTGCGATTGTCTCACATACAATTTTAAGTTGTTTTTCCCACGATAGCTCATCCTTCTGCGGGAAATTAAAGTATTCGTTGAAAGTATTTCCAGTTTTGTATTCAAGAGGATTGTGCAAGGTGGTAATCCGTTGAATCATGACACAAAGCATTCGTAAGTATCTCAAAACTGCCTAATCGTTCAATACATTTCTTACCCTTTCTCCCACAGTGTGCAGGAAAAGGACGTTCCAATTCATACATAATCCAATTCGAAGGGTTTGAGGTTGGCCTATAGGTAGGTATCACTATGTGTCGAATTCCTTCTTCTGCGTAAAATCTTTCCATAAATTTGAAAGAAATTGCTGACTGTTATCTGACACAATGTACTCTGGCTTTTGTTGTTATGATTTTTATGTTGTATTTTCTAAAGGAGTAGCAATGTATAGATTTTAAAGTCCATCCGCAGCAACCGAAATTTACTCAGCTCAAGATAATGGCCAATGTAGGTTCAGAGCTGACATATTTTCAGATTTATGTGGTATAATGTTGTGCCTAAAATTTTATGATTTATGCTGAAAAATAGACAATTTAGTTTTCTGTCTCTGATCGTACGTCTTCAGTACTGATTGGACTCGCCGAACAGTATTGTTGGAAATAACATTCTCCTGCAACTTCATGCCTTTGCATGGTCTGAAGTGTGTGCAGTTAAGTGCACATATTATATAATTCGTCTACAATCTGTGTGGGTATACATAGCCTGCAGTTATCTGAATTCACTTAAGTTCTCCTGTATAACACATCGTCATGTTTTATGTAATATTGACGTATCTTGTGACCATCCTCTGCATCAGTATCGTCATATTTTTCTTTAATTATCTTATGAGCTTCAGAGAGATAACATCCGGAAATAAAATGACAATAGAAATTGCAGAAATCGAGAAAAGTCTTCAGTTGATTATGGCATTTTGGTACTGGAAAATTGCTCTCTGCTTCCATTTTCGACGGATCAGATTTAATTTCATGTCCAAGAAATTTAATCTGCAATTGAGTACACTGGAGATTTGTAAAGAATATAAACCGCAGTATTCTAAAATTTATATTCAAACTTGCTACAGAATTTTAATTGTACATGCAACAAGTATAGGCCTAAGACCTAAATTTTCAGCCTTGAGAAAATACTTTGCTAATTTACTTCTTTAATTTCAACATTGCTGACTGCTGCCAGAGGTTTGACTTTGTCCTAAACTTATGCTTTTCCATGGCACAAAATGGTCTGCCACGAACTGTAATTTATCGAACTATCACAGAGGTGGTTTGTATTTCTGCAAAATAGTAAATTCATATTAACACAAGAAAACGTTTGTAGGGAAACTACATTGTCATCCATTCAACATTCAAGATTATATACTTTAACAAATCTTTAGAAGTGAAGTGCACTCTGATGTTTGTCATTTTAGTGTTCGTCAAGTACACATTGCTGTATGTAAATTACAGTACAGCTGGAAGCAAAACGGTTATGTCATAATTTTGAGATTTTTCTATTGTGATGCAGCTGAGAGCCTAGTGACATATCGAAACACACAATTAAATATAAACGATTTTGTTCTTACATCATTCAGCCCTCTGCCGCTGGCCTTAACGATTTCACTTTTGCGTGTTCTACATTGAATTGATTTCGCAAACCATGTATTTTTCTGTAACACTGTTTGCTTGTAGTGTTCAGACGAATGAGAGAAATGGTATCTGCAACCCCTCTCAGCACTTCTCCACTAAGTGTTTATTATAGTAGTTCGTACTCTTTACTGTGAATAAATATGGTTCCGTATTATTTTATTCATCTTCAGCAAGCATAGTCATATATAATGAAATAAGAAGTAACCAGTTGCATAAAAGAAATATAATTTATTTGTCGGTTTCGGGCACTTGGTGCCATTTTTCAGAAGACTGTACAGAAAAATACACCACAAATAAGTAGAAGTCATAGGAATATTAAAACTAGGGATGTAAGGTTAAAAAAAAAGATTTAAAAATTAAAAGCAAAGAATGGTACACGCTTATGTGCATACGGCAAAGACGACATGGTACAAAAAAGTATATGCAGTAGCAATAAGTAGTAATACTGAATTCATTAATACGCTAAGAGCTTTCATATGCTTATATTAATTCACAGGGTCTGCATAAAACTTGAACAAAGAAGCGAAACAAAAAGTAAAGGCATCACGCCAGAACATGACCCAATCAGTTAATGACGTGCATATCTTGAAGATGGTCTCAGAGTGGGGTGAAGGTACGATAAAATAATAAAACGTAACTATATTTGCCTTAAGGCTTAAAGAAAATTGTAAGAGCTGTAAAAGCTTCAGCATGAGAGCCAGCCGTCTCCCCTCTCTGCTAGCCAGCAGTCACGTGCGCCGTTTGACAAACTTACGGCAAAGTAAATAATAAAAAACTAACGGTAAATAATACGACGGTGGGTGGCCCTATGGACGGGAAATTTGGGAAATAATTTTTCATACAGCTGTAGCGAGGTCAGTAGCATGCTCGTGAGGAACCTGTCAACAAAAATCGCAAACCGCATCATGGGTCTGGAACATGCGACTGGATTAAGTGGACAGACTATTCTCCATCATTAAACGAAACTCTTCCGGAACAGGCCATGAAGGCTGAACGGTACTGACCGGCCGCCGTGTCATCCTCAGCCCTCAGGCGTCACTGGATGCGGATATGGAGGGGCATGTGTGTGGTCAGCACACCGCTCTCCCAGCCTTATGTTAATTGACGAGACCGACTGTCTACCATTAGCTAAGATTAAGTATTGGGAAGTGACTGTATACGAAAAGAAACGTGGGCAAAATTATATAGTAATGAATCAACTAACACTGGAAATATGCAATTCACAAGCACGTTTCGTGAAAGAATTGTATCCAACGGCTTTAATATCAATTTTATGGGATTGTAAGGTTTAGAACACGTCGGTGAACTGGTGTAGGGATGTCAATAGTGTGGCAGCAGGAAACATGCCCTCGAAAACAGCGCGCGAGATGCATCAACGTGCGAGAAGTAATAACTGGAATACATGGAAAAGCAATTTCAGTGGCCATGTAGAACACAGGGCGTTTTGATTAGTAAGGCCTCTGTCCCTATCCCACGTTGTCAACAGCCCTAAATACTATAATAAACACGTTTTACACAGTGTGAAAGCTTCAGCATGCGAGCCAGCCGTCTCTCCTCTTTGCTAGCCGGCAGTGAAGTGCGCCGTCTGACAGAACTTTACTTCGTGAGAGATGGGTCATTTGACTGAGTGACATGTGAATGCTGATTGTACGAGCTTGCTTAGTTTACTGACTTTTTCCCTTACGCCTTACCGAGATTTTCCCCTGAGTAGTGCGATATATGTCCATATTTATAACGCGAGTCCAACAGTCTTCTGACTTATGCCCACTTCTAACATTTTCCGCGCATTTTTATGTTTATCACTTCACACCTGTACTTCCTGACTCATAACACAGGTAACAGAAATCTTGAAGTTTCCTGGGATCTTACACCCTTCTTGCGGAGCTTATCACAGTGTCTGGTATGTGCTCCCATTTCCTGCAATTGTAACATTTTGTATCAAATGGTTCAAATGGCACTGAGCACTATGGGACTTAACACCTGAGGTCATCAGTCCCCTAGAACATAGAACTACTTAAACCTAACTAACCTAAGGACATCACACACATCCATGCCCGAGCAGGATTCGAACCTGCGACCGTAGCAGTCTCACGGTTCCGGGCTGAAGTGCCTAGAACCGCACAGCCACCGCGGCTGGCACATTTTGTATCCCACATCTATTTATTATTACCCTGACAGTGTTTTCCCCATAGGAATTTGATTTTTCTATTTCATAGACATTATCGCACATTCCTTTTGTATTGCTGCCGTAACTGCATTATTTAAACCTTTGGGCACAAGCAATACGAAAATATAATTTTAAAATTCTTCTCAAAATTAATCTTTATCATCATTGTAAGCGGCGATTATAAGAAGGAATTGGAAAACTGAGAACGGTCAATTGTTATAGGAAGGTGGTTTCACTTTGGAATCATTGGTACATGTAGTTTCCACTTGTGATACATTTGAGGGAAATTTCAGATTTTTCCTAGACACAATCCTACATCACGGGATGCCGCTGAACTCATACGAACTAAAACAAAATTACAGTGGAAAATAACAAGCAAAATGGCCCTAAAATTTAATAAATTTATGTCAAAACCACTTAAAAAAGCAGTCGTTCTATATGGCCCAGGGCAGCGGGTGAGAGGCAGTGGTAATGTACTGGCCATAAAAAGCTACAGCATAGTATCAACTATCCTTCTTGTTGTTGAGATTTTCAGTCCAGAGACTGGTCTGATTTAGCTCTCCGTGCTGTTCTAGCCCGTGCAAACCTCTTAATCTCCGAGTAACTACTGCAACCTACATCCCTCTGAATCTGCTTACCGTATTCATCTCTTTGTCTGCCTCTACGATTTTTACCCCCACACTTCCCTCCAGTACTAAACTGGTGATCCCTTCATGTCTCAGAATGTGTCCTACCAACCAACCCCTTCTTTCAGTCGGGTGGTACCACAAATTTCTCTTCTCGCCAGTTCTATTCAGTACTTCCTCATTAGTTACATGGTCTACCCATCTAATCTTCAGCATTCTTCTGTAGCACCACATTTCAAAAGCTTCTATTCTCTTCTTGTCTAAACTGTTTACCGCACACGTTACACTTCCATTCATCTCTACACTCCGTACAAATACTTTCAGATAGGACTTTCTGACACTTAAATCTATATTCGATGCTAATTTCTATTCTTCAGAAACGCTTTTATTGCCATTGCGAGTCTACATTTTATATCCTCTCTACTTGGACCATCATCAATTATTTTGCTTCCCAAATAGCAAAACTCATCTAGTACTTTAAGTGTCTCATTTCCTAATCTACTTCTCTCAGCATCACCTGACTTAATTCGCTTACGCCCGCATCTCGTGGTCGTGCGGTAGCGTTCTCGCTTCCCACGCTCGGGTTCCCGGGTTCGATTCCCGGCGGGGTCAGGGATTTTCTCTTCCTCGTGATGGCTGGGTGTTGTGTGATGTCCTTAGGTTAGTTAGGTTTAAGTAGTTCTAAGTTCTAGGGGACTGATGACCATAGATGTTAAGTCCCATAGTGCTCCGAGCCATTTGAACCATTTTTAATTCGCTTACGTTCTATTATCCTCGTTTTGCTTTTTTTGATGATCCTCTTATATCCTCCTTTCCTGACACTATCCATTCCGTTCAACTGCTCTTCTAAATCCTTTGCTGTCTCTGGCAGGATTAAAGTGTCACCGGAAAACCTCAAAGGTTTTATTTCTCCTCCTTGGACTTTCATTCTACTCCCTATTTTTCTTTTGTTTCCTTTACTGCATTCTCAGTATTCAGACTGAATAACATCGGGGGTTGGCTAAATCCTGTGTCACTCCCTTGTCAACCACTGCCTCCCTTTGGTGCCCCTCGACTCTTACAACTGCCACCTGGTTTCTGTACAAATTGTAAATAGCCTTTCGCTCTCTGTATTTTACCCCTGCCACTTTTAGAATTTGAAAGAGAGTGACAGATTTTCATTCTTCTGTAAAGGATCGTGTTAGTATTTTGCATCCGTGACTTATTAATCTGATAGTTCGGTAGTTTTCCCACCTGTCAGTACCTGCTTTCTATAAAATTTGGATTATTATATTATTCTTGAAGTCTGTGGGTATTTCGCGCCTCATACATCTTGCTTGGCAGATCGAGGAGTTTTGTCATGGCTGGTGCTCCCAAGGCTATCAATAGCTCCAACGGGGCCTTGTTTCGACTTAAGTCGTTCAGTGCTTCGTCAAATTCTTCACGCAGTATCATATCTCCCTTCTCATCTTCCTCTACGTCCTCTTCCATTTTCATAATATTGCCCTCAAGTACATCTCTCTTGTAAAGACCCTCTATATACTCGTTTCAGCTTTTCGCTTTCCCTTCTTCGCTTAGAACTGGTTTTACATCTGATATTTTGATACTCATACATGTGGCTTTCTTTTTTCCAAAGATGTCTTTGACTTTCCAGTAGGCAGTATCTATCCTACCCCCTAGTGATATGTGCTTCTACATCCTTTCATTTGTCCCCTGGCCGTTCTTGCTTACCCATTTTGCTTCTCCTGTCGATCTCATTTTTTAGATATTTGCATTTCCTTTCGTCTGCTTCATTTATTGCATTTTTATATTTTCTCCTTTCATGGATTAAATTAATATCTGTTGTGTTATCCAGTAATTTCCACTAGCCCTCGTCTTTTTACCTACTTGATCGTCTCCGCTGTTTCATCTCTAAAAGGTACCCATTCTTCTTCTACTGTATTCTTTTTTCCTGTTCTTGTCAATCATTCCCTAATGCTCCTTCTGAAACCCTCTACAATCTCTCGTTCTTTCAGTTTATCTAGGTCTCATCTCCTTAAATTCCTGCCATTTTGCAGTTTCTTCAGTTTTAACCTGCAATTCATAACCAAGAAATTGTCGTCAGTCCACATCTGTCCTTTTAAATGTCTTACAATTTAAAATCTGGTTCCTAAATCTCTGCCTAGCCATTATACAATAAATCTGAAAACTGCCAGCGTTTCCAGTCCCTTCCATGTACACAATCTTCTGTTATGATTCTTAAACCAAGTGTTAACTATGATTAAACTATGCTCTGTGCCAAATTCCACCAGGCGGCTTCCTTTTTCATTCCTTTCCCGAGTCGATATTCACCTATTACTTTTCCTTCTCTTCCTTTTCCCATTACTTAATTCCGGTCCACCACGACTGTTAAATTTTCGGCTTCCTGAACTATCGGGATTATTTCTTTCTCTCATCATATATTTCCTCAACCTCCTCCTCATCTGCGGAGCTACTTGGCATACAAACTTGTACTACTGTGGTGGATATGGACTTCATGTCTAACTTGGCTACAATAATGTGCTCTCTATGCTGTTCATAGTAGCTTAACCGTGTCCCTATTTTTTTCTCATTATTAAACCTACTCCTGCATTACTTCTATTTGATTTTGTATTTATTACCTTATATTCATCAGACCAGAAGTCCTGTTCCTACTGGCACCGAACTTCACTAATTCCCACTATATTTAGCTTTAATCTATCTATTTTCCTTTCTAAATTTTCTAATCTATATGCCAGATTGAGGGATCTGACATGCGAAGCTCCGATCCGTAGAACATCAGTTTTGTTTGTCCTGATAACGACGTCATCCTGAGTAGTCCCTGCCCGGAGATCCAAATGGAGGACTATTTTACCTCCGGAATATTTTATCCCACAGCACGCCATCATTTAACCATACAGGAGAGTTACATGTCCTTGGGGAAAATTACGGCTGTAGTTTCCCCTTGCTTTGAGTCTTTCACAGTGCCAGCAAAGCAAGGCCATTTTGATTGATGTTACAAGGCTAGAACAGTCAATCATTCAGACTATTGCCTCTGAAATGGCATTTATTGGCTGAGATATCCATTTTCGTGGTTCGGCCGCCGTAGGTTGAAGCCACTTCGGCGACTTGCGTGTCAATGATAATGAAGATGATGATGATGAAAGACACACAACACCCAGTCCCCTGCCAGGAATTGAACCCGGGCCTCCTTGCGTGGTAGGTGGTAACGCTACCGCTGCGCTACGATGATTGCCCCTGCAACTACTGAAGAGACTACTTCCCCTCTTCAGGAACCACACGTTTGTCTGGCATTTCAATAGTTACCCCTCCATTGCGGTTTGTGGCCGGGGGGGGGGGGGGGGGCGATAATCCTTATCAAATAACAACAAAATTTTCTTCTATCAAGACATTAATCACACTAGATCTTGGAAACGGTACAAAGTTATAATAGGTCCAGACCATTGACCTTCAGTTGCATCAAAGACTAGCTAGCATACATGAATATTACAAAGAAAAGACGTGACTTGTGTCGCCTTAAATATAAAATATAGAATATAGCAAAATGTGACGTATGTCACATTCGAGAAAGGCAATATATATCAAAGATGTAATGTAGCTAAATGTGCTGTATACCACCTTTAAGAAAACAGGTACTTACTTACGCAGAACCAATAGATACAATGCAGCCGAACATAACGTACGCCAAAGTTAAGAAAACTGAAATTTACTAAATAGAATCCAAAGATGTAGTACTTATTAGACGTGACGTACTTCATCACAAGATTTAGAAAATTCACTACCATTAATTAAACAATCCCAAATTATACACCAGCTGCACGTGAGGTGCGGCACTCTTAAAGGAAGAAATAATTCTTTTGTTTAAATAATTTACACTCGTGTCAGTAGTAGAATATCACATAATACCGACAGTGCCTCAATAGTATGGAATAAAAAATTTTTAACAACAAAGAATAGCAACAAACACGATACTCCAAGTCGCGCGCAGAATAACCATACGATGTAAGATAAACATAAAAAAATCTATCAAACTCCACGTTGGAGTTTCAGCAAGAGAGGTTTAATGTCAATTACTTTAGTGGAGTAATCAAAGAAGAGAACAGATTTTGATTAAGGCGTAAGATTAAAATTGTGTCGGTAACAATGCCCACTGTTCAGATGATATTAGTAAACCGCAGGATAATGCTATTCAAAAGAACTAAATTACTGACCGGGTCAGCTAGTCCATGGCCTAAACAAGCCGATACGCAAGAACTTTAATTATGGTCAGCAATACGAGCGACGAGACATTACGCCGCTATACAAGGCAGAATCGCGCGGGCGGTACACAAATTTAATCTGAGCCAACGACCAATAGTCGCCTGACCTTAATTGCCTCCCGTTAGCTTGTAAGTGTGCTTCCGCACGTAAACTGGAGTACACAGTAAATTACAGTAATCAAGTAGAATACGAAGAACAGAGCTACGAAGTATTGACGTCAGTAGACACAGTCCTGCGCGAATTTACAGTTGCGTCTGAAGATTAATAGACTTCGTGCAAACGAAAGGTCCTGGAATCTTATACAGGTCAGTGACTGGTGCGCTTTCAGACAAAATGAAGTAAACTTTACCCGAAACTTTTAACGACAGTTATACACTGTCGTAACATAACTTTAGACAACGATAATCAAGAAACGCTGACAAGGCCAAAATTAGATTCTAACTTATTTACATACTGGAAATGACTAGTGCTATACAGGAGTTAGAGAAGAAATAAGGTGTGACTCATCTAGGTCAATAAGCACTACTTGCACATAAATGGTGTGTCTCAAAATGATTCAAATGGCTCTGAGCACTATGGGACTTCTGAGGTCATCAGTCCCCTAGAACTTACTACTTACACCTAATTAACCTAAGGACATCACACACATACATGCCAGAGGCAGGATTCGAACCTTCGACCGTAGCGGTCGCCCGGTTCCTGACTGAAGCGCCTAGAACCGCTCGGCCACAGCGGCAGGTGGTGTGTCTCAGAATATCTGATAACACACACGTTCACTCAGACACACACACACACACACACACACAAACACACACACACACACACACGGGGGCGCGCGCTTGCGCAAGCGCACGCGCACACACGCACACGCATAAACGGTATAGATGATAAGGAATAGTAATGGCTACAGCGGCAGACACACTTACACTGGGCAATCCTCTTTGCTGTGACACTCGTAAACTAGATGGTGAGTGAATCTCACGGGCTTGATAACTACGTCTTTCGAAAAGCGAGCTTCTCGTAGCACTGCAAGTCCAGGAGTGCGTTAGTAAGTCGCCAGACGAGCCACAGGTTCTGCGAATGTTAATAGAACTACACGTGCCTCTACTCTGTGCCGTATAAACATGGGCTGCAGCCGCCAGCACTCATGAACAAAGTCCACTACAAAAGCCCCGCAGAGCTACTCGGCACACACGCAGCTCACTCCTCCAACTCGTAAACACCGCCTCTCCACGGTGTTCGCGCAAGCCATTCCAACCTCTCTCTTTGCCACCGGAGGGACTTCAAGCGGTCAGTCCGCCCACACAGACGCTTGCTACGACGGTTGTGTCGAAACACCCGAGTAAATAATCGAGATAACCCCCGTACTGCACAAGCAAAAACTCAGATCTACGCTACAATAATTATTGATGTTCTTATTTGCATTGTCAATGACTGTCTCAATATGATCATCATAAAAAAACACATGTCACTATTTCTTACAATTAGGTATCACAATCTCCGCGCCGAGGGTTGGTTTCAACGCTGTAAACGGCTGCTACAGTGCACTACATTCGTTGAAGTACGTCAGCGTACCAGGGTGCTCCACCACTGTCTTGGAATAGCATCGGCGGTTTCGCGCGAAAGGCACTGGTGCAACATAACAAAATTAATAAATTGGTCATTTGAGGCAGAAACTGCTGGTAAGCAAAAGGTTAAACTACTGTCCTCGTTTCTACTGTGCACTGTGGTCTGCAATCTATCATTTGTCAGTCGCTGAATGAAAGATGTACTTTCTAGCATGTAAAACAAATCTATCTCGCCCTCTAATTGCGCTTTTTCCATCACCCTATTTACGAAAGCCATGAAAGATTTGGATAGCTCATGTACTTTATTTCCCCGTGAGGCTACTGATTCTCCTGAATCTTGTCTGGCCTAAAACATTCTACTCGGAAGTATGTCAATCTTTCATTTATTGGATGCGTTTTCTTCTAAAATGCTTCGGTCATCCAGCCAGCTACTCGTATTATTTCTGACTGCCGGTTTCACTCTTTCGTATGCACTAATTTTTTACTTAAGTTACTGAAATAATAATTCTTTATCCTCGATTTGAACTACATCAAATTCTGCGTTCACGTTATCAATGACCTACTGCAGTTATATTTTGTTACCTCAAATGTTTTTCCAACTAATATTAGAACGTCCATAGCACTTACACCACACCTGTCGCTACAGGGGGACGTCATTTGCACAGCCACAAGGGTCCTTATACTTCATGAAACGACCTGCCTTGCCTGTTCTGATGGTTTGACGTGCTCCACCACTGCGTTCGAATAGCATCGGCGGTTGTGTGCGAAAGGCACTGGCGCAACAAAACAAAATTAAATCTGCTGGGATCTTCCGGTCGCTGGTTTCTTTGGTCTCAGTCTCATGGGCTCTTGCATTCTTCCATTTCATAGTTGCTGCTATGAGAAGGGGCTCCTTCTTCATCTTGCAGTGATACCTGGCGAGACAACTGGTAGATTCTGTCTTATGTTCCACCACCTGTTTTAACACGTACCCCACACACCTGATACCAAATTACTATATCGGATTAAAACTACGGATATATATATTTGGTGCATCCGGCGTGGAGCAATCAGAATATTGACAATGTTGTTCTGTTGCAGTTTCCCCTAATTAACTTTTATAACGAAGCCGTCAAATGCGGGATATCGCACAATCAGCTCAACAGCTCATGCATCCAAGTTGCTGGCAAGAACAATATACAGAAGAATGGAAAAGAAAATCGAGGATCTGTTACATGACGATCACTCCTAAGGTTGCAGTTGATAAGGGAAGCAAGACTGAAGAAAAATGAAGAAATGTTCATAGGATTTGTCGATTTGGAAAAAGCGTTCGACAATGTCAGACGGTGCAAAATTGCACGAGAAATAGGGGTAAGCTATAAGGAAAGATCGGTAGTATACAACATGTACGAGAGCCAGGAGGGAACAACGAGTGGAAGGCCAAGAACGAAGTACTCATATAAAAAAAGTTCAAACAGTGGGATGCAGTTTTTTGCCCCTGCTGTTAAATGTGTAAGTTGAAGAAGCAATGGCGGAAATAAAAGAAAGTTTCATAAGCAGCATTAAAATTCAAGAGGAAAGTATATTAGTATTAAGATTCACTGATGACATTGCTATCCTCGAGATTCACTGATGACATTGCTATCTTCAGTGAAAGCTAAGAAGAATTACAGGAGCTGTTGAATGTAACGAACAGTCTAATGAGTACGAAATATGGATTGAGAGTAAACTAAAGAAAGATGAAAGTAATAAGTAGTAGCGGAAAAGAGGACAGCAAGAAACGTAAATTCTTAACTGGCTCACACGGAGTAGCAGTAGTTACGAAATTCTGCTTCCTAGGCAGCGAAACAGCCCATGGAATTTGGATATTTGTAGTAAGTTCCTATGGGACCAAACTGTTGAGATCATCGGTCCCTAGGCTTACACACTACTTAATCTGACGTAAAGGAATTTGCGCTAAGGACAACACACACACCCATGCCCGAGGGAGTACTGGAACCTCCGACAGGGAAAGTCGCGCGAACCATACAAGGCGCCTAAGACCGGGCGGCTAAGACGCGCGGCAATAGCCCATGATGACGGAAGGAGGAGGACATAAAAAGCAGACGAGCACTGGTAAATGGCGCATTCCTGGACAACAATACTCTGCCAGTATAAAACATAGATCTCAGTTTGAGGAAGAAATGTCTGAGGATGTACGTTCGGAGCACAGCATTGTATGGCACCGAGACATGGACTGTGGGTAAACATTCGAGATTTTGTGCTACAGAAGAATGTTCAAAATCAGATAGACTGATAACGTAAGGAATGAAGAGGTTCTCCGCAGAATCAACGAGGAAGGAAATACATGGAAAACACTGACAAGAAGAAGGGACATGTTGACAATACATGTATTAAGACATCAGGGAATAACTTCCAAGGTGGTACAGGGAGCTCTAGAGGGTAGAATCTGTAGAGGAAGACAGATTTGAATACATCCTGCAAATAACTGAGGATGTAAGTTGCAAGTGATACCCTCAGATGAAAAGATTGACACAGCAAAGGAATTCGTGGCGGACCGCATCAAACCAGTCAGAAGGCTGTTTAGAGTTGGTGCTGGGGAACAGAGAAAGATCTATGGCATCTGTCAAAGTAGCAACGCGATATAAATTCCTTATAGAGAAGTTTATTTACCACCACTACACATTTATATGTTAAATGCGTCAGCAACAATTCCACTGTCACATATACATTAGGTGGAGCCCCTTTCACTATGATTCGGTTCTATTACTCATGGGTTTCTCACTTTCAAGAGACAGGAGCCACCTGGTTTTTTGTTCTGATCAATATTAAAATCGCTACGTCGTGTGCCTCGCTTTCACTGGCTGGTTACTGTTTTGATACTTTTTTATACTGCTTGGTTCTGACTGTGGCTGCCTTTTAATACACTCATTGACGATTTTTTCCTCTTTGTATCCGAAACAGTTCATTATCTTTGTGACCTTCTGAAAAATTTCATCCCCATATGACCTTCTTGATTTCCATCTAATAGACAGTGCCCATAGCCGAATATTTCCTAAGATGAGCACGGCTTCGAACCTTCACCTCTTGTTCTTCTGAAGAGTGCTTGCATCTTGGCTAACATTAAAGTTCTGTGGGCAGCTGTTTCCAGATACACCATCGTCTCAAAATTTACTACCAGCCCCATTGGCCTAGCGTACTGCTCACAGACGTGCCTGTCCAGGGATTTCTGTTGAATCTGGTATCTTTATAATATTTCCCAGTCACAACAGTTACTGCTGGCGACGGTGACTGCATGCTGCAATTGAAGCTCTACACTATATGATCAAAAGAATCCAGATACCTATTAGTGGAACCACATGGGATGCCTTTATGATGGCTTGAACTTTGTAGACGACACTTTTGATGAGATGTGTGAATATATGTGGAGGAATAGCAGACCATTATTCCTCAAGAGCTAAACAGAAGAAGACTGATATTGAACGCTGGGATTTGGAATAAAATCGACACTCTACATATCCGGAAGGCCTTTAATTCGGTTCAAGTCAGGACTCTGAGCAGGCCAGTCGATTTCAAGAATATTATTGCTAACATACCATGGGCTCACAGACGCTGCTTTGTTACAGGGTGGATTATGTTGGTATAATAGTCGTCTCCAAATTCCCCTACTGAACTCAGTATGCAGTGCTAGAAAATGCATTATTATCCGTGCGCGTCTAGTGTTTTGTAAAGTGCAGTAAAAATGATAAATCTTGCGTCGTTTGAGATACAATGAGAACACAGCCCAGATACGCAATGTAGACATTGTTTTTTTTTTAAAATGTCCATACAAAACTACTCCTTCCTTGAAGAAAGTTAATAATTGCAATATTTATGATAGTTCATGATTGGCACTGGATTTGAAGAAATCTGAAATTAGACTGAAGGCGTTAATAATGAAACAGTCAATATCTGAATCTGACTTGAAAAATAGGAGAAAATACGTAACATAGAGGAACTGGATATTCGATACCAGGTTTCTGGTTGTGTCCGATGCAGAGAGAAAGTCCTGGCGATCGTGAAGGGATAGCGTGTCCGTAGCGAGAGTTCCGCCAGAGAGTCTGATTGAAGAGCTGCGAGAGCAGTAGGCGCCTGGCTCTGAGCTCGACAGAAAATGCCTTGCAGCGGTTTTGGGCGGTTCTAAATACGCAGATTGCATAGATATACTAGTGGAACTATTTGTGGTCACGTAGACTATGGAGGCAAACAAGCCCACGGGGCCAGCGATTTCTAGTTGCTCTTGAGCTATCGTCTGCTGGAGAAGACATTGTGCGTGATAGACGCTCTGTCGTCTGCTTAGGCAACCCCTTTGACGTTATGCAAATGGTACAACATTGCTGTGAGAAGGGATGCCGCGCTCTTAGATCGTCACATACTCCACACTTCACTGTCATCACTACACGTGTCGTCAAAACCACATCCTTTCATAGGACTGCCACAGGTTACTGTGTGATTCGTCACTCCAAAGCACTGGTTGCTAATCACCCTCTGGAAAGTGGCGTCGCTCTTTACGTCACATCAAGCAGCGGTTAGCATTGGTTGAAGAAATGTGTGAATTATGAGTAGCAGCTCGTCCCTTGTACTCCGTTCTTTCTGACTCACTACGTGCATTCATCGCCCTATCTGGAGTTCTGGTCTCACTTCGGAATTCAAGACTTTTCCTTTAGCTGATTTCTTGCGATTTTTTACAACCATCTTCCTCACTGCTCGATGATGACTACCCATCAGTACATGACGCCTACCTGATGGTTGTTCCTTTAGATATCCACTTTATAATCACATCACTATCAGTCGGCTTGCAATCCTTAGTTCGCAAGGATTTGTTGCCCAGGTGACATCCAGTGACATTTCGACTCTCAAAGTCACCGAGCACTCCTGGTCGGTCAATTCTCCCGTTACTTCTTCTATCCTGATAACACTTTACTCCCCGCCTCCTTTCATATTGGCGGCTCTACCTTTCCTGACATCTAGGAGCAATTTCGCATTACGCAGGCGTGTCCGGATATCTTTAGCGAGATAATATGTATTACCTGACAGCTATCTGGAAACGTGGCTGCTTACAGTAACAATACAGTAAATAATATATGTCCAGTAACGTGTATTCTATTCGAACTCGATCCTATAATTTATTGTAAACTGATGACCGTTAGAGATGTAGGGTTTTCCCTTTCAACGTAACCATACAATCTGCAGGTAACAAGAAACTACGTCTTGCATTACGATGTTCTTATTTTGAGCTCTGTGCGTACCGGCAGACGCCGAGCCTAGCGGACGCGCCACCGCCACCACCACCACCACCGCGACCACCAGCAGCAGCAGCAGCAGCAATATTATGATAAACAGTAATTTAGTTTAGTTCCTGCTTTTCTTTTCATTTGTCTTTCTTCAAATGCTTCTGGAAAGAAGTGAACTAAATCTGTGTATTTTACTGTGTAGACTAGTGTTTTCCAAATTGCTCTAAGTTTTGGTTTTTGAGTAAATATTGATGCATATTTTTGTGTAAGGCCACGTCCTCTTGTAATTTTCCCGCCGTCAGAAGCTCCACGTCATGTCACTATGTTTAAATATCGTGTTGGTACATAGTATATAGTTTAGATCAGTGCTTTCTTGTTTGCGTACTGATCTCGTGCAGTAGCTTATGGCTAAGCAGAGTAACTGTAGATAGATTCACTGCTATAAAAAAGTTTATTTTTGTTTAAGAGCTTGTCGTGTCAAGGTACAGAGGGAAATCTGCGGAGCAGTTTTTAGTATTTATGTATTCTTCTAGTTACATTTTGCGTATACAGGGAAGAGATGGAAATCAGCGGAGCAGTTTCTAGTGTTTCTTTATTCTTCTAGTTATATTTTGAGTACATTCAAAACTCAGTTGCGCCATTTGAGATCATATATCTATTTCTATTATTTTTTACACACTACGATATGGCTAGTAACTGAGCCTGTTGCGAGATGATGCAAGGAGAAATGGCTACTGCCCGTAAACAGCTGGAAGCTGCATTGGCTATCGTCGACATGCTTCTGGCTAATGCTCAAAGTTGCTGCGACATCGGGGCGCTGGTGACGAGACCTGCGACACCTAAGGTGCCACTGGAATCCCCTGGAGGCGCTGCTGTCGCTACATCTTCTGATACGCAATATCTGACTAGTCCGTCCTCACTCGATAGTGGGTTCTTTCGTCACTGGGCGGAAGACGAAAGAGGCAGCAGGTCTCGCGGGTGGCTCCCTACGCCTTAGCAACGGGTACGAGCTGATGATAGAGCCAGCACGGTTTGCCTCTCCTGTTGGGCCAGCTGTCGATTTTCCTGCCCAGTCCGAACGAGTGCAGAGGGTGGGTATCTTGTCAGTGGGAGCTCGAACGTTATGCAGATGATGGAGCCGCTTAGGGAATTAGTAGACAGGGTGGGAAAGAATGCCAGCGTGCACTCGGTATGGGGGTGGGGGGGGGGGGGGGTGAGGGAGGGGTTCTCATCCGTGATGTAGAGGAGGCCCTGCCGGTGGCTATCGAGCCCACTGGATGCTACCGTGGCACATATCGACACGAATGACACCTGTCGCTTGGTTTCTGAGGGCATCCTCGGCTCCGTTCGGCGGATGGCTGATTTCGTGAAGGCACCTAGCATCTCACGGTGGGTGCAGGCTAAGCTGTCTGTTTGTAGCATCGCACCCAGGGTTGAGTGCAGTTTTCTGGTTTGGAGTAGAGTGGAAGCTTTAAACCGGAGGCTCAAATGACTCTGCGACGGTATCGGATGCGAATTTCTCTACCTCCGCTATCGGGTGCAGAACTGTATGGTTCAAATGGTTCAAATGGCTCTGAGCACTATGGGACCCAACATCTATGGTCATCAGTCCCCTAGAACTTAGAACTACTTAAACCTAACGAACCTAAGGACAGCACACAACACCCAGCCATCACGAGGCAGAGAAAATCCCTGACCCCGCCGGGAATCGAACCCGGGAACCCGGGCGTGGGAAGCGAGAACGCTACGGCACGACCACGAGATGCGGGCTACTGTATGGTTCTGCTGCACAGGACAGGCGTGCACTACACGCAGGAAGTAGTCACTAGGGTAGCGGACAACGTGTGGCGTGCTTTGTTACGTTACAGAAACGCTCCCCTGGGATCAAAGACGATTTGCCTGGTAAATTAGTCACAATGTCCTTAGAGAATGTTCGTCCTGGCAGATCAGAAATAGAAAAGGTTAATACGGTTTTAGTGAACTGCATTAGCATCCAAGGGAAGGTCCTACAATCAGTATGGCTTATTGAAGGTTATAAGTAGAGACGGGATTATATGCATTTGCACGTTGCATAAACACTTGCATATTTGGCTCCTTTCCACGGGTAATTGCATATTTTAACGGAAAACTAGTGGCGATGCAAATGTTTGCTCTATGTTTACAATATTTTAAAAATTTAGACGGGCGACCTCTAGCTCGATCTAGTTTTGATGTCTCACAGATTGACCGCGACCTAGAGCTGCGTGCAATCGCTAACCGAGAGGCCACTGCCTAGCGAAATCATTACAGAAGAGAAGCAGGAACAGGCACTGTCAATGCTCCTGCTCCCGCGCCCGCGCCCCACGTTAATCACCTCCCCTGTCATACCATACGCGTAGGCAATAATTAAATTTTACTACGCAAGCTTTTAGTCGCACGTACATTGTTTCAGTTTAGCTTTCTATTTATCTGTATACAGTTGAGCGTGTTTACGATGTGTAGTGTGTAACGTGTTGTGCGTCATGCTGCCCAAAAAAGAAAACGTCGTTTAGTGGATAGCTGACCATCCTCGAACATTTACATATGACTGAATTGTTTTATATTGTCGAGTTTGCGAGAAAAACGTTTCGTGCAAAAAAAAGTTTCAAACAGAGCAGCATGTCAAGACAATTCTTCATTTCGCAGGAATACAGAATAAAGGACCACGACAACAACTTATAACAACATTATGTTTCAGTAGGAGGGATCTGTCCAAAGGTAACCAAAAAATTCTGTTTAATATAGGTCTATGTGAAGCATTCATTGCAAGCAATATTCCTCTTCACAAACTTACAAACCCTATCCTCAATGGCTTCCTGCGCAAATATTGTTAAATCAAAATATACCAGATGGGTCAACATTGCGTAAAATTTAAATACCGACAATTTACGTAAATGTTCTGGAGGAAATACGCAATGAACTCAAGGACAACATTACCTGGACTTCAGTTGACAAAACTGCAGACACTTGTGGCCCTCACATTGCAAATTTAATTATTGATGCTTTAAAAGAAGAGCTTTCTTCTTCCTATTCAGCGGCCTACAAAGAACTTGAAAAAGTAAACAATTCTACGGGAAAAATATTTACAGAATCATTTACAGATTAAATGGTATTTATCTTTATTTTAGATGCTGCTCCCTATATGATCAAAGCATGTAAAGCTGTCCAAGTGTTTTCTGACAATTTGATTCATGTGATGTGCTTTGTTCACAGAGTACATCGCCTTGCTGAAGAAGTACGTTCCACGTTCGAGTATGTAAATAAACTGATTTCATCTACAAAGAAAGTGTTTCTAAAGGTTTCTGCTCGCACTAAGACCTATAAAGAAAAACTACCAAATGTGCCTCTACCTCCCGAACCAGTGGTAACTCGTTCGGGTACTATAAATTATGTTGTCGTGTTGGAAGTCAGATCAGGAAGCTGGAGGGATCTGTAGAGATTGAATAAGAGTCCCTAACCGTTCTTATCACCATCCTGTCGTCTTGTAAATTTGTGTCGCCAGCGCAGATGACAGTTCGTCGGTCGTGGGATCTTCAGTGGATGCTGCTATGCTGTCTTCTCGAATTAGAACATGTGTTTGTGTTTTTGTTTTTTTGTGGGATGCCACTTGCTCGGGTCAGTCTCTGTATATACAGAGTGCAAGATCTGTAGTACTGACAATGATGGTTGGTGACGCCTCTCATTAATGTATCCTGCTTGTCTATATTTTAAGATATCACTTTTTACACTATCTTCTACAACACTAGACATAGCTTTCTTAATAGTACGGTAACTTTTCTGACAACTTCCGATACAGAGTACGACATATCCGTCCGTAACAGAGATACACGTCCGGTTGTGAAGAACACCCGAAACAGAGTGACTAGTGCAGCCGAAGTACTTCGTCTCCCAGGCGCGCCAAAGCGACCCGAAAGTGTCTGAATCACTTCAGTCGTAATATTATTACTCTTATGTATCTCAAAACTAGTGAAATTTAATAAAAAAAAACGGTATACTCGTAGGGTAACCATAAGAGATTGTCATACTGAAAAGTGGATTAAATACAATAAAAAGCATAAAATAATTAATAAGAGAAGTTAGGCATTTTGACGACCAATGAGAAGCAAGTTCAGCACAACTGGCGGAGTGTCCCACGGGAATTGGTCATACTGTACCTTCTGCTGCTTGTACCTCACTTCACTTTGGCCCCGTATGCTACTTCACATGTATCAAGCTGCATGAAAGAGATTCTAGCCAGATAAAATACTGGCGGCCACAGCCAGGAATATCACAGTACGTGGGTCGAATATGTGTTATTTTACAATGAACATTTCGAAACCATAAGAGGGGTAGAAAACCTCTTCGATAGTCCTGAGGCTTTGGTAGTTTGCCAGTGCAAGAAAACTTTTAATGATCCCGGTATTAAAAAAAGACATTGCTCTGATTAGAACTCATTTTTCCAATATACCTACAAGTATAAAAAAGCTTGAAACTCAAGGTTTGTCGTTGACTGAATCTATTCAGTTAATGAATAAAATCATTCTAGTGGACTCCTAATTGGTGGAGATATTCCCAAGAAAACTTAAAGAAAAGTTTGAAAAAAATTCAAACAACTACCCAGGTTTTGAACCCCTGTGCCAAATTAATGGAACGGGTGAACTTTTACCAGAAACAATAAGTGCCTACGTAGCAACCAAATTCAAATACTGCCCAGTTGCCTCAGATGATGTAGAGCGGTCCTTTTCTGCTTATAAAAATGTTTGAGTGATTGAAGACCACCTTTCTAACGAACATTTGGAACATTTGGAACGATAGTTGAAAAATGCAAAATAAATTGTAAATGATGCTTTGGTGCAATAGTATTAATTAAAACTTAATGCTGTTCAAAAAAATTCATGGTTGTATGTTGTTTTTCGAATAAAATGTTACGGAGCTTTTGAGAGTGCACTTCAGCGTGCAAAATATCTGGAAGTTGGTCCTGCACATATCTATTGTTTCGCTGCAACTCACTCGCATCGTATCCGCCTGTTACTGACAACAATAGCAAAGAAGGAACAAGACTTGAAACACGGTATGTGTCCTCATCTTGCAAATTTCTAGAAAAATAATCCCACAAAGGGCCCCTTTCTAACCTCTAGCAGAAAGTATTCGGAAAATATCAGCCTTCTAAATGTACTGATTTTTCGCGTGTCCGGCGCCCTTCCTCATAAGTGATATGCATAGGTTCCACTTTAAGATAAAATGCATGCTGTAACCACCATATTTTTTTTTATTTATTCTTGCACATTTCGATTCTTTTCATGCATTTTTAAGCATTTTTCATCCATATTGGCATTCTTATTTTAAGGTTTTTATGATGCGTATAATCCGATTTCTAGTTACAACGCAAAGATAACATAGGAACAGAAATTTTGTTTGCCCCAGACTTCAATAACAACTAAGTCCATAAAGTTCAGATTGGAATATTATCGTAAGGATAGGTTAGTCACCAATGGTGGCGGCTTGTTTATTGCACTAAGGAATTCGGTAAAATCTAGCGAGGTTTTCACGGATTCCTATTGTGAATTAATCTGGGTTAAGTATCATAGATCGGTCAAAAATGAAATCGTATACTTTTATAGAACGTCTAGTTCAGGAGCTCTAGTGGTAGAGCACTTCTTACATAACTTGCGGAATTTCGTTAGTAATTTTCCTGATCATTCCGTTGTAATAGAGGGTGACTTCAACTTGCCAGGTATAGATTGGGAGTCTCATGCTATCTGAGCTAGCGCCAGATACCGACATTGTTCTGGATGTCTTACCCGAAAGTTACTTTTAGCAGGTAATTAAAGAACTAACTCGTGCGGGTAACATCTCAGACCTCCTAGCAACAAACAGAACTGAACTTATCGAATCAGTTAACGTAGAGGAAGGTATCAATGATCATAATACTGCGATAAAATCTAAGACAATGGGTCTTAAAAGGAATGCTAAGAAAGGTTGGAAGATATTTTTGCTCAGAAAGAGTGACAGGATACAAATTTCAGTGTTTCTGAGAAGTCAGCATCAAATATTCGGTGATGAGGACGAAGATGTGGAGAACAGAAGAAAAAATTTGAAAGACATCGTGCAATGTGCTCTAAACAAGTATGTTCCGAGAAGGTCTTAAGGTTTAGGAAAGACCCACCACGATTTAATATCAGTGATAGAAAGGTGCTACGTTAACAAAGAGAACTTCACCTCACATTCAAGAGAAGTAAAAGCCTTGGTGACAAACAAAAGTTGGAAGAAGTGGAACTGAGCGTGAGGAGTGCAATGTGAGAAACATTAAATGACTTTGAAAGTAAAACTTAGTCAGCCAATCTGAGTAAAAACAGTAAGAGGTTTCCGTCGTATGTAACATCAGTAAATGGGGCAAAATCATCTATTAATTCACTCAGTGACCATACTGGCACCGAAACAGACAATAACAGAAGGTCGAAATGCTGAAATCGGCCTTCCGAAATTGTTTCACCACGGAAGATCGTAACACAAAATCCCTCCTTTCAACCGTCGTACGAACGTCAAAAGGATAGATATTGAGATAACAAATCACGGAATAGAAAATAACAGCTACAATCGCTTAGTAGTGGAATGGCGTTAGAACCAGATGAGATACCTACAAGATTCTTCAAGGATTATGCGAAAAAACTAGCTCTCCTTCTAGCAGTAATTTATCGTAGATCGCTTGAGCAACGAGGGATCTCTAGCTACTGGAAGAAAGCGCAGATCATTCTCGTTTTTCGTTTTTAATAAGGACCGTAGGACACGTGCACATAATTATAGATCTACATCGTTGACGTCAATCCGTTGTAAAATTATGAAACATGTTTTACGCTAAAGAATTTTGACTTTTCTGAAAAATGAAAATCTACTCTATATAAATCAGCATGGAGTCCAGAAACAGAGATCCTGCAGAACTTAGTACAAATGGTTCTAAGCACTATTAGACTTAACATCTGAGGTCGTCAGTCCCCTAGACTTAGAACTGCTTAAAGCTAACTAACCTAAGGACATCACACACATCCATGCCCAAGGCAGGATTCGAACCTGCCACCGTAGCAGGCGCTCGGTTCCGGACTGCAGCGCCTAGAACCGTTCTGTCACAGTGACCGGCCGAAACGTAGTACGCTCTGTTTCTGAGTTACATCCAAAGCGCCGCAGACAAAAGCGCTCAGATTGATACCGTGTTCTTTGACTTCAGAAAGGCATTTGACACCGTCCCACACTGCCGTTTAGTGGAGAGAGAGAGAGAGAGAGAAAACAAAGCCTGTCGAGTAATAGAAGACCTCGTTGCAGATAGAACACAACACGTTGCTCTTGACGGAACAGAATCGACGGATATAAAGGTGATTTCCGAAGTACACTGAAGAAGAGTGGTAGGTCATTACTGTTTACAATATGTATAAATGATTTAGTGAAAAGCGTCGGGTGCTCCTTAAGGCTGTTCGCAGATGATTCGATTGTTTATAACAAAGCTGCAACGCCAGAATATAGTAGGGATTTCCAGAATGACTTCCATAGAGTTGACGAATGGTGCTGGCTCTTGTAATTGATTCTGAACGTAAATAAATGTAACACATTGCGCATACATAAGCAAAGAAATCCACTACTATACAGCTACACTATTTACGAAAAACTTATGGAAACAGCGTCTACTATAAAATATTTATGAGTAACCATCCGGAGCGACATTAAATGGAATGACCACATAATACAAATAATAATGCCAGACTCAGATTCATGGGAAGAATCTTAAGGCAACTTAACTCATCCGCGAAGGAAGTAGTTTTTAAGGCTGTTACTCGACCGATTCTTGAGTATTGTTCATCTCTCAGGGATCCCTACCAGGTAGGACTGATAAAAGAGGTAGACAAGATCCAACAAAGAGCGGTGCTTTTCGTCACGGGATCGTTTAGCCGGCACGAGAGGGTTGCGGAGATGCTCAACAAATTCCACTGGTAGACGTTACAAGAGAGGCTTTATGCATCACGGAGAGATTTACTATTGACATTTTGAGGGAGCACTTTGCGGGAAGAGTCGGACCACATATTACTTCCCCCACATACGCCTTACGTAATGACCACGAGGAGAAAATTCCGGAAATTAGATTCGATGCAGAGGGTAACTGACAATCATTTTTCCCACTCGCTATTCGCGAGTAGAGCAGGGTTGCAGGGCTCAGTCGGTGGTACAAAAAGTACCCTCCGCCAGGCCCGCCCCCCTAGCCGCGCGGTCTTACGCGCTGCTTCCGGAGAGGAAAGGCGTGCCGCTCTCCGGCACGAACCCGCCTGGCGGCTTAATTTTTAAGGCGGTTTTCCACCTGCCTCGGCCAATGCGGGCTGGTTCCTCTTATTCCGCCTCAGTTACAGTATGCAGGCGATTGCTGCACAAACACTGTCTCCAAGTACACTACACCATACTACTCTATCACGCAAACATTTGGGGTTAGACAGAGACACTCGTCTGGTGTGAGACGTTCCCGGGGGAGGGAGGGGGCGGGGAGGGGGGGGGGGGGGGTCCGCGGGGGGCCTAACCGCACAGCAACCCTGGATTCGATGTGGGGTGGCGGTAGGTTGGGTGGACTGCTGTGGCCTGTTTTCGTGTTGTGAACCAGTGAGGGCTACAGCTGGACGAAGCCTCTTCGTCGTTTCTAGGTCCGTGTTTTATTACACGCATACATACATACACCCTCAGCCAAACGCCATTGAGTGACTTGCGGAGTATAATGTCGCTGTAGAGGTTGATCTGTTTGGTTTTCCTTAAATTTGCCGTTTGTCTAATGTACGTGACAGCAGATGACACATGGTTGCAGTTAGAAAGTATAATGTGCACTTACTGCAGACACGAAAACAGACACAGGCCGGGAGAGCAGTTTACCGACCCCATGCCTATGCATAACGCTACTGACGGAGGTTGAAATGGCGGTCGGTCGGTACTAATGCGCCCCATAGGGCCTGTAGATGGAGTTTAATGTCTATTTATTAAATCCTTTTCCACTTCTCGTGATCCATAATATACCTTCATCTTTTATGCAAATAAATGTGAGCTCTGTAGAGTTCTTGACTATGCACTACACGATAGGACTCCAGGTGATGTTCTTCGCCAAATACATGTAGTTTACTTGTTTTTGTATATGTGCTTCCACTCCACTTCACACATATTTTCATAAGTATGTCAGAGTAAGGTGTAAATTCTCTTACAGCTGATGAAATGTCCATTAATTAGGAGGATGAAATAACATCTGCAACATATTGGACCGTTTGAGGGATGCTATGCATATTATTGACAACAGATCACTGAATGGTCAGACTTAAAAGGTTGAAATTTAGTTATGATGCAAAAAAAAAGTACACGAAATCTAATTGTGTATGCGAATAGCAATATTTAAAATAAGAGCAATAACAACGTTATAGAATCTTAGGATGTGACTTTACCTGGAGGTCAGTTCTAGTTATACTGTAAGTTTATCGCAAGTAGCTTACTGAATCGGTAACTCTTCTAGTATCACTCAAAGAACAGTATTGTAGAACTCTTTGGATGGACGATAATTTCACCTTTTGCTCTTCTCCATGGAAGCGTTTTATAGAGGTCTTTGTTACAAAGACCAAAGTAGTTTTATGTGAACAGTAACATCAAAATTAATATATCATAGCGATAGTCGTGGAGGTACATACCTCCATTCTCGTATTTAATTTCGCCATGAAAGACTGGCAGTATTATTACGTTTCAGCAGCCCTTTGATTTCACTAGTTTCCCTCTTACGAGAGATACACGCGCTGGTCGCTGTAATTCTTAATGAAAACGAGGTCTGACGCTGTACGCGACATGAGCTGGCGTGGACCCTCTTGGTTTGTATCTCTTCTGCCATCGGCGAAATACTTTATTGAAACTGTGGAATGAGAAACAGGAGCACAGTATATTCATGAACGTTTTGTAGCTGAAATCGGTTCTGTCACAAACAGGAACTGCTGTCAAAATGTCTGCGGCGTTTCCACTCGGTACAGGCACGTGGATAGAGATCAGAAAATACCGCCGCTCCGTGCATCAAGAAACAACCCAGGAAAAGAGTGTGCAATGGACAGGCGCTTGTTGTAGATGTTGCTGGGCTCCACATCCTCCAAAATGTTATTTTTCTATATTGTACCTTGAAAGATGCCACTAACTTTTAACTTCAGAGTGTGACTGCATAGCAAGTTATGAATCCAGTATTAAAGCATTGAAAATATTTCTCTTCGTATTAAATTTGATCCATAAATAAACAACATAGTTTTGCTTGCTTTGTGTGAATTATGAGGTAGTGAACCAACTTTCGTTGTGCAACGGAACAGTAAAGAGACCTTTAACATGAGTTACATTAAGCCAAATTGCAAACAAGATTTGCTAATTGTTCTATCGTGACATATCAGTTTAAGTATATCCTTCCTTTAAAAAATATCTGCAGTGCAGACGTAACTGCACACGGTATGATCTAACGCTTAAAAAAAAACAAATGACTAGAAAGCAAAGTCTCGAAGCATGTTGTAACCTCCCCCTCACTTATCGACCTAAATGGCAATGAAAAATTAAACCGCATGCACCTAATGGAAATTTGGGAAAAGTAATCGTCACCGAAGTTAATTTGGCGGTAAAGAGGGAGGAAAGTGTTACATCTAAATGAAAGGAAAAATGCAAATGAAGTTGGTGGAAATTAATTTTGAGAAAAGGGTAAAATTAATAAAGAAAATAAATGTGCGGTCGTTACGTTAACAATTAATTGGCGTTAATTAGATATTTGAGATTTGGGGAAAACTGCGGTCGCCAGTCCTATGGACAACTACTATAATAACTGAAAATGAAAGATTAATGCACATATAATTAGCACTAAAAGCGTGGCAACTGAAGGTTGACACGTGCTGTGTGAAAACTGAATGTTTGTCAGAAGTAATAAATTTCGCTACACTCTGACTTAATTTAGATAAAGAATTAATAAAACCGGAAAATTGAAAGTTAATTTAGTGACTGAAATTAATAGTGAACTTTGTTTCTTAAGCACTATGAAATTCAATAAAATAAGGTTAATCTTGGGCTACCTCAACAATCATTTCAAAAGCTACTTGAGTCTACGCAATTTAAAAATAAGAGATTTAACTTTGAACTTGAATTAAATGTTTCTGAACAATTAACAATAGTAGAATTTAGTACGTACCAAGCTGAGCTGCAGTCACTGGTAAGCTAAAATACGGCAACAAAACTCGCATTCTTAATTTCTGCTCGTGTAATCTAAATATTTAACTGAACTTTGAAATTAAAGCAGTGAAATGGAATGGTATTACTTTAATGCTGGCGTATGAATGTCAACGACACTCGGGTTCATTCCAGAACAGGAAGGGACCCTGCTTGGTAGTGCAATTGGGACAATGAGCAACAAAGGTTCATGCTAAGTTGCTGTATTTTTTTGATGCAACAGTTTGAAAAGCTGAGGTATGCCATACAGTTCTAAAACTTTACGTTCTTTTCGTCTTCCTTGTTGGTTGATTGAAGGTTAGCTGTCGTCGATCGGGTAGGTGGCGACAGTCACTCATTGTCGGCCGTCGCTGTTGCAGAAGCAGGATGTTGGCGCGCGTTCTTCTCGACACGGTCACCAGGCGAAACGGGCTCTTTATGTGCGCCAGCTAATGCTTCCCGTCCGCGACACCGTGTCAGAAACTATCATAGCAAGTCGAGCGCAGTTACATGCTGCCAAACCCCGAAAGCGCGGCAACTCGCGGGAGCGTCACACAACATACCTACTCCACCGCCATACTCCAGCCAGACTCTCTCTGCCCGCGCTCCACGCGGCAGAGTTAACACTACCAAAGATCCTAAACACTTTGGATCTCCACACGACCTATCGATGTAATCGTTCGATAGCATATTTTTCCCTAGGCCAGACCCAGCGTAAAACACAAATAATATTTACAAAACAAACCAATTATACATCGACATAAATGCATATATATATATATATATACAAATAGTAAAACAATTACAATATATAAAGACACAGGAATGTCATTTCTTCAGGTAAAAAAATAAGGAAAAAATTTATAGTACAATAGATGGAAATAGGAGGATATGCATTTCCGGCGTTACAATGTCTCTTGAAGATCACTGCTACTTATACTTACGTTAATTACCTAAAAATTGCAGGTAGTCAAGTAAATAGTGTAGCTGCTGCGATATTTCAACGAATGTTATTTCTGATGAAGTCACTTTTAGTAGTATAAAATGTGGCAATGACCAATACCTACAATTACAACAAGGTACTGGACCACAATTGATATTAATGTTTTTCCCCGATTCGTAGAATTTCATTCCATTCTAAAAGTCATGTCGTAACCCAAGATAGACTAATATAGAAGGAGGGGGGGCCAATAGACGGAGCCTAAAAAGGGATATAAATAAAGCCTTAAAACACGGTTCGACAGGGGCAACGAAAGGCAAAAGAAAAAAACAAGTACCGGCGAAAAGCATGCAATGCTCTAGAGTATCAGTCGAGTCGAGTACAAGGCAGCACCGCGGTTGACAGCGGGCTAACGCGGAAACATTTGATGGGACACTAAACAGGTGGCGCTCGTACGAAAGAGCTAAGGCGGACTCAGAGTGTGAGAAAAATACTGGGAATCGGGTGTTCACTTGTTCACCCAACATCAAACAATTACGATTGCAGTGGGCATGGGGGAATCGGACTCGGCAGGCTCTTCAGGTGAATCAAATTTTTGCCACGCCAGGTCAGTTTCCACAAACGTTGTTATCGAGATGAACGGAGGCTCGAGACGTGCATCTTCCACGGAATCAGGTTGGTGGGAGCAGTATTATGCTGTGGGAGACATTTTCTTGTGCTTGCGTGGGACCTGTGATAATAATCAAAGACAATAATAAGTGCAAAAGCTTGCTTCCCTTAACACTTGAGCACTTCCCGAACGGGAATATCATCTTTCAGCAGTATAATTGTCCGTGTCTCGGAGCCAGAACCATTGTACAGTGTTCTGACGAGCATCATGGGGAACTCACGTTGATGTCTCGGCGGCCAAATTCGCTTGACATTAATCAAATGTGTGTGAAATCTTATGGGACTTAACTGCTAAGGTCATCAGTCCCTAAGCTTACACACTACTTAACCTAACTTATCCTAAAGACAAAGACACACACACACACACATACACACACCCATGCTCGACGGAGGACTCGAACCTCCGCCGGGACCAGCCGCATAGTCCATGACTGCAGCGCCCAAGACCCATAGTGCTCAGAGTCATTTAAATCATTTACGTGAGCTGTGAGTAGACACCTAATGCCACATACCTCCAAACCTACCAATAAACTGTCAGACCCGTGATATGCGGAATCAGTTATTTATTTCGCTCCAAAGACGGAAAAACAAACTATTAAGCAACTGGTCATAATGTTTTGGCTCATCAGCATAATTATATTTAGAGCACTGGTAGATATCACCAAACGTGCTTGTTAAGCCGGTGTAATAATTTTTTGAGGAAAATGCACTTACTGCTTGGGAAGTCTATCGTAAACGGTTTCCTAGCTGCTGAGGAAGAGTCTGAATTATTTAACTGGACATTGAACAAATTTCTGGAAACTGGAACAGTCCTCAAGAAGGATTTATCCAGGACACGCAGATAAAGAAATATGGGGGAAGTAGAAGTTAATCTTCACTTTGGATTCCAATAAGTACTGGTGTTCCAGAAGAAAAGATGCGGGAAGTATTACCTCAGCATCACTTCTATCCTGTTCGTGATCGTAATTTCACTGAATGGCACTTTTTAATTGCGGGTTGGCTCCGTTAATTCGTTTCACTCACCAAGCTTCAAACCTATAGTGGTAGTGCAAAGAAAGTTCACATATTGTCATGGACAAATTATCAACATTGAAATTATTTTTCTGTTCAGCCAAAGTTCTACTTGTTAGAACTATAAAAAAAGCAACAAGTTTACGCAATTACTTTTTTTGTTCGCAGTCTTCAGACATCGTACACATTCAAATCGCCCGTCACAGTACCACAGTGTGCCACTTTAATTGAGCCATACCAACATGGCGCAGCATGTTGGCATGGTTGAACATAATCAGGCATTTCATTTTCTGCATTTGAAGAAGAATAACGCTGTAACACTCCTTGCTGAGTTAATGGAAGTGTACTAGAACGACATAACACCATGTAGCTCGGTCGTCAGGGATACAGAGGCGCTTCCAGTAGGGTCAAACAAGTTTGAATGGAGAAGAATGAAGCGGCAGACCACCTCTCTGCCGCTTTTATGCTATTAAACTTTGCCTCATGGTTGTATCCTCCTGTGATTTTTCTGTTTCCTCGGATGGGGAAACCATTATGTAGTTGGCATGTTCAGAATGCCGGCCAGGTGAATTTCGAGGCTGAAGATTCTTTCACAGAGACTGCAGGACTCACGCTTCTCACATTCTGCTGGTTATACCTGGTCCAACACGTTATCTTTCCAATAGGATTCCTTCAGGTGACTGATGCAATGGAGTGTTGCAGTAGATACCCAGGTTTCTCAGCTGCCTGCTAGGGGAAAAAGTGAATTCAGTAACCTCTGTTTGCTGCGGAGGCCAGCTTTAAGTTTCTGACATGTTTATCACTGTGTTGTTCTAAATGGTTCAAATGGCTCTGAGCACTATGGGACTCAACATCTGAGGTCATCAGTCCCCTAGAACTTAGAACCACTTAAACCTAACTAACCTAAGGACATCACACACATCAATGCCCGAGGCAGGATTCGAACCTGCGACCGAGCGGTCATGCGGTTCCAAACTGAAGCGCCTAGAACCGCACGGCCACACCGGCCGGCACTGTGTTGTTCTAAGTAAACGTCTATGTCGCTGGAGGTAAACAGAAAGCTTTGTGCCCTGAACAGCCAAAATGCAAACTTCGACAGCCAAAGTAATCGGAAAGATATGCATTTTTCATAAATACTTGTTACTTTGACGGATGAATATGTAGAAAACAAACTAATTGAAACTTCTTTAGTCGAAAGACTGAAAAGAAAAGGTTCCTTAGCCAAAAGGGGTGCGTATGCTTTTTTTAAATACTATAGAATCTCTCAAGATATATTATTCGCGAGGTAAAAGAGCTGTCATTTTTGATTACACACGAAATTATCGGTTTCATTGGTCTGTAAGAGTTGCCACATAGTATTCCTTTAGATTTTTAACTTCTGAAGCGGAAGGAAAAAACTCATAAAGAGAAAGTAAACACTGGTGACGACTTTGGCTCTTCACGAACTGCCCTATGTCTATGAAGGTACACTAGGATATTGTCCTAAATCGTACTTACAGTTGATGGAAGGGGGCTTGAAAACTGCACTAAAGGCGATGACGTTACATTAATTTAAATTACAATAAATTAGTTGGATGTTATACTACAATATCTTATTTATTATTTGTGTGAGATTTATTTATGCATAATTTTCAAGCAGTCGCAGCTATATGCTCATGGTTAATCTGACATGTTGATACGAACTTTCTAACTTGTAACTAATAGCTCATAAAGCACGTATCATTCCTCCTTAAACAGCCCGTATGTAGAAAGGTACTTAATAGCCTTTAAAAAGAGAGGTGAGCATGTGACAAAAGAAATATAAAAATTATCTGTTGGTTTTGACACAGTCAATGCAAATCACGCTTCACTATACTTCTGGGTCTTGCAAGGTTAAACTTTGCAGCAACGACTGTGTGCACAAAATTCTTACTGGTGGCCTACAAACAAACTCCAAAGTCTTTTATTCGTCTGTTGAGAATACACTATATTTGGCTTCCTACATGTGCCACGCCATAGTCGATGATGTGCATCATATGTCTGTTCTTAGAGAATATATCGAGCATTATACGAGTGTAAGGGCCATGTATAGTGCAATTAAATGGACGACCAATGAAAATACATTACTGGTGTTCAGTACTGTAATAAGAATTGAAAATTTAGAACTATATTTCAGTGTTAAGCCAGTTGCATTCTTTCTTCTGAAACAAAGGATACAGTTTAGTGCACGTCTTTGGACAAATTAATTTTATTCCTTATCACATATATTATAAGACTCTCATTCTGGTTTTGACGTACGAACGTCGTCAGATCATTAAATCAGATACAAATATCATGAAATAATTTTTACATATCTATAATGAAATGTGTGAATTTATAAAGGACTAAACTGCTGAGGTCATCGGTCCCTAGTCTTACACACTACTTAAACTACCTTATGCTAAGAAAAACACATACACACACACACACACACACACACACACACACACACACACACACAAAACCATGCCCGAGGGAGGACTCAAAGCTCTGGCAGGAAGGGCCACGCAGTCCGTGACATGGCGCCTCAAACCACTCAGCCACTCCACTTGGCTTATCTATAATAAATGCTCAGTTAAATAAAACAGTTTCATTTGAAAGAACTGAAACATATTCAGAACGACAAAAAAGGTACAGGCTCACTTCACTTCAAAAGGAGTGCATAATTCAGTCAGTATTACAAACTGTACGAGACAGTGTCAATGGTGTCACTGAATTGCTCTGATACACTTGTTTCAGTCAAAAGAATAAATGATTTAATTCAACCTCTGAACCTAGAACTGAAAGAATCCATTGTTTTCCACCAACTGACAGAATCGACTTTCATCAGTGACCCCCATTACCTTAAGTGTCATATAGCATATGACTCCATGCTGGTGGGCATGCTGTCAGATTATAGTTATTAACAGTAGTTATTAATCAACAGGCTACATAGTGACTAACCACAAACACAGCCATGTGGGCTACAAAAGCGGTGGACTGCTGTGCACTCAGTTCGCCAGTCCCACGCTCTGGCTCAGCTCAACAGACCGGATGTCTGTGCTCAGCTCACCAGACCAGTGTTCTGCGCTCTGCTCACTAGAATGGCGTTCTGCACTCGGCTCGCTGGACGGGCTCTCTGTGATCAGCTCACCAGACCAGCTGAGCATTATGCTGGCCAGACCGGCTCCTTGTACTCAGCTCACCAGACCAGTGTTCTGCACTCTGCTCACTGGACTGGCATTGTGCTCGCTGGACAAGCTCTCTCTGCTCAGCTCACAAGACCAGCAGAGCACTCTGCTCATTAGATTGGCTGTGTGTGCTCAGCTCACCAGACCAGTGTTCTTCACTCTGGTCACTGGACTGGCGCTCTGCACTCAGCTTGCTGGATGGCGAATCGTAATTTTACTTTTCAAAATCTTTTCTTAAAGAATTTACTTTATTTATTAGCGATTCACCAAGAACATTAACACATTTAATCACACTAGGTGAGCATGGAAGTAGTTGCCAGGAAGTAACTGATGGAAAATAAAATTACCTTTAACAAATGTGAATTTTATTCCTAAAAGCCTTTTCAAAAACAAATTTAAAAGTACAATCAGAAAGCACCCTCTAAATATCAAGTTACAATTATTCAGAGGCAGAATAAGATTTTTTTTTTTTTTTTTTTTTTTTTTTTTTTTTTTTTTTTTTTTTTTTTTTTTTTTTTTTTTTTTTTTACGGCAGGAGCCTTTGAGCTGAGAAGCTTCTGCCCCCTTTCAACACAGCCATAGTCATTACCGCTCACATCGACCTCTGAAAAACTACACTGGTCCAAATCTGCAACACACCAGATTACTTTAAACTAAAAGTTTTAACAACTCACACAAATACACTAACTATGCACCACGTAAGAGGGACGGAAATGGTACAAACACTCACACTAAGAAATTATTTGGCACCAAAAGTGCAATTTGTTTTTTAAAATTTTTCTTACAGTGGAAGGGTGGCAACTTTATAAAAATGACTATTTAAATGAAACCCATGAAATTCAGACTACATAAAGTGTACAACATGCTCCACATTATACATATACCGCCTGGCAAGATGATAGGCAAGATAAAAACATATTTCAGGAATTCGGCCTTTACCTTAATTCTATAAATTCGTTAACATCGAATCCGACAAACATGACAGAGACAGCTATTAACGTATGGCAAACCGACAGACAGACAGACAGACATATTAGCACTCTGACCAACAATCCGACCGATTTCCAACCGTCAGATCCAACTGCCCAAACAAGAGAGAATCTCGGCCGATGTCGAGTGAACCAAGATACCTACACTTTCTATCTCGGCTTGACGAAGATCAAGGCATCAAACACCACTCAAGACAAATTTAAAGAATACAGAAAACACAAGTCACAACTGTCGAATTACTATGGAAGAAGGCTGCAGGTTCTAGACAACAACACATGCCACTTGTTATCACATGCATGAACGGCTGAGGAAACAACAATCCACAAATAACGAACAATTCGTAACAGTCGAGATTTTAAAAGAAGTCACTAATTACTCAACTTGAGGATCCTGCTTTGGTAGAAAGCGAAGAGTCGCTCTCGCAGCTAGTGCCTCGAAATGCAACAGCACATGCCTGCCGCCAAAAGCCCCGGCCTGGCTTCGCGCTGTGGAGACTACGTCGCTGCTCAGTTCAACGAACCAACAAGGTCCAACCACATCCCGACTCGGAAAATGGTGTTCATCCTGAGTATCCAAGACGTTGTCGTCTAAGACGAGCGGCCGAGTAAACGACCAATGGCAGCCTGCTTTCACCGACAGCAGTCCAGGCGACTACTAACACCATACGGCTGGCTGTCAACTCTTCCTGACTGATCCTGGTGTCAGTGCTCAGCAGACCACATGTCGACATTCGACGACCAGCTGACCGATCGACCAACAGCCTTCCGTCTGCGTCGACCACAGTCCCGGCACTTACTTACACTGTGTGGACCTGCCTGCTGCTGACCGCCAACTCGTCCAGCCGTGGAGTAACAAGGAACCCGACTCAGTTCATAACCCAACAGGGACTGACACTTAGAGCCGACCGACTAACATGCGAGTGTCTGCCTTCTGACTGACCCTGTCGCCTCACTGCACCGACTCCAGAACTGACAGACTAACCGACTCGCCCAGACTGCCGACTGGCGAGCTTATAGCCTCTCTTAATGCATGTGAACAGGCAACTTTCCCCTTTCCCACCAGAGGGAGACACCAAAGCTGTGATTGCCACAGCGGCGCCACCGCCAGAAACGTAAAGCGACTGCTTTACACTACGCTCTTTTCAAAACAGCAATTTTTACCATGGCTCAGACGGGCTCTCAGTGCGCATCTCAACAGACCAGCTGAGCACTTTGCTCGCCAGACCGGCTTTCTGCGGTCACCTCACCAGACCAGTGTTCTGCACTCTGTTCACTGGAAAGGCACTCTGCACCCAGCTCGCTGGACAGGCTCTCTCTGTGCTCAGATCACCATACCAGCTGAGTACTCTGCTCGCCAGACTGGCTCTCTGTGCTCAGCTCACCAGACCAGTGTTCTGCATCTGCTCACTGGACTGGCGCTCTGCACTCAACTCGCTGGACGGGCTGTCTGTGCTCAACTCACCAGACCAGCTGAGCACTCTGCTCATCAGACCGGCTCTCTGTGATCATCTCATCAGACCATTGTTCTGCACTCTGGTCACTGGACCAGCGCTCTGCGCTCAGCCGTCTGGACGGGCTCTCTGTGCTCAGCTCACCAGACCAGTGTTCTGCACTCTGCTCACTTGACTGGCGCTCTGCTCTCAGCTTGCTGGAAGGGCTCTCTGTGCTCAGCTCACCAGACCCATGTTCTGTGCAAGAGTCCTCTGTCTTAAGCGTCTGAAACTTGACTGTTTCTGCCAGTGTAGGAAACTTGACACACAGATAAAGCAGAACTTTTGAGGTCAGACCAATAATAATTTTGTAAAGAAGTTGAACAAACTAATGCTGGTCTGGTGTGGGGGGAATGGCAGGAAACCTCCTACTACATGATAGGTTTATAACCCTGTCTACAGAATGGCTTACACATATGTGTGTTTGGGAAAGCACGCATTCTAAAGAAATAATTATTGTGAGCCAATCAGTGTACCTGTTCTAAAGATTTTAAACCAAGAAGCTTCCATGGCATGGCTGCAAAGAAACAGCGGGACTCACGCTGCCCCATCCTGCTGGATACACCTGGTTTCACATGTTATCTTTTCAGTAGGATTCTTTCAGGTGACTCGCGCAATGGAGTTTTACAGTAAATAACCCCGCTCATGAGCTGGCCAGTATTCTGAGAGGGGACAAAGAGCATTCAGCGTCGTCTACCCGCCATGGGATTCAGCTTTAAGCTTCTGACATATTTATGATTCTGTCGTTCTTCTAAGTAAACTTGTACGTCTTCCGAGCCAACTAGCAGGTTTCCAAGGCTACAGAAAGATAATATGCCCCTCACCACAATAATAGGAAAGGACGAGAAAAATAATTAGCTGAACAGTCACTCTTTGTACTGAATATTGTCTGCATTTACAATGCCACGTTAAAAGATCGATTACACTGCGCATGGGGATGTGCATACAACATTATAATATATATTGTGTGACAGTTTGAGGATAAGCTGCCTTGTAACATCAGCCAGAGATGGAGGCAGCTCGTTATATCAGGCTGACAATCTTAGACCGGTATGCAATAAGGATGATGAACGGCTGCCCGAAATTTGCACTGCACGCTTGCCAGTCTAAGCATAATATAATTATACTTGGAGGGGATTTACAATGCATGGGACGTGTGGACCAAGTGAACATTATTGTGGATCACCTGCATCTCTCCATGGCTGATATCTTCCTCGACGGTTATGTTATCTTTCAGCTGGATACTGTATACGAGGCAGGAATCGTGCTACATTGCTTTCAGGAGGATGATATTGAACTCACTTTTACGTCTTTACCATCATAGATGCCTGATTTGCATCCAATGTAAGACATATAGGACGCTATCTGGGTCCATCTCCATGCCCATATAACATCGACCCTTAATTTGCGGCAATAATATGACCAATGCGTTGACATATGCTGCTATATTGCTTCGGAAACCTACCAAGGACTTGTCAAATTCATGAGGTGCAGTACCGATACTGCACTGCGTTCCAAAGGTCGTCTTATTGTCAATCAACAGAACACAGTAACGTTTTGGTTCATCGAAGTATTTCTGATAGAATCAATAACTATTATATATTCGTCTAACGATCCACTGACGGAAGTAGAAACGTAGCACTCTGAAACTGTTTAAAAGTATGATGAAATAAATTCAGTTATGGGTGATGTGGGACATTATTAGTTTAAAATACAAGGCTCAGTGCCTGAAACTAAACGTAGCTATCGAGTACACATGCCTCAAACGAACCGAGTGTGGTGGTCTACACTGTTCGCCTGATCTACTGAAATTTTTATGTAAATGAAGTGCAAGATAGCTCCTCTGAAAAGAACTCGTATCTGAAGTGCAGGTTCAAGTCTCGCTAAATGAAAGAATAATTAGGATCACTGTATAAGATACTGAAGTATTACTTTATGTAAAAATATTACGCTAATTGAAATGTTCGGTAGGAATCTGTTTCTCACGCGTGTGTGCGCAGTATTTTCTTTGAATATATAACAACTTTTCGTAGATCTCCGTAACTCAAGAAACATCTATTGTAAAAGCAATCGGAAAGGAAAACCGGTGATATAAAATCAGCCTTTGGCTGAAACGAAACAGTTTTGTGACTCACCTTGAAGAAAATGACTTATTTATACAAAACCAACACGGATTCAAAAAATATCGTTCTTTTGCAACACATATGGCTCTTTATTACCATGAAGTAATGAGTGCTGTCGACAAGGGATCTCAGATCGATTCCATATTCCTGGATTTCCTGAAGGCTTTGGATACCGTTCCTCACAAGCGAGTATTAATCAAATTGCGTCTCAGTCGTGTGACTGGATTCGTGATTTCCTGTCAGAGAGGTCACAGTTCGTAGTGATAGACGGTAAATCATCGAGGAGAACAGAAGTGATATCTGGCGTTCCGCAAGGTAGTCTCATAGGCCCTCTGCTGTTTGTGATTTACATAAATGATCTAGGTGATAATCTGAGCAGCACCCTTAGATTGTCTGCAGATGACGCTGTAATTGAGATTAATGAATATGACTTACAAGAAGTGTAGTAACATGAAACATCACAAGTCAGATACGAGACGAGCTGAGTCCCGTTAAGTACTAATATTTTATGCAACGATCACACGAACAATTCTCAACGGAAATATCCAATATTTGATCAATCAGAGAAGCACAATCAAGATACCGACGTGGAAAAATAATAAAACATCACTGAAACATTGAGCATTGCACCAATATTAAAACTATTAACATTTAAACCAAACAGAAAGAAAAATGGAAGGGACCAGTACGGCCGGCCAGATATGAGTG
Source organism: Schistocerca piceifrons (assembly GCF_021461385.2). Classification (NCBI taxonomy): domain Eukaryota; kingdom Metazoa; phylum Arthropoda; class Insecta; order Orthoptera; family Acrididae; genus Schistocerca; species Schistocerca piceifrons. The sequence goes on along the minus strand of NC_060138.1, from coordinate 406,834,011 downwards.
AGATGGTTTAGAATAACGGGGACTTCATGTTAAACTGTCCCGCGATTGCTTCGAGATTGAAACTTAAGTTATGGGGGATGCTGTAGCAAGCCGGCAGGCCGCAGCGTCTGAGGCCCTGGTGAGGCGGGAAGCGGCGCGCCGCCTGTGCGTACGTACACAGCCGACGCTGACAGGCAAACCCGACGAATCGGTGGGTAACAGGTAACACCCCGGGCAGTGTCTCCAAACGCTACGAACAGCTCGGAAAGCCGAGAGCAAATAAATAATAATTCATGCGTAATAAATACAGAACATATGAAAGTGCTGAAACAAAGACAAGAAACTCAATGAGAACGTACTCCTAAGCCCAAACTAAATCTTACGTCTTACAATAAAAATTACTAAGAGAATTAATCGGTTAATCTTATTATAAAATACGACAAGTTATTGTAACAACCAAGAAACGGCATGGCTACTCATTAACTTAAATGACTTAAAAGGTAACAAGCAAACCTTGAGGGCTAACACTCAACTACAATAGTAATTTTATTTAGAACCATAAATATGAATTTCTTTACAAGTCGCAAAATCTCACTAGAGTTATGGAACTTGATTATCCAAATGAGCCGAGATTCACTGGGTCGCTAGCGTTTGCTTGCAGTGGCCATAGGCAATTTTTTAACCGTTACATCAGTCAGGGAAGCAACAACAACCAATACAAATGAAACTCGATTTCGACCTCAGTGGTCGCTAATGTACTTGACGGCCTAGAACATATGACAGTTAATTTCAGGGCCGAATGACAAGATAAACAGACACTGAACAAATTGCAATTAACAGAAATTTTAAAACAGATAAATATGGCTCTCGGGTAATTTCAAACAGAGGCACAAGAAATTCAATTTAATACTTGAGACAGAGTAACGGAGTACCACAAGCAATCCAGCGAAGCGGAAGCAACCTCAACATGCGAGCACATACACTCCTGGAAATTGAAATAAGAACACCGTGAATTCATTGTTCCAGGAAGGGGAAACTTTATTGACACATTCTTGAGGTCAGATACATCACATGATCACACTGACAGAACCACAGGCACATAGACACAGGCAACAGAGCATGCACAATGTCGGCACTAATACAGTGTATATCCACCTTTCGCAGCAATGCAGGCTGCTATTCTACCATGGAGACGATCGTAGAGATGCTGGATGTAGTCCTGTGGAACGGCTTGCCATGCCATTTCCACCTGGCGCCTCAGTTGGACCAGCGTTCGTGCTGGACGTGCAGACCGCGTGAGACGACGCTTCATCCAGCCCCAAACATGCTCAATGGGGGACAGATCCGGAGATCTTGCTGGCCAGGGTAGTTGACTTACACCTTCTAGAGCACGTTGGGTGGCACGGGATACATGCGGACGTGCATTGTCCTGTTGGAACAGCAAGTTCCCTTGCCGGTCTAGGAATGGTAGAACGATGGGTTCGATGACGGTTTGGATGTACCGTGCACTATTCAGTGTCCCCTCGACGATCACCAGTGGTGTACGGCCAGTGTAGGAGATCGATCCCCACACCATGATGCCGGGTGTTGGCCCTGTGTGCCTCGGTCGTATGCAGTCCTGATTGTGGCGCTCACCTGCACGGCGCCAAACACGCATACGACCATCATTGGCACCAAGGCAGAAGCGACTCTCATCGCTGAAGACGACACGTCTCCATTCGTCCCTCCATTCACGCCTGTCGCGACACCACTGGAGGCGGGCTGCACGATGTTGGGGCGTGAGCGGAAGACGGCCTAACGGTGTGCGGGACCGTAGCCCAGCTTCATGGAGACGGTTGCGAATGGTCCTCGCCGATACCCCAGGAGCAACAGTGTCCCTAATTTGCTGGGAAGTGGCGGTGCGGTCCCCTACGGCACTGCGTAGGATCCTACGGTCTTGGCGTGCATCCGTGCGTTGCTGCGGTCCGGTCCCAGGTCGACGGGCACGTGCACCTTCCGCCGACCACTGGCGACAACATCGATGTACTGTGGAGACCTCACGCCCCACGTGTTGAGCAATTCGGCGGTACGTCCACCCGGCCTCCCGCATGCCCACTATACGCCCTCGCTCAAAGTCCGTCAACTGCACATACGGTTCACGTCCACGCTGTCGCGGCATGCTACCAGTGTTAAAAACTGCGATGGAGCTCCGTATGCCACGGCAAACTGGCTGACACTGACGGCGGCGGTGCACAAATGCTGCGCAGCTAGCGCCATTCGACGGCCAACAGCGCTGTTCCTGGTGTGTCCGCTGTGCCGTGCGTGTGATCATTGCTTGTACAGCCCTCTCGCAGTGTCCGGAGCAAGTATGGTGGGTCTGACACACCGGTGTCAATGTGTTCTTTTTTCCATTTCCAGGAGTGTATGTCAATCAAGTAGCGAGCACCTTACCCCCAAAGGGCAGAACAAACGTCGCCAGAAAATGAACAGCACTCCAACATTCACGTCAGCAACTACGCCTCCTTAATCCAGGGTAAACCGGCTGCGTCGACATTAGGTCCAAGTATAGCCGACCAATACAACTCTACCGGCCACCGGCCACTTAGACAATCGTGTGCCCCTAGGCTCCGTGCCATATGTGACTCTTCTTTCTCTCTCTCGCTCTCTCTCTCTCTCTGTCTCTCTCTCTCACTAACCAGCGATCGACTGCCTGCCCATGTGGACAACAATCCATCCCAAGAAAGTACAACTAAAAAGTCAACTAACAGGCGAACGAAGCGCCACCTGGTGACTGGATAGAGACGGGTCGCGCCAGTGGGCAAAGATGTAACAACATGGAGCTAACTGACACGGCTCAGCAAAGAAACATATATTTGTTTCCAAAAACAGTATGGAAGCGGCGAAACAGGTCAGTAGAAAGTTATCTTTACTGGAAATGAAAATGGTACAATTTCTTTCAATTAAAGCCAGGGGTGTCATAGCAAAGGATAACGTTGCTAACAACACAAAAGAAAACAAAATACAACGGAGGAATACCAGATGGATCTGAATCAGCAAAGAAAACCCTCTAAAGTTCAGTTCAAATTTTCACTAAACCGTGATTTTTAGTTTATAGAATCGGATTTTAGGATGTCATATTGACCCTCCATCAATACCTTTGCATCGAGATGAGTTTGAAATAATACTTCATTGATGGAGAAATCTACAGGAGATGAAGAACTACATCCCTCCACTTTATCATTAGTTGTATAGTAATGTAACTCATTCCTAGAAAACAGTTACCTTGTGAATAAGAAAAGAATGGAGAAAGAAAAGGACGTGGGATGAGGAACACCGAAAAACGCACAACTAATCGGTAAAGCTTTACGAGTGTTGTCTAAGAAAGACATTCTTCAATAGATACCACAGAAAGATATGATTACGTTTCTAAAGCCACTGACTGTGTTGCGGTTACAGAGGCTGATTGAGTAATATCTCGTGTGTATTAGAACCACACAAATACATTTGCGTGTTGGAATTTTAATTTTACTTGCTGTTTAACTATCGTTTTTCAGCTTGTTATTTTAATTTCGCTTTCACTGTTCACACTTCCTAATTCTATCATGAAAATGTGTCGACCTATGTATACCATGTGTGTTGTACTAAAAATCATCAAAATGTAGCGCAGTAAATAAAATGTTTTGGCGCTAGTATCTTATTTACTCTAAAAAGTTTTAAGACGCGAGGAGTACAGGTATAATACAGTAAAAGACAAATGTAACGGGTTCAAGTGCAGATACGTTTATATGTGGTACGTTAATAGCTTCACTCATCAGTGTGTTAGTTGTTTCTTCTGTGTGTCGAGCAGTCTTACCACAAACACATCACAAACCTTAAGACCTGATGTTTTCTGCTCGACCGTTCCTGGGCCCCGAGGTGAACGACTTTTGTCAGTATAGACTATTCGTTTTGTGTCCACGCATCCGTAGTTCAATACCTGACCTACCCCGGAGAAAATAGACATTATGATTTGATTCTTCCACGTGTACATGGAGGTATTACGCACCCTCAAGACATATGACTTGTTATAGCTATAATTATTAGGCTGAAAATGATGTAAACACTGACGTAATGTTTTTCAGCACACCGTCCTCAGTCACCACCAGCAATCATTGCACTTATACCCACTACACACTGTATGAGAAAAAATAATGCAGGGGAACTACGGTCTCTAACCATACCTACAACCGTAAACAGACGAACTGACAATTAGGATGTTTCGATAATAACTCACATAATTCATAAACAGCCATTTATCTTTGGCAGTCATTTACTCAATTTGCTTTAGCAAGCAATTGCATCCCATGTACTTTCACCCCTCAATTATCTTCTTCAGACTGCCAGAGTCAGTAATTATTCCAAAGGCATTTAATCTACATTTAAGACTGCATCTCCATTACTTTTAATATGTATCAAATCTAGTGGATTCTGTAGTGTGTGTTTGTGGCTCTATTAACGATCAAAATTAATTAATAGTGTATTGCGTCTGATGGCTGCTTAAGTCAGTATATCACAGATATCTCTGTACCATTCGACGTCGCTTGAAAGGGCCCAACAACTGGTGCCTTACTGGCTGTTGTTTCAATATGTATTTGACAGACATTAATTTCCTGGTAATTTAGCTGATCATGCACCTTTAAACAGGCAGACTTCCTAAAGCAGATGAATTTTCCATCGTATGGCCTTTGCTGTTGGTGAGATTAATTTGCAATGTCAGCCGGATAACAATCTCTGTCAAATTCGTGCAGGTTTATAAACTTTCTGGTTTTGCTTTAAAAAGTTCCTGTACAGCGGCTAATATATAAGACGGGGTCTCCCGCTTCGTTCTTAGTCCTTCTCATGCTGTAGCACCTACAACTGTTGGCCGCTGGTTCCCCAGTCGCTTAAATGCTGCATTTTCTTTTGAAAACCGCTAAGAATTTCTTCAGACGTTACTCTGTATTCATGAGCCACTGATACGGTTGTATCTTACGTGCAAGCCCGTTTCTTTGTAATGGATATGCCTTTAAGCGTACGCTCAAGCGTATCAGGCGCTCAGAGCCTGGTGGCGTTCCTCATCTGGAAGTCAGTCTTTAAAAAGGATCCCACCTGCAGTGTGAACCAAACAGTGCGCTTACCTGTCTATCTTCTGTGGCTTTCACGGAAGCGTCACATTAGACATGCAGGGTTTAAGAGCAGTTCTCTGTCCTGCACGTTGGGCTGCAAAGTATTAGAGTATGGAATATCTGAAATATCCAGTCTGTTGAAAGAGTATAAAATGACGGTAACGTAATCGAGGCCGCTTCCTGTGATCGTGACAAAGATCTGAGACATCATTTAAATGTATTCCAGCTGAAATGCATCTCTATAAACAGAACGCATAGTAACAAAACGAAACAAATAATCTTACAAATGAGATGTGCTATCGTATGATTGTAAATTCTGGCTATGGGGAAAAATAAGAAGGCTTTTGAAACATTGTGAATGAGAGGTCGAAGACATGTGGGACGCTATACACTAAAAACGAAATATGAAACGAAAATAGCATACATAAAACACAGATCTGTAATATAAATGAGGAGCAGAACAAAAATATATAGTAGGAGCACTGCTTATGAACGGAAGACAAGACCTCTGCAAAATACAAGCAGATTTCGCCCTTCACAGTAACTGGCCGGGGATACATTGGAAGAAATGGAAGATGATCATGAATTCCGATTTGAACGGAACAAACTGAATGGCCCACATGTTACTGATGATGATCACGAAGCATCTGTTCAATACACAATTAAGTCTGTAACTGTAACACGTATGCATAAACGATCCAGTTGCAGTGAACTGAAAAAACTGGGGTAGTTACGTAATTGGTGTTTCCTACCTCTTATTCTACAGTATACAGGGTGTTACAAAAAGGTACGGCCAAACATTCAGGAAACATTCCTCACACACAAAGAAAGAAAATATGTTATGTGGACATGTGTCCGGAAACGCTTACTTTCCATGTTAGAGCTCATTTTATTACTTCTCTTCAAATCACATTAATCATGGAATGGAAACACACAGCAACAGAACGTACCAGCGTGATTTCAAACACTTTGTTACAGGAAATGTTCAAAATGTCCTCCGTTAGCGAGGATACATGCATCCACCCTCCGTCGCATGGAATCCCGAATGCGCTGATGCAGCCCTGGAGAATGGCGTATTGTATCACAGTCGTCCACAATACGAGCACGAAGAGTCTCTACATTTGGTACCGGGGTTGCGTAGACAAGAGCTTTCAAATGCCCTCATAAATTAAAGTCAAGAAACAGGGTTCAGGTCAGGAGAGCGTGGAGGCCATAGAATTGGTCCGCCTCTACCAATCCATCGGTTACCGAATCTGTTGTTGAGAAACGTACGAACACTTCGACTGAAATGTGCAGGAGCTCCATCGTGCATGAACCACATGTTGTGTCATACTTGTAAAGGCACATATTCTAGCAGCACAGGTAGAGTCTCCCATATGAAATCATGATATCGTGCTCCATTGAGCGTAGGCCGAAGAACATGGGGCCCAATCAAGACATCACCAACAATGCCTGCCCAAACGGTCACAGAAAATCTGTGTTGATGACGTGCTTGCACAATTCCGTGCAGATTCTCGTCAGCCCACACATGCTGATTGTGAAAATTTACAATTTGATCACGTTGGAATGAAGCCTCATCCGTAAAGAGAACATTTGCACTGAAATGAGGATTGACACATTGTTGGATGAACCATTCGCAGAAGTGTACCCGTGGAGGCCAATCAGCTGCTGATAATGCCTGCACACGCTGTACATGGTACGGAAACAACTGGTTCTCCCGTAGCACTCTCCATACAGTGACGTGGTCAACGTTATCTTGTACAGCAGCAACTTCTCTGACGCTGACATTAGGGTTATCGTCAACTGCACGAAGAATTGCCTCGTCCATTGCAGGTGTCCTCGTCGTTCTAGGTCTTCCCCAGTCGCGAGTCATATGCTGGAATGTTCCGTGCTCCCTAAGACGTATTCCTGTCGGGACACCTTCGTTCTGAAAATCTGTCTCGATACAAACGTACCGCGCCACGGCTATTGCCCCGTGCTAATCCATACATCAAATGGGCATCTGCCAACCCGCATTTGTAAACATTGCACTGACCGCAAAACCACGTTCGTGATGAACACTAACCTGTTGATGCTACGTACTGATGTGTTTGATGCTAGTAGTGTAGAGCAATGAGTCGCATGTCAACACAAGCACCGAAGTCAACATTACCTTCCTTCAATTGGGCCAACTGGCGGTGAATCGAGGAAGTACAGTACATACTGACGAAACTAAAATGAGGTCTAACATGGAAATTAAGCGTTTCCGGACACATGTCTACATAACATCTTTTCTTTATTTGTGTGTGAGGAATGTTTCCTGAAAGTTTGGCCGTACCTTTTTGTAACACTCTGTATAAACCAATGCTCAGCCCAGTTTTACATTTGCAGGCACCTCAGCTTGAAGGAAGGGGGTGAAGTGGTATGACATAAGCTCTGTATGCTGAAACAACCTTCGTAACGTGGTACCAATTAAGAAGGGATGCACCGTTAACAAGAGACAAAAATCTGCAGATACGGATAATAGGGGTTTTCTAAGCAGATGTTATGAACTTATCACAGGTTTACGTAACGAAAACTTTGGCACTTACCCTCAATTAAAGGTAGTGAAAGATTGTTGCAAAGCAACCTACAATGAGGGCATTTAAATTACTCAGTAGTCTCACATGATACCACCTACTTGAAGGACGGGACTGATATTTTAGTAGGAAAACAATTGCTTGATGTTTTACTCATAGACAAAAAGTAACATAATAGTATTGCTGCTTACTGAAGATGTTCTTCAGTAGGCAGGCACAGATACTAGATATGGGTGGGGGAGAGGGGTGCATCATGGGTCTCCCAACATCCCTGCCTCCACCCCTCTACCACACCATGGACATTTAAGTAAAAGCGTTAAAATTTTAGATACCGTAAAAGTGGGCAATTTTGTGGCTGAGGTATTACTTCGTGACAAGAGTGCGCTCCGGCATTTTACTTTTAAGTACTATAGTTCAGATCAATATTCAACAAATAGCCCTGCTGCAGTGCGTTCTTGCAGAATACTGACATTAGTATTCGAAGCTACAAGTACATGCATCACATCTCAGATGGTCATTAAGCCATATTGTTGTAAGGTGGAAAAACGTTCTGTAGATTTCCTGGAAATTTTCTGCAACTGCCACTAACTTTGAAGAGCTGGCTAACTGAAGGCAAGATGAAGTATGTAAGTTATGTGTGCAGATCATTTTGTACAACAGTTGAATGTTCCAGAAAGTTCTTCAGCCATTGGAAAGCGGAAAATCTTATTATAGGGTAGCTTTTTGATAGCACACACATCTGCAGAAATACGTCTAGCAATTTAAATGTAAGAAAACTAGCCTAGTTGGTAAAATTGAGGGCATTTGTGAGTAGTTCAGTAAAAAGACGAAATTCTACTTCGAGTTATAGCTTTATTTCTAAATATAGCATGCAGTTGATCAGTGTACTGTATTGATTGTGCCATGACTTAGTTTTTTCAATACCACTGACGTTGTAAGTGTCTGACAGTTTAAACTAATTACCTTGCTTAGAGGATTTTGTATTAAATATAAGCGTTGTAATCAGTTGTTTTCATACCATATTGTGTAAAAGTTATGTTTCATTATCTTGCTAAGTAAAGTTTACTTTTTTCACTCTTACTTTGTTCAATGAAGAAGAGCCTACAATTATTAAGATAATGTGGTGCTACAGAGGAATGCTTAAGATTAGATGGATTTATAATGTAAATAATGAGGAAGTACTGAATAGAATTCGGCAGACAAGAAATCTGCAGGACAACTTGACCTAAAGAAGGGATTGGTTAACTGGACACATTATGAGATATCAGAGGATCACTAATTTAGTATTGCAGGGAAGTGTGTGGAGTAAAAATCGAGGAGAAAGACCAAAGGATGAATACAGTAAACAGATTTAGTACGATGTAGGTTGCAGTAATTATTCGGAGATGAAGATGCTCGCACAAGATAGAGTAGCATGGAGATCTGCATCAAACGTGTCTTCGGGCTGAAGACCACAACAACGAAAAAGAAAATTAGAAAAATAAACTTCGCTAAGCTAGCCAATTTTATGCCGGAAGTTTCTCTATGTGTAGATAAAACAAATCTCGTGAAACATGGCACATTTGTAACGAAATTATAGTTGTGCATTATAACGAAACACAAGTTCAGCCCATCGTTGTGGAAGATGAATTTAACTCTACCTATCCCGTCTTCGAAGTCATGTTTTAAAATAGTCGTGAGGGGGGGGGGGGGGGCGGGATTTATGACAGTTAATACTGCAAACCCCGTTTATGTCGTTGGACTAAAAACTTCATTTCTGTCAAAAGTAAGGAATGACGTTTATAAAATGCGGAACTTAAATGTCTTAGTACACATTTTTATAAATCAGGTAACAAAATGTGGTAGAAATATCATAAAGCTGCCCACTTTTACTCTGTATCAAGCCGCAAAATTCTCAGCTAACTTCTGGATGATAAAGCAGCATGAAACCTGTGTCCCTTCACAAAACAGCAGGAATAGTACAAATTTCAGTCTCCATTTGACACAGGACACATTTCAGGGTCTTGTTCAAATGAATGGGTTTGAAGCCTAACCACCGACGAGTGGCATTCCAGTCAAGAAGACGTGCATATTTAAAGATTGCAGGCAACTGCTGTCAACAGAACATTGGACACATTTCGTAAGTCCACGGGTACCAGCGCCAAACCACAGTTAGTATTGCAAGACAGAAAGGGAAGTCCCTTCACAAAGAAAAACAGTAACATGAAGACTGCATTCTTGAATATGGGCGGAAACAATTGGAAGGAACAGCATTGTTCCAGTTTTACATCTACATCTGCGTGACTGCTGTGCAATTCACACGTGTTTCGTAGAGGTTTCGTACAACAACTTTCAGATTGTTTATCGACAGTTCCACTCTCGAATAGCACGTGAGAAGAATGAACACTTAACTCTTTCGTGCGAAGTCTGATTTCTACTAATTTACTACGATGATAATTTCTCCCTGCGTAGTTGGGAGTCAACAAAATTTTTTAGCATTTGGGGGAAAAATTGGCGTTTGAAATTTCGTGAAAAACTCTCACCGCAACAGAAAAGACCTTTGTTTTAGTGATTGCTACTCCAACTCATGTATCACATCCTCGACACTCTCATCCAACGCATCCACCTTTCAACTTTTTTCAATTTCTCCATCAATCCTATCTGCTACGGATCTCATACTGTGCAGCAATACTTCAGAAGAGGACGCACCAACATAGTCTCTTTAGTAGATCTGTTGTATCTTAGAAGCGATCCGTCATCAAAACGCAGTCTTTTCTTTGCCTTCCCCATAACGTTTTCTGTGTGTTAGTTCCAATTCAAATTGTTCGTGATTTTAAACTCTAAGTATTCAGCTGAATCTATAACGTAGAAACCTGTGTCATTTATCGCATAACCGAAATATAACGACCCTTTTAAGTAGTCATGTTGTCAGCATTACAGATTTTATTGTTCAGAGTCAATCGTCACTTCTCGCACCAAATCATTTTGCTGTTCATTTTGTTCCGTTGACGGTTTCTCAATATGATAAATGACGGCGTCATCTGCAAACATCGTAAGAAGGCTGCTCAGGTCGTAGATGAGGGAAAGCAGACGGTCTATAACATCTCCTTGGGGGATGCCACTTTCTATTTCAGTCAATGACTTCTCATCCATTATTACAAACTGTGACTTCTCTAACACAAAATCACGAATCTAGTCGCACAACTGAGACTATACTCCGTAGACACAGTATTTGATTTGAGTAGTTCGTGAGGAATGGTATCAAAAGCCATCTGTAAATCTAGAAATATGGAATCAACTTAGGATCTGCAGTGGATACTACTCATTACATTGAGTGAATGAAGAGCTACTTTTGTTTCACAGCAGCGATATTTTCTGAACCTATGATGGCTATGCGTTATTCGATCATTTTCTTTGAGATATTTCATAATGTTTGAATACAGTATATGTTCCAAAATCATACTGCAAATCGGTATCAATGATACGCGTCTGAACCTTGCATAGACATAGTCTACGCATTTGTGTTCAGAGTCGTAGTGCTAGGTGATATATTTATAATGGTGAATGTATACTTCAATTAAGTGTTAATTATGCTGTTTTTACTGTTGAGCAAAGTTCGTTCTACTGCACGGTGGCATAGTCACTATCTGATCTTAAGTATCCAGATACTCCTATGTAATGTAGAATAGACCACAAGATGGTGGAATAAATGAACGTATTACTACAAAAAAAGGTGGGGGCTACTGTGACGTCAGTAGAGATGCAGTGACACGAGAACGGCTCAGTCAGGGGAGCTCAATGAATGTATTCGTTGGCTGACACATGAATAATGGATACATCAAAGATATTTTAAATCTTTTGAAGCTGCCCAAGTTGGGCGTTTGTGATATGATTTTGAAGTGGGAAGGCGGAGGAATAGCATCAGGTAAACCAAGACTAGCCAGACATTATACATCGGCGGACAGGCACCATCGAGCGATGCGAAGAGAGGTCGTAAAAATTCACTTGAAATCAGTGGAGGCATCATCACTCGTGGGTTCCAAAGTGATACCAGCAATCCAGCTAGCGCAGTAGCTGTGGACAGGAAGTTAAGAATAACGAGGTACAGTGGTCGAGCAGTTACTCATAAACTAAAGAGTCCCAATTATTGAGCTCTATGAAAAAAAAAAACTTAAATTAATTACAAACTACGGCGTGCACACACAGTATTCAACACGTAACCGTCACTAAACATAATCGGATTTAGGTTATGACATGTTCGTTATGCCTGCCATCATTGGCAATGATATGGCGCAGACAAATAGCGAAATTCTGCATGAACCAGTGAAGTGTCGGAACATCGATGCCGTCGATGACCAACTGAACGGCTGTTTTCAGCTCAGCAAAGGTTTTGGGGTTATTGTTGTACACCTTCTCTTTAATATAGCCCCACAAAAAGGACTCACAATTGTTCATATCCGGAGAATATGGCGGCCAATTGAGGGCCATACCAGTGGCCTCCGGGTACTCCATAGCCAGAATGCCGTCCCCAGAGTGCTTCTCCAGGTCACCAAACACACTGCTGCTAGGATGGGATCAAGCTCCGTCTCCTTGTGGACATCGGGTCTCTTTCGTTAATGGGGATAAAATCAACTTCGAAAACCTTCACGTACCATCTGGTAGTTACCGTGTCATCAAGGAATATCGCATCAAGGAATATTGCACCGATTATTCCGTGACTGGCAACTGCCTACCACAAAGCTGGAGAGACTTCTCGATCGCGGAATGCGGTTTTTCAGGCCCCAAATGCGTCAATTTATTGACGAATGCTTCCAAATAAAAGTGGGCTTCCTCACTAAACCAAACCATGCTTTCGCATACTAATTCCCATCATGCTCCGCGGCCAGCCGTGCAGTTTAAACGTCCTAATGCAAACCGTTCAGATGATAGGACGATTTTATTTCATATAGTTCAATAACCATCACCCTGTGCATATTTCTGTTATGCGCGGCCGACCACTGTGTACCAAACTGCATACGTGTCGGATGTGCCGGCTGCGAGTGGGTCAAGACTCGGTCTCTGTTTGCATTGCTCGGTCCTTCCCCGAAGAACACAGTATGGCTGGGAAGTACACAGTATGGCGGTGCGATGCGGTGGTGATTCTTCCAGCAAATGGTGTTTTTTTTCGAAGTGTCGGTGTGTACTCCTCGCTATTTACTTGTGGTTTAAAGAGAAAATGACAGAACAGTGATTATTGCAATGCCACATGCACTGGAAAAGAGACATTGTAGCAACATATGATCACGACTATTTAAATATGAATCGGAATTTTCGATGAGAAGGATGAAAATTATCAATATCTGTTATGGAGTCACACAATCGCCGCGCCCTGCAGGTGTGCAGTAGAACGCCATTACACCTCAATGAGCTGGCCGTTGTGGCCGAGCGGTTCTAGGTGCTTCAGCCTGGAACCGCGCGACCGATACGGTCGCAGTTTCGAATCCTCCCTCGGGCATGGATGTTTGTAATGTCCTTAGGTTAGTTAGGTTTAAGTAGTTCTAAGTTCTAGGGGACTGATGACCTCAGATGTTAAGTCCCATAGTGCTCAGAGCCATTTGAACCATCTTGAACACCTCAATGCACAAGGAACTGAAAGATTCAGCTGGCGACGAAAGACAAAACAAGTTGTGGCGATCTGGAAAAGTGCAGTGCTACACACCGAGCCCGTCTCAACGTGAGTAACCAACGAAAAGTATTGTGTTTGTGCTGTTTGCATTTTTACGCATTAAGTTGATGCGTAAATTCGCAGCGATTTTGTTTTGCATGTTGGTATTCTGGTTGCTATGGGTTTATTCAAAGCCATTTTTATTGTGGTTCACTGTTGCTGTTTGATTTTACATATTATTTTGTCCTTTGTAGTCAGCAAGAGGAGCTGTGGATGCCAGAAAATGGAGTGCCAAGTGGAGAAATCGAGACATTTCCGATATATTTTTCTGAATTCAACAGAGGGCTGACAACAGCGGAGGCAGACGCAAACATTTTCGTCATGTATGGGGATAATGAAGCTGAACAGAGCACCGCTAGAAAATGGTCGTCTCGTTTTGAGGAGGATCGTTTTGGTATTAATAACTCTCTATGTTCAGGAAGACATTTGGGGATTGATGAAAATCGCTTAAACGCATTAATAATAATGATTTGCGTCAGTGTATGCGAGAAGTGGCAAATGTGATGAACTGAATCATTTCCCCGTCATCCGACATTTGCATGCGATGGGGAAGATTCAAAAATCGGGTGTATGAGTACCGCCTGCTCTAAACCATAATCGTGTAAATCAGCTGGTGGACATTTGTGCATCTCTGCTTGCTCGCTGTCAACTGGCTCATCAACGACACCGAACATTCCTATTTAGTATGGTATTAGTGACGAGAAATGGCCTCCTTATGCTAACACAAGGAAAAGAACCGAATGGTTGAGGCCAAAAAAGTAACAATTCCAGTAGAAAGACCTGCACGCATCCACGAACTCTAATGGTTCAAATGGCTCTAAGCACTATTGGACTTATCATCTGAGGTCATAAGTCCCCTAGACGTAGAACTACTTAAACTCTACTAACCTAAGGACATCACACACAATCATGCCCGAGACAGGATTCGAACCTGCGACCGCAGCAGCAGCATGGTTCCGGGCTGACGTACCTAGAACCGCTCGTCCACAGCGGCTGGCTCAGAGGCTAATGTTATGCATCTGTTGGTACAATGACGGTGTGGTATTTTACGAATTGCTTCCCCGAGCTGTAACCATCGTTAGTGGCATTTATCAACAACTGAGACGTTTTGCTGTCGCAAAAAGGAAGGAAGGAAGATCGGTTTTAACGTTCCGACGACATCGATGTCATTAAAGACGGAGCACAAGCTTCGGTTGTGTCAAGGATGGGGAAGGAAATCGGCCCTGTCCTTTCAAAGGAACCGTCCCGGCATTTGCTGGGAGTGATTTAGGGAAATCACAGAAAAGCTAAATATGTATATCCAGACGAGAGTTCGAAACGTTATCCTCCGGAATGAGAGTCCAGCGTGCCACCTGCAGACGCAATCCTAGAACAACGACGAGATGGATTGTGTGAAGTGATTTGGCTCCACGATGACGCCCGTGCGCATTTGCTGGACAAAAACACTATACAGGAGTCGGGTTAGGAAGTCATTCCGCACCCACCTCATTCACCTGGTCTTGCGCCCTCAGATCTTCACCTTTTCCGCTCTCTACCGAACTTCAAAGAACTTCCTTTCCGTATGAAAATGCGTTCCGAACGTGACTCGACAAGTTTTTCGCCTGAAAACAATGTGATTTCTACAGTCGTCGAATTGAAAAGTCACCCCCACGTTGGCAGACTATAGTAAGCAGTGAAATAAAATGTATTATTGATGAGTAGAGACCGGATTATATGCACCATAAAAACCTTAAAATATGCATGCAATTATGCTTGAAAAACGCTTAAAAATGCATGAAAAGTATCGAAATATGTAAGATAAAAAAAATAAAAGAAAAAACGTGGTAGTTACTGCGTGCATTATATCTCAAAGTCGAACCTGTGCATATCAGTCACGAGGAAGAGCGTCGGCCACGCGAAAGATCGGTACACTTAGTACGCTGATATCATTTTTTGAATAGTTTCTGCTAGAGGTTAGGAAGGGGGCCTTTCTGGGATTATTTTATAAAAATTTGCAAAATGGGTACGCATACCGTGTTTCAAGAATTGTTCCTTCTTTGCTATTGTTGTCGGTAATAAGCGGATGTAATGCGAGTGGGTCGCAGCAAAACTATCGATATGTACAGGACCGACTTGGAGATACATCGCACGCAGAGGGGCACGCTCAAAAACTCCATAATATTTTAATAAAAACAACATACAGTCATGGTTTTTTTGAACAGCACTATCTTTTAATTAATACTATTGGACCAAAGCATCATTTACGATTTATTTTACACTTTTCTACTATTCTTAACATAAACGACCAGATGTTCGATTGTAAGAGTGTGACTTCGATCACTCGAAGCAATTTAATAAGCAGAAAAGGACCGTTCTACATCAACTGAGGTAACTGGGCAGAGTTTGAATTCGGTTGCTATGTTGGCACTCACTGTTTCTGGTAAAAGTTCACCCAGCTCATTAATAAAACTATCAATTTGGTACAATGGTTGAAAGCCTAGGTTATTGTTTAAATTGTTTTCAAACTCTTCCTTAAGTTTTCTTGGGAATACCTCCGACAGTGAGGAGTTTACTAGAATAATTTTATTTATTAACTGAATAGATTAATTCAAAGCCAAATCTTGAGTTTTAAGCCTTTTATTACTTGGAGGTATATGGGAAAAATGAGTGCTAACCAGAGGAATGTCTTTTTTAATACCGGAATCATTAAAAAGCTTCCTTGCACTGGCAAACTGCCAAAGCCTTTCCACTTTCGAAGTCGTTTGCTGCCCCTCTAATGGTCTCGAAATGTTCATTGTAAAACAACACAGCTTCGACCCACGTACCCCAACGAGCTACCACTGGTTCGGGAGGTCAAGGCACATTTGGTAGTTTTTCTTTGTAGGTCTTGATACGAGCAGGAGCCTTTAGAAACAATTTCTTTGTGGATCAAATCAGTTTATTTACAGTCACAAACGTGGAACGTACTCCTTCAGCAAGGCGATGTACTCCACGAGAAAAGCACGTCACATGAATCTAATTGGGATAAAATACTCGGAGGGCGTCTCCTGCTTTGATTATATAGGGAGCAGCATCTGAAATAAACACAAACACCCATTTATTTGCAGAAGATTCTGGAAATATTTTTCTAATACCCTCATTCAAATCTGGCGATCGTAGAATGATTTACTTTTTCAAGTTCTCTGTAAGCCGCTAAATAGGAAGAATAACTCTCCTCCTTTAAACCACCAACTATTAAATATGCAATATAACGGCCACAAGTGTCTATAGTTTCTTCAACTGAAATCCAGGTAATGCAATCCTTGAGTTCACTGCGTATTTCCTTCAGAATACTTACGTAAATTGTCGGTATGTAATTTTTACGCAATGTTGATTCATCTGGTATGTTTTGATTCAAGCAATATTTGAGCAAGAAGTCGTTGAGGATAGGGTTTGTAAGTCTGTGAAGAGGAATATTGCTTGCAACATAGGTCCATGTAAAACCGACTTTTTTGGTTACCTTTGGACAAATCTCTACTACTGTAGCTTGTTGTCAGAGGTTGTTGTCGTTGTCCTTTCTTCTGCGTTCCTGCCATATGGAGACTTGTCTTGACATGCTGGTCTATTTGAAACTTTTTTACACGAAACGTTTTTCTCGAAAACTCGACAGTATAAAACAATTCCATCATATGTAAATGTTCCAGGATGGTCAGCTATCCACGAAGCAACGTTTCTTTTGTCGGGCGGCATGACGCACAACACGTTACACACTACACGTCGTAAACAGGATCAACTGTGTACGAGTAAACAGAAGCTAAACTGAAACAATGCACGTGCGACTAAAAGCTTGCATAGTTTAATTTAATTGTTGCCGACGCGTACGGTATGATAGCGGAGGGAATTAACCGGGGGCGCGGGCGCAGGAGCACTGACTCTGTCTGGTTTTTCTAGTTCCTCTTCTGTAATGATTTCGCTAGGCTGTGGCCTCTCGGTTAGCGATTGCACGCAGTTCTAGGTCGCGGCCAATCTGTGAGACATCAAAACTAGATCGAGCTATAGATCGCTCGTTTAAATTTTTAAAATATTGTAAACATAGAGCAAAAATATCCATTGTCACTAGTTTTTAGTTAAAATATGCAATAACCGGTGAAAAGGAGCCAAATACTCAAATAAATATGCAAATGCTTATAATCTGGCCTCTATATGATGACTAAAGTCTCTAACAAAATGCCGCAGAATTCTGCACCAACCTGATATTTTCTTGTAGAAATCCAATTTGTTCCCAGTCAGTTATTCCGTTTTTTATTTTTAGTCGGCAACCAGCTGTAGCGGCCGTCGTTAAAAGCAAACAACAAAATAAAGCACAAAATTTGACAGACCTAATAAACCTTTCATCGATGGCGAGTTCATTAAAGAGGGCATTGTTGAGGCTGTGGAACTCGTGACACCATTGGAGGTACAAAAGTTTCCCGAAATTAGTCTTTCGCGACAAAAAATAACTCTCCCCTTACGTGTCATGGCAATGGATGTTTGCAGGGTGTTAATTAGCATTGCCAGCAAGTTCGTTACATTCTCGATTGCTTTCGACGAGTCGATCGAAATTTCGGATACGGCACAACTTCATGAAGTCGACATAAACTTGCACGTTATAGAAAGGCTGTTAGATTTAGTACCAATGAAAGACAGAACGAGAGGGATCAACTTGCTGAAAACTGTTAAAGAGGCAATTGAAGCCGCCAGTCTGATCTTAACACGTCGGTCTCACTTACCACCGATGTATCACCAGCAAAGCGAGGGACACAAAAGGGGCTCCTAGGATTGTTGCGCAAAGAAACTACAACGATCAGTAGACGATATGTACGAAATTCATTTTTTCGGACATCAAGAAGCACTTCGTGCTAAATTTGCAGGGATGGATCGCGTCATGAAACTGGTGGTCCGAATAGTAAATTATCTAGTCACATTGGTCATTACATCGTTAGATTCAACCGTCTTTTATGTAACTGCAGGAACGGTACGGAGATGTGATTCGCTACTGCGAAGTATGTTGATTAAGTCGAGGTGCATCCCTGGAACGATTTCTTGCGCTCAAATTATTGTCTGGGCCGAGAGCTGGCTGAAACCCCTGTGACAGTTTCAGAGTCATTCGAAGAAAATCTATGGTCAATAGCGCGGAAATGCCCATATCATGCAATATTAGTTGGAGGCTGCTTTAATCTGCCGAGTATAGGATGGGATGTCTACGGATTCATTGCAAAGAGTACAGACAACAGTCTTGCCAATTGCTTTCAAACCTTTCTTCCGAAAAAGCAGCTAGTTCAACAGCTCACTCGCAATAGAAATATTTCCGACCAAGTAGCTACAAACAGGTCAGACCCAATCGACGACGTCACTATAGAGACGGGGATTTAATGACAATGATGTCATTATAGATGCTATGGTTCCTAAAGCTAATAAATCAATTAAGAAGGCTAGGAGAGTATTTCTGCTAGATAGAACAGGCAAGCAGTTGTTGGCATTCCATTTAGCGAATGAATTGACATAATTTAGTTCCAGTATGATGTATATAGAGGAATTATGACCGAAGTTTAAACGAACTGTAAATCATGCTTTGGAGAAGTATACGCCAAGTAATTTTATTAAGGACGGAAAAGACTCACCATGGTTTAACAACGACATTCGCAAAATTCTGAGGAAGCAAAGGTTGTAGTACTCTCGGTTCAAAAGGGAACACGCAAATGACAACAGACAATAGTTAATAGAAATTCGGGCACCTGTAAAAAGATCGATGCACGAAATATACAACTACCACTGTCATACGTTAGGAAGATATATGAACGAGAAAGCAAGAAAATTATGGTCATATGTAAATTGCTAAGCGGATCTAAGTCTTTTATCCAGCCTGATGTAGCAAGACAAGATAGCAAAACGAAAACCAAAGTTTTAAATTTCCCGTTTAAGAAATCGTTCACACACCAGTGTTGTACAAACTTAACATCGTTCGACCATCGAACAGGTTCCCGTGAGTCGACATTGTAAGAGGCATCTCTGGCGTAGAGAAACGACTGGAGGAGATGAAAACAATTAAGTCGCCAGATCCGGATAGAATCCCCATTCGGTTTACGGCATTGGCCCCTTATTTAGCTTGCATTTATCGCGAACCTCTGGTCCAACAAAGAGTCACAAGCCAATGGAAAAAAAGCTCAGGTGACTCATGTATATGAAGGGTATAATGACTGACCCGCGAAGCTACAGACCAATATCTTCGACATCTCAGTTGAAATACAATAAATTTCATTGACAAGGAAAAGCTGCTGTCCATGAGTCATCACTGTTTTAGAAAGCATCGCTCATGTGAAACTCAGCATGCCTTTTTCTCACACATATCCTATAACCTATGGATGAAGAGCAAAAGACAAATTCCATTTTCCTAAATTTGATACTGTGTTACGATGCAGACTTTTAACGAAGATACCAGTAAACGGAATAGTTTCCCAGATATATGAGTGACTCGAAGACTTCTTATGTAACAGAACACAGTACTTTCCCTCGACGGCGAACAAGGGTATCGTCAGGAGTGCTCCAGGGAAGTGTGATGGGACCGCAGTTACTTTCTACATATATGAATGATCTGGCAGACATGGTGAGCAGCAATCTGCGGCTGTTTGCTGATGACGCCGTGATGTACGGAAAGCTGTCGTCGTTGAGTGACTGTAGGAGGATACAGGACGACGTAGACAAAATTTTTGGTTAGTGTGATGAATGGCAGCTAACTCAAAATGTAAAAAAAAAGTAAGTTAATGGAGATTAGTATGAAAAATAGGCCCGTAATGTTAGAGTGCAGCATTAGCAGTGAGCTGCTTGATAGTCACACCGATTGAATATCTGGATATAAAGTTGCAAAGTGGAATGGTCAACTTCGGTTTACTGGGAAAATTTTAAGAAAGTGTGGTTCATGTGTAAAAGAGATCGCATATAGGACACTAGTACGACCCATTCCTGAGTACTGTTCGATTTTTCGGGATACGTACCAGGTCGGATTGTAGGAAGACATCGAAGCAATGCAGGAGCGGTGTGCTGGGTTACCAGTAGGTTGAAACAACACGCAAGTGCTTCAGTGATGATTTCGGAACTCAAACTGGGATACCTGGAGGGAAGGCGACGTTCTTTTCGATGAACGCTATTGAGAACGTTTACAGAAGTGGTATTTGAAGGTGACTGCAGAACGACTCTACTACCCACAACACACATTTTGCGTAAGGGCCTTGAAGACAAGAAATTTAGGGGCCGTGCAGAGGCGTGTAAATAATCTTTTTCCATTCGATCTGTTTTTGAATGGAACAGGAAAGGAAATGTTTAGTAGTGATACAGGGTATTACATTTCGTCTGTATGGTTTACGACTTTTTTACATGGGGAAATTGTGGGCAGAATGTTCTCATAACTGCATATGTAATCCTTAGAGAACTTGTACCTGACGGGCCGTAGTGGAGGTGATGGAGAACAAGAAGAGAGGCGAATTGGGGCGATGAACTCTGAGCGCAGCGACCTGGCCGTGTGAGTGATTCTGGGAAGCAGCACCCAGTGGATCTTACCTGCAAAGGGACTTCTGGCTGAAGCCCAATCCTCCTTCCGCTTAGAGTCGGACGGAAGGAGGCCGATTCGAATTCTATAGCAGAGGCAGCCGGATGGCGGAAAGTGGGTGGAGGAAGTCATTTGAGAGAGACTGCTGTAAATTGAGCTTTTGTGCAGATGGTGAGAATATCAAGAAACTCCGAGCATTCTCATGTCAGAAGCTGTGGCTAGTGTACGTCTTTAGTGGAGACAAGACTGTGGCTCTCTGACGCCAGGAAGTCGCCAGGTCTTTTTAGCATGTGGCAAAACATGTATTTCACGGGCATGACCATCTGGGAAGCTTAAAAGCCTTCTTTCAGAAATTGTAAGTGGTTGGCGAGGAGAGATTAGATCTCTCCGGAAACAAGGGACTGTGGTACTATCGAGGTATATGTTTATAGCCAAGACATAGCCATGCTTTCTATGAGAACGACGCCTCCCTAGTCTAAAATCTTATTCTTTGAGACAAGAGAGATCTGAAGTCACTGATTGGCTCCTCTCAGGATAAGCGAAGTGGAGGCTTGCTCCACCAGAGTGGGAACTTTAGTGGTGTGTCTGGATTGGGTACGAGGCCAACAGCACAGTCAAGAGGGGAGACTCAATGACAGGAGGATAGTTCGATTCGTTTGTGCAATGTCGGCGCGGTTTCGATTTTGCTGATTCGGCTCCCACCCCGAGCTTGGTGAAAAGTGGCTGCAATTCTTTGCTCTCTGCGTCTTCTGGTCTTTCCCTGGTAGATAACTTCAGTTCTTTCCTAATGGGGGAGACTTATAGTCTGTATCTTCTGGTGAAGTAAGAGCCAGTGGCAGTTTCATACTGTATCGACAGTGAAACTGCATATCATCTCGGACATGTCGTGTTTCACAAGGGTGAACTTATTCGCCCTGAGTCGCGTGTCTTACGTTTGACCATTACAGCATTCACCGTCATGCCTGTGAGTCAAATTGGTTTGGCCAGTTCAGCAAACGAGTTCACCACACTCTGAAATCTTTCAGTATTTGAGGGCAGTGATAGGGAAGTTTCCCGCGTTCTAAAAATACGTATGCCAGGGCGCGTAGTTGGCATATTTTTCTGGATGCACAAGAACATACAGCTGCCGCAGCATACTGCTCCTCGGCCACAGCACACTGTTTTCTGCTGCCGCCTAAATCAAAGTGAAAAGGTGAAGTATTTCTGCACCAGTGTACGGAAACGATATTCACAGCTCCCTGTTCTCAGGTGAACCATAGTTGTTGTACACTTGGTCGTAGTTGATTCCCTTTGAATAGAGTTGGGCCTCACAGTGGACTCATGTTAGATTGCGTTGTAAACGAGATAATCTCAGGGGAGACTTAGAGCAGCTTCTACCCCAACGTATTCTTTACCTATCAGATAACATTCCTTAACTGATATGTGTTTGTCATATTTGTGTGATATTTATTGGCTGGTTCTTCAGAAAGCTGTATTTACTAAAGATTTAATACAACTTGTCATTACTTTGTAAACTTAAATACGCCACTATTCTCATTCATATTCTCTCTACTGCTCAGTGTTTTTATTTTATTGTTGTGGTACATGGACACACAAGCAATTTAAGTTTCAGTTTTATTAAATTTATTGTGGTACATGGATACACTAGGAATTTAAGTTACAGTATTACTAAATTAGTTAATGTGATCATTAATTTGATTTCAGAAAGTGATCGCAGGCATAGGGCATCATAAGTGCCACGAGTAAATTCACTAATAGCAAACGATTTGAATGTTACTGAGAAAATAATACTTTTCTTTATGTAAAGATAGTAACTTTTAACATCACTCAGACATATATTTATGACAAGTGACGGCTTTCAATTGGCATCCCTTGGCCAGGATGCCGAATCATGTCGGCCGGCCGCGGTGGTCTCGCGGTTAAGGCACTCAGTCCGGAACCGCGCGACTGCTACGGTCGCAGGTTCGAATCCTGCCTCGGGCATGGATGTGTGTGATGTCCTTAGGTTAGTTAGGTTTAAGTAGTTCTAAGTTCTAGGGGACTGATGACCACAGAAGTTAAGTCCCATAGTGCTCAGAGCCATTTTTGAACCGAATCATGTCTCTTTTGTGAGGTAGTTAGTGCGTTATCTTGCTCAATAGGCGCGCGTTTTTCTGTGTTTCAAAGTGAGACAATGATGCTGAGAGAAAATATAGACTCGGATTTGGCTCTATGCGCTGTATCTCAGCAACCAGTACTATGTTGCAGTCATTTTATTTCACTGTATGTATTGTTTGTGTCATTTTTTTTTTCGTTTCTCATTGTGTCTCATCAGTGACTTCTGCGTAACTTCTTGTCTGATATTAAGTCGTTGTCAGCAACGTTGTGCAACACTTTGTGGAGCAAATTTGATTATGAGGATGTGTCCGACATTTTAGAGTACGTTTACTTTCGTGGGCATACGCATAAATGTGAGGGTTTTTGAAATAAGATCAGAGCAGAGTTGTGGCATGTGACGCGTCAGAGTCGTTAACTTGCTGAAGTAGCAATCCACTGGAATGCTTACGAGAAGCAAATCTCATTTCTATAGTGAGAAAGACTGCGCAATAAACTCGTCCAATGGAACACGTGCCAGTCATTGATGCAGAACAAGATAGAAAGGCGGAAGTAGTTCATTTAAATCAATCTGCGAACAGGCCCCAACCGTCATAGGCAGAATACTCTGATGACGAAAGTTCTGTTCACTCAGGAAACAAAAGTGGAAATGATGCCGAGGTGGCAGGTCACGTAGGTTCTGTAAATATTGAAAGAGGTATAGTAAGGGAAAACAGTAGTCCGATTTCGTGGGCAAGGCGTCATAGGGCAGTTGAATCGCGTGCGTCTAGTCGTGGGTACGTTTCTGGAAGTATGTTATTTAAATCGATCCTTTAATTTGTGCAAGAGGCGGAGTAGAGACGACGGGAAAGGGAAGAAAAGAGATGGCAGGAAGAAGACCGAAGACAGGAGACCCTCATTAATGAAATCATGGAAATTCAGAAGTGACTAGAGAAGCACGAAAAGAGACATGCCGTAGTCAATAAGAAGGAAAGATATTCAAAGAAGGGCTGATGAGTTTTTCAGAAACGTACACCAGGTCAGGAATGAAGTTAAGAATGTAAGACAGTCGTTGTAGACATTAGGAAAACATCAGGTGAGACGTGAGAAGTACCGATAGAGCCCAAACGTGAACCTAAGACAGCCAAATTGGTTGCACGAGATGCGCGAAATAATGCCCTAATTGTGCGAGATCGAGCAGCGCTGGCAAAGGATGAATGAGCGCTACGTAGAAGACTATTTCTGCTCTTTAAAAACAGGGATAGAGAGTAGTTGACAAGACACAAGAAGAAATGTGAGAAATCGAAGAGGAGCAAACACGTCTCGCTAACCAGCAGAATGAGCTGGCGGATGAGACATATGTGCGAACGGGTCGCAGTGTAGAAATCCATCCGGTAGCAACAGCTCGTCGTCGTGAGTTCTTTGGTCACCAGAAAGGTCAGACACAAATTTTTACAACTCATCCCGTAGCCACATTCGCGGCACAGGCCGATGTACAGTAGGAACGCTCGGTCGAGTGTGCGCTTAGTGACGAGTAGTGAGCGAAGAACCGAGCGGGGCAGGGCCACAATTGCGCGCGACTCAGACGTACGGTAACATTACTACGTGACTCTGATGACACCAGACAAGTGTACGACAGCATCCAGGGACAGGTCGACCACTGAATCTTGGGCGCACGTGCTCCAGAAGGAAGAGAAATTTCAGAGGCGCAAAATTATGAATATTTCGACTTAAATCATTTTCTCTGATTTCAAAATTTTCAGGTTTACAAACAGAACCAGAAATCATTACATTCCAAGTCACTGTTTGCTCAGTATGACAGGGCACTACCCGAGTCTTGGCCACTACTGTACAAATTAGCATTTGTCTGTGGATGTCTGGAAGGTTCAATAGTGGGCACATGCGAACCGTTGCAGCAAACTGCCGTAGCTACGGTGAAATCAGAAAGGCCTTTCTAGAGAAGTATTGGTTAAAGGCCTCTCAAGAAAGGATCAACAGGGAATTATATTACTGAAGGATTACGAAATCGGGGTGCCGCAGACGGGTACCGTTTGTCAAGACGCTTGTCACCAAGAATTTTTGCCTGGACCAACTGTTCAGTGATAAGGAGATAATGCGACACTGCTACATTAATCTGCCAGTGAGGTACCAAGAACTGCTCAATGGCAAATGTATTTTGTTGATATAATAGTCATTCAAAAGCACTCTACGAGAGTTAGATTTTGTCAAGGAAGCACAAAACAAGAGGGACCGAATGAGATATAATAAACTAAATTCGCAAGAAGCATCTGGGGGAAATGATGGCGGACAAAATACAAACAGAAACCGGTCAACAAGAAATCAGTATCAACGACAATGATTTAATAATAATCCTGAGTGGAACGATACAACGGGGGACATATAGAAGTAGCTTTCACGAAAACGGAAGTAGCAACAGGCAGGAAATGCAAAATTCTAACCACATCATGCAGCGGGTCTCGAACTCAGGGCAAACAAGGAATATTGGAGGGACTGGCAGGTGAAGTCTGTAACGTGATCACGAGAATGATGTACTGGAAATCAAACCACCTAACCTCTCAAACAGAAACCGCAGCGGAAATCCGAGCAGGAACTGACAGTCTTCGCCGGCAGTTGTGGCCGAGCGGTTCTAGGCGCTTCAGTCCGGAACCCCGCTGCAGCTACGGTCGCAGGTTCGAATCTTGCCTTGGGCATGGATGTGTGTGATATCTTTAGGTTAGTTAGGTTTAAGGAGCTATAGATGTAGGGGACTGATGACATCAGATGTTAAGTCCCATAGTGCTCAGAGCCATTTGAACCATTTGACAGTCTTCCGCTGCGGCGTCAATCCAAAACAAAATCCGCACATAATATCGAAACGGGCAAACTTGTACAGTTATATCATTTAGTTAGAGTTATGAGTAATCTGTTTCCAATTCATTTATGTAGTAATTTGGCGTATTGTTCTTTATTTGTTTGCACTTAACGCTCTTTGGATGATATATTATTATAATTAGAGGATAAGACCTTCTCCTGTGACATCTGATCAATCAGTTTGGGTATTTGTATTTATCTGTACAGCATTTACACTTTAATAATTTACCTCAAATTAGTGACGTTCTGTTATCCTCTCATGTTTAGCAGATAGAAAATTATTTCTTGGATAGGAAAGTGTTTAAATCTCGGCGAAAACCTCTTGGGTTTACGATAAATCTCGTCGACTTAATACTTGAGCATTATTGTATTTGTAGCTTGTCAAGCCACGGGAAGGATATGTGTTGGAGCAGCGTGAAAGTTGAATTTTTGGTTCAGAAATAATTGAACAAATCCTGGAGACATAATTATTCTCAGAATGCATCTTGGAATGCAGCAATGGCTAGGCTTCTTCCACTGATATTGTGTGCATTGCCGCCGGCCGGAGTGGCCGAGCGGTTCTAGGTGCTACAGTTTGGAAGCGCGCGACCGCTACGGTCGCAGGTTCGAATCCTGCCTCGGGCATGGATGTATGTGATGTCCTTAGGTTAGTTATGTTTAAGTAGTTCTAAGTTCTAGGGGACTGACGACCTCAGAAGTTAAGTCCCATAGTGCTCAGAGCCATTTGAACCATTTTTTGTGCATTGCCAGTAGGGCGTATACACGGCCTGTTCCACCGCGCGGATCGAGGAGGTCATAGTCGTGCCACAAAAGTTGATTTTCAATCCAATGGTGAATCTTAGCGTGATTCTGATCATGCCACCGATACCGACGCGGGTATCTTGCGAGATGAACATGGGTTGTCCACGCCAGAAGGATGTTGACGGCTTTTTCTTCTAACTGTGATCCGATTAGGGTCACTGCCGGTGGAGTGTGTTGTTCTCGTTGATGGTTTTCGAGTGTGCTTACACTTATGAATAATCGTCTGTGGGCGATATTTTTTTCCGATGGTTCCTTGTATCTGCGGTAATCGCTTATGGATTATCGCCAGTAGTGCGATGATGTCTGCCTTGTGGTATTTCGATTGTGGACCGCCAGCACCAGAGTCGCGTCATTGGCGAAGTTTTGTATTATGTGGCTTGAGCACGTGATGTGCGAGTCACATTAGTAAGTCTTTAGATGAATCGGGTTCACATGGCGAATGGGACCAGACCAATATGTATATATATAGATATATCGGAAAATAGCCACAAATCCTTATGCACTACAAATTAAATGAAGGTAAACGGTATTTTATGTCTTCACAGCAGCCGTTATTCGATGATAACTGAACCTCGATGTTTGAGAGTTAGAAGTCGCTTTCAGAGGCAAAGGTGAAATCGTGATGTAGTCTGATCTGTCCTGAGAGCATAGTAAGGAGTGTACAGATGTTGATGAGCGTTATTCGATCCAGATTCTGCGCCAGATATCTGCGTCAGTATCACCATCCAATAAGACTGCATCAGGAGAAGTATCAAAGTCTGGATTAGAGTAAAGTAGAAAGGGTTAGAGGTAGCTAGACTTGGTAATGGGTAGAATACATAGAAGTAAGTGCGAGAGTGCTTGAGGTATGAATGTGCCACCTGTGCTGGCTTAGTCCATTGGGGTGTTGAGAAACTAACAAAAGACTGACACACACTACAGCAACACGACTTCATCGCTAGAAAATGATTAGTTTATGTCTTTTAGATAAGCGATTTATTATCGATGATATTGCAATTTTTTTGAAATAATCTTAGCAGTAACATAGTTTAAACGAAGGAAAACAGTGGGGCACTTTTTTTTGGAGGTATCATATTCTAAAATTTCAATTACAAACAGTTCATACACTATGTGGTCAAATGTATTCCGGCACGTGGCTGAAAATGACTTACTTTGTTTTTTTTTTTTTTTTTTTTTTTTTTTTTTTTTTTTTTTTTTTTTTTTTTGTGGTAAGGTCTTATGGGACCAAACTGCTTAGGTCATCGGCCCCAAACCTTACACACAACTTGTTATAACTTAAACTAAATTACGCTAAGGACAACGCACACACCCATGTCCAAGGGAGGACTCGAACCTCCGACGGGGGCGCCGCGCGGACCGTGACAAGGCACCCGTGACCGCTCGGCTACCCCGCGCGGCAAATGACTTACAAGTTCGTGGGGCTCTTCATCGGTAATGCTGGCATTCAATATGGTGTTGGCCCACCCTTAGCCTTGATGACAACTTCCACTCTCGCAGGCATACGTTCAATCAGGTGCTGGAAGGTTTCTCGGGGAATGGCAGCCCATTCTTCACGGAGTGCTGCACTGAGGTGAGGTATCGATGTCAGTCGGTGAGGCCTGGCACGAAGTCGGCGTTCCGAAACAATCCAAAGGTGTTCTGTAGGATTCAGATCAGGACTCTGTGCAGGCCAGTCCATTACAGGGATTTTACTGTCGTGTAACAACTACGCCACAGGCCGTGCATTATGATCAGGTGCTCGGTCGCGTTGAAAGATGCAAACGCCATCCTCGAATTGCTCTTCGACAGTGGGAGGCAAGAAGCTGCTTAAAACATCAATGTAGGCCTGTGCTGTGATAGTGCCACGCAAAACAACAAGTGGCTCAAGGCCCCTCCATGAAAAACACGACCACACCATAACACCACCGCCTCCGAATTTTAGTGTTGGCGCTACACACACTGACAGATGACGTTCACCGGGCGTTCGTCATACCCACACCTTACCATCGGATCGCCACATTGTGTACCGTGATTCGTCACTCCACAAAACGTTTTTCCTCTGTTCAATCGTCCAATGTTTACGCTCCTGACAACAAGCTGGGCGTCGTTTGGCACTTACTGGCGTGATGTGTGGCTCATGAGTAGCCACTCGGCAAAGATATCCAAGTTTCTTCACCTCCCGCGTGGCTGTCACAGTACTTGCAGTGGATCCTGATGCAGTTTGGAATCCCTGAGTGATGGACTGGATAGATGTCTACGTATTGTACATTACGACGTTCTTCAACTGTCGGCAGTCTCTGTCAGTCAACAGACGAGGTCGGCCTGTATGCTTTTGTGGTGTATGTGTCACTTCACTTTCCACTTCACTATCACATCAGAAACAGTGGACGTAAGGATGTTTAGCAGTGTGAAAATCTCGCGTACAGGCGTATAACACAAGTAACACCCAATCACCTGACCACGTTCGAAGTTCCCAGTTCTGCGAAGCGCCCCATTCTGCTCTCTCACGATGTGTAATGACTACTGAGGTCGCCAATATGGAGTACCTCGCAGTAGATGGCAGCACACTGCACCTAATATTATAAACATATGTTTTTGAGGGTGTCCGGATACTTTTGATCACATAGTGTATTTTAGTTATGATTTACTGTTTATGTGTTCCTTTAAAGTGTAAATACGTGGCACTAAAACATGCAGAGGACAACGTTGATCCAAATGGCTAGTGAGAAGCAAACCGGTGGCTGGATGTGGGTGGGTGCCGGGCAGGTAACACATATCGCAACGTGGGTGGCGTGGCCCGGTGCACCTTGGCGAGACCTTACGTGCAGCTGCCGGTGTGACGTCACAGCATGGCGATAACCCTCGACGAGTGACCAGCTGATGTGACATTACTGCATGACCACAATGGCAGCTGTCAGCTATAGGTGACCCAGCCATCTCCCCCAGCCTGGGGCGACAGGGCAGGTAGATGGCTGGCGTGAGGACACTGGAGCTTCTCAAAGGCGACAGAGGCGCGCTGAGAGCCCCACTCATCTCTTTCACTCCTGCGAAGTGAGAGTGTAAGATTTCCAGATGCTGTGGCTGAAAGCATCGGCAGGGGTACCTCGCCTGCAGCCATCAGGAAACAGAGGCTCGACCTGATATAACGCAACCACCTAGAGCTACTGCTGTTTCACAGAAGTGTCTCGAGGGACTGGAACTGAATATAATACCGCTGCCAACCAGTCAGAAGGGACTAGCGAGCACTGGACCAAGTGACTGATGTCTCGAGACAGTCACCGCTACACTGACAACTGCTGCTGGAGAACTGTCTTCAACTAGATTGGCAGTGTGTCAAGTGCTGTCCCATCTGTCAATAGACCTGATGCATGCCTGTCACTGCCATTGATAGGAGACGAGTACTGCCACAGAAACTGCTGCTACCACTGATGATGTTCAGTAAAGGAGTGGCCCTTCGCGTAGCACCCCCTGCAGCTGCCACATCCAGCCTGTTACACGCCTCATGAGTGTAGTATTATGTTTTTCATGTGACTAATGAAAATTTTTGAACTCCCTGAAGAGTTTGAGAAGGGAGCAGTAGGAGACTTAAAATGTGTTTGTGTTATTTCAATTCTTATTTTTGTATGCCTTGCTGTATTTATTTTACTATGTTAAATGTAATTTTTCGTCTTTCGTTTTACTATGGTGAAAACCATCGATTGATGAGTGCAACACATAAAGCTTTACCCTTCGCCTGGTGACACTGGACTGTTGGTGCCTGGAAACATGTTGCCTAGTCAGACGGGTACCAGTTTCTTTGTCTCTTCAGTGGCTTTACTGAGAATACTGAGAATTTTTGACCTATTAATGATCTGCCTAGACTTTGGGTCTTTTATGTAGCGGAGTTAATGTACATTTCACAAGCCATTTTATTTGATTGATCTGATAAGCTTATTATAATATTCACTGTGTCCATGATGTCAATACAAATAGTTAACGGCTTTGTGGTTTTCTAGACCAAGATAAAAAGTAACCTAGACATCATCCTAAAGGATTTATTTGGTGGCCAACTCCTTCTACTCCATTGATGAATTTCTCAGTAAAACCAACTGATTTGTATATATATATATATATATATATATATATATATATATATATATATATAAAACTTCTGCGCAATTTCAGTGCAGTAATGTGTTCATTGTAAATGTGTGTGTGTGTGAGTGTGTGTGTGTGAGTGTGTGTGTGTGTGTGTGTAAGTACAATCTAACTTCTGCACCATTTGAGTGCAGTAATGTGTTCATTGTAAATAAGTATTATAGTAATTGTATGACATGTTTATTACCTTATAAATAAATAAAAAACTTTTTTATTTTAAATTCAGTGCATTTGTATTTGTAAAATGACTTTCATATAGTGTTCATTAAAAAATGACGATCATTCCACTTGGGACCTGTGGAATGGTACATTAGCTTATTTGTTTTAGTTGTAAATATTTGTCATGTATTGTTGTTTTTCTGACATGTTCCACATCCTGGAGGACCTCCTCACTACGGATCAATTGGAATGAAAGTAAATCTAATATAATCTAATCTAATCATGTAACACAGTACAGTTTACATTAAAATCAGACTTTAATGATAATTATGTAGCAAAATAATTTACAAGTATATAATGTCATCATGAATGAAATTCGAGTAATTAACAAAGTCATATCTGAGTGTGCAGCTGCACACAAAACGTTGCAAATAAAAACGTGAGTTTCGATGTATGTTACACGGTACAGAAAAATGAATAGCGTGACTGCTTAATGTATTACGTCACAGAACGTTTCGATCTTTAGGTTACATGTAATTAAGACTGTTTTAAGTGTTCCCTTTAATATAAGAATAAATTTATAAAGCTGTATGCTTAATACCACCGAGGTTTCTGATTGGACTGGGCCTCGAAATAGAATGACGACCATGTTGAAAGGCTTTTTAATTATTATTTTAACAGATTATTTTTATTGTACAGCTTTTCCTAAAGTTAAATAGGTGTGTAACTTTTCCATATGTATGGAGATCTCAGCTGAATCTGTTCTCATCTTTTGTATAGTTGTTACCTAGTCAGTCTGGTTCTGCCTTGCAGATCAGAAGATGGTCACACAGTCTGGCCGAAACCGGTCATGTAAATAAACGCTCTACTAGAGATCTGGAGGTTTTCCAGAGTTCCTTGTAATATATTGCACCATATTCGATACTCCTTTTAACATAAATTTTATAAGAAGTCTTTTGTCTTAATAATAAAGGATTGATATTATGGTACATTTCATCATCTGCATTGTCGTTCCAGAAAAAAGCCGGGCAGCTTGGCAGACTTGCCACGAGCTTTCGTCGGTGCAAATGGAGACTGCCAGTAGAGAGAGGAGGTACGCACGCGTTGCGCAGTCGCTTTCTGGAGGCGCCCCGCCCGGCGTCTCCCCTTTGTCGCCAGGAAACTGCACGCCTCCTGTGATCTTCCGCTCCAGCGGTGCGGGCAGCGCCTTAGCTTGTCTGTGCCTGCTACCGTGCAAATGATGCCCACTTATTGTTGCAGACTGCGTTAGGCATCCTCCCCCGCACAAACTACCTGAGCGGAATTCATGGAATCGCGCGTGCGGGGAGATCTCTCTTCAGGGTTGGCCTGATTCGACTCTGAAATCTCCAATGCTAGAAAGAGATATTGCTGTAGGTCTGAAATAAGTGTGAATGCTTAACGGTCTGTTGGGTTTTCAAGCATATACTGCGTGATTCTATTAAACTAAATAGTAGGTACAAAGTAAAAGCTGACGTTTAGGCCGCCATGCAGCTGTCTTCTCCGGGAGAATTGTGACACCCCGATAACGGGCACTGCACGTCTTATGAAACACAGTTTTTCATTCTGCAGATTCACTTTAATTTTGCAGAATTAATATGTCTGTACTGAATTATGGATTTGGTTCAAACTGAAGTAATCATCGTTCAGAACTTTACATACTTTAGCGCTGCGCAACAGGATAAACACTACTGCTATAGGGCGGTAAATAGGTGCGCATACACCCTTCTAAAACAGAAACAACTGGGCTAACAGAAATTTATAATGAAGTATTATCATATGAGGGAATACGGATAAACCCATAAGGCTATGTTAGAAACGTAGTGGACATTTTAGAACCCGCTTTCTTCGATCTAACTTGTAAATTTGAACTGGGAAAGGAGTCAGGTGACATATCAAACGCAGAGAATTACACGTAAAAACAGTGATGTGTTTCATTTATTCTTTTTCTTGTGCCTTTGTACTGCATCTCTATTGCCGGATTTGGCGTGGTTAATTTAAAGGGGTGGCCGGGTGTCCTCCCTGTCACTACCCCGTTACCCTCCTGAGACGGGAAGTGTGAACCGCATATGACAATGACCGAAAGTTTTCCAAATGTTTCCGAATCGTGTAACTGAGGCTGGACTTAGGACTAGATTGGTAGTCAACTAGTGGAATGTGGGAAACCTCCTAAAAACCACATCCAGGCAAACCGGCCGGCACACCTATCCTCGCCGCTAATACACAGGGCAGACTCGAATGGGGACCGGCGCCCTTTCCTATCACTGAAGCGGCGCTTTAACATGTAGAGCGGGTAATGATGTCTTTCATTTGAGTGTAGCTTTATTCATTTTCGATTTTTGATCAATGTGGTGCGAACGCTAATGGCACTAACACACGCCGAATGCGTTGAGATCGTCCTGGTAGCAGGAAGGAGTACCAGTGTTGTTGCAGAGGATTTAAACCAAAGCCTACGAGACCGAAAACTGGACGATAAGAAACGGTTATGAATGAAACATCAACCGCTAAGCACCCGTACCTACCTACTAAGTGTTAGTAATAATATCAAAGAGGAATTCAGAGAGTTACACCACACCTTTCGCACTAACAGTTGTGACAACAATGTTACAAGAAAGGCAGCCAAGACCAGCCGGACTAAATTAAGAGGAGAATTCAAGGAAGATAAGTCTCCGCTAGTGTACTTACCACACGTCGAGGACGCCAGTGAGTGGCTAGGCAACGTCCTCCAGCGATGAGGTTCCGCAGCAGCGACGGGATCCCCGACGTGATAGGGTCCACCAGGGATGCAGTGAACAACTTTAATGCTGCAGGAGCACGTGAGCTACATTGTGAGTGCAGAGCTGCCTACATAGGTGAGGCAGCACTCGAGTAGCAGAACGTGAGCGCTGTCTGCGATTAGCACAGCACAACAGATCGGCGATAGCGGAATACTGCTGCGATTGTAGACAGCCTTGTTGGTCCAGGAAGTCCGTGTGAGTCGTGGACGCACCAAATGTAAATTACGAGAAGAGATTGAAACTATTAAGCAGCCTGACAAAATTCATAGATAGGATGGATACTAACTGCCGACGTCCTGGGTGCCAGCTATTCCAATCCGACGGACAGCGAGCGGTTGCGGGGCAGAAGCGTCATCGGGTACGGGCGTGACAGCCTAAACGAACAGTTATAGAGGAACTGTCAGCGTATTGCTGTGCACGTCAGGATGAAGACCTGCCCACCAAAAGCCAGGCGCTGAGTCGAAGACAGGTACTACTCATTGACAAGCCGCATGTTGTTGTTGTTGTTGTTGTTGTGGTCTTGTCCTGAGACTGGTTTGATGCAGCTCTCCATGCTACTCTATCCTGTGCAAGCTTCTTCATCTCCCAGTACCTACTGCAACCTACATCAAAATGGTTCAAATGGCTCTGAGCACTATGGGACTCAACTTCTGAGGTCATTAGTCCCCTAGAACTTAGAACTAGTTAAACCTAACTAATCTAAGGACATCACAAACATCCATGCCCGAGGCAGGATTCGAACCTGCGACCGTAGCGGTCTTGCGGTTCCAGACTGCAGCGCCTTTAACCGCACGGCCACTTCGGCCGGCTGCAACCTACATCCTTTTGAATCTGCTTAGTGTATTCATCTCTTGGTGTCCCTCTACGATTTTTACCCTCCACGCTGCCCTCCAATACTAAATTGGTGATCCTTTGATGCCTCAGAACATGTCCTACCAACCGATCCCTTCTTCAAGTTGTGCCACAAACTTCTCTTCTCCCCAATTCTATTCAATACCTCCTCATTAGTTATGTGATCTACCCATCTAATCTTCAGCATTCTTCTGTAGCACCACATTTAGAAAGCTTCTATTCTCTTCTTGTCCAAACTATTTATCATCCATGTTTCACTTCCATACATGGCTACACTCCATACAAATACTTTCAGAAATGACTTCCTGACACTTAAATCTATATTCGACGTTAACAAACTTCTCTTCTTCAGAAACGCTTTCCTTGCCATTACCAGTCTACTTTTTATATCCTCTCTACTTCGACCATCATCAGTTATTTTGCTCCCCAAATAGCAAAACTCCTTTACTACTTTAAGTGTCTCATTTCCTAATTTAATTCCCTCAGCATCACCCGACTTAATTCGACTAAATTCCACAATCCCCGTTTTGCTTTTGTTGATGTTCATTTTATATCCTCCTTTCAAGACACTATCCACTCCGTTCAACTGCTCTTCCAAGTCCTTTGCTGTCATGGACAGAATTACAATGTCATCATCAAACCTCAAAGTTTTTATTTCTTCTCCATGGATTTTAATACCTACTCCAAATTTTTCTTTTGTGTCCTTCACTGCTTGCTCAATATAAAGATTGAATAACATTGGGGAAAGGCTACAACCCTGTCTCACTCCCTTTCCTACCACTGCTTCCCTTTCATGTCCCTCGACTCTTATAACTGCCATCTGGTTTCTGTACAAATTGTAAATAGCCTTTCGCTCCCTGTATTTTACCCCTGCCACCTTCAGAATTTGAAAGGGAGTATTCCAGTCAACATTGTCAAACGCTTTCTCTAAGTCTACTAATCCTAGAAACGTAGGTTTGACTTTCCTTAATCTAGCTTCTAAGATAAGTCGTAGGCTCAGTATTGCCTCACGTGTCCCAGTATTTCTACGGAATCCAAACTGATCTTCCCCGAGGTAGGCTTCTACTAGTTTTTCCATTCGTCTGTAAAGAATTCGCGTTAGTATTTTGCAGCTGTGGCTTATTAAGCTGATTGTTCGGTAATTTTCACATCTGTCAACACCTGCTTTCTTTGCTATTGGAATTATTATGTTTATGATTCTTGAACCAAGTGTTAGCTATGATTAAGTTATACTCAGTGCAAAATGCTACCAGGCGGCTTCCTCTTTCATTTCTTGCCCCAATCCATATTCACCTACGACGTTTCCTTCTCTCCCTTTTCCTACTACCGAATTCGAGTCACCCATCACGATTAAATTTTCGTCTCCCTTCACTATCTGAATAATTTCTTTGATTTCATCATACGTTTCTTCAATTTCTTCGTCATCTGCAGAGCTATTTGGCATATAAGTTTGTACTACTGTAGTACGCGTGGGCTTCGTGTCTATCTTGGCCACAATAAGGCGTTTACTGTTTGTAGTAGCTTACCCGCAAATCTATTCTTTTTATTCATTATTAAACCTACCCCTGCATTACCCCTATTTGATTTTGTATTTATAATCCTGTATTCGCCTCATAGTGCACGAATAACCTTCTTCCAACCACCTTCCTCTCGTCATGACTAGCTTATCTTATTCTAAGTCCAATAAAGTTCCAGAAATGTGAGTTATTAATACCGATAGTTTGCAATAAATAGGGACACTTTTCCTCCAGTAAAACTAGTCTTGTCCTGAGGAAGGTCATTGAAATATTACCCAAACATTAGTTTTATAGTTCATAATTTCTTTAAAGTGTTTTGTATTTTAGACAGTGACACGGGACAACACACAGAATAGTATTAATCAAGTCAACATCAACAGCTGTTCTGGCAGAGAACAGTACTACCCGCATCTCGTAGTAAACCGTGGTCGGCTGTACCTCAACGGTGAGTTCTGTGGCCACACATAAATGGCACCCTTTCAATATTCGAATCACACCTATCTCCGTGGACGACCCAAATCGCCATTTGCGAAACAGTTGACACGCGAGTTGGACAAAAAACGTAGTTTCCGCTATGACGTAGCTACTGTTTGCGGATGATCCTAATTTATACGTAAAATATGAGGTACATAAATAAACGAACGAATTTTGTACAAAAACGGCTCAAACCGGTTATGTAGCTAACCCATCGGCCATACAGCAACAAACCTGTGATTTCTCTGCCCTGTGAACATTACACTATTCTATGTAAGCATTGTATTATCTCGCTCAGCTAGCGGCGCGGTCTAATGCGCTACTTCACGAGCGAGAAGGCGTGCCGGTACCCGGCACGAATCCGCCCGGCGGATTAGTGTCTAGGTCCGATGAGCGGGCCAGCCTGTGGTGGTTTTGAAGGTGGTTTTCC
Organism: Schistocerca piceifrons; assembly: GCF_021461385.2. Classification (NCBI taxonomy): domain Eukaryota; kingdom Metazoa; phylum Arthropoda; class Insecta; order Orthoptera; family Acrididae; genus Schistocerca; species Schistocerca piceifrons. Next base: position 406,797,040 of record NC_060138.1, on the reverse strand, counting down.
ACCTGCCTCAGCGAGTGCGGGCTGGTTCCCCTTATTCCACCTCAGTTACACTATGTCGGCGATTGCTGCGCAAACACTCTATCCATGTACGCCTACACCATAATTACTCTGCCACGCAAACATTTGGTGTTACACTCAACTGGTATGAGATGTTCCTGGGGTGGGGTTGAGTGGGGGTGGTGTGTGTGTGCGCGTGCGGGGGGGGGGGGGGGGAGGCCACGGAGTCCACTGGGGATCAAACCGCACAATAACCCTGAGTAGTGGGACAACCTTCGCGCCAAGACACGTTGCATTGTTGCCAAATTTATTCAAGATGGCGGCGATGACGTCATCTAAGATGGCGGCATGTAGACTTGGCGCATCACATGACGTCATCCAAGATGGCGGCTTTTGGCGAGAAAATAGGCCAATTGCGATATGTCCACTAACCTAACCTCAAGAAAAAATGGCGGGAATTTTGAATTTTGGCGCGAAAATAGCCCAATTGTGCTATGTCCACTGACCTAAGCCTCCAGAAGAAAAAATGGCGGGAAGTTTGAATTCCAACAGGATAATGCATGCAAAGACCGTACTTGTCTTTTTATTATTATTGATTATCATTCATTAACATTCATTAACATTCATTATTATTTATTATCATTCATTATCATTTATTATCATTTATTATTATTTATTATTATTGACCTGCCTCCACTAGAAAATTCCCTCCAAATTCAAATTCCAATACGATAATGGCTGCAAAATCTTACTTTTGTTTATTATTATTCATTAATATTTATTAACATTCATTATCATTCATTGTCATTTATTATAATTCATTATCATTTATTATCATTCATTATCATTTATTATTATTGGCCTACCTCCACCTGAAAATTGAGCCAAATTCAAATTCCAACACATTAATGAGTCTGTACTTCTGTCTATTATTATCATTTATTATTTATTCAAGATGTCCGACTTTCTTGGCGAGAAAGCCATTTTCCTTACATCCATAACAAAAATCTATCACAAGTTCAAATCCCAACACCATAATTGATCACACGTAGGAATTTTCTCCCTCACCTATCCTTTTTCACTGGTAGCCTATCATAGACACGTTACATAATAGACTGCTCTTATAGTAACATAAGTCGCGTCCTTTGATTTTGCAGGGGGGAAGGGACTGAATACTTTATTTTAAGCAGTACGGTCATCACTTGTTCTCCAACACAGTCAGCACACACATCTTTGATATCGCAGTGCAGTCACCACGACGGTAGCGCTTCAACTAAATTAGTTCAAACCCTCACCACCTCCTGGCCAGCGCGCGGAGACACTGACTACGCCTGTCACGTGAGGCGGTCGACCACCAGCGCGGGGGGCGAACCCAGCGATTGCTCCAATGTCGTAAACATGTTTTCGCTGGACATGCTGGAACTTGCCAACTTTGACGTCACAGCGGCCCCTTGTCCACTCACCATGTGTATTCGTCGCCTCTGCACGTTTCCCGACAAAATTGTCTGCCTCGGAGCTGAATCACACAACAGTCGGCCGTTTCCCTGCAACACTTTCGGCGCCACGTTCGAACCTGTCGATGCCGACCACTCACTGTCAACCACATGTCCCTGTGCGAGAGAGAACGCTATATAACGCTATATAACAGCACGTTTATACCGCACTAGAACGCCCGCTAATTGACTCGCCCTCGCGCACGTGTAATAACTGTACAATCACTGCCCGCCGTCCCGCTTACGTCACACAACCTCCATACACGCGACGGACATAGCCTTCTCTAAATGCCTGGAAAATGACTCTTTATTTCAGACATCACGGTCATGCAGGTGTGTCCCAACTAGCTTCTCCATGCTCACACAACGAAACTCCAGAGCACAGCTGACGTACGTGCGGCCGGCTGAGCCCGCTCCATCGGCTGCTCCCTGGCTGGCTGACGTCAGGAGACCAGCAGTGCCCGCACACCCCCATGGCCAGCGCGCCAGGTAAGCGGCGAGCTGCATCTCAGAGTCTGACTATGTAAACATCTTTCCCTGAACGTGAGCACTTAACGCCAGACAGGATGGAACCTGTCGACCGCGTGCCCGACTAAGGATACATTTGGCACCAGAGTTTGACTGACAGTGGAATCCACCATGACCGTATAACAGCGCGTTTTTTCATCGTGAGAATGCTCGCTAATTCACTCTCACCGCCCCGCTATATTAAATAATTGAATTTACAATTTCGTATACGTATGCAAACGTGTTCAACTCCCTAATTTCAACTACTCTACGACCAAGACCGCCACCACCTCCTCCTCCTAGGAACCAGCACCAAGTTTGAAATCTGCCAATAAACAAAGCTCACTTGCACTTACCCACCAACCTAAGAAAATTGTTTCAAACTAAGCCACCAACACTCAACCTCTTCCTACACGTTTCTGGTAAACAGACTCACCCTGCACTAGGTCCATGGATGGAGGAACGAATTTACCTTATTTAGGAATGGAGTATATGTATCACACCGACATGTCCCACATCATACAGACCTGTAAAACACTCCTACATAACTCATTTATAATGTTCTAGACACACGCTTGCTAATTGTAAACAGTTAAAAATAACTCATAGCACAGCCTACAGACATGCAAACCGCTCGTAAATAATGCAAAACGTTTACCTCCAAATAGCCAAACAACTGCTAATTTTCGGAAATAACTTCAGTGCATACATGATGGAAGGAGGAACGAGTGTACTTTATTTATTTGCGACATATCTTTTTGAAACTTTTACTTCTCATAGGTTTCGATATGTAAGGCTGACATAAGGCAGTTTCTGAACTCCAGTAGTGCACTACACTTGGCAACACAACCACACCCATCAAGATACTCATTCCAATCCAGACCTGTAACTCCTCTACAGATAAATATGTCCGGTTGCTTGTCTACTCCCTCACATTCTGACCAGATTGCCATTATTGCGCATAAACAGCTCAGACTGCGCTGTGCTGTTCGGGGAAGTAAGGAAGGGCTGCACTCTATTTATCTGGAGCCCTTTTATTTAGTTGTGGAGTATATTTGTCACAAAACACATGCACTGATCCGACTGTAGTCATATGACACAGGCCACAAACACATAAACAACTCCTAATTTCACCACACAATAGCAAACAGTTCTTAAATAATGCAGTACACAATATCAGCAGACGAGCTCTGTACTCTTAAACTCTCCAAACAGAGCACCCCACAGTGCAGAGACATGCTCGCAAAATAGTGCAACAGACGCGCCCAAACACCACCAGCTGCCAAACCGACCAAAAGTCTCTGCTCGGCCTCCCCCAAACATGACCTCAACGCAGTCACATTTGCACCTATCACCTCTGTTTTCTGTATTTCTATGTACATGCACGCCTTGTGGACGGCTCCCAGGACCAGCGGTAGAGTAGGATTAACGTTCGAATGTGGATCCACCGCGAGTGGTATGGAGAGCGGTGTTCAGATGCAGATCCACAATACGCCACACACGGGGTAGTGTTTGAAGGTGGATCCACCTCGCGCGGGGTAGGAAGCTGTATTTGAATGCAGATCCACAGTATTCAATACCTGAGTTAGCATTTGAGTGTGGACATGTGGCGTAGTACATATCCAGAGTTGTGTCCGAGAGGCGGATCCACCATATGCAGCATCCGTGATAGGGTTCGCGGATGGACCAAGCGTACGGAGAGGTATTCTTAGTTCGAAGTTTGGTCCACCAGCCGATGGGACTGGGACCTGGGAGCCGTCAGTGAGGCGTGCATGTACATAGAGATACAGAAAACAGAGCAAGCGCTCTCCGAATGTGGAGGTGACTGGATACGCCTTGGTTACATTTAGAGACAATTTTAGAACACAGAATGATAACTTATGTCGCAGTCGCATGGATGGATCCGACATAAAATCGAAAGAAATGCGAAAACTGATTAGCGCATAGATATAAACTAACGTAATATACACCGAAATGCGATGGAAATGAGAACGTATTTGCTTATCTTCTGGTTTGCAGGGGGGAATTTGTACATGGAGTCAAATATGCGCCAACAAGAGGCATGCAGGAAAACGATGACGTCGAAGCGAGCCGAATAAGGAAGGCAGTCAATTTTTTTCTCGTAGAGTTCGTATTATAGTGTATGTCTACTGAGGTAGCAGTGATACACGCGAGTTGAATACTGTATTTGATGCTTTTCAGGAGGACAGAGAATCATTCACGTCTAAACATACTCGCATCTGTGTTAAATGATAACAGAGGGTGTACGGGATGATAGGTTGAGACAGAGGTGCAACTAGGTACAATTCAAACGTTGACTCATTTGTTCTAGAGAAGGACAAGTTGCTGAAGGTAGATTTTTTTTTTCGAGTGTTCTATTTGAATGCTTTTGTCACGTGATATAGTCAGCGTTCTAGTCGTATGTAGGTACATGTCCGGTATGTGGTTTAAAGCGCTGTCTACTTGTGATCGTTAATGGTGAACCCGTAGGTCATCAGAGGACTTCCATCTCATGAGTGATGAAAGTTGACACAATCCTCTAAACGCACTTTGATTTACGCGATTCCCACCCTGTCGCATGCTTGGTGTAAAATCGACACTTCAGCCTCATAACTAAGTTAGCTGTTGGTATTTGTGAGCGGCTTTAATCATTGTGTACACACTTACCTGACAGACGGATGTTTATAGAGTCGGTGACGGGATGACTTGTAATTTTCACATTTTGGATGCTGCTGTTATACGTATCTGTTTGCTTGTAGGATGTACCAGCTGCTAATAACTATCATTTTTTGTATAGAGCTGATGGAGTAATAGTATTATTTCTGACTCGTGATCTGGTGTGATCATTGGGCACTAGACATGTCCGCTGGGCTATATTGGGCTCATATCATAGAAAGGAAAAGTTTTACGATTGGGATAGAGATAGCTCAGCGTAGGGTGACCAAGGAGAAGGATGTATGTCTGACAGGACGGAAAAGTAAGCGATCTAAGGTTATTGCCCGTTTTTAAGTGCTGAACGTTCTAGTCTTAGGAGTGTGTGTTTATGTTCTCTCTCTCTCTCTCTCTCTCTCTCTCTCTCTGTCTCTCTCTCTCTCTCTCTCTCCTACCGGAACCTTCGATGCACCAATCATGGACTTTAGAACAATACTTTACACATGATAGATTGGATGATTTGCTTAAAAATCTATCGAACTACGTTGTGTATAAATATCGCTTCGTTCTTGTTCTTCTTAACTGTATGCTATTAAATTATGACACTTTGAGATCTGTTACTATAGATTGATATGGTGTGCTAAGCTCCAAGACTTGGTTACATTTCGAGAAATGTGGTGCACTTGGATGGGTTAGGACTAGGAAAGCTCTATTCGGTCAAGAGAGGTGGAGTGTAGCTGTATTCATCTGCTCGGTTGAGGAATAATTGGGTAGCGATGTTGCGGGGTAAATAGGTCAATGCCGAGGTGAGGATGGTCTTTTAACGTAAGAGGACTAGATAGCTCAGTGACCGCCATACGCAGAGAGATTGATTGAGTAGTATGGTGATGTCTTAGAAATATGTATAGTGGTGTCTGGTATAATTTGATCGTCTTTATGTGTTCGAGAAGTAAGTGTGAATGGACGTGCTGAGCAGTCATCTATGAATGGTCGCAATGATACTTGCAAAGTAGAGGAAGTATGGTTTAGCTAAGATACTAAAATTAAGAAAACAAGCTGTCACATGATTGGCCAGTGTTGGACTTACTGTAAAATTTTTCGCGATATCAACTGTGATGAGTAATATTACAGTAGATCGGTGGTGTCTTATCCATCGCATCTGTGCATTGGGTACGACATAATGATTGACTGACAATGCTTGCTTGAGTCGGGGGAGAAATTTTGGTTGATGGACCGCAACTTCCAGGGTTGCTAGCACCGAGAACGGTGATCCTGTACTTGTGTGCGAAAATGACTAATCATTAGAAATGCAATGCAGAGTTATAAACTATTCGGTCACTGCGACATATGAGTTTAAATGTAGAGGTGGTCAATCACTGTTGAGGGAAGTCACTACAACGCCAGCAGGCTATTCTATTTTCCTTGCGTTGTGGCTGTCCTTTATTTAAAATCATTCAATGTTATGCTATCGACTGTAAGAATATGATTTATAAGGTACAAGGTATGGTTTCCTGTGAGAGGCCGTGCATCTGTCTGTGTTAATGTCTGTTTAGAATCAGACAATAACTTCGAAGTCGTGGCAGAAAGACAAAATGCTCGGCAGTGTGCAAAAGCGTGTTAGAAAACACTGTTTGAACAAGGGCTGGAGGCAGCTTCTCATTCGCTTAGAGTATGGGTGATCAAACTTTAAAGGGGTCTCTGCAGCGTGTGTGTATATTTAATATGATCTTGTTCATATAGGCATCTGTAGTTTGAGGTGTTGGATTTGGTGAGCTGTTAGGAATTCTTGGTTGGTTGCACTTCGGGGGGGGGGGGGGAGTATTGTGAATTCTATTTATCCACACTGGAGGTGGATCGCATTGGTGCCTTCATGACTTTTTCACTGTTTGATGGTAGAGGATAAAGATGATAGGGTGTTGAGGATCTGTTGTACTTGTACCTAGTTTGAGGCGTACAACATTGTGCGCATTTCCGGCGAATGATCAAAACAAGGTCCTGTTGTAGTAACTGAGAACGTTCTGTTTATAGACAGGTTGCAGAAGGTAATAGATATGTCTTTCTCTGACTTAAATTGCAGAGATCAGATGGGTGAAGATAAATGCATACTCATCTATGCATAGAAAGGGAGAATGCTTTTTTATTATTAAGTGAGTTTTTGCAGGAGTGAATATGGTTTATAACTGCGAGTGGAAATTGTGAGCGAAGGGTGAATGATGTTGGGTTCGCTGGCTGGGGGAGACACTGTTTGCATGTACTGTTGGAGATGCAAGGGGGAGATAGAGCTCTGCGCTATTCAGGAATCCATTTGTGCACTGTATGTCGTTAGACAATAGCTGGAGAGCAGGTATAGGGAGAGCCCACTTCACCATTCTGGTCCTAGGGCTGAGTGGACGGCTGTTTAGATGGACAGCTATGTGGCTTTGACATGCCTCCGCCGGCGCTCAGACACTCGCTTTGTAAGGTGCTATGGAATTAGTTTGAGCATTTAGTACTTGTTTCGGTGGTTATTAGATTAAGAACTGTAATATTGAAGGTCATACCCTCAGCGGGACTGCTGTGTAATTGAGTAAGTGTGTTTACATATTTGAAGATATGTTTTGCTAATGGTGATGTTAAGTCGATAGCGCAGTTTAGCTACCACTGTAAAAAAAATAACTGTCTGCTGCTGAAAGAAAGAAAGAAAGAAAGAAAGGGATGACCTTGTCCCCAGACCTGATGGATGAATTATTAGATAAGAGCAAGTGATAACTGAATGATGTTATGTGTTCGGATATAAGAGTCTCTAAACGGCGGGCGAGATTTTTTTTTATGTGGAAATTTATGCAATCTGTAGATAGTGATATTCGACCGCTAGTGACAATAGTTAATAGCGGAAAAATAGCTACAAATCGAGCGCTGGCAGAATGTTGCGGCAACGGTAATAATATTTAATTGAAGGTGGAGGTGGTAAATATGGACCAAGCTCAGAATATTGTCGTATGTGCTTGATGCTCTGTATAAAAGTTTGACTCTTTAATTGCATTTGGTATTTCTGGGTGTGTGTAAAATTAATTTTACTGTTGAAAGTGCGAGAAAGATGAGTTGATTGGTGTTTAGATAGAGGCTACGTTTGTAATTCGAAAAGAGGGGATGAGAATGATAAATTGATTGATGAGCATGGTTTGTGGGGTGATATATGAGTGTCAAGATAGGATTGAGGACGTTTGCGTATGTTGAGGGTGGGACGGGTGTGTGGTTAGGTGCGGTGGGAGGTGTAAATTAGATCTTATTTTAAAAAAAGAAAATGTTGTAATGTAAGAATAATATTGAGACGGTTTCAGATGGCTGGTCATGCGATGAGGCGAGAGCAGGGATGTGTAGTTATGTTTAGTTAAAGGGCCATGTAATATCATGTGAGGAGCAATGTGCAGTGTGCTACAGTGTCATAGGAGGTAAAGACATGTGCTGCTATGATGTGTCTAGCGTATGGAGGCTGCACTTTGGAACTATGCTACGTTGATATAAAGTTGACTTTCACCTGCGTTCGGTGGTAGCGGCTCGGGATCGCGATCCTGGACGGATGTATGTGTGTGCTTTGACTGCTGACGAGCGCATTGACCGTTCCAACTCACGCTTGCGGAAGCTGAGTAGGGGCTGTGCGAGGTCTGAAATCAGATGGATGGGTGACTTTACGATCCTGTGGGCAAGGTGCAGAGTGGGGGTGCCTGCGCACGTCTGCTGAGTTATTTTGCGAGCGGATCTGCAGGCTCTGCTATGCGTTATTAGGATAGTTTACGAGTACTGAGCGTATCTACACATCTGTGTGATGTAATATTTAGTAGCAGTTTGCTATAGTGTGTACTGAAATTACGATTGGGTGCGTGTCCGTGGGCTGTGCAACATGCCCCAGGGTACATCTGGGATTGGTGTATTGTGATAGCGTGATAGATACATTGTATGGTTAAATAAATTATTCGAAAAAAATAAATAGAGCGTTCTCAATGATTACACGTGCCTGCAGCGCAGATCAGAGTGATTGCTTTTCCGTCACCATCTCGGTTGCATGCGAGTAGTAAATGTTTTCCCGGCCCCGTTAATCGAGTGTGTCAACGAGCTATGAGCTATTCTGAGTATAGACGTGAAGGCAGGTCCAGAACTGATTCGCTGGCGGTATACATGAGACGAACAATACAACTTTCACATCTGTCGGCTGTCACGAGCGCTCGGAAGCTGAACTTGCCTGGAGACTCAGGAATCCCCTTCCCCGCCGACCGCACGCGCGCTGCCTGCCTTGGAGCATAATCTAAGGCGCATAGACGATATCAATTTCTCCGGTGATAGCTGCGAATGCGACTGTGTTGAGGTCATGTTTGAGGGAGGCTGAGCAGAGACTTTTGGTCGGTTTGGCAGCTGGTGGTGTTTGGGCGCGTCTGTTGCACAATTTTGCGAGCATGTCTGTGCACTGTGCGGTGCTTCATTTGGAGAGTTTATAAGAGTACAGAGCTCGTCTGCTGATATTGTGTACTCCATTATTTAAGAGCTGTTTGCTATTGTGTGGTAAAATTAGGAGTTGTTTACGTGTTTGTGGCCTGTGTCAGATGACCACAGTTGGATCAGTGCAGGTGTTTTGTGACAAATATACTCCACGACTAAATAAAAGGGCTCCAGATAAATAGAGTGCAGCCCTTCCTTACTTCCCCGAGCAGCACAGCGCAGTATGAGCTGTTTTTGCGCAGTAACGGTAATCTGGTCAGAATGTGAGTGAGTAGACAAACAACCGGACAAATTTATCTGTAGAGGAGTTACAGGTCTGGATTGGAATGAGTATCTTGATGGGTGTGGTTGTGTTGCCAAGTGTAGTGCACTACTGGAGTTCAGAAACTGCCTTATGTCAGCCTTACATATCGAAACCTATGAGAAGTAAAAGTTTCAAAAAGATATGTCGCAAATAAATAAAGTACACTCGTTCCTCCTTCCATCATGTATGCACTGAAGTTATTTCCGAAAATTAGCAGTTGTTTGGCTATTTGGAGGTAAATGTTTTGCATTATTTACGAGCGGTTCGCATGTCTGTAGGCTGTGCTATGAGTTATTTTTAACTGTTTACAATTAGCAAGCGTGTGTCTAGAACATTATAAATGAGTTATGTAGGAGTGTTTGACAGGTCTGTATGATGTGGGACATGTCAGTGTGATACATACACTCCATTCCTAAATAAGGTAAATTCGTTCCTCCATCCATGGACCTAGTGCAGGGTGAGTCTGTTTACCAGAAACGTGTAGGAAGAGGTTGAGTGTTGGTGGCTTAGTTTGAAACAATTTTCTTAGGTTGGTGGGTAAGTGCAAGTGAGCTTTGTTTATTGGCAGATTTCAAACTTGGTGCTGGTTCCTAGGAGGAGGAGGTGGGGGTCTTGTCCTCGAAAAGTAGTTGAAATTAGTGAGTTGAACACGTTTGTATACATATACGAAATTGTAAATTCAATTATTTAATATAGCAGAGTGGTGAGAGTGAATTAGCGAGTGTTCTCATGATGAACAAACGCGCTGTTACACGGTCATGGTGGATTCCACTGTCGGTCAAACTCTGGTGCCAAATGTATCCTTTGTCCGGCACGCTGTCGACAGGTTCCATCGTGTCCTGCGTTAAGTGCTCGTGGTCGCAGAAAGGTGTTTGCGTAGTCGGACTCTGAGACACCGCTCGCTGCCTACCTGGCGCACTGGCCATGGGGGTGTGCGGGCACTGCTGGTCTCTTGACGTCAGCCAGCCAGGGAGCAGCCGATGGAGCGGGCTCAGCTGGCCGTGCGTACATCAGTTGAGCTCTAGAGTTTCACTGTGTGAGCATGGAGAAGTAAGTTGGGACACACCTGCATGACCATAATGTCTGAAATAAAGAGCCATTTTCCAGGTATTTACAGAAAGCTATTTCCGTCGCGTGTATGGAGGGTGTGTGACGAAAGCGGGGCGGCGGTGCAGTCATTGTACAGTTATTATGCGCGCGCAAGAGCGAGTCAATTAGCGGGCGTTCTAGTGCGGTCCAAACGTGCTGTTATATAGTCAAGGAGGATTCCACTGTCGAGCAAACTTTGCCGCCAAAAGTGTAGCACTGCGTTCTCGCTCGCACAGGGAAATGTGGTGGACGGTGAGCGGTCGGCATCTACAGGTCTGAACGTGACTCCAAAAGTGTTGCAGGGAAACGGTCGACTGTTGTGTGATTCAGCTCCGACGCAGACAATTTTGGCGGGAAACGTGCAGAGGCGACGAATACAAGTGGTGAGTGGACAAGGGGCCGCTGTGACGTCGAACTCGGCACGTTCCAGCGTGTCAAGCGAAAACATGTTTACGATGTGGGAGGGATCGCTGGGCTCGCCCCCCGCGCTAGTGGCCGGCTGCCTCACGTGACAGGCGTAGTCAGTGTCTTCGTGTGCTGGCCAGGGTGTGGCGAGGATTTGAACTAATTCAGTTGGAGCGCAGACGTCGTTGTGACTGTACTACGATATCAAAGATGTGTGTGCTGACTGTGTTGGAGAACAGGTGAAATCTTTCCGTACCAGCTCTGATATCCCTTATTTTATCATGGTGATAGTTTCTCCCTATGTAGGTCGGTGTTAACAAAATATTTTCGCAGTCGGCAGAGAAAGTTGGTGTGGGGAATTTCGTGAGAAGATTCCGCCGCAAACAAATACGTCTTTGCTTTAATGATATCGCTCCAAATCCTGTAGCACGTCAATGACACTCTCTTCCCTATATCGCGATAATACAAAATGTGCTGCCCTTCTTTGCACTTTAGCCAAGTACTCCGTCAACCGTCCCAAACCGCGTAGCAGTATTCTAAAAGAGGGCGGACAATCGTAATGTAGGCATTCTTCTTAGTAGATTTGATAAATTTTCTAAGTGTCCTTCCCTATAAAACGCAGTCTTTGGTTCACCTTCCCCACAACATTTTATATGTGTTCCTTTCCATTTATTGTATTGTATTGTATGTTAACCGGGAGCCTATAAACGACGAAGAGGCTCCGTCCCCACCGCAGCTGCAGTGGTCCACAACCCCATGACGACTACCGCAGTCCACTTCACCCCTCCACCGCCCCACAGCGAACCACTTTTCCAGGGTTATCCTTTCCATTTAAGTTGTTCGTAATTGTAATTCCTAGGTATTTAGTTGAATTTACAGTCTTTAGATTTATCATGTAACCAAGGTTTAAAGGACTCCTTTTAGCGCTCATGTGGATGACATCACACTTCTCGTTATTTAGGACCAATTGTCAATTTTCGCACCATACAGATATCTTTCCTCAATCGTTTTGCAATTTATTTTGATCTTCTAATGACTTCATTATTCGATAAACGACAGCGTCATCTGCAAACAACCTAAGACGGCTGTACAGATTTTCTCCCAAATCGTTTATATAAATAAGGAACAGCAAAGCGCCAATAACGTTACCTTGGGGAACGCCAGAAATCACTTTTGTTTTACTACGAACTGTGACCTCTCTCACAGTAAATCACAAAACGAGTCACATAACAGAGACGATATTCCATAAGCACGCAATTTCACTACAAGCCGCTTGTGTGGTACAGTGTCCAAAGCCTTGCGGAAATCCAGAAATACAGAATCGATATGAAATCCCTTGTCAATAGCACTCAACACTTTATGCGAATAAAGAGCTAGTTGTGTTTCACAAGAACGATGTTTTCTAAACCCATGTTGAATGTGTGTCAATAGAACGTTTTCTACGAGGTAATTCATGATGTTCGAAAACAATATATGTTGCAAAATCCTGCTGCATATCGACGTTAACAATATGGGCCTGTAATTTATTGGATTACTCCTACTACCTTTCTTGAATGTTGGTCTGACCTGTGCAACTTTCCAGTCTTTGAGTACGGATCTTTCGTAGAGCGAACGGTTGAATATGATTGTTAAGTATGGAGCTAATGCGTCAGCATACTCTGAAAGGAACGTAATTGGTATACAGTCTGGACCAGAAGACTTGCTTTTATTAAGTTATTTAAGTTGCGTCCCGTCACGGTCGCCAGTTGTAGTGGTTAATAAAAAAGAAAATGAGAAGGAAAACAAAAGAAAAGGTTGAAAATGTGGGAAGAAATGGTAAATAAAAAGGGGTTTTTAAAATCGTTAAGGACCGTGAAAAAGGGAAAGAATGAAATGCAAATCGACTTGGTATTACAGAAAAGTTATCGGACTTTGTGATTCGGAAAATCTATTGTTGGGGTGGTCCTTGTGGCGTTTCTGAGCAAAAGTCAAACCGATTTCCACTACAAAAATTATTGAAAGAGAACAGAGAAAACAAAATGTGATTAACAGGGGGAAATGGCGCAGATAAGAGTTCATCCTTTACCATGTTAACATGTCTTCTCGCGCGCGACGTCCAGGTCTTGCTCTCCAAAAATCTCCTGCTTCATTTCTGCGTGAAAAGTCTTACCTGCTCCGAAATCTTGCAATAAATTTCATTGTCCAGGAATTACTAATGTATACAAAACCGTCTTAGCATTGAATGCAATTTATTTTACGTTGCTGCTTCCAACCTCCGAATTTCATACCAACTTCCACTATACGTCTGCACATGAATGAGTTTTTTTCATCTTAGTCCGACCAAGACTAGCTAATAAATAAGTTAAGCTTCCGCTCTCAAGAGACAAAAGACGGATAGAAAACAAATAGAGTTACAATTTTAGTACCTTCATTTTCTTATATATTTTCTCTGCCGTCGAGCGCTCTTACCGCTGCGACGGTATAATTTATATCTGAGGGAACGAGTGTAGCGCGGCGAAATTCAAAGTCCCGCTACACAGTCTTTGAGTACGGATGTTTCGTCGAGCGAACGGTTGAATATGATTGTTAAGTATGGAGCTATTGCGTCAGCATACTCTGAAAGGAACGTAATTGGTATACAGTCTGGAACAGAAGACTTGCTTTTATTAAGTCATTTAAGTTGCTTCATTTATCCGAGGATACCTACTTCTACGTTACTCATGTTAGGGGCTCTTCTTGATTCGAATTCTGGGATGTTTACTTCGTCTTCTTTTGTTAAGGCGTTTCGGAAGGCTGTGTGTTATAACTCTGCTTCGGCAGCACTGTCTTCGATATTATCTCCATTGCTATCGCGCTGAGAAGGCATTGATTGTTTCTTGCCACTAACATACTTCACATACGACCAGAATCTCTCTGGATTTTCTGCCAGGTTTAGAGACAAAGTTTCGTTGTGGAAACTATTATAAGCACCTCGCATTCAATTTTGCGCTAAATTTTGACCATCTGTAAATGATCGACAATCTTGGGGATTTTGCATCTGTTTAAATTTAGCATGTTTGTTTCGTTGTTTCTGCAACAGTGTTCTGACCCGTTTTATGTACCAAGGAGGATCGGCTCCGTCGTTTTTCACTTTATTTGGTATAAATCTCTCAACTGCTGCTGATACTATTTCTTTGAATTCAAGCCACATTTGGTTTACACTTATTTTGTTAGTTTGGAGGGGGTGGAGATTCTCTCAAGAAGGCGTCAAGTGAATTTTTATCTGCTTTTATCGATAGGTATAATTTTGTTTATTTTTGGAGGATTTTGGGTTACAATATTCAATCTCGCTACGACAATCCTGTTGTCACTAATCCCCGTATCCGTGTTAATGCTAGTTATTAACTCAGGATTATTTGTTGCTAGGAGGTCAAGTGTGTTTTCACAACCGTTTAATATTCGCGTGGGCTCATGAACAAACTGCTCGAAATAATTTTCAGAGAATGCATGTAGCACAATTTCGGATGATGTTTTATTCGTACCTCCGGAATTAAACATGTATTTTCGCCAATGTATCGAGGGTAAATTAACGCCCATATGAATTGGGTACGTGTTTGGAATCAAACTCAAGTTTTCTTTGAACCTTTCAGCAATTGTCTCATCTGAATTGGGAGGTCAATAAAAGGGTTCAAGTATTATTTTATTCCGGTTGCCAACAATGACCTCTGCCCATAGTAAATCACAGGAAATATCTACTACAATTTCGCGACAAGATAAACTACTTGTAACAGCAACAAACACGTCACCGCCAACCGTGTTTAGCGTATCCTTTGGGAACACCATTAGGTTCTCAGCAAAAATTTCAGCTGAGCTTATCTCCGGATTTAGCCAGCTTTCAGTGCCTACAGAGATTTGAGCATCAGTGCTTTCTATAAGCGCTTGGAACTCTGGTGCTTTCGAAACACAGCTACGACAATTAACGACTGTTATACCGATGTGTCCTGTACCTACGCTCTTTCTGTGAGTGCCTGCACGCTTTGTGACTGAAGCTCTTTTTGTGTTTTCTCGAGATCCTGTAACCTCAAAATCCGCGCTGTCCTAGCCACCCGTGTAGCTGCCTCCTGACTATTCAGCGGAAGACGAAACCCAACCACCTTTTGGCATAAGTCTAGGAATCTGCAGCCTACACGGTCGCAGAACTTCTGAGTTTCTGATTGAGACCCTCCACTCCGCTCTGTACCAGAGGCTCGCAATCGCTCCCGTTGACTATGCTGCAAATGGTGAGCTCTGTTGTCATCTCGCAAGGAAGACTGGCAGCCTTTATCACTTTTGTTAGCCACTCGAAACCAGAGATTTCTTTTGATGCAAAGTGACATACATCATTGGTACAGACGTGAGCCGAAACCTGCGTTTGGCTGTACCCTGTGCTCTTCATGGCATCTGTGGGACCCGTTCAAAGCCTGGAATGACTTTCACACGGAGTGCAAATTGGCTTTCTCCGTCTTCTTGGTAGCCATGTCCCTAAGGGGCCCCATAACGCGCCTAACAATGGAGCTCCCAGCGTCTACCAACCACACCCCCCTCCCCCAAGGCTTGCGAGTAGCTCTGCAGCAATAATGGGCGTTATTGCCTCAACATCAGACTGATGTCTTTATTCACAAACGTCGCGTCGTTGTCAGCCCTGTATTGGCGCCAGAGGTGCTCACACCCCATACTGACATCAATAACCGGTTGTCAGAATGTGTACAAATCCTTTAAGTTGGAAAAAAAACGAAGAACATTTATGTCTACCGTCATCCATGTTGCAGTTGATTACGTTTTGTACTTTATACATTGTTTCTACTTTACTATCACCTATTTGTACTGTTTTGTGTCAAGATAAACGCTACCACGCAAAATTTACATTTGTCGCTCTAATTTTGGACGCAAGTGTACATGTGCAATAACGACACCTGGAGAGTTCATGCCGGAAAAATGTTTTCCGTTTCGCGGCTACATCCTAGGTTGCTGTTAACAATGCCCTTAACTCTGAGTCTCCCAGCACAGTGGTTTGGCCTGTACTGCATTATTATACCTTCTCGACAATACCAAACTAACTTTGCTTACACCTTATGACGATGCCACTTTAGCTTAATCGTATTATAACTGTATAAGGATTTTTCTGTTTTCTTTCATCACAACTTTTAAGCTTGATTTTTAAATCTGAATGAAATTAGCATATTTTTTTGGTTTTATTTTATTCTTTTTACGGGATGTATATTGTCCAGCAGTTGCATTTGGTTTCCTTTCCTTGAGAGATCTGGAGATGGTCGTTATGGATCGAAATCCATATAGTCTGACGACAATTTTTTTTTTGGTGATCATTGATCAGAATTAGTGAAAGGACTTTAGGCTGACGTCTTGACGCGACAGACTCTTTGCCCAGTTTTTATGGTGGAAACATCTTTACTCTTCATGGTTTACGTGACACTGAATATTATCAATAAACTTCATTCTGATAATTTTCAGAAACACACGAAATATCCAGCGTGACAGTATAAGAAACTTCAATAATTCTTCCCATTCACATTGTCTCTTAGATACAGCATAAGAATCAAAAACATTTTATTCGTACCATAAAATTCTCATTAAAAATACAACATAAATTAAATTTATTCTCCTCTGTGCGGAACACAACGATTTCAAAATCTATTTTTGTAGGGAAGGAAGATTAGCTGAGTAAAAGAGAACAGCAAGAAGATGATGGAAAGCTACTTAACTCCACTGTGCAAAGCAGGGATCTGAATAAATATGGGATAGAATCTAAAAGGAATTTGAAACCCAGTCGCCGACAGGATGTTTTCATTTTATTTCAAGTTGCTTGGATTGACGTAAAACACACAGGACATTTTCTTTTTTTTTTAATCCGAGCGGAAGAAATAAACAGGAAAAGGCAGCACCAAGGCGTAAGCTGTTTGAGTGGAGTATTAAAATAAAGAACGTTGGCCAGTGATTTTCGGCCTTTCCCGGAGTCGCTGGAATGGCTGCCAAAACGCTAAAGGAAAAATAAATAATCTTCAGCAAAAGAAAGAACTGCTAACATTTCACTTACAGACGGAATGTTTGCTGGGGGTTGAGGCACTTTTGTGGTACACAATGTAAATAACTATAGGTTCCGCTGCTCACGTGCTCAGAAAACGACAGAGATCATCACAAAAATCAGCACACACAGAAAATGTGTGTGTCAGAACACATGAAGGACAGAGGAACACTGTGCAATTTGGTGGCAGTGACAGCGAACCAAGCCCCGCGTGTAGCAGCGAACCCTCCGACGGACTATACAAATTCTGTTGCAGAAATATTTTGCGTGTGTATTACTACAGCCCACCTACTGGCTCAAGAACTCTACCAATGTTCACTTTCTAAAAGTCATTACGTTTCTTGAAATACATGATAAGTAAGAAAATTTAATTTATTTGCTCCGTGAGTACATTTTGTTTTCTTCGTTCGCGAAGTAATCCTCCAGTGCATTCGTATCTCGTGTTAATACTTTAACCACTACTCACACTGAACATCTCACATCTCATTAATCTGTATCGTTCATTTTAATCGCTGACTTTTGCTGCTGTCTAGGCATACACAGCATCCTCAACTGTCAATTTAGCTATTGCAGAAAGACACAAGAGATCTAGCACTAGCCGCCCGGGATTAGCCGAGTGGTCTTAAGCTGCCGTCATGGACTGTGCGGTTGGTCCCGGCGGAGATTAGAGTCCTCTGTCGGGCATGGGTGTGTATATTTGTCCTTAGGATAATTTAGGTTAAGTAGTGTGTAAGCTTAGGGACTGATGACCTTAGCAATTAAGTCCCATAAGATTTCACACACATTTGAATATTTTTGATCTAGCACTTACCCATACCTTGCTCTTGTAAGAGTACTTCCTTTGTTTGTTCATAATTAAACGTGTTTGGCTGCAGCCGGTCCATCAGTTACATTTTTATTAAGATTACTGGACACTCAATCAATAGAGAGATTTTCGTTTTTGTTTTAGCACAATGTAGGTTTTGACATAATCAAATAATGTACGTGAATGTAGCCGGGTTAACGTCGACTGCCGCCGATACTTCGACAAGCGCATACCCGGTCATTTTCAACGCTTAAGGGGAGTTATAACGAAAAAAAATGTCGCTTTTCAGATCTTTATCTCATTATAAAATTGACAATTTTCCGAATGAAATCTTTCCGCGCACTGTACGAGGCTGATCTCTGACAGCACCACTAACGTCCACAGTGGAACAGGACGCCATTTCCATGGTAACTTTCGATTATCTTCATAAACGCTAGGGCAACAACAATCTTTGGTATAGATTTTGTAATTGTGTGTTTAGAGGGCAGCATACTCTAAGCCTTATTTCGTACCAACGAACCATTTTTTATTTTCATAGACTAATAATGATCAATAATTGACATTACAATGTAGTCCTACTGTAACTGTTCCTTCGTAGTTATACATTAAGTTATTTGATCCTGAAAGTTTTTTCTGATTGGCTACTTACGATGTCATACTCAGACCGGTGGGTGTGACCATCCCTATTAACACCCCTTCCCTCCATGCACAGTCAGCAGTTACACGAGCGTCGGGGGTCGATGCAACTCATCTAGCAGCGTCCATCCACCGCTCCGGGTATAATTTATTACTATTTATCTTATTTTTGTATATTTTTTCATAAGCTTATTAAAACGTCTATATTATTTGGGCAGTATATCGTTACAGAGTCTGAACATGACTCTTTCATAAAGTCGAAACCGGTCATTCCACTCCAAAAAATAAATGTTTTGACAAGATTGCGATCAAGACTGTTTCGAATTTTAATTTTAAGCAACAGGCACGTTGGTGGAGCTCGTAACTATATTCACAGCCATCATGAACCCCCACACTATCATAAAATTTGATATTATGTATAATTTCCAGTGAATCTTTATAGTGATCACGTTCTGAAGATTATATACCAAACTTATTCACTGTTATTCTTTTTAAGATCAGCTTCGACAGCCAACAAGCCATCCTCACATTTACTTTCACTCTAATGACCGGGTTGAAACATGACTTACCATCAAGTACGTGGATAAATTTGGTAGTGTTTGGATTGTGTTCGTGAGAATGCCATTGTATCATAGGAAATGAATAAATGATTAGCACAAATGACGTGTTATAAAACAAAGTGATAATTAAATATTCCAAGTAAGAAAGAACTGTTGGATAGCCAAAATTATTATCCCCTGAGGAAACCATGCGACAGTGGAATCTGGACATCTAACTTAAAGAAGACTGAATAAAATCCGCCCCGGAGAAGCTGCATTCCTAAACAGATCTATGTAAACCACTGGGTGAGAAGATCGAAAAAGGGTGTGATACGTCAGGTAAATGGGCAGGACTTGGAAGAAATTGTATTTATTTTGCAGAGAAAAATTGTTAGAAATTTTTGTATCGTATGAAAATACATTATCGTGTTGAAACAAGTTTTTAAAAATGCATTTAACAAGGATACTACCTCGTTTCCTGCAGCTTCTCTTATAAAGCAATGATTAAGAATTCTTATGATACACGCAAATCACTGTGATAATCATATGCGTCGTAGAAGGTGAACTTTCATTATATCTCGAACTGGGTTCACGAACGGCAAACCACATGCACCTATTCAGACTTCACAGGTAAATTCAATTGCATATTTACCTATCAAATAGTCGCAGGGACCCACCACGAAAAAGTCACTAATGAAACAACAACTACAGCAACGTAGGTGTAAGTCACATCATAATCTACTCACAGATTCTTTATGAAACTTCTTTGGCTTTTTAAAGGTCAGTTGGTGAAGTCTTCAATGACCACCGTATCAGAATCTCATGAACAGAGCGATAAGAAAGCCCATAGCATTCTTGTCAAATGTAAAGGCTGTCAGTGGAATTAAAATTAGTGTACAAACACTCACTGATGACAGAGGAACCAATAATGAGGACAGTAAACCAAATGCAGAAATGCTGACTGCCAATGTGAAATGTTACTTTAGAATGAAAAATACAAAAAGTAGGGCTCTCCAGTGTAATTTTCACACAACTGCGAGGATGAGTGTCAATGACTGAAATTGCTAAATTTAAACAAGACTTCATGGCTCGATGGAATCCCTGTCAGATTATACACAGACTTTGGAGCTTTGGTACATCCCACTTTAATCATAAATACAGTAGATTCTGTGGAAAAAAATCTGCCAAGCGGTTGGAACAAAGCACTAGGCATGCACATCTACCGTAAATATAACAAAAATTATCCACAGAACTACCGTTCAGTGCCTTTTATATCCAGCTGTTGTAGAAGGTGCAGACAAATGGAATCAAAACACATGACAAAATATATGTCAACTAATTATTATTTAAAAAGGAATCGTCGTAAGTGTTAATACAATCATCTCATTATGAGACAAAATGGTCAATGGCTCCAAGCAAAAATTATTTGCGGTTGACTTCGGAACCATGATTGTACCCAGGCGTGCACGTCTTTGTCGGAAGCAAACAGACGGCTACGAATACGTTTCTTCGGGGCTCCAAAAATATAGAAATCTAATTGGGAGAGATAGGGACTATACACAGAATATGTTAGGGCTTCCCAGCGAAACGTCTGCACCGTCTTCGAAACAAGGTGTGTAACATGTGGGTAGTAATTGTGCTTCAACGGAACGATGCCGTCGTCCACGTTACAGGCATTTGGACTCGATGGCGCGCTCCAATTTTTTACAAAGTGTCCCCGTATCGCTGTGCATTACTTGTGGCGCTGTGTTAGAGAAAGTCACTAAGCAGCGGGCTCTTGCAGCCAAAGAAAAACTGATTTTCCCGAACTGGTGCGCACGGCTTTGGACCCATTTTTTTTTTTTCAGTGGCGGTGAATCCATGTGTTTCCACTGTTGGTACCAGTACCAGCTCTCCGGCTTAAAGTTATGACACCATGTTTCATCTCCTGGGACAGTGAACGATGTTCTTCGTTTGATATCGGTGTATGACACAGTAAATTATAACAAATTCGCAACGAGGATTTATACAACCACCAACGAATATAGATTAATGCAGTTCATCTAAAGGCTACTACTCAAAGGCGTTCATTTTTCATCCCGAACAACACGAAAAAGCCTATGGCGAATCCAGAAGAATGATATTCTTCTAGACATTGTGTTGGCACCACTGCAGTACAATATCTGCGTCAAGGACCGACGCATCGGACCAAAACACAATTCTTTCATTTATGCTGACGACATAACAATTGCAGCCCAAGGGAGAACTTGTGAGGCGAGAGAAATGAAAGTGAGGGCAGCCATCTAACATCTGGCAGAGAATTATGGCAATAACCACTTAAAACGTCACCTGTCCAAAACATACACCTCTGTGTTTCACTTGAGAGTTACACAAGCTAGGTAAAAATGGAGAGTAACTAAGACGGGAAAGTAACTACAATACCTCGGTGTAAAGCTCGACTGCACACTTACTTTCGAAGACCATTGCAAGAAAATGAAGCTCAATTTCTGCAGTCGAAATATTATTATACGCAATCTTACTGACATCACATGGGGGCTCAACCAAATGTTCTATGTACGTCTGCTATGGCTCTATGTTTCTATGCGTCGGATTATGCAGCACCAGTCTGGTAGAACTCCGCACACACCAGGCACGTTGACGTCGCTTTGAACGACACAGGCCGCATTATAAATGATTGCTTACGATCCACTCCAGGTGACAAAATCTGCCGTGTTATAGACGCAGCACCCTCAGGTATTGGACGATGAACAGCTAAAGAAGTTGAGAAGGAATGCCATGTTTGGAAGCGAAGTATCATGTCCTGGCTGAAGTCGAGAAAGACCTTTTTTCGAACTACTGACGAAATTACGTCATGACCTTCTCCTCGTCATGTAGAACTGCGGCAGAACAAGGCAACTGTAAGTAATAACCGAAACCTAAAGGAAGAACCCACGGCTGGTTTCCAACTACTCTACCAGATGTGGAAGACTTTGAACAGACTGCGAAATGGAGTTAACAGTACCCACTGCGTATAGATTTTCAGAGCTTCAGATGCTCTGTCATGCTGGTGAGAGCGGTCCCATAACTGACGCTCAACATGAGCAGTCGTCTTTCACCGTCATTTATGACGGCAGTATCCACCGCAGGATGATCAAAGGGGACCATGAGCCTGTCCTGGTCAGACATTCTCGAAATAGTTTATTCCAAGCAAACACACGGGCACGCGTCATAGTATGATCGCCGTTTACAGCAGACATTTGGACACAGATTTCACTTCTGACGTTCTTTCTGCAGTCAAAAACAGCGCTACACCTCACTGTTCCTCTTTCCCGGCCTCCATAGTGAAATACGGCGCACACCCCACTCGATGATCTCACATCGAGCTCATCTAAGACACAAATATCACAGCGTTTTACGTTCGCGGTGTTACACCTGATTCCCAAAAGAGGGCACTTGTGTATACACAGCTACCTGTGTTACCAGCGTCCGTGCCTTGTTCTTTATGTAGTCCGTGTCGTTTTCATTTGACTGCCTCTGATTGTATCCTAGAGTATATTCTGAGATCAAACATAATGAATTTAGCTCGAGCAAAAGATTTCCTGCATGCCGACCAGCACGGATACGAAAACATTTCATGCAAAAACCAACTCAGCTCTTTTGTCACGGAATCCTGAGACATAAGGATCAAGAACGTTAGGTAAATGCAGCATTTTTTGACTTCCTAAAATCATTTAACTTAGTATTACACCAAAGTTTATCAGCAAAAGTACGATGGTCTGGCGTACAAATAAAACTTGTGACTAGAGTGAGGATTTCTTGGTGGGGAGGACACAGCATGTTACCATAAATGGAGAGACTTCGTCAGAAACCGAACGAGGTGGCTCAGTGGTTATCACAATGGACTCGAATTCGGGAGGATGACGGTTGAAGCCTGCGGCCGGCTATCCTGATTTAGGTTTTCCGTGATTTCCCTAAATCGCTTCAGGAAAATGTTGGGACGGTTCCTTTAAATGTGTACGGCCGACTTCCTTCCCATCCTTCCCTAAACCGATGGGACCGATTACCTCGCTGTTTGGTCTCCTCCCCCAAATCAACCAACCACCCAGCCAACTATCAACCAATCGTCTTCAGAAGCAGAAGCAACTTGGGGCAAGACTCATGGATCTGTATTAGGATGCTGGCTTTTCATTACTCACCTGTCAGACAACATTAATAGTAACAGACTTTTCGCAGGTAATGCAATTATCTATAACATGAGAAAGCATCACCAATGTTCAGTCACATCTTGGTGAGATTATAGAGTGGTGAAAACATTGGGAACTTGCTTTAAATGAACAGAAACATAAAATATTGCGCTTCACAAAACACAGAAAAGTAATATCCTGTGACTACAATATTAATGAGTCACACTTGTGTCGACGTATACAAATACCTATTTCTAGCACTTGTGTGAATATGCAAGGAATGATCACATAGACTCAGTGATAGTAAAAGTAAGTGATTGACCTTGGTTCATCGACAGGATGCGGAGAAAAAGCAATCGGTGTGCAAAATACTAGCAAAACACTTGTGTGTCCCGTTTTACAATATTGGTCAATGTGTGGATACCCATACCATATAAGACTAGCTGAGAGTACTGAACGCGTTCAAAGACGTGCAAAAAGCCTGAACAGACGCCATATTTACTTAAAAAGTTACAAAAACCAGCATTAAGTGAAGAATTTAGGAATACGCCGCACCTCTCCAATACGATATGAGAATCCTAACATGTCGTACAGTGGTAAGTGCCCTTTGCCATGCACTTCATAGTATTTCGTAGAGACGTATGTAGATGTATAGTAGAAGTGTTAGGGAGAACTCACGAAACACAACGGTCCTGCTGTTGTACCAGACAACCGTACTGTGCCACGCTGAATAACGCACTCTGTGAAATTGCATTCACGGCTACAGCTCCACATGTATTCGGCTACCAATAGCGTGAGTCCATTCGGCAGCGAGAAATGACAACTTGTCGATGGTTGGCGCCCTACTGTCCATATTGACGGGTGTTCCTTTGCTACTTTGCTTTCGTGTCACCGCTATTCATCGCCACTGCTGCTGCAGAGGCCATACATTGCGTCATTACCCGGAATAAACCTCTGTGATATGTCGCTGCCACTTGAGTTAATTGCCTCCTGCACTGCTCCTATGTCACACTTTGTGATTCGGGACTGTTTACTGACCGCTTGTTTCAGCTAACAGGTGAAACAACAGTATGAAAGAGCCGCCACAGGGAAGATGTAGCAAATCAACTTGCGTAACTGTGAGCTCAACAAGTTTGCGTTTTGCAAAATGTTAAGTGTTATCAGGGCCAGAATTTGGTGTATCAAAACTAAAAAGGGCTTCTTCGTTTAGGAGAATTAAATGGATAATGAATAGTTACTTGAACAGACAGAAATTTAGGACAAAGCGTTACGCAAATACTGGACAGAAAATGGTTCAAATGGCTCTGAGCACTACGGGACTCAACATCTGTGGTCATCAGTCCCCTAGAACTTAGAGCTACTTAAACCTAACTATCCTAAGGACATCACACACATCCATTCCAGAGGCAGGATTCGAACCTGCGACCGTAGCAGCCGCACGGTTCCGGACTGAGTGCCTAGAACCGCTAGACCACCGCGGCCGGCTACTGGACAGAGCGTCGCTTTTCGGCATATATACATTGCACCCAGAACTCATCAGAGACAGGGACACCGTCAAGAGTGGCTCAGGGAGCGTGATAGCCGCTATTATTTTCTGAATACGTAAACGATCCGGGGGACAGGCGGGCAGCAATCTGCAGTTGTTTACTGATGAGTCTGTGGTGTAAGGGAAGATCTCGAAGTTGAATGAGTGTAGGAGGATACGGGATAATTTAGACAAAAGTCTACTTGGTTTGATGAATGGCAGATAGCCCTTAATGTAGAAGCATATAAGTTAATTCGGATAAGTAAGAAAATCAAACCCATAATGTTGGGATACAGCATTACTAGTGTCCTGCTTGCCAAAGTCATATCGTATAAATATCTGGACGTTGCAAGGCGATATAAAATGGAACGAGCATATGAGGATGGTTGTAGGGATGACGAATGGTCGACTTTGGTTTATTGAGAGTATGACTCACCTGTAAAAGAAGAAGCTAGTGCGACCTATTCATGAGTACTGCTCGAGTGTTTGGCATCCGCACCAGTCCGGATTAAAGAAAGATATCGAAACGATTCGGAGGAAGACTGTTCAAATGAGTGTGAAATCTTACGGGACTTAACTGCTAAGGTCATCAGTACCTAAGCTTACACACTACTTAACTTAAATTATCCTAAGGACAAACACACACACCCATGCCCGAGGGAGGACTCGAACCTCCGCCGGGACCAGCCGCACGGAGGAAGACTGCTAGATTTGTTACCGGTAGGTTCAAATAACATGCAGGTATTACGGAGATGCTTCAGAAACTCAAATGCGAATCCTAGGACAGAGGGCGACTTTCTTTTCGAGGAACATTACTGAGAAACCGTAGAGCAACGGCGTCTGAATCTGACTGCAGAACGTTTCTACTGCCGCTCACGTACATTCTGCGTAAGCGCGCCGAAGACAAGCCACGAGAATATAGGGCTCGTACAGAGGCATATAGACAGAATCTTTCTCTTGTTTTGTTTGCGAGTGGAAAACGCAAAAAAAAAAAAAAAAAACAACTACCAATGGTACAGGATACCCTCCGCCACACACCGTACGGTGGCTTAATGAATATGTACGTAGATGTAGATGTGGAAGACATACTTGAATGTTAATGTAACTTCGTACGTACACCCTCCATTAGCAGCTATGTAAAGTATTTTAATTGCTATTCTCTGCGACAAATAGAAAGGCCAGCAGAATGCATTAGTGTTCTTCCTTGGGTGTTGTGGGGCTCAGGAAGCTGTGGTCACTACGGGCAGAGGATGTGGAGCTAACAGTGATGGAGTGTGGTCCGCTGAAACGCCCAAGGTCATCAATGATACGATGTTGGCTGCAGATACCCTGACTTTCAAGAATGCAAATAGTTTTTCTGTGGCGTTGACCGAAAGTAGCAGAGCGGAGCAAGTGGCAGGGAGTTTCTGATTCGCCCGGCTCAATGACGTCTACGTTCATGCCAGAGGGCAGGACACCCTCAATGACATCGAAGTTTCTGCCGATGTCGGCGGCCAACAGATCCACGCCGGATGACGGTAGCCGTGCAGAAGCATGTCCCGATCTCCCAACAAGAGACGGGCGGGCAACACTCCGTTAGCTGCGCACAGATGCAGCTGAGGAGGGGGTGGGGGGGGGGGGGGCAGCAGGAATGCGCCTCAGAGGGATAGTGTGAGTGACGATCTGCTAGCAGGCCGTCCTCGATTGAATCCCAGCGGGATGTTACTTGAAGACGCTCAGGTCTTTACATCAGTGAGAGCAACAACATTCCACTTGCACTTTCCTCTTCTGCATCGATTTTCAAAATGAGAACTTCTTCCTATAGTACGAGGGCAGTTCAATAAGTAATGCAACACATTTTTTTTCTGAAACAGGGGTTGTTTTATTCAGCATTGAAATACACCAGGTTATTCCCCAATCTTTTAGCTACACAACACTATTTTTCAACGTAATCTCCATTCAATGCTATGGCCTTATGCCACCTTGAAATGAGGGCCTGTATGCCTGCACGGTACCATTCCACTGGTCGATGTCGGAGCCAACGTCGTACTGCATCAATAACTTCTTCATCATCCGCGTAGTGCCTCCCACGGATTGCGTCCTTCATTGGGCCAAACATATGGAAATCTGACGGTGCGAGATCGGGGCTGTAGGGTGCATGAGGAAGAACAATCCACTGATGTTTTGTGAGCTCCTCTCGGGTGCGAAGACTTGTGTGAGGTCTTGCGTTGTCATGAAGAAGGAGAAGTTCGTTCAGATTTTTGTGCCTACGAACACGCTGAAGTCGTTTCTTCAATTTCTGAAGAGTAGCACAAAACACTTCAGAGTTGATCGTTTGACCATGGGGAAGGACATCGAACAGAATAACCCCTTCAGCGTCCCAGAAGACTGTAACAATGACTTTACCGGCTGAGGGTATGGCTTTAAACTTTTTCTTGGTAGGGGAGTGGGTGTGGCGCCACTCCATTGATTGCCGTTTTGTTTCAGGTTCGAAGTGATGAACCCATGTTTCATCGCCTGTAACAATCTTTGACAAGAAATTGTCACCCTCAGCCACATGACGAGCAAGCAGTTCCGCACAGATGGTTCTCCTTTGCTCTATATGGTGTTCGGTTAGACAACGAGGGACCCAGCGGGAACAAACCTTTGAATATTCCAACTGGTGAACAATTGTAAGAGCACTACCAACAGAGATGTCAAGTTGAGCACTGAGTTGTTTGATGGTGATCCGTCGATCATCTCGAACGAGTGTGTTTGCGCGCTCCGCCATTGCAGGAGTCACAGCTGTGCACGGCCGGCCCGCACGCGGGAGATCAGACAGTCTTGCTTGACCTTGCGGCGATGATGACACACGCTTTGCCCAACGACTCACCGTGCTTTTGTCCACTGCCAGATCACCGTAGACATTCTGCAAGCGCCTATGAATATCTGAGATGCCCTGGTTTTCCGCCAAAAGAAACTCGATCACTGCCCGTTGTTTGCAACGCACATCCGTTACAGACGCCATTTTAACAGCTCCGTACAGCGCTTCCACCTGTCGGAAGTCAATGAAACTATACGAGACGAAGCGGGAATGTTTGAAAATATTCCAAAAGAAATTTCCGGTTTTTTCAACCAAAATTGGCCGAGAAAAAAAATGTGTTGCATTACTTATTGAACTGCCCTCGTATTATTAAATTACAGAAATAATGAAGCAGTCATTTTTCAGAAGATTCTGCTCCTACCCCTCTCTCCGTGTGAAATTACACTGTTCTCAGTCTGAAAACATTGCCCCTGAGATCTTCCAAGCCTCTCCACTTATCACATGCTAGACCATCATGACACGTCATTTCCATTCCCGCTGTGAACCATTGAACCAGTTCCATTTAAAAAAAAAGCTCCGAACGACCTAATTTTCCTCTTCCAAATTCCACTTTTCACTCTATAATATTACGAAACAACTTCTCTTTCAAAATGCAACTGCTTTTCCCCAATAATTGGATACGTCGCATCTGTCCGTCCAAACATTCAGAGTCCCTCAATTACACTTCTCTTTGATCATCTGTCACTTCCTCGTCGACAATTCTTTGGTACACAGAGAAAATATTTGCTACCAAGCTTCCAGAAATAGAAGATACCGTACATGACTACACTTCAAATAAAAGTGCATTTCAAATAACATTTTTCTTTATGCTGCGTGTAATGGATATAATTGCATATGTTTTATATGTGGTACCTTGATATGACGCACACCATTGTGATGGTTGTTTTTGCTCTGCGTCGAACAGTCTTCCCACAAACACGTCACAAACCTTGCGCCATGATGTTTTCTGCACGGTCGTACTCCACCACTAAGTCGAATGCCGGCCACTGTGGCCGACCGGTTCTAGGCGCTTCGGTCCGGAACCGCGCTGTTGCCTCGGTCGCAGGTTCGAATCCTGCCTCAGGCATGGATGTGTGTGATGTCCTTAGTCTATTAAGGTTTAAGTAGTTCTAAGTCTAGAGGATTGATGACCCATAGTGCTTAGAGTCATTTGAACCATTTTTGAACTAGGTCGAATACGCCTGACAGTGTAGATTGACCGTTTTCCGATCGCGTGGTCGCACTTCAAAACCGTACCTGCTGCCCAGGAAAAAATAAGAATTAAAGGGTTTTTCTTGCCACATGTACTTGGAGGTACTAACAAATCAAATAACATACGCCTTCCGATGGCTGTAATTATTTGTCTGCAAATGATGATGTAACGTTGTTCACTACGCCGTCCTCTGTGACCAACAGAAATATCTGCACTTACTCCCATTACATCCTGTATATTTACACATATACAAACTCATGGAATAGATAAAAGAAAAGAAAGAACGAAATATGTCTTTTATCTTACGAGACACTCGTACGGAATATAAAGAACTGGGGGATGGAAAACTGCGAATGAAACGAGCCACACGCAAATAATGCAAAGCTGTGTGCTATACTTCTTTCCTTTACTGTTGAGAAAATTTCTTCCCGCAACTGGTCTCTACTTTGGGGAAAAATAGAACAAAAATCACACAGATGAAAATCATACAAATAACTTTTATGTGTACACAGTTTATTTAGTCGGTAAATTTTTCTACCAGTACAATTGTAACTTCACAAGTCTTAAATGGTGTTTATTGCTGGCTATGAAACTTTTATCATTAACTAGGTAATTCTATACTTCTTGATGTGGGATATCATGCTATTTTTGAAACACTTTCATTCCTTACATATGAAGGTAGCGATCTCTGTCTCCACTACGATAATCTAACAATATTCAAGATGAGGTTAAAGATAGGATATGATGCGAAGTGCATCGAAAGATTACAGTTTTATGACAGCGACTTAGATTTTAGTCACATGTTGTGGAGTTTTAGAATACGTTACATGATCGCATTTCATGACTTTTCTGAAGACCGAAAATTAATCACTTACTAGACAGGCTGAGTACTTGCAACCAGATACAGGGAAGGCTAGTACTTGGGTAAGTGGAGTACTAATTTGTGATTTTTAATTGAGGATTATCGATTTCGGCATTTATTGGACAGTAAGTGTATTTGCAACAAAATACTAGCAAGCTTGTACTTGGGCAAGTGGAGCAATAATTTGTGATATATGGGAGCCGGTTGAGGGTTTCAGCATGTGATTTTACCCTCTCCGTATAAACTTGGTAAGAAACAATGACAAATGGTACAAATGGCTCTGAGCACTATAGGACTTAACTTCTAAGGTCATCAGTCCCCTAGAACTTAGAACTACTTAAACCTAACTAACCTAAGGACATCACACACATCCATGCCCGAGGTAGGATTCGAACTTGCGCCCGTAGCGGTCACACGGTTCCAGACTGTAGCGCCTAGAACCGCTCGGCCACGCCGGCCGGCCAAACAATGACAGAGTGTCTCCAACAAATCTCTGCGCAATTTCGCCCGTGAGAGAGTTCAGTTACATAAATGAACGCCATATTACCGACTTATAGGTTAGTTTGGTTTTGCCAGACACCTTTCATTAATATAATATTAATAACAAGTGGCGACTGAGAAATTGTTGTTGTCGTTGTTGCGATCTTTAGTCAGAAGATATGTTTGATGCAGCTCTCCAAGCCACTCTATACACGGCAAGCCTCCATCTCCGAATAACTACTGCAGCTTACACCGTTCCGAATCTGCTGACTGTATTAGCTCCCTCTATAAGTTTCATCCCTCACATTTCCCTCCAGTACTAAATTGGCGACCCCTTGATGTCAGACTGTGTCCTATCAACCAATCCCTTTTCTACTCAGTTTGTACCACCAATTTCTTCTCTCTCCAGTTCTGTTCAGTGCCTCCTCATCAGTTACGTGATCTATTCATTCACCATTCTTCTGTCGCACCGTATTTCACAATTTTCTATGGTCTTTTTGTCTAAACTGTTTAATGTACTTGTTTCACTTCGATACAAGATTAAACTTTAGGCAAATACCTCCAGAAAAGAAACTTAAATCTATTTTTGAAGTTAACAAATTTCTATTCTTCGAAAACGTTTTTCTTACCATTGCCAGTCTACATTTCATATCTTCTCTACCTCGGCTATCATCAGTTATTTTTCTGCCCAAATAGCAAAACTCATGCACTGCTTACAGTGTATCGTTTCCTCTAATTCCTCAGCACCGCCTGATTTATTTCAACTACATTTCATTCCACTGTTTTGCACTTTTTAATGTTCATCTCATATCGTCTTTCCAAGACACTGTGCATTCCATTTTCCTACCCTTCCAAGTCCTTTTTTGTCCCTGACAGAATGACAATGTCACCCTCAAACGCCGCGCGGGAATAGCCGAGCGGTCTAGGGCGCTGCAGTCATGGACTGTGCGGCCGGTTCTGGCGGAGGTTCGAGTCTTCCCTTCGGGCATGGGTGTGTGTGTTTGTCCTTAGGATAATTTAGGTTAAGTAGTGTGTAAGCTTAGAGACTGATGACCTTAGCAGTTAAGTCCCGTAAGATTTCACACACATTTGAACATTTTTGAACATCGTCAAATCTCGAAGTTTTTATTTCTTCCCACCTAAACTTTAATTCCTACTCCAAATTTTACTTTGTTTCTTTTACTGCTTGCTCTATGTATAGATAGAATAACATCGACGATAGGCTACAAACGTGTCTAACTGCTTTCTCAACCACTGCTTCCCTTTCGTGCCCATCGCCTCACAACTGCCGCCTACTTTCTGTCCAAGTTGTGAACAGTGTTTCGCTCCCTGTATTTTACGCCTGCTACCTTCAGAATATCTTAATTGTCAAAACCTTTCTCTGAGTCTACAACGTAGGTTTGCCTTCTCTTAATCTATCTTCTATGATAAGTTGTAGAGAGAGTATTGTTTCGTGTGTTCTTAAATTTTTCCTGGAATCCGCACAGATCTTCCCCCACGTCGGCTTACAACAGTTTTTCCATTCTCCTGTAAAGATTTCGTATCAGTTCGGTCATATTCACACATGGCAATTCTGCTTTTTTTGAAATTGGAATCATAACATTGTTTTCGAAGTCTGAGGGCATTCCACCTGTCTCGTACATCTTGTATACTAGACGAAAGAATTTCGTGAAGGCTGGCTCTCCCAAGGGTGTCAGTAGTTCTGAAGGAATTTCATCTACTCCCGGGGCCTTGTTTCCAATTCTTCCAGCGCAATGTTAGATTCTTATCTCAGTATCATATCCCCCATCTCATCTTCATGTGCGTCCGCTTCCTTTTCTATAATGTTGCCTTCAAGTGTATCTCTCTTGTATTGACTCTCTGTACTTCCACCTTTCAGCTT
Source organism: Schistocerca piceifrons (assembly GCF_021461385.2). NCBI lineage: Eukaryota > Metazoa > Arthropoda > Insecta > Orthoptera > Acrididae > Schistocerca > Schistocerca piceifrons. The sequence goes on along the minus strand of NC_060138.1, from coordinate 406,765,157 downwards.
TCCCTTCTTTGCTTGGGAATGGTTTTCCATTCTAGCTCTTGATATCCATACAGCTGTTTCTCTATTCTCCTGCCGTCTCTTTAATTTTCCTGTACGTGGTGTCTATCTACCCCTAGTAAAATATGATTCTAAATCCTTACATTGTAGGGCGTAGAATAATAACCGCTACCAGTCACAATAGGTGATATAATTTAACAAACGATAGGTTTCGTGCTTATGCCCAACTTCAAGTGGCGTATGTTTCTACATTCAGTACTAGAGATCTACATCTACATCTACACAACTGGCCATTAAAATTGCTACATCAAGAAGAAATGCAGATGATAAACGGGTATTCACTGGACATATATATTATACTAGAAATTACATGTGATTACATTTTCACGCAATTTGGGTGCATAGATCCTGAGAAATCAGTACCCAGAACAACCACCTCTGGCCGTAATAACGGCCTTGATACGCCTAGGCATTGAGTCAAACAGAGTGTGGATGGCGTGTAGAGATACAGCTGCCCATGCAGCTTCAGCACAATGCCACAGTTCATCAAGAGTAGTGACTGGCGTATTGTGACGAGCCAGTTGCTCGGCCACCATTGATCAGACTTTTCAGTTAGTGAGAGATCTGGAGAATGTGCTGACCAGGGCAGTAGTCGAACATTTTCTGTATCCAGAAAGGCCCTTACAGGAACGGCAACATGCGGTCGTGCATTTTCCTGCTGAAATGTAGGGTTTCGCAGGGATCGAATGAAGGGTGGAGCCACGGGTCGTAACACATCTGAAATGTAACGTTCACTGTCCAAAGTGCCGTCAATGAGAACAAGAGGTGACCGAGACGTGTAACCAATGGCACCCCATACCATCACGCCAGGTGATACGCCAGTGTGGCGATGACGAATACACGCTTCCAATGTGCATTCACCGTGATGTCGCCAGACACGGATGCGACCATCATAGTGCTGTAAACAGAACCTGGATTCATCCGAAAAAATGACGTTTTGCCATTCGTGCACCCAGGTTCGTCGTTGAGTACACCATCGCAGGCGCCCCTGTCTGTGGTGCAGCGTCAAGGGTATCCGCAGCCATGGTCTCCGAGCTGATAGTCCATGCTGCTGCAAACGTCGTCGAACTGTTCGTGCAGATGGATGTTTTCTTGGGAACGTCCCCATCTGTTGACTCAGGAATCGAGACGTGGCTGCACGATCCGTTACAGCCACGCGGATACGATGCCTGTCATCTCGACTGCTAGTGATACGATGCCGTTGGGATCCAGCACGTCGTAAAGTATTACCCTCCTGAACCCATCGATTTCATATTCTGCTAACAATCTTTGGATCTCGACCAACACGAGCAGCAATAACACGATACGATAAACCGCAACCGCGATAGGCTACAATCCGACCTTTATCAAAGTCTCAAACGTGACGGTACACATTCCTCCTCCTTACACGAGGCATCACAACAACCTTTCAGCAGGCAACGCCGGTCAACTGCTATTTGTGTATGTGAAATCGGTTGGAAACTTTCCTCATGTCAGCAAGTCGTAGGTGTCGCCACTGGCGCCAACCTTGTGTGAATGCTCTGAAAAGCTAATCGTTTGCATATCACAGCATCTTCTTCCTTAAATTTCGCGTCTGTAGTACGTCATCTTCGTGGTGTAGCAATTTTAATGACGAGTAGTGTACGTGGTTACTCTGCAATTTATACTTAAGTGCCTGTCAGAGGCTTCATCGAACCATTTTCATACTACTTCTCTACCATTCCACTTTCGAATGGCGCGTGGGAAAAAGGAATATCTAAATCTTTCCGTTCGTGCTCTGATTTCTCTTAGTTTATTATGATGAGCATTTCTCACTACGTAGGTGGGTGTCAAAAAAATATTTTCGCATTTGGAAGAGAAAGTTGGTTATCGAAATTTCGTAAATAGATCTCGCCGAACAGAAAACCGCCTTTGTTTCAGTGACTGCCACCCCAACTCGAGTATCATATGAGTGATACTCTCACCCTTATTGCGCGATAACACGAAACGAGCTGCCCTTCTTTGCACTTTTTCGATGTCCTCGTCAATGCTACCTGGTAAGGATCCCATAACGTGCAGCAATATTCCAGCAGAGGACGGAAAAGTGTCATGTAGGCTGTCTCTTTAGCGGGTTTATCGTATCTTCTAAGTTTCTGCCAACAAAGCGCAGTCTTTGTTTTGCCTTCTCCACAATTCCTATTTAAGTTGCTCGTAATTGTAATTCCTAGGTCTTTAGTTGAATTGAGAGCTCTCAGATTTGTGCGATTTATCGTATACCCAAAATTTATCGGATTTCTTTTAGTATCCATGTGGATGACCTTACACTTTTCTTTTAGTGCCAATTGCCACTTTTCGCGCCATACAGAAATTTTCTCTAGATCAATTTTTGATTGGTATTGATCGTCTGATGATTTTACAAGACGGTAAATTACAGCGTCATCTGCAAACAATCTATGGGAGCTGCTCAGATTATCACCTAGATCATTTATGTAAATCAGGAACAGCAGAGGGTCTATGACACCAGATATCACTTCTGTTCTACTCGACGATTTGCTGTCTATCACTACGAACTGTGACCTCTTTGAGAGGAAATCACGAATCCAGTCACACAGCTGAGACGATACTCCATATGCACGCAATTTGATTAATAGTCTCTTGTGAAGAACGGTATCAAAAGCATTCTGGAAAACTAGGAATATGGAATCGATCTGAGATCACTTGTCGACAGCACTCATTACTTCACGAGAATAAAGAGCTAGCTGAGTTGCACAAGAACGGTATTTCCTGAATCCGTGTTGGTTATGTATCAATAAGTCATTTTCTTCAAGGTGATTCATAATGTTCGAGTACAGTATATGCTCCAAAATCCGACTGCAAATTGAGGTCAGTGATATGGGTCTGTAATTCAATGGGTTACTTCAACTTCCTTTCTTGAATATTGGTGTGATCTGTGCTAGTTTCCAGTCTTTAGGAACAGACCTTTCGTCAGGTGAGCGGTGTATACAATTGCCAAGAAAGGCGCAATTGTGTCTACATACTCTGAAAGGGACCTGACTGGTATACCATTTGGACCGGAAGACTTGCCTTTCTTAAGTGATTTGAGTTTGACAAAACCTAAGATATCTACTTTTATGTCACTCATGCTACCAGCTGTTCTGGTTGCGAATTCTGAAATATTTACTTCGTGTTCTTTCGTGAAATAATTACGGAAAATTGTATTTAGAAACTTCGCTTTAGTGACACCATCATCGGTAACATTTCCATCGCTTTCGCGCAGTGACGGTATTGACTTTTTTTGCCACTGGTGTACTTGACATACGACCAGAATCCCTTTGGGTTTTCTACCGTATTTTGAGACAATGTTTCTTTGTGGGCCGGCCGAAGTGGCCGTGCGGTTAAAGGCGCTGCAGTCTGGAACCGCAAGACCGCTACGGTCGCAGGTTCGAATCCTGCCTCGGGCATGGATGTTTGTGATGTCCTTAGGTTAGTTAGGTTTAACTAGTTCTAAGTTCTAGGGGACTAATGTCCTCAGCAGTTGAGTCCCATAGTGCTCAGAGCCATTTGAACCATTTTCTTTGTGGAAACATTGAAAAACATGTGGCATTGAAGACCGCACTAAATTTCGAACTTCCGTGAAACTTAACCAGTCTTGGGGATTTTGCGAGCTTCTGAATTTGGCATGTTTTTTTCGTTGCTTCTGCAACAGTGTTGGTTAGTTGTTTTGGGGGGAGGAGACCAGACAGCGAGATCATCGGTCTCATCGGATTAGGGAAGGAAGGGGAGGGAAGTCGACCGCGCGCTTTCAAAGGAACCATCCCGGCATTTGCCTGGAGCGATTTAGGAAAATCACGGAAAACCTAAATCAGGATGGCCGGACGCAGGATTGAACTGTCGTCCTCCCGAATGCGAGTCCAGTGTGCTACCCACTGCGCCACCTCGCTCGGTGGAACAGTGTTCTGACATGTTTTGTGTACCATGGTGGATCAGACCCGTCTCTTACTAACTTATGCGGTATGAATCTATCTGTTGCTGTCGATTCTGTATCTTTGAATTTGAGCCATATCTGGTGTACACTTACATAAGTAGCTTGGAAGGAATGGAGACTCTCGGAAGGCATCAAGCGAATTTTTATGTGCTGTTTTAAATAGATATATTTTGCGTTGTCCGCCTCCGTAGCTTGGCGGTAGTGTTATCGCCTATCACTCAGGGGGACTGGGTTCGATTCCTGGCAGGGGACTGGGTTTTGTGTGTCCTTCATCATCACTGACTCGCAAGTCGCCTATGTGGCGTCAACTAAAGAGGACTTGCAATACGGCGGCCGAACTCACCCGACTGGGGCCTCCCGGCCAACAATGTCATACGATCATTTCTTTTTTTGCGTTTATTTTTAATGGTTTTGGTTGATACGGTTTTAAGCCTCTCTTCAATGACCTTGTGTTCACTAATCCCTGCATCCGTCATGACGCTCTTTATTAGATCAGGATTGCTTATGGCTAAGAGGTCAAGTGTGTTTTCACAACCATTTACAATTCGAATGGGCTCATGAACTAATTGTTCAAAGCAATTTTCAGAGAAAGCATTTAGTGAAATTTCGGAAGATGTTTTCTGTCTTCCACCGGCTCTGAACATGTATTTTCGCCAACAAATCGAGGGTAGATTGAAGTCTCCACCAATTATAACTGTATGAGTGGGGTACTTATTTGTAATGAGTTTCAAGTTTTCTTTGAACCGTCCAGCTGTTATATCATCTGCATGTAAACCACCTGAGGATTGTCACAAGCCCGAGAGCGACCGTTTGTTAAATAAAATCACATTCTATTGTGACTGGTATCGGTTATTATTCTACATCCTATAACGTAACAGTCATGACGTTCAACTGGATCCATTATGGATAAAATACCTTACATTTGTCCTCTAGCTATTCCTATTAAGCCATTTTGCACTTCATGTCAATCCAATTTTACAAACATTCGTATTACTTTTGGCCTGCTTCATTTGCTGCATTTTTATATTTCTTCTTTTATCAGTTAAACTGAATATGTGCAGTTTGATCCATGGATTTCTATTACGCCTTGCCTTTTACCTGTTTAATACTCTGCTATCTGAACTGGACAATCGGCAGTTAAAGAACATTGGAATGACCAGACCCACAAATCAACTAGTTATTTCATGAAAAAAAAATTATAGATAAGTTAAAATTTAACTTAAAATCAAAGAAATAAATACTGCAGTTTAAATATTAAGACCAAATTTTAAAAGAAATATAACATGCTTTTAAAAAAATAGTGATAATAAGAGCTACGTAAAAGTTCCGGTGAAATTTGCAAATTAAATCTTGAACCCACAGTTTGGAGAAATGTGACTACAAGGTTACTCATTTCAGACTACTGTAGTCAAACGAAGTGACACTTAATATTCATCTTGTGTAAGATGTCGAAGCTGTATGGAGACAAGAGGTGCCTTGGGAGGGTAATGTTTGAACAAACGGTCGGACTGCGTACCCGGCAGATCGGTCCAGAGTGAAGCAGACGAACCAGGCTGCGAGCATCGTGAAGTGGCAGTACGTCCAACCCGATGACTTGCGGTGTCACTAACCAGCGATCGGACGGCTACAAAGTTGCCCCTCTCCACAGCCGGAGGTCCGCACCAGCTGGCGGACGTGAGGAAGGTAGACCTCACCAACCGACCGAGAGGTCCCACACACCACACGTCCAACAGCCAATTTCCTGTGTCGGACTGATGCGGCTTTCGCAGACCAACTTGGCTCAAACAGCCCAACTCATCAGTTCTCACATAGGAACCCGATGTCAGAAACAACTCGAGTCTAACGTGCAACTCCACTGTTTCAGACCAACTGCCTCCCCACCCAGAGACACACCACACCGTCAGCACTTCCTCCTAGGCCGAGGTCGAGCAAAAAAAAACACTTTGTGAACAAAAGCATCCGGACACATGGCTGAAAATGACTTACAAGTAAATGGCGCCCTTCATCGGTAATGGTGGAATTCAGTATGGTGTTGGCGCACGCTTAGCCTTGGTTCAGCTTCCACTCTCGTAGCCATACGTTCAGTCAGGATTTGGAAGGTTTCTTGGGGAATGGCATCCCATTCTTCACAGAGTACTGCACGGAGGAGAGGTATCTAAGTCGGTTGGTGAGGCTAAAACTGAAACGTCCCCTTTGAACAATTATGCATGACTGTGCTTAACCTGACACACAATATTTTTTAGCGCAACGCAATCTGACTTTCAAAATTCCCTACAAAAGAATGGCCCTGACTAACATTAAACTATACCTTTCACAAATCACTTACCTCACAAAAATCTTCGCTGCTCAAGCTACTGCAATACAGCGAGTGCCACTACTGCCAGCTAAATAAAAGATTCAAACTATGGAAGGCACTAACTACTGATAGGGATAGTTAGCAAATGAAAGATATTAATAGAGAACAAACAATGTATTTACCTTGATATCATCATATATAAATATAGCAGTTCATGACAAATTTCAAAACTCCGCCATCTCTCTCCCCACATCCACCACTGCTGGCGGCTCACCTCCAACTGCGCAACGCTACGCGCTGTTCACAGCCAGCTGCCTAACACTACAATGGCGAGTATTACAACAATGCAAAGCAGCCACAGACTGCACACAGCACAGCCAGTGATTTTCATACAGAGGTGGCGTTACCAATAAAAAAACCTAAACAGCCTAGTTACATAGCCCCCATGCTCCCCACAAAAATTTTTACAAATTGGATTGGGCAGTGGCCAATACAGATTTGAAAAAAAATTTTTCATAATTACAATAACAAAGAAATCAAATGCACACACTTATTGATACAATGTTGGTCAAAAGCTAAAAATTTCTCACAGTCCATAAAGACAGTCCACATTGTTCATCACAGTAAAAATGCAGAGTTTTTCTCAAAGTCTGAGCAGTTAAAGAAAATGCACATAGAAGTAGTGGATTTCCATGCAGTCTTGAAGAAGTAGTGTTGTCCTTCCAACGGAAAGACAGTGCTGACTCTTGACATGCAGACAGGTAATGGGCCACAACATAGCAAACCCACAGCAGAGTCATTCGAAGTTTTGAAGAGTATTGGTAGGTAGGTCATCACAGAGCAGACCCACTGTAGTCCTGGTAGAGATTACGGTATTGGTGGGCCACCAGAGGTGCAGACCCACTGCAGTCCTTGTAGAAATAATGGCATGGTGAGTCAGCAAAGGTGTAGACCCACTGTAGTCCTTGTAGAAATGGCCAGCAGCCATCTGTTGCGACTGTGCAGGTGCACAATCACCATCGAAGAGTCTTGCAGAGAATATAGCAAGTCCATAAACCACCACTTGTGCACTCACAAAGTGTTTGGAATTGTCCTTAGTACCAGCAATGCTGTTATCCAGTCCCTTGCTGAATTATTAACACACGTGCAAACACTAGCAGTCCCTACTTCTCACATATTGTCCATATACTATGACCAACAGAAACGTGTGCAGTGAAATGTATTTAACAAGTTAAGAATATCATGAACTGGTGACAATTACAATTTAATAACATAAGAATACAATTACAAAGGTACAAATACATCATTAAAGAACATAATAGCACAGATAACATTTGTAGTAATAGGGGCTTTACAAAAGAATAGAAATAAACATATACATCAGTGTTACAGGTATTATGACATAAGTAAATACATAAAAGATCAGAATAACTTTTGAAACATCAACTTTACACATGAGCATTAAAACAAAACAGAATTAATAATGTCTAACATCTTTACAAAGTAAATAACATATTATTAACTCAAATTATATTTGAGGATAACAGTATTCCTCATCATAGTTCATGTAGCTGAGTATGAGAAAAATTCTACAACAAAAGTCTGATGAGATAAACATATAAAGACAGGAAGAACATATATACACAAGGGTACCCAAACACATAGTGGGATAACACAAAAGGAAAGGACAGGGTTTGTTTCATTGCAGTATTTTGCAAACAAAACTTTCTTTGCTTCTTGGAAATCTCCCTTCATTCATCATTACTCCCAAAAGTCCTATCTACGCCTGCCTTCTGTATTTCGTTCACATCCTCTGTCAAAAATAGTTTTTCTCTCTGCTTTCTGTATTCTGTTCACATCCTCTGTCAATAATAGTTTTTCTCCACTGTACAGTATTCTTTTTATTTTGCCAGACCATTTTCTGATAGCTTCTCAATGCATTTCTTATAAATTTATAATAGTTAGTTTCTTATATAGTCTACCCCCTCTTAAGCTAACTTAAATCTACTGAGCTCAGATACTAAACTAAGGGACGAGGCAATGCAGCAGCACATAACAAATTAACACAAACAGCAATGCAAAAAAAATGGAAAATTGCAAAGCAAGCTACAGTAAATATAAATTACCAAGCAATGCAACATTACAACTAATATGAGCCAATGTACAGTAGCAAGAAAAATAAGTCAGTAGTAAAATTAGCTTAACAGAGTAACACAATTTAAAATTCAGTAGCACTATGCCTGGCAAACAGCAGCAGCAAATATAAAAAATATAAAAAATATAAAACTTATATCTATACATGACAAAGCTCAAGCAGAAAAAATATTACAGTAAAAACAACAACGCAGATAAGGGAAATGTACACTCCTGGAAATTGAAATAAGAACACCGTGAATTCGTTGTCCCAGGAAGGGGAAACTTTATTGACACATTCCTGGGGTCAGATACATCACATGATCACACTGACAGAACCACAGGCACATAGACACAGGCAACAGAGCATGCACAATGTCGGCACTAGTACAGTGTATATCCACCTTTCGCAGCAATGCAGGCTGCTATTCTCCCATTGAGACGATCGTAGAGATGCTGGATGTAGTCCTGTGGAACGGCTTGCCATGCCATTTCCACCTGGCGCCTCAGTTGGACCAGCGTTCGTGCTGGACGTGCAGACCGCGTGAGACGACGCTTCATCCAGCCCCAAACATGCTCAATGGGGGACAGATCCGGAGATCTTGCTGGCCAGGGTAGTTGACTTACATCTTCTAGAGCACGTTGGGTGGCACGGGATACATGCGGACGTGCATTGTCCTGTTGGAACAGCAAGTTCCCTTGCCAGTCTAGGAATGGTAGAATGATGGGTTCGACGACGGTTTGGATGTACCGTGCACTATTCAGTGTCCCCTCGACGATCACCAGTGGTGTACGGCCAGTGTAGGAGATCGCTCCCCACACCATGATGCCGGGTGTTGGCCCTGTGTGCCTCGGTCGTACGCAGTCCTGATTGTGGCGCTCACCTGCACGGCGCCAAACACGCATACGACCATCATTGGCACCAAGGCAGAAGCGACTCTCATCGCTGAAGACGACACGTCTCCATTCGTCCCTCCATTCACGCCTGTCGCGACACCACTGGAGGCGGGCTGCACGATGTTGGGGCGTGAGCGGAAGACGGCCTAACGGTGTGCGGGACCGTAGCCCAGCTTCATGGAGACGGTTGCGAATGGTCCTCGCCGATACCCCAGGAGCAACAGTGTCCCTAATTTGCTGGGAAGTGGCGGTGCGGTCCCCTACGGCACTGCGTAGGATCCTACGGTCTTGGCGTGCATCCGTGCGTCGCTGCGGTCCGGTCCTAGGTCGACGGGCACGTGCACCTTCCGCCGACCACTGGCGACAACATCGATGTACTGTGGAGACCTCACGCCCCACGTGTTGAGCAATTCGGCGGTACGTCCACCAGCCTCCCGCATGCCCACTATATGCCCTCGCTCAAAGTCCGTCAACTGCACATACGGTTCACGTCCACGCTGTCGCGGCATGCTACCAGTGTTAAAGACTGCGATGGAGGTCCGTATGCCACGGCAAACTGGCTGACACTGACGGCGGCGGTGCACAAATGCTGCGCAGCTAGCGCCATTCGACGGCCAACACCGCGGTTCCTGGTGTGTCCGCTGTGCCGTGCGTGTGATCATTGCTTGTACAGCCCTCTCGCAGTGTCCGGAGCAAGTATGGTGTGTCTGACACACCGGTGTCAATGTGTTCTTTTTTCCATTTCCAGGAGTCTATATTCACATCTTAATATCTATGTAAGTAAAGTGGTGCACCACAACAACTGATTGTAAAAAGAAATATTACCATGTACTTGAAAAGAAAATTATGTGTTACTGTTACTAGTTCCTTCTTATTGTTCTTTCCTTTCCAAGTGCTCCTTTTTTAAAGAATGTGGATCATAAAATAATTATTTAATAGATCTGTTGACAGAAAGTGTTCACATTAGCAAATGCATTTTATTTTATAAAAGCAATGCTGCAACACAGCTGGAAACCAGATATCAAGTGAAATAAGCAACTACGAAAAGCAAAGCATAAAAATATCATTCAATAGTCATGTGGCATTTCGTAAGTCAGTAGCTCTCAACTCTCATAGAAAGACACTTGTCATAATCAGGTGTGCAGATGTACGAATATTTCCCATCAATTCATAAGCATTGCAGTAATTAGCACAAAGTACGAGTAATCATATGTTTTCAGGTAATGAGCGTGTAATATTTGCGATGCTTTCTACAAAGGAATGTCAATAGCAAGGTTAATGGAAGTAATGAGGGTGTCGCATTTGCAATATTTTCTCTAAAGGAATGCCAATGGCGAGGATAAAGGCCTGCCTTTTTTCTTTTTTTTTTTTTCTACCTGTGCTTCCGGAAAGGCACACCCTAATGGCTTGTTCTCCAGGTGTTTGACACAGCTGCGTGCCCACGACGCATTACATGCAGGTGGTCACTTAACTTTCTTACGGAAATATTTACGACACCAGTTTCCGCTACAGTGACAGTCTCACATAAAAATATTTCACAGGTCAAGAATTAGCGTTGCAAATCTGTAGAAAGAAAATCCTATGAATATAACGTTGTCCAAAAAATTTTCGCCGGCATTGTGATACATTCACGCATTTACACACATTTCATAACTGTTAAAGTACGATTCTTGGTTTCCAACATCCTTTTTCACAAGTCAAGAGTCCCTACCCACTATTCATTACTCCTTACCTTATTACACATATACGTATCCATCGACACTCGTCAATATTTCGTCATTATAAATATGAAGCATAATCAAATAACTCATATAGCCTCAGCCTATTAATCGTAAACATACTTCAGCAGCATAATACACATCGTCGTCGTAAAAATAACATCATAACACCTCAGTCAAATCTCAAAATCGTCGTAGCTACCTCCAATAATTAAAAAAATTCTCTGCTCATGTCAAAAGTGTCATCTGCCTCAAACGTACTTTAAAAATCATGAATCCATACCAAATACATCATTCAAAGCTCTCATAGTATCACAATGGTTCTGAAAAAATATGAGCATTTCACAAAGTACAGACAAAATACAATTTCATAAGTGTGAAGTTATCCAACTGTGTAATTGCGTAAACATCTGTCACTGATGTAGTAAAAAAATGTTTATCTCTCAGTTAAATGATCAGATAGCTGTGTAATTTGTGTTGGAGAAATATGGTACCGATGTGTAAAGTTGTATAAGCAAATACCATATTAGCTAGGGCTCCTTGTGTTTGCCAAACACATGGTACACAAAGTAAGCGTATACCCCCCTGAGGATTAATGTAATTATACCCTCAGGTGTTACAGATTACAGCAATGGAATGAAATGTATCATGGAAAACTTTCTTTGTAATTCAAAAATCTTTAAAAATAAATGTTTTAAGTACAACATTAATCACTGAAATGCGTGTCCTGTAGCGCTAAATGTGCGTCTTGTTGTAAGATAATCTCTGTGGAAGTGTCGTAGTTATCGTCCTCCGAAAGCTAAGTTCTGCAGAAGTCAATGTACTTACCTCATGATAAACAAAAGTGAAATGCTTTATGTACAGATATCTTAGTTATTATGCTTATTGCCATAATGAGGAAAGTACTGTGCTGTAACGTATTGTTGTGCTACGGAAAAGGCAGTCTCATTGTAGCTATACCACAAAAGTTACTACTAAAACCTGTTTTACTTTCCAGAATAAAACAGAAAACTGTGCAGATATAAAACAGAAACACTGCAAAAGCAACATTGTAAATTGTCACTCATTAGTAGCGTCGTGATAAAATCGTGTAGCTGTCACATAAACTAACCACTGTGCCGTCTGGTATATAACAGAAAGTACTTTAAACCCAGAATGTATTTTCAAGTAAACCAAAATGTTGCATTAAAATCTCATTAACAGTACTGGTAAATGTTCTAAGTATGTAAGCCTTATAGTCGTTCCATAATCGTGCAACTAACAAGCAAGAATGTACACACACAATACCACTGTGACGTCTGTTCACTATAACAATGCATTCGTCATTTCTGTTTCAATAAGTTCTCTTGGTTCTTGACTGGATATTTCACTTCAAACATTGTTACATGTTAACAGATTCTAAATCTGACGAAGCATACTAGAAATGTGAAGTGAAAAGTTTTATGGCAAAGACAAAGTTAAAAAGCAGATTATCTTTCAATAAACGGTTTTACATGTGAAATGTGGTGTAAACCTTTACTCTTCCTAGTACGCAGAGTTTCAACTTCAACGCAATTATCATGTGGTATACGTCGGATTCTGTAAGGTCCATTGTAAACTAGAAAGAATTTGTGACTCAAGTGTTTCTTCTTATGTGACAATGAATGACCTTTAATGAGAACTTTCTGACCAATATACAATTTCTTTGCATTTGCTTTACCGTGTAGTTTTCTCCTTTTGTCTGCTGCAGATTTTATATTTTTAAGAGCCAAATCAATTATGTCTTTGTGTCGAAGTTTACGTGTATTTGGGAAAGGTACAAGCTCTCTGATTCTGTTCGGTGGTTCTTCATTCTTTAGTACAAGAGTAGGTGGTAAAGCAGTGGAATCATGAGGCATTTCATTCAGCACATTTTGAAATAATTGTAGATATCTGTCCCAATGCTGATGCTTTCTGTGACAATAAAGTCTGCAAAGCTTATTGATTTCTTTCATAATCCGTTGAGACGGGTTGCAATGTGGTGAGTACAATGAAATAAAAACAGGTTTGATTTTATGATTCAGAAGCGTGCATGACCAAACTGCAGATCTAAATTGCGGTCCGTTATCTGAAATGACTTTAGCAACGTGGCCAACTTCATGTAAGAAATTTTTAACAAAGGCGTTGGAGACAGATCGTCCAGTGGCTTTACGTAACGGAGTGAAAGAAACAAATTTTGAAGTAAGTTCAACAGCGACTAGAACGTACGAAAATCCATTGGATGTTCTGACAAGCGGTCCCAAGAGATCAACAGCAGCAAATTCTTTTAATTTAGAAGGAATAATAGGAAACAACGGAGCACGATGTGAGACAGTAGATGGTTGCGCCTTTTGACAAAGTTTACAAATAGACAAGACTCTTCGAATTCTTTTTTCCATATTGTTAAAATAACAAGTCGTTCGAAGAATATGATAACATTTTCGTGGACCAAAATGTGCGTAGCTGAAATGAATGTACCAAATGAGCTTATTAACAAAATCGTCAGGAATGCAAAGTACCCATAGCTTGTCATCAACAGTGCAGCGTTTGAACAGTATGTTGTTTCTAACCAGATAATAATGCCGAATCTGTGTGTGTGTCTTTTCATGCCATTTGCTCTTGATGTCTTTCCAAATCGGATCTTTATCTTGTTCATGAGCAATGTCCTTTAAAGATGTGGTGATGAAGTTTTCAAAGGCGACTTTCTGAATGTAAAGAATACTGAAATTTTTCTCGAGGTTGCCTTCTGTGGTACTTTTCTCAAGCCCAGCCGGTGCGCGTGACAGTGCGTCCGCAACAATGTTCTCCTTGCCGGGAATGTAGACTATTGTGAAGCGGAATTCTTGTAGAAACAATGCCCAACGTTTTAACCTGTCATGATTTAATTTTGAAGACATAAGAAATTGTAATGCACGATGATCACTGTATACTTTTACGTGCTTACCAGAAAGAAAGAAACGGAATTTGTTAAATGCCCAAACGATAGCTAACGCTTCTAATTCAGTAACGGAATAACTTTTTTCAGATTTGGTTAGCACTCGGCTAGCAAAAGCAATGGTTTTCTGAATGGTAGTGTCATTTTCTATGGCTTCTTGAAATAAATGGGCACCAAGACCGACTTTAGAAGAATCCGTGCTAAGGCAGAAATCTTGTGACAGATCTGGATGAGCTAAGATTGGCGCGTGAAGTAACGCTTCTTTCAAAGAATTGAATTCCAATTGTGCTTGTTCGTCCCAGTTCCAAATAGTATTTTTTCCAGTGAGAGAACAAAGTTTTGGTGTAACAAGAATTTGCATATTCAGAAAACGACGGTAAAAATTTACGAGACCTAGAAAACTGCGGACTTGTCTTTTTGTGGATGGAACTGGAATGGCTCTGATTGCTTCTAACTTTTCAGGATCCGGCTGAATGCCTTCAGAAGAAATAATATGTCCCAAAAACTTCACCTTTGTCCTACCGAATTCAGACTTTTCCAAGTTAACTGTAATTCCAGATTCTGCAAAAATACGTAACAAACTGTTGAGGATGCGATTATGTAGTTCCCATGAAGCTTCTGCTATTAGAATATCGTCCACATATAAGGTGATGTGGCGTTTTAAGAACTCAGGTAATATGGAATTTAGCCCGCGAATGAATGCTGCTGAAGAAATGTTCAAACCAAAGGGAAGTTTCCGAAACTGATAACAAACGCCGAAACAAAGGAAAGCTGTGTATTTTCTACATTCTGGATGAAGTTCGATCTGATAAAAGCTGGATCGGAGATCAATGGAAGACAACACTTTTACACCATTAAAATTTTGAAGAAGTTCTTCCATCGTCTGCGCCCTGTCTGTTTCAGGAATAATGATAGTATTGATTTGTCTCGAATCTAAGACAAGCCTGATCGATCCATTTTTTCTTCTCAACAACATGTAACGGATTGTTGTATGAGCTTACTGCGGGCTCAATAATGCCCTCGTCAAGCATAGATTGTATTTCTGTTCTAACACGGTCCCTATAATGTGCTGGAATTACGTATGGTCTAACACAAAATTTAGTATGCTCACGAACACGAAATTGGTATTGAAATCCCTTGATTGTTCCTGTTTTATGAGTAAAAACTGTGGAATGTGCTTGTAAAATCTCAAAAAGGTCCTGCCTATCAGTGTCATTACAATTCTCAATTGTTTGAATTTTATTCTGAATTAACTTATTAGTGTCAAATGCGCCATCAATATCATCCCTGTCAGTACTTGCAGAATGATTGTTAGCGTCAAGTTCCGTCGAAAATTCCGAACTGTTGTCTAACAGGAGGTAAAGCCGATTAATTTCTTCGTCATGGTTTGAGAGCCAATCTTCAAATTTCAAAGCTACTGACTTACCTTCTTTTTCTAAAGTTATTTCAGCATCGTGAAAGTTTAAGATTGCTTTGTATTCATTCAAAAAGTCTACTCCCAGTATAATTTCCGTCGACAATAATGGAGCAATAAGAAAGTTCATAGAGAAGCTGTGGCTTTGACAAAAGAATTCTAAGTTGGTTTGTTGGCGTACATCTACACTTTTTCCAAAGATTGCAACTTGTAATTTAATCTTACGTAACGGAAGTGTGGGGCAATCGTTCGATTTGTTGCATTTGCTAAAGGCTGTTTCACTGATTACTGAAATGGGACTGCCAGAGTCAAGTACTGCCGTAAATTTTACGTCATTTACTGTAATGTGAATCACAGGATATGCAATGTTGTTATGTTTTACGTCGTGTTCTTGGAGTAAGATGTCCCTAATGTCTTCCATTTTTACGTAATTACTAGCTACGGCAGCTGCGTCGTTAGTTTCATACGTGCGTTTTGTGGCTGCCTGCGGTATGAGTCATTGCCTATTGTCTCTTTGTTGGCGCGCGTCGTTATTGGGATTTGGAGACCTAACTTCTACAAATTCACCGTGACGAGAGGGCCCTGCCCTGTTTAAATCCCGCCAGTTCTGATTCAATTCAGGTCTGTCGTTACGATCACATCGTCTGTCGTCATGTTGGTAGTTCCTGTAGTTTCTTTCTTGTCGGTTAAGTGGTGGAGAATTTCTCCCTGAATCGTAACTGCGCGCTGGACCGTTGCGTCTAAAGTTATTCTGTCTCCCGTAATAATAATTATTTTGGTTCCCATATTGTCTGTTTCTCTGATTGTCTCTGTAATAGTCATTACCGCGGAGAGGTGATCTTTCCCTGTAATTATTACTACTCTGCCAACGGTTGTCATACGGGTGGTGTCTGTTTTGGTCACGCTTTGTGTTGTGAGAATAGCCTTATCGTGTCAAGTTATTACTTCTTTCATCGCGGAATTGCGACGGATGTGACCTGTAATTGTTGTGCTCCTGGTTTCGCGTTCCGCGATTGTCAGTGTCAATTTCTAATTCTTGTAAGAGTCCCTGAAATGCTTCAATGTCGTCTTTGCAACGTCCTGCCAAAATAATATGTCGTAAATGTTCAGGCAGTTTGATTAAGCAAATGCAGATGAGTTCTGAGGGGCTGTATGGGTTTGAAAGATACTGATTCTTATGCAACATGTCTTCAAAATATTTCATAAGACTGGAAAATTCAGATTGTTCGAAACGTTTCATCATTATGATGCTATGTTTTACTCGGTCTTGTGTGGCTTGAGACCAATATGCTGAGAGGAAGGCATGGTAAAACTCTCCTTCACTGTGGCAATCGTGAATTACCGATCGCATTCTTACAGCTGGTTCATTCTCCAAGTAGCCACACATAAATTCTAATCTGTGTTCTAACGACCAGTTGGGAGGAAAACAATGCGAGAATTGATGGAGCCATGCTTGTGGATGAATGTCGTTGCCAGAATTCTTAAATGTTTTGAATTTACGTGTAGTAATGAACAGCTTATAGTCAAAATCATCATGTCGGCGAGTCGCATATCGGTCATTGTTAGGTCGTGTCGGCCGTTCCATCTCAAAATTCGGTGCACATTGCCAATTTCTTTCATAACTTCCGAAATGCCCTGTGTTATTATTTTGTGGCTGTTCCGTATTTCTGTGTCCCTCTTCCCGTACTGGGGCGCGAGTATCCTCTGAAATACGTAATTCTTGTATTACCTGTGTCAGCTGATCTTGTACTTCCCGGATTTCTCTTTGGTGTTGTGTATTGATTTGATTTTGATTCTGTTTGAATTTTCTAATTTGTTCATACTCTTCTGTGTCAGTGAAGGCTACAGGTCTTGTGCCTTTCAGATCATCATCTACCTTTGTAGATAAGTTAGTGACCTGATCCGAAAGTTCGGCTACTTTCTCCGATAGTGTACTTATTTCTTCAGTGTGTTTTTCTGAACCAAGTTTCAGAGTATCTACTGTGTCCTTAAAGTTTTCTTGAGTTTTTGCAAGTTGCGTAACCGAATCGGTAGATGCAACTGAGTCAAATTTTGCTTGCAAGGTCTCATGATTTTCATGAACAATAGTTTGCAGTTCTTTTATGGCTGCTTCGTGATTCTGTAGTGCTTTTTCATGACGCGAAAAAATAGGTTGGAAATGCTCACAAATTTGTGTTTTTACGTCATTACAGACTTTTTGACATTTCGATTCAATGTGATGTAACTCAGCAGTTAAATCCTCACGTGTTCGTTCAAGAGTTTGCTCCAATGAGTCTAACTTTTTAAGATTTTGTTCCATTGTGTCTAACTTTTGAAGCTTTTGCTGTGTTTGTCTCTGATTTTGTTCCATTGTGTCTAACTTTTGAAGCTTTTGCTGTGTTTGTCTCTGATTTTGTTCCATTGTGTCTAACTTTTGAAGCTTTTGCTGTGTTTGTCCCATTTGTTGTATTAATTGTAATAACAATGCATTGGTGTCTGAAACATGTTCCTCAGTGCTTTTCGGCAGTGAATTTACACCGGAAACATTCACATTTTGACAAGCAGAAAATGTGTCTTGACTTATTTGAGAAAACGGTGAGGATCCAAAACCTGAATCTACAGTATTTGCGAGATCGTGTCGTGTCATTTCGGCTTCCTGAGGCGAACTATTGCCGACCGATCGATCGATAATGCTTCCCTCTTCACTAATTGTTTCACTGTCCACGCCATTGTTTGCCGCCCGCTCCATTTCCCTATGCACAATTACCAAATTACTACTTTGAACATCAGTTAATTCATTACTCGGTGGCGCTAACACACTGCTTTCATTTTCACTGTCATTTCTCAGTTTACTTTGGAGCCCAGTATTACGTTTTTCACACGCCATTATTGTCACAGTATTTCACACGACAACACAGAAAAACACAATTTGAAGAGCAAAAATAAGAGAACACATTAACATAACACTGAAAATAATATCTAGTTAATTGCAGCTGCGAAATACTTGGTGCAAATCTACATGCATGCCACAACTGTTTTACTGTACAACAATGAAAGACTGCAACCACAAAGGAGATTTTCTCTACAATTACGCGCTAGCAATAAACAATAGCTACACTAATTACACAAACTACAAGAAAAAAATCAGAAGATTCCAGTGAGGTATCCTCGGCTAAGGGTCGACATATGAAACGTCCCCTTCGAACAATTATGCATGACTGTGCTTAACCTGACACACAATATTTTTTAGCGCAACGCAATCTGACTTTCAAAATTCCCTACAAAAGAATGGCCCTGACTAACATTAAACTATACCTTTCACAAATCACTTACCTCACAAAAATCTTCGCTGCTCAAGCTACTGCAATACAGCGGTGCCACTACTGCCAGCTAAATAAAAGATTCAAACTACGGAAGGCACTAACTACTGATAGGGATAGTTAGCAAATGAAAGATATTAATAGAGAACAAACAATGTATTTACCTTGATATCATCATATATAAATATAGCAGTTCATGACAAATTTCAAAACTCCGCCATCTCTCTCCCCACATCCACCACTGCTGGCGGCTCACCTCCAACTGCGCAACGCTACGCGCTGTTCACAGCCAGCTGCCTAACACTACAATGGCGAGTATTACAACAATGCAAAGCAGCCACAGACTGCACACAGCACAGCGAGCGATTTTCATACAGAGGTGGCGTTACCAATAAAAAAACCTAAACAGCCTACTTACAAAACATCCCATAGGTGTCCTATAGGATTCAGGCGAGGACTCTGTGCAGGCAGGTCCATTACAGGGATGTTATTGTTGTGTAATCAATCCGTCACAGGAAGTGCCTCGGGAACAGCTGCTCGATCATGTTGAAAGATGCAATCGCCATCCCCGAATTACTCTTCGACAGTGGGAAGCAAGAAGGTGCTTAAAACATTAATTTAGGTCTATGCTGTGGTATGTTGTTGATGTTGTGGTCTTCAGTCCTGAGACTGGTTTGATGCATCTCTCCATGCTACTCTATCCTGTGCAAGCTTCTTCATCTCCCAGTACCTACTGCAGCCTAAATCCTTCTGAATCTGCTTAGTGTATTCATCTCTTGGTCTCCCTCTACGATTTTTATCCTCCACGCTACCCTCCCGTATTAAATTGGTGATCCATTGATGCCTCAGAACATGTCCTACCAACCGATCCCTTCTTCTGCTGTGGTAGCGACACGCAAAACAACAAGGGCTGCAAGCCCCCTCCATGAAAAACACGACCACACCATAACAACACCGCCTCCGAAATTTGCTTTTGGCACTACATATCTGGCAGATGATGTTCACCGGGAATTCGCCACTCATACCATGCCATCGGATAGCCACATTGTGTACCGTGATTCGTTATTCCACACAACGTTTTTCTACTGTTGAATCGTCCAATGTTTATGTTCCTTACACTAAGCGAGACGTCGTACGGAATTTACCGGCGTGATGTGTGGCTTATGAGCAACCGCTCGACCATGAAATCCAAGTTTTCTCACCTTCCGCCTGTCATAGTGCTTCCAATGGATCCTGATGCAGTTTGGAATTCTAGGTGTGATGGTCTGGATAGATGTCTCCCTATTATACATTACGACCCTCTTCAGCTGTCGGCGGTCTCTGTCAATCAACAGACGAGATCGGCCTGTACGCTTTTGTGCTGTAGGTGTCCGTTCATGTTTCCAATTCACTATCACATCGGAAACAATGCACCTAGGGGTGCTTAGGAGTGAGGAAATCTCGCGTGCAGACGTATATCACAAGTGACACCCAATCACCTGACCACGTTCGAAGTCCGTGAGTTCCACGGAGCGCCCCATTCTGCCCTCTCACGATGTCTAATGACTTGTGAGGTCGCCGATAATGACTACCTGGCGGTAGGTGGCAGCCCAATGCACTTAATATGAAAGACGTATGTTCTTGGGGGTGTCCGGATACTTTTGATCACGTAGTGTACGTACTGAAGAAATAGCGAATCGATAGCAAACTCGAGCCAGTGGCGCCAGACAAGACCATGTACAATATGGTGCCACGGTTCACTACCTGCAGTCTTTCGTCTCTCAAAGCTACCCTTTCGTCTCCTAATGTATTCCTTTCCCCTGTTGTAGCCAATCGTTGCCTCACGTTCCCTTTTAAACTCCCAACAACCGCTGGTATTTTCAACATATTGAGGTCCCACCTCCTTATTTTCCTACCCTTTAGCAGTTTTAAATTTAATCTAAAGTTTGTAAACAATAAACTGCGGCCATGGTTTAGGGGTAGCGCCTTTGACTGGTTATTAGAACGTGCTTGGTACCGGGTTCGAAACTCCGCGCTGCTTAGACTTTGAATAATCAGTAGGGCTTGATTCACACAGACATTGATTTAATTTGTATAGAGCGTTCACTAACAATAAGTATTTATTTGAAGAATTGAGTGATCGTTTATTGATCACGAAACACACTGAATTCGTTTCCTGTGCCCTCTCATTTCAACCTCTGGCACTAGTTCTTCCTTTCCAGAACACAGTCAATGTAACTGTCCATTTAAATAACATTATTTCTTACGAACGGCACACGGGAGACACAAGATTTGTATCAGTTCCTTTTTAACGTTACTATTCAAACTTCAGCAGCCTAGACTCACTTTAATCTATATTCCACACAGATGTTTAGTTGTTATTGTGTTTCGTTGTAACTTTACACATCTCTCATTTAACTGTCACCAACCAATTACACATACACATTTACTCGTCTTTTGTGCACAACTTTACTTTAACAATAATAATAGACTATTATGAATAATAATAATAGACTTCCGGCGTAACAAGCCACCCTTGTCATTGTCAAAGAGGGCAGGGAAGCGGACAGAGGTTCAGGGCACTCTTTTTCCCTTGGAGTGGGACACTGCCAGTAAAAGGTGGAAGAATCAGCAATGATCAATGGCATGAGAACGGAGAAGGCAACGGAAACCTCTGCATTAAAGAAACATAATGCGTATCCACAGGGCATGTGGCCTGTAATTGGAAAGTGTCATGATGATCTCTCCATTGGCAAAAGATTCGGGGTAAGTCCCGCACTCGGATCTTCGGGAGGCTATGCCAAGGGGAGGTAACCATCAGCAAAAGATCCGATAATCAACGAAACGGCAATGTCTACGATTCGGGGCGCGGAATATCATAAGTCTGAACATGATAGGAAATCCAGAAAATCTGAAAAGAAAATTGCTGAGGCTCAATCTAGATATACTGGAGGTTCGAATCCCCCCCTCAGGCATGGGTGTGTGTGTTTTTCCTTAGGATAATTTAGGTTAAGTAGTGTGTAAGCTTAGGGACTGTTGACCTTAGCAGTTAAGTCCCATAAGATTTCACGCACATTTGAACATTTTTTTAGATATACTGGGAACCAGTAAAGTGAAATGGAAGGAAGACAAGGATTTGTGGTCAGATGAGTACAGGGTAGTATCAACAACGGCAGTAAATGGTATAACGGGGACAGGATTCGTTATGAATAGGAAGGTAGGACAGAGTGTGTTACTGTGAACAGTTCAGTGAGAGGGTTGTTCTCATCAGAATCGACAACAAACAAACACCGGCAACAACAGGTATACATGACGATATTATAAGCAGAAGATGAAGAGATAGAGAATGCATATGAGGATACTGAACCGGTAATTCAGTACGTTAAGGGTGAAACGTCCCCTTTTGAACAATTACAAATGACTGTGCTTAACCTAACACACAGCAGAGTCATTCGAAGTTTTGAAGAATATTGGTAGGTAGGTCATCACAGAGCAGGCCCACTGTAGTCCTGGTAGAGATTACGATATTGGTGGGCCACCAGAGGTGCAGACCCACTGTAGTCCTTGTAGAGATGGCCAGCAGCCATCTGTTGTGACTGTACAGGTACACAATCACCATTGAAGGGTCTTGCAGATAATATAGCAAGTCCATAACCACCACTTGTGCACTCACAAAGTGTTTGGAATTGTCCTTAGAACCAGCAATGCTGTTATCCAGTCCCTTGCTGAATTATTAACACACGTGCAAACACTAACAGTCCCAACTTCTCACATACTGTGCATATATTATGGCCAACAGAAACGTGTGCAGTGAAATGATACTTAATTTGAAGAACTGGTTACAATTACAATTTGATAACATAAAAATACAATAACAAAGGTACAAAATACATCATTAAAGAACATAACAATACAGAGAACATTTGTAGTACAGGCTTTACAAAAGAATCGAAATAACATATACGTCAGTGTTCCAGGAATTATGACATGAGTTCATACATAAAAGATCACAATAACTTTTGAAACATCAACTTCACACATGAGCATTAAACAGAACAGAATTAATAATGTCTAACATCTTTACAAAGTAAATAACATATTATTAATGCCAATTATATTCGAGGATAACAGTATTCCTCATCGTAGTGAATGTAGCTTAATAATAAAAGAAGAAAAAATTCTATGAAACTACACAGAGACAGGAAGAAAACAAATACACAAGGGTACACAAACACATAGTGGGATAACACCGATAGGAAAGGACAGGGCTCGTTTTCAGTGTAACATTTGGTACTGCAGTCCAACCCAAAACTTCATATATCTTTCCTCTTATTTCATCCTTTGTTTCCACCAAAAAAATTCTATCTAAGCATGCTTTCTGTATTTATATGTTCACACATTTCTTACCTCAACATTTATTTCCAAGATAATCCTACCTAAACCTGTTTTCTGTACTTTTTTCGTATAATTTCTCAATGCATTTCTTCCAATTCATCGCAACTCATTCTCTTAGAGGCTATCCCCTCTTAAGCTAACTTAAATCTACTGAGCTCAGATGCTAAACTAAGCGACGAGGCAATGCAGCAGCACAAAATAAGTAACACAAACAGCAATGACCAAAAAAATGGAAAATTGCAAAGCAAGCTACAGTAAATATAAATTACCAAGCAATGCAACATTACAACTAATACGAGCCAATGTGCAGCAACAAGAAAAATAAATGAGTAGTAAAACTGGCTTAGCAGAGTAACACAAACTCAAATTCAGTAACACTATGCCTGGCAAACAGCAGTAACTTATACCTAAACATGACATAGCTCAAGCAGAAAAAATATTACAGTAAAAACAACAATGCAGATAAGGGAAATGTGCACTCCTGGAAATGGAAAAAAGAACACATTGACACCGGTGTGTCAGACCCACCATACTTGCTCCGGACACTGCGAGAGGGCTGTACAAGCAATGATCACACACACGGCACAGTGGACACACCAAGAACCGCGGTGTTGGCCGTCGAATGGCGCTAGCTGCGCAGCATTTGTGCACCGCCGCCGTCAGTGTCAGCCAGTTTGCCGTGGCATACGGAGCTCCATCACAGTCTTTAACACTGGTAGCATGCCGCGACAGCGTGGACGTGAACCGTATGTGCAGTTGACGGACTTTGAGCGAGGGCGTATAGTGGGCATGCGGGAGGCCGGGTGGACGTACCGCCGAATTGCTCAACACGTGGGGCGTGAGGTCTCCACAGTACATCGATGTTGTCGCCAGTGGTCGGCGGAAGGTGCACGTGCCCGTCGACCTGGGACCAGACCGCAGCGACGCACGGATGCACGCCAAGACCGTAGGATCCTACGCAGTGCCATAGGAGACCGCACCGCCACTTCCCAGCATTTTAGGTACACTGTTGCTCCTGGGGTATCGGCGGGGACCATTCGCAACCGTCTCCATGAAGTTGGGCTACTGTCCCGCACACCGTTAGGCCGTCCTCCGCTCACACCCCAACATCGTGCAGCCCGCCTCCAGTGGTCTCGCGACAGGCGTGAATGGAGGGACGAATGGAGACGTGTCGTCTTCAGCGATGAGAGTCGCTTCTGCCTTGGTGCCAATGATGGTCGTATGCGTGTTTGGCGCCGTGCAGGTGAGCGCCACAATCAGGACTGCATACGACCGAGGCACACAGGGCCAACACCCGGCATCATGGTGTGGGGAGCGATCTCCTACACTGGCCGTACACCACTGGTGATCGTCGAGGGGACACTGAATAGTGCACGGTACATCCAAACCGTCATCGAACCCATCGTTCTACCATTCCTAGACCGGCAAGGGAACTTGCTGTTCCAACAGGACAATGCACGTCCGCATGTATCCCGTGCCACCCAGCGTGCTCTAGAAGGAGTAAGTCAACTACCCTGGCCAGCAAGATCTCCGGATCTGTCCCCCATTGAGCATGTTTGGGACTGGATGAAGCGTCGTCTCACGCGGTCTGCACGTCCAGCACGAACGCTGGTCCAACTGAGGCGCCAGGTGGAAATGGCCTGGCAAGCCATTCCACAGGACTACATCCAGCATCTCTACGATCGTCTCCATGGGAGAATAGCAGCCTGCATTGCTGCGAAAGGTGGATATACACTGTACTAGTGCCGACATTGTGCATGCTCTGTTGCCTGTGTCTATGTGCCTGTGGTTCTGTCAGTGTGATCATGTGATGTATCTGACCCCAGGAATGTGTCAATAAAGTTTCCCCTTCCTGGGACAATGAATTCACGGTGTTCTTATTTCAATTTCCAGGAGTGTATATTCACATCTTAATGTCTATGTAATTAAAGTGGTGCATCACAACAACTTATTGTAAAAAAAATATTACCATGTACTTGAAAAGAAAATTGTGTGTCCAGTTACTGTTACTAGTCCCTTCTTATTGTTCTTTCCTTTCCAAGTGCTCCTTTTTTTTAAAGAATGTGGATTACAAAATTATCATCTGTTGACAGAAAGTGTTCACATTAGCAAATGCATCTAAGTTTATTTTATAAAACTAATGCTGTAACACAGCTGGGAAACAGGTATCAAATGAAATAAGCAATTATGCAAACCAAAGCATAAAAATATCATTCAATAGTCATGTGACATTTCATAAGTTAGTAGAAATTCTCTCAACTCTCGTAGAAAGACGCTTGTCGTAATCAGGTGTGCAGATGTAAAAATATTTCTCGTCATTTCATTAGGCATTTTAGTAAATATCATAAATTACGAGCTCCACAGTATACTTTCAACAAGGAAATGTCAATAGCGAGGATAATGGCCTCCCCTTTTTTTTTTTTTTTCTACCTGTGCTTCCGGAAAGGCACACCCTAATGGCTTGTTCTCCAGGTGTCTGACACAGCGGTGTGCCGACGACGCACGTGCAGGTGGTCACTTAACTTTCTTACGGAAATATTTACGACAGCAGTTTCCGCTACAGTGACAGTCTCATATAAAAATTTCACAGGTCGAGAATTTACGTTGCAAATGTGTAGAAACAAAATCCTATGAATATAACAGTGTCCAAAAAAATTTTCGCAGTCATTGTGATACATTCACGCATTTACACACATTTCATAACTGTTAAAGTACGATTCTTGGTTTCCAACATCCTGTTTCACAAGTCAAGAGTCCCTAACTTCTATTCATTATTCATATACATATAAACACGTAATCACATTCCTCATATATGGTAGCATCATCTTATTGACATAAACATATCTCAACAGCATAATACACATCGTCGTCGTAAAAATAACATCATAACACCTCATTCAAATCTCGAAAAGGTCGTAGCTTTCTGCAATAATTTCAAACCATAAAAAATATTCTCTGCTCATTTCAATAGTGTCATCTGCCTCAAACGTACTTTAAAATCATGCTCCCTTACCAAATGTATCATTCAAAGCTCTCATAGTATCACAATGGGTCCGAAAAAATATGAAGAGTTCACACAGTACAGAAAAAATACAATTTCGTAAGTATGAAGTTATCCAACGGTGTAATTACGTAAACATGTGTCACTGACGTAGTAAAAAACATGTTTATCTCTCAGTTAAATGATCAGATAGCTGTGTAATTTATGTTTTAGAGAAATATGGTACCGATGTGTAAAGTTGTATAAGCAAATACCATATTAGCTAGGGTTCCCTGTGCTTGCCAAACACATGGTACACAAAGTAAGCGTGTACCCCCCTGAGGATTAATGTAATTATACCCTCAGGTGTTACAGATTACAGCAATGGAATGAAATGTATCACGGAAAACTTTCTTTGTAATTCAAAAATCTTTAGAAATAAATGTTTTAAGTACAAAATTAATCACTGAAATGCGTGTCCTGTACCGCTAAATGTGCATCTTGTTGTAAGATAATCTCTGTGGAAGTGTCGTAGTTATTGTCCTCCGAAAGCTAAGTTTTGCAGAAGTCAATGTAGTTACCTCATGATAAACAAAAGTGAAATGCTTTGCGTATAGATATCTTAGTTATTACGCTTATTGCCATGATGAAGAAAGTACTGTGCTGTAACGTATTGCTGTGCTACAGAAAAGGCAGTCTAATTGTAGCTATACCACAAAAGTTACTACTAAAACATGTTTTACTTTCCAGAATAAAACAGAAAACTGTGCAGATATAAAACAGATATAGCGCAAAAGCAACATTGTAAATTGTCACTCATTAGTAGCGTCGTGATAAAATCGTGTATCTGTCACATAAACTAATCACTCTGTCGTCTGGTATCTCACAGAAAGTACTTTAAACCCAGAATGTATTTTCAAGTAAACCAAAATGTTGCATTAAAATCTCATTAGCACTACTGGTAAATGTTCTAAGTATGTGAGCCTTATAGTCGTTATGTAATCGTGCAACTAACAAGCAAGAATGTACACACACAATAACACTGTATCCTTTAAGTTTTCCTGAGTTTTTGCAAGTTGCGTAACCGAACCGGTAGATGCAACTGAGTCAATTTTAGCCAACAAGGTCTCATGATTTTCATGAACAATGGTTTGCAGTTCTTTTATGGCTGCTTCGTGATTCTGTAATGCATTTTCATGCCGCGAAAAAATAGGTTGAAAATGCTCACAAATTTGTGTTTTTACGTCATTAGAGACTTTTTGACATTTCTATTCAATGTTATGTAACTCAGTAGTTAAATCTTCACGTGTTTGTTCAAGCGTGGTGTGAAGATTTTGTTCCATTGCGTCTAACTGTTGCTGTGTTTGTCTCTGGTGTTGTTCCATTGTGTCTAACTTTTGCTGTGTTTGTCTCTGGTGTTGTTCCATTGTGTCTAACTTTTGAAGCTTTTGCTGTGTTTGTCTCTGATTTTGTTCCATTGTGTCTAACTTTAGAAGATTCTGTTCTATTGTGTCTAACTTTTGTAGCCTTTGTCCCATTTGTTGCATTAACTGTAATAACAGTGCACTGGTGTCTGAAACATGTTCCTCAGTGCTATTCGGCAACACATTTGAACCGGCAATATTCGCAGTTTGAATAGCAGAAAATGTGTCTTGACTTATTTGAGAAAAGGGTGAGGACGCAAAACCTGAATCTACAGTATTTGCAAGATTGTGTCCTGTCATTTCGGATTCCTGAGGCGAGCTGTTGCCGACCGATCGATCGATAATGCTTCCCTCTTCACTAATTGTTTCACTGTCCACGCCATTGTTTGCCGCCCGCTCCATTTCCCTATGCACAATTACCAAATTACTACTTTGAACATCAGTTAATTCATTACTCGGTGGCGCTAACACACTGCTTTCAATTTCACTGTCATTTCTCAGTTTACTTTGGAGCCTAGTACTACGTTTTTCACACGCCATTATTGTCACAGTATTTCACACGACAACACAGAAAAACACAATTTGAAGATCAAAAATAAGAGAACACATTAACATAGCACTGAAAATAATATCTAGTTAATTGCAGCTGCGAAATACTTGGTGCAAATCTACATCCATACCACAACTGTTTTACTGTACAACAATGAAAGACTGCAACTACAAAGGAGATTTTCTCTACAATTACGCGCTAGGAATAAACAAAATCTACACTAATTACACAAACTACAACAAAAAATCAGAAGATTCCAGTGAAGTATCCTCGGCTAAGGGTCGACATATGAAACGTCCCCTTTTGAACAATTACAAATGACTGTGCTTAACCTAACACACAATATTTTTAGCGCAACGCAATCTGACTTTCAAAAAATCCCTACGAAAGAATGGGCCCTGACTAACAGTAAACTATACCTTTCACAAGTCACTTACCTCACAAAAATCTTCGCTACTCAAGCTACTGCAATACAGCGAGCGCCACTACTGCCAGCTAAATAAAAGATTCAAACTACTGAAGGCACTAACTACTGATAGGGATAGTTAGCAAATGAAAGATATTAATAGAGAACAAACAATGTATTTACCTTGATATCATCATATATAAATATAGCAGTTCATGACAAATTTCAAAACTCCGCCATCTCTCTCCCCACATCCACCACTGCTGGCGGCTCACCTCCAACTGCGCAACGCTACGCGCTGTTCACAGCCAGCTGCCCAACACTACAATGGCGAGTATTACAACAATGCAAAGCAGCTACAGACTGCACACAGCACAGCCAGTGATTTTCATACAGAGGTGGCGTTACCAATAAAAAAACCTAACCAGCCTACTTACAAGGAAGATGAAAATTAATAGTCATTAGGGAGTAGAAGAAAGTGTTACAGGAGAATATTTGGCTTGGTACTAGGAACGAGAGAGGAGAATGACTGAGTTCTGCCATAAAAATCAGTAGCAAATAGTATGTCCAAGAATCACAAGAGGAGGAGGTATACTTGGGAATGGCCGGGAATACGGGGAGATTCAAGTTTGATTACATCACTGTTAGGCGGAATTTCTGAAATCAGATGTTGGATTGCACGGCCTATACAGGAGCAGATACAGACTCAGATCACAATTTAGCAATGATGAAGAGTAGACTGAAGTTTAAGAGTCTAGTAAGTTAAAATCAATGCGCAAAGAGAAAGGATATGGAAGTACTAAGGAATGGAGAGATATCCTTGAAGTTCTCATGCCATCATGAATAGCTCAGTAGGCAGTTAGTCGAAGAGGAATGGATATCTCTAAAAAGGCAGTCCCAGAAGTTGGAAAGATAACCGTAGGTACAAGAAGCATAACTGCGAAGAAACCATGGATAACAGATGAAATACTTCAGTCGATCGACGAAAGAAGGAAGTACAAAAATGTGCAGCACATGTCAGGAATACAGAGATATAAGTCACTGAGAGACGAAAAAATGGGAAGTGCAGGGAAGCTAAGGCTAAATGGCTAGATGAAAAATGTGAAGAAATCGAGAAAGAAATGATTGTCGGAAGGCCTGACTCAGCTTATAGAAAAGCCAAAGTGCCTTTATTGAAATTAAAAGCAGGGGCAGTACATTGAAAGTGTAGTGATAATACCAGAGTTAAATGCGGAAGAGAGAGCGGGTAGGTGGAAAGATGCTCTGAAGTCCTCCTTGAGAGGACTTGTCTGATAACATGATGAAAGAAGAAACAGGAGTACCATCATACATGGCCGATTTGGTTGATGTTGTAAAGCGAAATCAGCAAATCATCCAGACTGTAGCCCCTGCAACTACAAAAATGCTGCTGCCCCTCTTCAGGAACCACACGTTTGTCTGGCCTCTCAACAGATACCCCTCTGTTGTGGTTGCACCTGCTGAACGGCTGTCTGTATCACAGCAAAGACCACGGTCCATGGAAGACTGACAGATTAATATAATGGAATTAACAATGGCTGACATCTTTATTGAAGGTGAAAGCAATCTCGTGTAAATTGTTTTCAATTTAAAAAATCTTTTTCCAAAAGTTTTTTACAATCGGAGGATCGTTGCATTGATAACTGAAACTAGTGTAGTCCTCATATTTTAATTTCTATGCATGTGCTCGATCTACGCAATTAAAAGATTTTTGAAAAACGATTTTTTTGGAAATTTAGAAGAGAATGTCGTTAAAGATGTTAAAGAAGGAAGTGTTAGTAATTTAATTTTGATTCAAAACTTTAGTCTAATTGGTGGATTTATTACGAACTTGTTCGGGCTATTGTTTATGTTCTTCACTCTGTTATCTTTCGATAATGTCTTCCGATTAACTACAGATGTCTGTCCTACTTCTGACGTTCCTAGATGGTGGGAACGCCGCGATCTCTGGTTCCGTTGTTCTGCTGTAACCATCATGGCAACGGTTCCTTTTTGAATGTAACGAATTCACGGCTATAATTACAGATGGCTGGTAAATGAGTGATGAATTGAGATTCGGTGGTTTTCTGTAAGTGGACTTGATATAGTGCAGTTTACGGAAGCGTGTTGAGTAGGGCTTGATTCACACAGATATTGATTTCATTTGTATAGAGCGTTCACTAACAATAAGTATTTATTTGGAGAATTGAGTGATCGTTTATTGATCACGAACCACACAGAATTCGTTTCCTGTGCCCTCTCATTTAACCTCTGGCACTAGTTCTCCCTTTCCAGAACACAGTCAATGTAACTGTCCTCTTAAATAACATTATTTCTTACGAACGGCACACGGGAGACACAAGATTTGTATCAGTTCCTTTTTAACGTTACTATTCAAACTTCAGCAGCCTAGACTCACTTTAATCTATATTCCACACAGATGTTTAGTTGTTATCGTGTTTCGTTGTAACTTTACACATCTCTCATTTAACTGTCACCAACCAATTACACATACACATTTACTCGTCTTTTGTGCACAACTTTACTTTAACAAAAGCACCTATTTCACGCTACATTCCACACCGACAGTTAATTCTTTGTGCCCTTTACTGCGGCTTCTTGTGTGCTTCTCTTTCATCGAACTATCAATCAGTAAAATAAATCCCACTGCGCAAACTTCCACTCAGATGTCCTTCAAATGCCTGCATCTCTCTGCTGCTCTGACTTCATACTGATATAAATAAATTTAGAACTTAAATTGCAAAACGTACGTAAATATGCAACATTTACACACACAGAAAATTTACATATTTCAATTAAGGTAGGTAATGTTTGTTAAAACAATACGAAATAAATGAACACTTATGAAAATTTCGTTTCAATGAGACATCTGAAATTCTCTAATTTTGGTCTCGTAGCAAGATATACTTTGCAGGAATTAATTTTCTTCTATCGAAATGCGACGTGGGCTCTCATAATCTTGAGTACGAGGACTTCCGTGAGAGTAACCGGTACTTCGTATACCGTTTTGGCACTGTGACGCACATGATGTCTGAGCTATCATGGAGAAATCTGGGAATCTTTCTGGCCACGGGAGAACCTCAGATTCACATAGTTAGTTCGTAGATGTTCCATTTGTGACGAGCATCACCCTGCTGAAAAGCAAAATAATGTCGCGTGAGAGGTAACGCATGAGGCCACAGGATGTCCGTGACGTACGGTTGTGTCCTCACTCACTGCTAGACGTGACCTGAAGACGTACCCGATGGTTCCCCACACCAAGACGGCACGAGTAATGTCGCTGTGTGTCTCCAAAACATTGGAAAAATGAAGGACCTCCCAAGGTCGTCGTCGTACTCGCCGACGATAGTAATCTCTGATAGTTTAGAACTGCAATTCATTGCTGAACACTGTGCAACAACATTCATCATGCTTCCCGGTTGCAGCACCACGTAAAACGCAGCCGTTTGTGTTGTGTTAACGGCAGCCTGCAGATGAGACTGTAATTCCCTGGTCCGGCTACTACCGGTCTCCGAAGCGAGAAAGGTGGCGCAGTGCCCAACGCACTAGATTCGCATTCTGAAGCACAACTGGTCAAATACCCGTCCGAAAATTCGGATTAAGAGTTTCATTGATTTTCCTAAAGCAGTTAAAGCCAATGCCGGGATGGTTCCCTTGTTCCTTTGGAAAGCGCGCTGCAGATTTCTGTTCCCATCCTCCCCTAATTCGAGCTTGTGCTCCGTTTCTAGTGATCTCGAAGTGGGCGGAAGTCAGATACTAATCTTCTTTCCTTCTATTCTCCGACCAATGTTCGGGATGATACAGAAGGTTTCAGGGAGTCCATTACTTGTTTTTGGATATGGTCTCTTGTGCCCACTGCATAGCTCCTCTCTTCTAATCGTCAGACGTGATCGTCAAGAACCTTGTACTGTGCAATTTTACCAATCAAATATGATTTAGTTTGTATAACCCTGTACAGCCACGTAATCTAACATAGACTCTACAGCACATGGGAGATGTTCTACATATAAACACTGAAATAAAATGAAAGGAAATGATCGTACAGCATTTACTGCCGCGCCTGGGAATCCCCACG
Source organism: Schistocerca piceifrons (assembly GCF_021461385.2). Taxonomy (NCBI): domain Eukaryota; kingdom Metazoa; phylum Arthropoda; class Insecta; order Orthoptera; family Acrididae; genus Schistocerca; species Schistocerca piceifrons. The sequence goes on along the minus strand of NC_060138.1, from coordinate 406,732,641 downwards.
TGGGGAGTCCCCACCTCGAGTTGCGAGTCTTTTTAGATGAAACCACAGTGAGTGACATGAGTGTCGATGTTGATGAAATGATGATAAGAAGAATACAATAGCAATCCCTGTGCGGAGGATATCACCGATCGGCCAGAAATCGAACCCGGGCCCCCTGCATGGCAGTCAGACTCACTGACCACTCAGCTAAGGCGGATGACACATACAGCTACTGTTTATAGTTAATGCATCTGACCTTCTATATTATCATAAAGACTCCCTAGTTCTTAAGGAATGCTCTTAAGTATTCGTGAATTTCAAAATAAGAGATAATAGTGCACGAAGTAATCTCAAATAGCTAGGGTGTTACAAAAAATGCAGTCTAAACGCAGTTATGTGCTTCATAATATTGTCTCTAACTTAATGAAATTTATTACGTTGTGATACGAAACTCAAATAACTTTAAAGCTGACCGCATCGCGGAATAAGTAACGCTGGCTCGTATTCATATATCGTTAACCATCTATACAGGGCTAACCCCATTCAGAATTAACATGGGAATGCGTACTGAAAATGAAACCTTTCACTGTATGATGACACGTCAAATTCAAACTCATAAACAACTTACGTTAACCGTTTTACTCTCAGATTACAAGGCAAGTCAGCGATGTAATTTGCTGCATGTAGTGGCATACTTTTACCTTTCCTTTTACGAAAATAAATCTCATATTCTTTGCTTTTTATAGTTGTTCTGTATTCAGACTGTGTGTAATTTTAACGATTTGAATAGAATTTTTGAATTTGGGATTGTTATTAATTTCTTTTAATAATAAGTATCTATCCCTTCCCAATTGTTGTTGTTGTTGTGGTCTTCAGTCCTGAGACTGGTTTGATGCAGCTCTGCATGCTACCCTATCCTGTGCAAGCTTCTTCATCTCCCAGTACTTACTGCAACCTACATCCTTCTGAATCTGCTTAGTATATTCATCTCTTGGTGTCCTTCTAAGATTTTTACCCTCCAGATAGTCGTAATATAATTAAATTCCTTGCGTCAATATTCTCGCAGTTACGACTCCCTACCAAATATTCAATATCTTTGCTTCACTTTATACGAGATTTTTGAAACTGTTTTTTCTTGCCACTTTTAGCCTTGGTTTCAAATTATAGGTCGTTGAAGAATGATTTGTTTGAACTTATAAGTCGGGGACTAATTTTGCCTTTTAAATATTTTGGCTTTACTTTTTTTTATTTCAAAATCAGTACCATCAATTCGCCTCAGGTGTACGGATGCCAGCAAAAGCTTAAACTCCTAAGGAACAGCAATAACGAAACAAAGGATAACCAAAAAGCTAGGTCCCACCAACAATTTATCCATACAATTAAACGTTCACATGAAAATTTACACCCTCTTCAAGTGTTAGCGTCACGCGTAGATCGAAAATCGCTGGATACAATGGTCACTTGACACAATTAACGACAAGCAAGAGCTTTCCTAGGAATTTACCTTTTTATAATGTTTCCTTCAATATTCGTGGTCTATCTTTAAGAATGTCAAGGCAGATCTTCAGTAATGTGGGGGCAAATTGTCACTGTAGAACGATAAATTTTCGCATCCACATAATATGGTCTTTCACAATAAATAAAAAACTCTTAGAGTCATTACCTAGCTCTAGGCCCAAATCTACAAATCCACCATTAATAAACAGCAACAACTCTACTCTCTACGACTGTGCCGCACAGCAACATAGCTGCAACTGTATTCCCTCTGAGCGTGCTTACCGAACCTCCGATTTACACCACGGAAGCGTACGGATCCCAGACTACTGTAGTGAAGCTAACCTCACAATCACTAATACTTGTTCCTCACAGCTCTCTGAAATATATCCCTACCGATAAATAACTGCAAATAATTGCTAGACCAAGAAACTATAGCTCTCATAGAAAGATGTCAATGCTATTAAGCAAATCCTAACTTGCTAACCATAAAACTAGCGAACTAGATCCTACCGAAATTTATCGGGACAGAAAGCTCGAATACACACGTATATCCTGTAGTCTTTGATCACTGCGACTCACTGCAGACGTTAGTTCACTCGCGATAACTAGAGTACCTAAGAATATTCGCTTCATGGCACGAATTGACTTCTAGTTCTGTTAAAACGGTACTGCCAATGTAGAAACCATTGAATTTTAACAAATGTACATCTCCAGTATCCTTTTCAACAATTTAAAGACTGCTGGTGAAGGCCGTCGGCTGTACTCTCAGCGGCCAGCTACGACAGACTCTCTGGACTGCGGGGCTGACAGGTTGTAGTGCGCCGCAGGGACTCACAGACACCCTCTTACTGGATTCCGACATTATGAAATCCACAATATAGTTACAAAACAGATATAAGACCATTTTCACAAACATTAGTTTTTACATTTATTTGGGTATTAACACGTTTCGAGTTGCCGATTTCCATAAGGAAAGGCAACAAAAACAAATAGTGTGCCGTTTAAAAAATGACACAGCACGGCTTCGTCCGTAAGTATGAGTGTCCTCACAATCCCTTGCAGTTCAACATCGGCCCACTGTCACCTCAAAAAGCCCCGAAAATCTGTATATTGCACGATTCCATCAGCCGACCAAATAGAGACCCACCATGAGGCTCTTTTCAAACTATCAGGTGTTGATAAAGCTGTCGCACACGAATACATGGCACGTCTGTGTTCTACACAGTGATCACTCAACGTCTGACGCCGTTCACTCTCCTTATACAAAGTAGTAATTAACAGTCTGGGGAACTTTTAAGAATGTTGTAGGGTATGTGTATGGATGTGAGACCTGGACCATTAGAAAGGCTGAACGGCGAAGAATTGACTCCTTCGAATTGTGGTGTTGGAGGAAACTTCTTAGAGTTCCATGGACTGCAAAGAGAACCAACAAATCAATATTGGAGCAAATAAAACCAGATTTCTCCCTGGAAGGTCTAATGTTAAATAAAAGCTGACCTACTTTGGACACACAATGCGAAGGCTTGCCTCGCTGGAAAAAAACATTAATGCTGGGGAATATTGAAGGAACTAGAAGAAGAGGACGTTAGAGGATGAGATGGATCGATGGCATCACATAAGAAAAGTGTTCCAACCTGGAAGGTCTACGGAAGAAAGTGCAAGACAGGAAAAAGTGGCGTGATTTGGTTCATGGGGTCACGAAGAGTCGGAACCGACTAAACGAGTAGAGAGAGAGAGGGTAGGTAGTGATGAAAAATAACTTTTAAGGAATAACTCCTATGCGTTGCGCAGTTCCGAATCAATTAGCATTGAAGTTGCGCTGTTGCGCATGCAGATTCAAGTGACCCGCCAGATACAATTACTGTCAGCTGTTCCCATAGTGTAAATGAAACGCCACTAGACTGCTCTGTGTATGACTTGGATTCGATTCTTAATACCGCCCCATGTCCCATTTTTGTATCACTCTCTTTTTCCGTTTTAGCAAACCAAACGATTAACATGTCGACCCCGTCTCTGGGACGTCGTTTGAATTTGCGCCCGCAACGTCCTGAAGGGCTAACAACAGTGATAATTAACTCAGAAATGGCGCACGTACTGAAGTTGTTCTAACGGTTATTTCTCTGCACAAACTACCCCACAACACCCTTACAAGCTTCTCAGACTAATTCTGGCCATCCTGTATACCCTACCAGTAGCGCTGAACGAGAAGGATTGTGGTCATCGTTCTACCATTCGCAGAGAATTGTAACTCCAGTCATTTACATACCCGCCGATTATCTGTAGGAAATTACATTGACATCTGACAGTGTCTTCTGGGTGCTTAACTTTTCTTTGTCGAGCAGCATACTTATCGTATTCCTTGAGTAGTATATGTTTCTCGTATATCTTCGTCGTCTTGTCTGTTTTGATTGTATAGACACTTCTGAGAAAACGACCTATCAGACAAAACACGGAAAGTGTAACGAAAAGAGGCGTTGGGCTTATCGAACCGAAACATGGCAATTAAATGTACAGCTGTTGACATATTTTCATTAAGACTCAAACATCAAGTAAGGGAAAGCTATCATCAACAGCAAGGTTGGTCTGAATATCACGGTGATATACTAGGCAGTTATGTCCTTGCCTTTCAGATAAACCTTCGAATTAAATTATTCATCCAGTCACAAGGAGACCTACAGTTCAACATAGACTCCAGACCTCAATTCGGCTTGTTATTTTCACATTAAAAAATAGAAAGGTGAAAAAAGTAATAAGTGAACAGGAAAAAGCCATCCTGCAGCATTTGAGGACGTATGTAATCAGACAACAACCACTTAGCCACCAAGCGACATTAATTATTACTGCTGCTGCGGTCTTCAGTGCGAAGACTGATTTTATACAGCTCTTCGTGTTACTCTATACTATCCAAGTCTCTTCATCTCCGAATAACTACTGCAGCCTACATCTGAATCTGCTTGCTGTATTCATCTCTTGGTTTCCTTATGCGATTTTAATCCCCCCGCCCCCTCCCCCTCCCCCCGCCCCCGCCAATTTCTTTCTAATTCGTTGCTCTTTTGATGTCTGAGAATGTCAAATTGTAATACAAATTTCTTTTCTACCCAGTTCTATTCAGTACCTACTCATTAATTACGTGACCCATCCACCTTATCATCAGCATTCTTCTGTAGCATCACATTTCAAAAGCTTCTATTCTCTTCTTGTCTAAATTGTCTATCGTACATGTTTCACTTCTGTATATGGCTACACTCCATATAAATACATTAAAAAAAAACTTCCTAACAGTTACTTCTATATTCGACGCTAAAAATTTTTATCTTCTTCAGGAACGCTGTCCTTTCCATTGCCAGCATCATTGAATATCCTGTCTACTTCGGCCATTATCAGTTATTTTTCTACCGAAATAGCAAAATTCATCTACTACCCACGTTTCCTTATCCATTTCCCTCAGCATCATCTAATTTAATTCTTCTATATTCAATTATCTTTATTTTACTTTTATTTATATTGATCTTGTATCCCCCTTTCGAGACAGTGTCCATTCCATTCAGCTACTCATCCTAGTCCTTTGCTGGGTCTGACAGAATTACATCGTAATCGCGAAATCGTATTTGCGAAATCAGCAATGTTAACATCAACTCAAGCTACTAAGACACCTTGCACAGCACTTTGCCAAAGTCATAATAAATTTTGATAAATACTTTTTATTATCCGACTGACATAAAGACTACATTATGGATCACTTTTCTATCAATCTTAGTGAAAGAGAAGAGATGACTTACTCTAAAGACGAGAAATTTTTAAAAATATCAAGATGTAAATCACATATTCGAGGAACAAAACATTTTACTTGATTGTTATTCTTTACTTAATAAGTATCCTGATTTATCGAAGGAAGCCTGGAAACCTATTATATCATGATATCATCTACCACCAATATCTTATATAAGAATGTGTCCTCTTCGTTAAGTTGAGACGAGAAGTCAATACAGGAAGAGACTGGCCGGATATGAGGCTTGAAGACTTGTTAGAAAGAGTAGACAGCGTACTTAGCACAAAAACGCTTAAGGATAAACAAAGCTTAAACGAATGTGATTAACAACAGCTGAAATGAGATTTACGACTTAATTAATTGAAACGACATGGCAGTAAAAGAAGTGAATTAACTCCGTCTTATAGGTAGTAAGAATAGATAGGATACTCGAAGCGCCGGCGCTTCAGTCCGGAACCTCTTTGCTTCTACGTTCGCATGTTAGAATCCAGCCTCGGGCATGGATATGTGTGTTGTCCTTCGGTTAGTTAGGTTTAGTTAGTTCCAAGTCTAGGGGACTGATGACCTCAGATGTTAAGTCCCATAGTGCTTAGAACCATTTGAACCATTTGACCATTTGATACTCGAAGCAAGAGAGGTATCAGAAGCACATTGCCATGGACACCAGAAGCTTCCTTCACTGGAAGAATTGTACTGACGTCAGATGTTGAATGAAACTAAGGAAGAGGTTGACGAAACAGTACATCTGAGTCACACCATTGTATGGAAGCGAAATGCGGGCAATTGGAACTCGGGAGAAGAAATTTCATGCATTTGAAATGTGGTGCAAACTAAGAACATTACAAATGTAATAGACAGATAAAGTACGAAGTGAAGAGTTCCAAAAAAGAGCAGGCAAGAAAAGAAATTTATGGAATTCCCTTACCAGGGAAAGGGATAGGTTATTCGAACATTTGATACGGTGTCCAGGAATAAAGTATGACTCTGGAAGGGAGAAAAGTAATAGGAGCATGTAAGGGCTGGAATAAGCAAAACTGCTTATAGAGATGATTGAGGGTAGCAGTTACGTAGCGACAAAAGGATGAAAGAGGATTAACGTTAACGGAGTAAAAGATCCACGCAGTGGACACCATGTGAAAAGCTACTCCTTATGTTACAGATCTAGACTGCAATAATAAAATGGGAAGGAACTGTTAATTAGAACTCCGGGAGAAATTGTAGTGTAATTGACACTAGATTTATTCATCTTAAACATGACAAGACTACAAAATTATTAAAGAAACATCACACAAACCTTTTTTATTTAACAAACGCGCTACTTACATGGGATCTATTGTGGACAAAGTGATCTGCTGCGGACCAACACACAACACTAACCAGAACACTAATCACTCTGTCTGACTTCATACGCACGAATCCAGGTAATGGCACCAAACTACGCCACCACCCAACACCTATAGTCTACCATACAAAAAAAAAGAACAGTGTTCTGAGAAATATATATTATAGCCCTACGTCGCAGCAGTGAATATTCTACCCTCCTGCTATTCAAAGCGGCACACCACCATGCGTTTCATCGACTATAGTCATGGACGCCGGCAATCTGTTATTAAATGGACGTTCCTGAAAAATGCAAGTACGCGGTCTCGATTTCGGTTTATTCAGAACGCAGGTGCTTCCCTACGAGCCTCTGAAGCCCCGATGGATTCCAGGGTACAGGTGGACTCATTTGCTGGTCTACCAAACCAATTCGAACCAGTGCCACGACTGTGCATGTCAGAATATGTCAAATGTTTAGACGGCCGATTCAAGACATATAAGTACAAGCGCGTGTCGCTTCTTGTGACCGTGATGATATAAGCAGTACCTCTTACGGTTGAGAAGGTGACTGGCACTGGCTCTAAGTCGCACACTAGCAAAGGACACAAGTCTCACCGAGACCTGCAGTTTCTTACTAGCGAAGCGCCAGTGCAAGAGACTTGTACCAGAGTGCTTTTCTTCCTTTCTCCTCGCTTCCTCCTCAGCTCGGTTACAAAAGCCCGTTTCTCTTTCTTGACTTCCCCCTCTCCCACACAAGCCAATCATGAGCTGTAGCCCGGCATTCTAAGCTCGGAGAATGGCCTTTGCATTGCAAACTGATTTGACCAATGAGAGACTTAAAGCTAATTGGCAGAAAATGGAAAAAAGATTCAGCTTCGCAGCCCCTTTCCCACGTGTTTGCCATGTCTTTTGATAACAAAATACAGGGTGTAAGCACAGCCCTTCATAAACAGCTTGTTAGCTCCCCTGTTGCGTCCATTTCAAAGTTTCCAAAGAACGGCCATAAACTTGCCAAAAGCCTTGTGCTTTCACAAATATGTTTTGAAACAGAATCTAGTCGCCTGGACGCCAGTTTCCCTGTCTCACGGAAATTTGCAGAACGTTTACATTTCTTTTGGCAGCTTGCTCCCTAACAAGGACCCATCCTCTGCTTTATTCCCGGCCCACAATGCGCTGTCCGGTGCAGCGGCGACTTCTCGGTGCTAGCCCATGTACCTAGACGCCAGCCTCCCATCCGGCTCCAACTTAATGTGTTTTGTACAATGTGACCGGGGCACGCAACCGTCTGGAAATGTCTTCTCACCGTGCCCCAGAAAATCGCACTTTGTCGGCCCACCAACGCTGTGCTTTTACTGCAGTCGTTTAAGTCGGCACCCTGTTCCTTTGAACGCAGGTAAAGCTTACTGTATTTCTTTCCATAGAGCACGCAAACAAGATCATTAACTACTGCTCACCATTTCATCATAATGTATGAAGTCAAATCGCAGTAAAGATCGTATTCCCTATGAACACGAAGTGGCATAACACCGAATCAGAAGTGAGAATGCCCTGAAATCTCTCAAGGATTTATCACAAGATAAGAAAAGTTGTAGGTTAGCATCAAACGAGTCAGATAAATGTTGATTTAAAGAACGAAGAGAGACTCAGACACATCGAGTATATCCTGAGAATGCAAGTGACAGAAATTAAATGGGATATTAAGAAGATCATTAATGAGATGCCTCATCTTGCTTCCTATTAATATCCTCAACTTATCTTTTACATTTATATATATATTACTCCACAGTTTTATTCTTTGTTAATCTATACCTTTTAAAACACAAGTAATTTTAATTTTGAACTTATATCATACACTGAAGCGCCAAAGAAACTGTTATACGCATGTATATGCAAATAAAGAGGTATGTGAACTGGCAGAATACGGGTCTGTGATCGGCAGCGGTAATAAGTGTAGTTGTTAGATTGGCTACTGCTGCTACAATGGCAAGATTTAAATGATATGAACATTGTGTTACAGTCGGCAAACGAGCATTGGGATACACCATCTCCGAGATAGCGATTAAGTGGGGATTTTCCTATGCGACCATTTCACGAGTGAACCGTGAATATCAGGAATCTAGTAATACATCAAATCTCCGACATTGCTGCGGTCAGAAAAAAGATCCTGCAAGAACAGGACCAACAACGACTGAAGATAATAGTTCAACGTGCCAGAAGTGCAACCCTTTCGCAAATTACTGCAGATTTCAATGCTGGGCCATCAACAAGTGTTAGAGTGAGAACCATTTAACGAAATATCCTAATGGACTTTCGGAGCCGAAGGTCCACTCGTGTACCCTTGACGACTGCACTACACAAGGCTCTACGTCTTTCCTGGGTTTGTCAACACCAAGAGTCGTCTGTTGAGGCTGGAAACATGTTGCCTGGTCGGACGAGTCGCGTTTGCATCGAGCGGATGGACGTGTATGGGTATGGAGACAACCTCACGAATCCATGGACCCTGTATGTCAGCAGGGGACTGTTCAATCTGTTGGAGGCTCTGTAATGGTGTGGGGTGTGTGCAGTTGGAGTGATAATGGGACCCCTGATACGTCTAGATATGACTCTGACAAGTGACACGTACGTAAGCATCCTGTCAGATCTCCTAAACCCATTCATGCCCATTGTTCATTCCGACGGACTTGGACGACTTCAGCAGGACAATGCGACACCTCATGTGTCCAGAGTGGCTCCAGGAACACTCTCCTGAGTTTAAACACTTCCGATGTCCAGTAAACTCCCCAGATGTGAACATTATTGAGCATATCTGGGATGTCTTGCAACGTGTTGTTCAGAAGAGATCTCCTATACAGATCTATGAACAGCGCTGCGGCATTCATGGTGTCAGTTCCCTCCAGCACTACTTCAGACATTAGTCGAGTCCATGTCACGTCGTGTTGCTGCACTGCTGAGTGCTTGTTGGGGCCCCACACTATATTAGGTAGGTATACCAGTTTCTTTGTATAATTGAGCCTTCTGCTTGTCTTTATCTTCACACACCTAGTACTAATAGGCCTATATACTTTTATTTTTTATTCGCTAATACTGTATTTTTTAAAGGTTACTTCAATTATTAACTAAAAGTGTTTCACCATTAAAAAGTTCAGAGTCGCTCCTATAGAGTATGTAATAACAATTAAATGAAGACACTAACACAAATTTGCATACATTCACTTTTAGAACATGAAGACACAATGTAAATGTATTCATACATTTGTAAATTTCAGTTCATAGCGGAGATTCAAATATTTGAAAGTAGGTGCCAGTGTTCCGTGAATGTGACAAATAACGCCATCTGTTAAAGAACTATGTGCACAAATGTTGTCATTTTCCTGAATGAAGAAACTCGTAAACGCTTATGTTATTATTTTCATGATTAATTCTTTCAAAAGATTAATAACGTAGAAACCATTAAATAAGTAGTGAAAGCAAATGCAAGATGCATAACGAATTATTGTAGCTGTATGGGAGCGGCCCTCGCTAGGCGGAGGCATTATTTTTGTAATAGCTCTGAGTACTGTTGTAGTCTTTGGTAACTGGTTGTGTGGTGTGCTGGATATACAAGAGCAGCACATGTTTGTGATGATAAAGGAATGCCCACGGGAAATTTACCTGCAGCATGGCAGTATACGCGAATGTTAGCAGAAGAGAAAGTCCACAAGGGAGTCATTGATGTTATAATGCCATAACATGAACAATGAAGGACATGAAGGTTATCTGGCGACAACAACAAGCCAGCTACGTGACCTTATTCTTTGTAATGTGAATTGCCCCCCCCCCCCCCCCCACACCAAAAAAACAAAAATTCTTTATACTGTCAATGTAGGCTCCACCGTTCATTCACATCAGGGATTCGTGTGTTGCTTGACTGTTTTTCTAACCCACTTTTCTAAAACATTTGGCACTGAATCAAATAGAACGCACCGTTTTGCCATTGCAGTAAACTGACAGAATTAAAAACTGCACATTGTTCCTTGGGCAAATAATTATCTTACTTAATGCATAGTGGTTTAGTTGTATTTGTGACAGCGTGATTATTATCTGTGTTATAACCACAGATTAATAGTCACGACACTGTCTGGTGAGAAAGTTATTACCGTTTGACAGATGGAGCGACATTAGCGCTTCAACTGGTGAGAATGCAGACGGTTACATGCGTTCCTTTTTAACATTTTTAAAATTATTTTCTATTTAATTAACGGAATAGATGTTGTATTTTTGCGTTCCATGTGTTAGTAAGTTATCAAGAGACAAGAGTTATCTCATTCGTGTGGAAATGCTTTGGACTATGTCTATATTTGTAGCTTATTCCCTTGAAAGCAAGAGAATGTAAACACATTACATGAATGAGGAGCATATATATCTGTCGCTGTTTGTTGTTATTATGATAAGCGCTTTCCTTGATACCTAATTTGTTGTGAAGTCAAATAATTCGCCCTTTTTTACACCTCCCTCGACTTTATAATACACAAACATTTTTGTAAACGTAATTAATGTTGCTTCAAAAGCGAATGTGTTACTGATTCTTGCCGTTTGTGGTCCAGATTTGGTAACAATAGTGGAATTTGTTTCTCCTATGTTGGGAAACAGTTTTATTGCTTTTGACTATTTACTATCACAACTGTCCTTTAAGATATGTTGTGATGGCTTGTTTGATACATTAAATTATGTAGGTATTACTTCCCATATAGGTTTCCTACATTCTACATTCACTGATTTAGCTGAAAGAGTAGCGAACAAAATTCTCCTGTTGTCAGATAAATGTAAGGTGTCATTCCGTGAAAGGTCAGCTCTTATAGCCTTTACTAGCAATTTTTTGTTATTAAACCGAAACATCATTACTCTGTAAACGTCTGTACGTTACAAGGGAATTGTAAATAAACTGTCGTATAATGAACGGTTTCGTATCTCCCAGAGTCGTTAGGACACAAAATAATCACGAATGTGGTGCAATTTTTTAGTTTTTATCGATGTTTATGACATTACATCAACTCCCAATTGTAAGAATTATGTTACAAATAAATAGAAACCTCAATACTTGCACTCATCAATATCAAATTCAAAAATGTTGCTTGCCGGCCGCTTGGGGTGTTGCTGTCACTCGGATAACAAAAACGAGACGAAGTGTCGTGATTGTTAAATTGCACTATTACGTTACTGTAAGTTACTGTGTAATCCAAAGTAACAAACGCAATATCGTTTTGAGGGTTTCGCGAACACTCCAGTGCTGTCGAAGTTTTATTTATTAGTGATGTCAAAATAGTCAGTTCATGCATAAGAAACAGTGTTTTTCTTTGTAGTTGAAATGTCGTGGGTGGCCCGATACCCACTGTCGCATTTTTCGTAAATCGGTACAGCTAAATGATAGAATCCCGACAGCTGCCTTATAATTGTCGACCATTAAGGGGTAATACAATAATTAATGTTTTCCTGAGCCTTGCATTTGAACAGTGGTTAATTGAAAGTGTTGGCGGGAGCCAGAAAATTTGAAATGGTAACAATACTGCCCAGCACTTTATTGTGTTGATAGTGGAGTCACAGAGGGCGAAATGTATAGCAGGAACAGAACAACTAGACGAGGACGACAATGTAATAGCTAATGACACAGAACCTATGGGTTTTAGTAAAGCAGAGAATTGTAACGAGGTAAATAACGAAAAGTATAGTTACTATTTTTATTCAAGGGGATGAGTCAAGATCGTGAAGTCGGTGTAATAGCAGAATTAGAAGCGAGTGAAAACTGTCAGATCAGTGAACTGATCAAATTAATGTTAGCAGTGAGATGTGAAATAAGTGCACAGAGATCCGAAATAATAGCAAAACAAATGTACACAGATTGAAAGTGCGGGCAGCAATTCAGAATTACGTATAATAATGAATTAGAGATATATCTGTCTTTTTGCAAGTTTACAAATTATTGCTTTGTTTTATCTCCTAAACATGTTCCACCACAGCTGTGCCATGACTTAGTTTTTTAATTACTTTCCTGAAATATATACATACAGGATATTTTTATGTTAAGGAATATGATACAGCAGTTTTTGTTGTCCGTTAAATCTCATGTGCATTTTACCTTTTAGTTTATATTGTGTGTGTCCTGTGGCTGCCACATGTCATACGCAAACATGATGGATATTAAAAATGGTCTGCACTGAACTTTTTGTGTATTATCCAACCTCAAAATGTATGTCCTCGTAAAACTATTGGCATACGCCGTTTTTGACCTTACTATTTTAATATTTTCCTAGCCTTCAGTTGTGACAATTTTATGTTTATGTATCAAACGTGTTTGTGTGCAGTTAAGATGAATCTGTGGACATCGATAGCACTTGTGTTTCGTATTTTGAGAGTGTTTACCCACATATTCCTCTGTTAGTTTGTAAACGTTGCGCCCCTGGTATGTTACTGTGGCTTGAGCACACGTTTCACTGCACAAATTAAGTCCCTGACGCGCTTCAGAATATCTTCTGTTTACTATTTTGCTTTGGTTTGACGTCCGCGAACTTTGAATTTGTTGCGTTTGTTTCTATTATGTGTGTGTGTTTTTTTTAATTTTTTATTTTTTTTAAATTTTTTTATTTGGCCTTTGAGTGTGTTCTTAATTTAGCCATCGGCAACACATAGTGACAATGTACACATAATGGAATAAACTCATACAGAAATGCATGTTTACAAGAATAAAAAGCTTAACTGTTACACGTTTGTACATAATGTTCTAAAAATTGAATTGAATTGAATTGGAAAATAATTAAAAGTGCCTTGGCTTACAATTGACACCAAACCTGAAATATCTTCATCAGCAAGACATATTTATAATTTATGTACACCATTAAAACCTACAGATTGTGACCAGTACTCTTGATGAAGTTAACTATCACTTTATATAGACGACCGTCTTTAGTACACAAAAGAGAAGAAACTGATTGAGGAAGATGGTAGCCCATACTCAGCAATGTCTTCAGAAAGACCAACCTCATGAATCATATTTTGTATTGCCCGATAATTTGTGTAGATTGTTGAATTATAGAACAACACAAAACGAAACAAACAGACACACACACAAACACATAGAATGGAAACAAAGAGAAATGATTCAAAGTTCGCGGGCACCAAAGCGAAACAAAACAGTAAAGTAACAACAGTCGCACATCAGAGACGTATGTGTGTGCAATGAAAGGTGTTTACAAGCCACAGCAACATAACAGGGCGCATTATTTACAAACAAACAGGAGAAAACCTGAGTAAACACTGTAAAAATACGAAACGAAATCCATGGATTCTCAAACTACACGGAATAGTTCTCAATAACTAACCTTCAAATAAGTTTTATCAACGTGCACAGGTTCTTCTTAACAAATTTGATGCACAAAAACAAATTTGTGACAGTGAAAGAGTGGAGAAATGCTTCAAAGGTCAGGCCAAAGAGAGTATATACTACAAATTTTACTAGGACATATATTGCAAAGATTGGATAATTAAAAGAAATTCAATGCAGACGATTTTCTAACATTCCTCATGGTTGGAGATGATGTGGTGTACTAATTTAGTCCTGTGTCTCTTTTTTATTGGCAGCCCAGGATACACACAATGTGAAATGAAAGGTAAAATGCACATACAATTTAAATGACATCAAAATCTGATGTGTCATATACTTTAATTTTAAAAAATAACATGTACATATGTTTTTCAGGAAAGTAATAAGAAACCCACTGAGGCTGCCGCAATTGCGGTGAAACATGTTTGGCTGGTAAAACAAAACAATAATATTTGTACATGCAAAAGGCGGACCCATTCTTAATTCATTATTATTTTTCTGCGAGCACAGGAATTGACCTCAGAACTGCAATATGGTAGTAATTTAATATCATAGTTGAATAAAAATACGGTAAAGTCTTACAAAGGCAGGTAGGTAAATTAAATCGAAATATAAAAGCTATGGACGAAAGCGTAGACGTGTTAAAGAAATATGTTGATCACGAAATGAAAGTGGTAGACGAACGACTGGAAACAGAAAAAATTGAAGTTCATGCAGTGATTGTTCAGTTGGTAAACAATCACCGAAATCGGACTGAACTGACAGAGGGTAGTGCTGACGAAAAGGTACAGAGTTCATGAACGCAAGTGGACGAAAAGATAAACCGTAAGGTACCTGAAGTTAAGCCAAATGTTGATGGTAAAAACAAATCATTAGACGTTTCCATCAAAAAGCAATTTTTCGAACTGAAGATGCAGGATGTAGAAAATAATAAAAAAAACAGTTACTTCAAAAATTTCAGAGAAAGTAGAATCATTAGAGAGCTGTTTGCGAGCGAACAATATTTTTCTAGTTAGAGGGTCATGTTGTGGGAATCAGGAATCGATATTGATAGCTTAGTCCCACAGGGAACCTTTCACTTGGTGATTTCCATAGATTCATGCAAGAATATGATTCCGTAAGCATATGACAAAATCGCCAAAATTAAAATAGCAGAACACAGGCTTGCAGGAGACACACAATGTTGGAAAATCGAAGCTAATGTAGAATGTGATACTTTGGAAGAATTTTTGAGAAGCTTTTGCAAAACTATTAGTAAGAAAGTTGGTAGATGAAGTTGTGTGATGAATTACTGAATGGCCTCCATACAGGTCAATAGGAAAATAACAGTGCACTGTGAAGATCTGTATAGAAAATTATAAAATATTTATGTGTCAGTCCCTGAAGAATATTTGTTGATGATCATACATAGAAAGTTGCCCTGGGAGGTGAGAAAGTATTGTAGTAAATGAGACTGCAATCTGGAAAGCTTTTGGAGGAAAGGAGGTGAAGCAGATACGTGGAACCTAGGTCGTCACAGAAATTAACGTGATAATCTGTAGTGGCATAATGAAGGAAACTAAAACCAAAATCATAATGTAAAAATAACAGGAGCGGATAGAGAGAGAAGAGCATGAAGGGCCTCAAGGACGTGGAGGATCAAATAGACAATTTCATCATAGGAGTAATGAGGAAAACACTGGCCAAGAACAATGACAGGTTTAGGTGGCGCAGTTTGTAAGCACAGATCCAGGGATTGCGTGTGCAGGCATGCAACTGGGACAGTGAAACTATTCAAATAAGTAATTGCTATGGGGAAAATAATGGAAATAAACATAGGAAATGTCAGTTTAGAATAATAATAACAGAGGTGAGTGGAGTAAGGCACAAATGAGTTGTAGTTTGAAGAAGGTTCAGTCTCCAATTAAAAAGATGAATATAGCAGAACAAACAGATTCTGTAATGTGGACAGAGGTTGCCAAGGTAATGAGGGAACTAATGTGCAGGAGGATAGTAATAAGGAGAATAGATTGGTCGATGGTACCAGAAGAAGTGAAGATAACGGTATAATGTCCTGTGGTTCATATAAAGTGAATAGTTATTGTGATGTAAATATTTTTAATACAAATGTAAATGTTTCCTCTTATGAAGGCATGCACAATGAGTGTGGGAAGAAATGAATATGTTAAGTGAGAGTCTTAAGGAATACCCACAATAAGAGGGGGAATTGGTGAAAAGGAGGTTTGAAAGATGTGTAGTAGACAATAGTCAGGTAGTGAAGAGGATAAAGTAGAAGATTGTGGTGATGAGAGTAAATTGAGAGAAAGTGGGGAGAACCAGAAGAGAATATGGAGGAAGAGAATGGGGAAAAAGGTCAAGAAGGAGGTAATGTTGACACTGGTGTAGTTAGTGAAGGACAGAGAGCACTCTTTACAGAAGTAGTTCAAGAGGAAAGTGATAAGCCAGAAAATCAATCTATTCTGGATTAGAAAGAGAAAAGATCGTCTGGTTGAAACAGATTGTCAGTCTGTAGACTCTGTTGAAGTGTATGTAGTGAGAAATGAACCAAGCCTAGGGGAAGATGAAGATAGTTTAGAGCATTGTGTAAATGTTCCTGTGGAAATGAATAGTTTAATGAAATCTGACTAGACATCAGAGGCTACTAAACAGGATATCTTGGGGGAGGAAAATGATGGTGAACTGTATAGAAGGGGGCAGCCCTTAACAATGGTCAGTATTTATGGTTTAAAGCAATGGGTTTTACTGGACACTGAGAGCGATATCACAGCGCAGGCAGAGGTATTATTGGAACATTTGAAGCAGATTAATAAAATTGTAGAGGTGTTTGTATTTGGTGTAAGGGTTGTTGATGTCACAGGAACGGCAAGTAAGCAATAAAGAAACAGGTTTAGCTGTCGTTTGGGATTGAGAGGTGTGAAGTAGAGCATGATTTCTTAGTCATACCTGATTTGTTTTTAAATGTAATTTTCGGAATGGACTTAACGAGTAGGCTTCATGTCAGAATTAACAGTGGAGAGGGGATGATTAAGTTTGTGGGCTATGATGTTGAACAGGCAGTAACTTTCAACGAACAAGTAATGGATGAGGATGATCAAATAGGGTGTATGAGGATAACTGTGATGCCAGTGGGTACCTGTTATGACGAATATGTATTAGAAGACGATGAAGAGTGCGCTGAATGACTTAGTTATATCGTGGAATTGTTCAGGAGGAAGCTAAATGAGACCTAAAGCATTAGTGAAGATCAAAGGCACGAGTTATATAATATATTGGTTAACAATGAAGAGGTATTTTCTGAAGAACCAGGAAGACTGAACAATTTTGAATGTCATCTAAAGATAAAACAACATTCTCCATTTTTGCAAAACCTTATAGAACACCTTCGCTAGAAAAAAGGTTGTAGGAGAAGAGTTGGCTTCTGTGGAAAAGTGATTGTAGATGAGAAATATGAAGGTGTAAGAGTAGTACTATATGCTAGGAAGATGAACACCATTGTGCAGAGAGAATATGATAAATCAGAGAGTATACGGGATGTATAACAAGGATCTAATGGTGTTAAATTTATGACAATTTTCAGTCTAACAGCAGGGTACTGGCAAATGTCATTAGCTAAAGAGTCATATAAATATACCACATTCGTGTTCACAGAAAAGTTACCAACACTGTTTTGTCCCTTTGGGCTACATATTTCCGTTTCAGTATTCATTAAAACACTAAATTCGATCTTGGGGAGTGAACTGAATTCAAAAATTAATGTGTACTTGGATCTTATTTTAATAGCAAATAAAGATTGGGGCAGTCATTGTAGAATTTTGGAGCAAGTGTTTCAGGCGCTGCAGAAAGGTGAGGTTATCTTGAAACTGTACACAGCTGACATACTAAGTTCGCCTTTTAGTATTTGTTTATTAACAGCCGCTCACACAGTTGCACAAGACATGATGTACGCTGAGAAAAAAACGCAATATTTTAGTAATCGGAATTCACTAAATTACAAAATCTTGACAGCCACGTTACAGGTATCGAAGTGGTTTTGTCTCATAACACTTAGCTCTGTTTTCAATGTTTTCTATCCCTTCCATTTATACAGCTTGATGAATATCCATAAGCTTCCCCATATTTGCTGTTTTTGTCAATGTATAGTAAGATCCCTGCTGTAAGAAAGTAATGAAGCACCGATAGATCTCAAAGAGCGTGCATCACTATGTCATCCAGCAGATTCAGGAACTGTTCTCGTATATACCTCATGTGAACCTCAACGCCATCGATAAAATTTAGCAAGCTGTTCAGCGATATGAACTGAGTATTTGGTTCTAAGATGCCTAAGACCTTCGATGGTCCATTATAGAGTAGTTGCGTTTAGTGCGATTTCTTACTGCCATTTATTTTTGTATCCACACGTTGTGCAGAAAAGTGGAAATGGCGATGGTGTGTACAGTGTTTCTTGTTTGGAAACAAACACAGCAGACCACACCACACCACACCACATCAGCAAAAAGAGACATTTAGCACACATTAATATACGATAACAAAATATCACATAGAATGAGAAACGTCTTGAAAAAGCAAAGGATCCCAGTAACTTTCAGAATAAACAACAGTTCAGTAAAGGCTAAGACCAGACAAAAAAATCTCAGACAAATTCAGCAAGGCTGGAATATATCAACTCACATGCAACTCCTGTCAGGCCCAGTACATAGGACAAACAAGCAGAAACTTCCGAATGAAGTACACAGAGCACATGAGAGCTCTAAAGAGTGACAGCACACATTCAACTTTCACAGAACACCTAATGAACAAAAACCATAACCCTTCTATTATCGAAAATGTTCTACACATTCTGAAACACAGCAACTGTCTATAACGCCGACTAACAACAGAAGAAAACTGCTACATACAAAAGGCTATACTGGGAGGGAAAAACGTAATAAACGAAAACACAACACTTTGCAACAACACACTCTTTACCGCTCTGATAGAACTAACCAAGGACACAGAACAGAAAGCAAACATACGCATAAGAATCAGTTCCCCATCACACACAGACACGTAAATAAGGAACAGAAATCGACGTAACTCCCACTACAGTTTTCATAGCCTTCTTGCAACATGCGATACACCTCTCGTGACACACGCGAACAGCAAGATGCCGTAATGTTCTTATCATAAACGAAGTGCGAGGTTTTGTTTTCCTGCGTATAGAATCAGCTACATGCTGTCCATCGAACGTGAGTACACGAATAACTAAGTGAAAGCCCAGTACACGCCAAAACTGGATTCCACAAGACTATCGCTGACATACTAAGTTCGCCTTTTAGTATTTGTTTACTAACAGCCGCTCACACAGTTGCACATGACATGACGTACGCTGAGAAAAAACGGCAACAGAAAAAAGTACAGAAAATATGCAGCAAACTGCGACGATAAATCTTAAAAACATGCCATAACATACAAAAAAAAAGGGATTGCGAAAGTATACATAGAAAACTGTATTCCAAAAAATCAAACAGTAAAAATGTAATAATGTGTCACTGTGTTTGTTTAACTATGCTATTTTCTGCATGTTTTAGATTTTAAAAAAAACACTGATGATGGTGATATCTGGTGCCAAAACCAGTTTGGGAAATAAATAAGTAAACAAACAACAATGTGTTTTGCATCAAGGCGGACTCAATTCCCATATTGTTTTTTTTTCAGTATCCCCCACTTGATAGTGTACACATGAACTATGTAGCACTCGTAATGTGCTTGTTTCCCTGCTACTGGTGTAGAGATGGAAATATAAACTTCCGTTCCATCAATTCCCACCGGTACTGTGTGCTTGCGTTCTAAAAGCAATCTTATTTCCGGTGGTAGTTCCTCCTGTACTTTCCTTAGACCCTCTAAATGCCGTTCTGGCGACAACGAGTGTACCCATAGCCGACCTCTTATTGCTTGCTGCATAACATCCTGTACTTCTGGTACTTTCCCTTGCTTTTCCCAAACACTATCTTCTACTGACTGCAACCGTTTTGTCATTACAACTTCCTTATCTACGACTTCTACTTTGATTTGTAGTTCACCGATATTCTGATTAACTACCTCTTCTTCAACTCTGGCATGCCGATTCCGTATCATTTCTCCAATAAATTGTCATAGTAGTCGTTTTTCAATACGTCCTTCTCTAAACTTCACCAATTGGCAGGGATGCCTATTACTTTCCACCCTGTTAAATTCAGTGCTGCTCCGCAGCTGTTTCTACTAATTACAATAAATCTATACCTAACTTTAAAAAATATTAAATGACTATCTCCTAGGCCTCAATCCATACAGGTTCTTTGTTACTGTTTCACTCACCACCTATTGTTTATCTTCTGATACCACTCTCCCTTTCTGCTCCGCATCTCCTGTCACTGGAATATCTTCCGAACTCCCTTGGAAAGGTTTCAACCGCCCTGCATGCACAATTATCGTTCGCATCGGCGATTGAATCTCGACATTTACTGGTGACTTCGTCTCTACCTCTTGCTATGGCTCCTGATACTTTGCAAAAAACTTCTTTTCTTTCCCTTCGATGCATACGAAGCTAATAGCATCACCCACTGACCGACAATATACATCTTATAGTACGGCCACCTACCTCTTACTGTTTTTCCAGTGCTCGTGTATTTCCCCTCCTTATACTATTCCCTAATCACCCTGGCAAGTTCCTTAACAAACTGTGTTCCCTTTCTTCGCTTTCAATATGTCGAACGGTGATGGCATTTTACAACCATATACTGCTTCACAAGGCGATAACCAAGTACTGATAAGCTCTTTGAGTTACAGGCAGAGACGACGTACTTCAAATGGACGTCCCAGTTGGTATGACGTGAGTCATTTGGTATCCAGGCATCTTCCCAATTGCCGTATAGATTCATTCAGTTCTTCCACTGCCTTGTGGACGGAGAAGACTCATCCTAAATCCTTGCATTCGGGAACTTACACAATTCCTTGAATAAATTTGACGCGAAGTTCGTTCCCTGCTCTGTTATTACTGTTTGAGGCACTCCGATCCTCAATATCATATTACTCACAAGTGCTTATGTCACTGTTGCTGCCTGCTGGCATGGAATTGCGACCATTTCTACATATCGTGAAAAATGATATATGATTGTGAGGACGTAGTTATTCCCTCTAGGTGTTTCATTGAATGGGTCTAAAACATCCCCAGAAATTCGAATGCTGCTAATGCTTCAGATAACATCTGTAACGGTACTCCTATTAGACGGAAATCAACTCCCTGTGCACATTGGATGCAATTCTGCACTTACGTGTTTACGTCTATCTATTCCTCCACCAATGCCTTGCTGCTGCTCTTCTGTTCGTAGATCTGCAGCCTCGGTGATGCGCAATATGTGACCATGAACTTCGTGTAGCACTCTAATTCTTAGCCTCGCTGGTACCACTACCTGCTGTCCCAACTTGGTTTCTCCGTATGACAACCCACTATCGTACAGAACTGTGACCGCCTAAAATACTGATTACATTCGTCATCCCTCTATGTGCAGATTGCCATTCCTTATGCTCATCACCCCCCATATGCGATACTGCTACTTTTCTACTTAAGCCAACCGCATTTCTGTGATTCTTCCCAGGTTTATGTGTAATTTCGAAATCAAATTCACTTGGACTTACTGCCTATCTTGTCAAATTACCGGAAGGATCACTTAATCCCAACAACCATTTTAATGCTGCGTAATCTGTCATGACTCTAAACTTTTTACCGTACAGATAACATTTGCAATACACTGGTGTCCAAAATTAAAGCAACGAACGGAAAGTTTCCAACGTTGCGTTTAATTTGACACGAAACAGTATAAACAGGCGGTAGTAAAATAGAAACAAGGTAAAGAATTTTTTTTTAGTCATCAGTCTACTGACTGGTTTGATGCGGCCCACCACGAATTCCTTTCCTGTGCTAACCTCTTCATCTCAGAGTAGCACTTGCAACCTACGTCCTCAATTATTTGCTTGACGTATTCCAGTCTCTGTCTTCCTCTACAGTTTTTGCCCTCTACAACGCCCTCTAGTACCATGGAAGTCATTCCCTCCTGTCTTAGCAGATGTCCTTTCATCCTGTCCCTTCTCCTTATCAGTGTTTTCCACATATTCCTTTCCTCTCCGATTCACCGTAGAACCTCCTCATCCCTTACCTTATCAGTCCACCTAATTTTCAACATTCGTCTATAGCACCACATCTCAAATGCTTCGATTCTCTTCTGTTCCGGTTTTCCCACAGTCCATGTTTCACTACCATACAATGCTGTACTCCAGACGTACATCCTCAGAAATTTCTTCCTCAAATTAAGGCCGGTATTTGATATTAGTAGACTTCTCTTGGCCAGATAGCGGAACAAACACTGGTAGCAGTTACATCTGTAAAATATCTGGGAGTATGCGTGCGGAACGATTTGAAGTGGAATGATCATATAAAACTAATTGTTGGTAAGGCGGGTACCAGGTTGAGATTCATTGGGAGAGTGCTTAGAAAATGTAGTCCATCAACAAAGGAGGTGGCTTACAAAACACTCGTTCGACCTATACTTGAGTATTGCTCATCAGTGTGGGATCCGTACTAGGTCGGGTTGACGGAGGAGATAGAGAAGATCCAAAGAAGAACGGCGCGTTTCGTCACCGGGTTATTTGGTATCCGTGATAGCGTTACGGAGATGTTTAATAAACTCAAGTGGCAGACTCTGCAAGAGAGGCGCTCTGCATCGCGGTGTAGCTTGCTCGCCAGGTTTCGAGAGGGTGCGTTTCTGGATGAGGTATCGAATATATTGCTTCCCCCTACTTATACCTCCCGAGGAGATCACGAATGTAAAATTAGAGAGATTAGAGCGCGCACGGAGGCTTTCAGACAGTCGTTCTTCCCGCGAACCATACGCGACTGGAACAGGAAAGGGAGGTAATGACAGTAGCACGTAAAGTGCCCTCCGCCACACACCGTTGGGTGGCTTGCGGAGTATCAATGTAGATGTAGATGTAGAAATGCCTTTTTTGCCATAGCGAGTCTGCTTTTGATGTCCTCCTTGCTCCGTCCGTCATTGGATATTTTACTGCCTAGGTAGCAGAATTCCTGAACTTCATTGACTTCGTGACCATCAATCCTGATGTTAAGTTTCTCGCTGTTCTCATTTCTGCTACTTCTCATTACCTTCGTCTTTCTCCGATTAACTCTCAAAGCATACTGTGTACTCATTAGATTGTTCATTCCGTTCAGCAGATCATTTAATTCTTCTTCACTTTCACTCAGAATAGCAATGTCATCAGCGAATCGTATCATTGATATCCTTTCACCTTGTATTTTAATTCCACTCCTGAACCTTTCTTTTATTTCCATAATTGCCTCTTCGATGTACAGATTGAAGATTAGGGGCGAAAGGCTACAGCCTTGTCTTACACCCTTCTTAATGCGAGCACTTCGTTCTTGATCGTCCACTCTTATTATTCCCTCTTGGTTGTTGTACATGTTGTATATGACCCGTCTCTCCCTATAGCCTACCCTACTTTTTTCAGGATCTCGAACAGCTTGCACCATTTTATATTGTCGAACGCTTTTTCCAGGTCGACAAATCCTATGAAAGTGTCCTGATTTTTCTTTAGCCTTGCTTCCATTATTAGCCGTAACGTCAGAATTGCCTCTCTCGTCCCTTTACTTTTCCTAAAGCCAAACTGATCGTCACCTAACGCATTCTCAATTTTCTTTTCCATTCTTCTGTATATTATTATTGTAAGCAGCTTCGATGCATGAGCTGTTAAGCTGATTGTGCGATAATTCTCGCACTTGTCAGCTCTTACCGTCTTCGGAATTGTGTGGATGATGCTTTTCCGAAAGTCAGATGGTATGGCGCCAGACTCATATATTCTACACACTAACGTGAATAGTCGTTTTGTTGCCACTTCCCCCAATGATTTTAGAAATTCTGATGGAATGTTATCTATCCCTTCTGCCTTATTTGACCGTAAGTCCTCCAAAGCTCTTTTAAATTCCGATTCTAATACTGGATCCCCTATCTCTTCTAAATCGACTCCTGTTTCTTCTTCTATCACATCAGACAAATCTTCACCCTCATTGAGGCTTTCAATGTATTCTATCCACCTATCTGCTCTCTCCTCTGCATTTAACAGTGGAATTCCCGTTGCACTCTTAATGTTACCACCGTTGCTTTTAATGTCATCAAAGGTTGTTTTGACTTTCCTGTATGCTGAGTCTGTCCATCCAACAATTATATCTTTTTCGATGTCTTCACATTTTTCCTGCAGCCGTTTCGTCTTAGCTTCCCTGCGCTTCCTATTTATTTCATTCCTCAGCGACTTGTATTTCTGTATTCCTGATTTTCCCGGAACATGTTTGTACTTCCTCCTTTCATCAATCAACTGAAGTATTTCTTCTGTTACCCATGGTTTCTTCGCAGCTGCCTTCTTTGTACCTATGTTTTCCTTCCCAACTTCTGTGATGGCCCTTTTTAGAGATGTCCATTCCTCTTCAACTGTACTGCCTACTGCGCTATTCCTTATTGCTGTATCTATAGCGTTAGAGAGCTTCGAACATATCTCGTCATTCCTTAGTACTTCCGTATCCCACTTCTTTGCGTATTGATCCTTCCTGACTAATGTCTTGAACTTCAGCCTACTCTTCATCACTACTATATTGTGATCTGAGTCTATATCTGCTCCTGGGTACGCCTAACAGTCCAGTATCTGATTTCGGAATCTCTGTCTGACCATGATGTAATCTAATAGAATTCTTCCCGTATCTCCCGGCCTTTTCCAAGTACACCTCCTCCTCTTGTGATTCTTGAACGGGGTATTCGCTATTACTAGCTGAAACTTGTTACAGAACTCAATTAGTCTTTCTCCTTTTTCATCCCTTGTCCCAAGTCCATATTCTCCTGTAACCTTTTCTTCTACTCCTTCCCCTACAACTGCATTCCAGTCGCCCATGACTATTAGATTTTCGTCCCCCTTTACATACTGCATTACCCTTTCAATATGCTCATACACTTTCTCTATCTGTTCATCTTCAGCTTGCGACATCGGCATGTATACCTGAACTATCGCTGTCGGTGTTGGTCTGCTGTCGATTCTGATTAGAACAACCCGGTCACTGAACTGTTCACAGTAACACACCCTCTGCCCTACCTTCCTATTCATAACGAATCCTACACCTGTTATACAATTTTCTGCTGCTGTTGATATTACCCGATACTCATCTGACCAGAAATCCTTGTCTTCCTTCCACTTCACTTCACTGACCCCTACTATATCTAGATTGAGCCTTTGCATCTCTCTTTTCAGATTTTCTAGTTTCTCTACCACGTTGAAGCTTCTGACATTCCACGCCCCGACTCGTAGAACGTTATCATTTCGTTGATTATTCAATCTTTTTCTCATGGTAACTTCCCCCTTGGCAGTCCCCTCCCGGAGATCCGAATGGGGGACTATTCCGGAATCTTTTGCCAATGGAGAGAGCATCATGACACTTCTTCAATTACAGGCCACATGTCCTGTGGATACAGAACATAAATAACTACTATATGGCTAACGATTAACAAAAATGTTCTTCGTTTTTTCAACTTAACGGATTTGCACACACATTCTATAACTTGTTAATTTGCACAGTATAAGGTGTGACCACTTCTGGCAGCAATACTGGTCCAACAACGACGGTGCAAGCTGTGAATGATACCAAATCTTGGCGAGTGGTTGGCGGATACTGACGTGATGCAACCCGTCTCCCTAGTGCGTCCCAGACATGCTCTATGGGATTCAAATCGGGAGAGAGAGCAGGCCACGCCATGCGTGCTACATTTTCCGTTTCCAAGAAAACATCAACCACCCGTTCTCTATGAGGTCGAGCATTATTGTCCATCAATACGAAATTTGGGTCCACACCACCTGTAACATTCTTTATTTCATTTTATTTTTCTGTAACACTTTGGATGAACTGTGCCCATAATACATAAATTAAATTGTCTTACCTCTAAAACAGCAACGGAGGAACGCGATACATTCTGGTCTCTCATAAAAAAAAGAGATGCTAGCTACAGGCTGAATATTGTGCAATGCTTTCGGTTATTGCTTCGAAATATACATGAAATTCTTCTGGTCGATGTATGAAAACTTTTATGAAAAATTTAACTCTTTTGAAAACATATGACCTGGACAGGGAGGCGGTACTGATTGTGGTGAATTACTAATACTGATTTTTTTAAGTAAAATTATATTGCAAGTTAAGTTTGGCTTTTCAAAATCATTTAACAATTGGAGTTACATTGGTTAAAATAGTATACCATATTTACTAATTGATCCACAAAAAATGAGATTTGTACAGCGCAAATGAAAATAATCGAACTACATATATCTGTCTTAACAGCCGGCCGGAGTGGCCGAGCGGTTCTAGGCGATACAGTCTGGAATCGCGCGACCGCTACGGTCGCAGGTTCGAATCCTGTCTCAGGCATGGTTGTGTGTGATGTCCTTAGGTTAGTTAGGTTTAAGTAGTTCTAAGTTCTAGGTGACTGATGACCTCAGCAGTTAAGTCCCACAGTGCTCAGAGCCATTTGTACCATTTTGTCTTAACAAATCTTAGAAATATTACGAAGGTGAAATATCTAACTAGCCTTTTTATTAAATCAGTTTACGTACGTTCTGGGGTCACTCAACAGTTGACACTTATCAGCCAATTGATCTATACTAGCGCGCTGGCAAAACGAAAGTCATAATTATTTAACGTCTTTACCTTGCTCGGGAGAAGACTTCTGCTTACATGTTCTCGTAATTCGTACATTAATCTAACACTTAGTGGCTTCACAGAGCACACGACAAAAACTGCCTACTCCATTGCCTTTCGCTAAGAGACAGCTACCTACAGCCGTGTGCCCAGCGCTCTCTTACTCGAACACTAAGTGCAGACGAGAAGCAGTATCCTTTGCTGAGCGGTCGTGCACAGTCAGCGATCCGCTTTATCAAACCGATCAGAGAATATATCGTTTATAGCATACTAGTTCCACTCTAGTTTAAATTAATGTTATTATAGTATTCGGGTGCCACATGCAAGTCTGCCCCAGTAGACTCTTTTCACAAACATCGTGCGGGGTTTAACAGATTTGGCATATATATATGGAAGTACCTTGTACTACAAATTTGTGGTAAATTTATCTCATTACTGACAAGTACAAATCTTTAGTAGCATAAAACCATTACAGTGTAGACCAAAGAACCATTATAAAGTAACACGTCATGACTGCACCAAAAAATCTAACTGTATAAAGTCACTAAACTTGAAAGAATTGATAGCGCTCAGGTGCACCAGTATGTATCATACTCTAGTTATATTATGAGTAAATGTCTTATAAACAAGGTTGCTGAAAAATAAATCATATAAGGCAAAATCAGTATACAATCCTAATTGTCAGCATAATAGTATAGGTTTGGGCAAGGGAAAGGAAGAGTCATGGCTGATGCCATGAATGCATTATAAAGTTCATTTCTTTTTGTTTTGTGCAGATTCAACAACTGAGTAGTGATCAATGTGGATTGCATTAAGTGTACTAATATATCTGAACTCCTTACTATGTTCCTCAGTATTGTGCAGAGATACAATAGATACTCGGCAACAGCTTACCAATAATGTCAATAATGTGATGACCTGCATCATCACAGTTCTTCCTAGTGGAGATTCTTCTGAGATCCAAAGATATGTTGATGTATCAATACCAGTAATAAATTGCTCCAGTAGCATGAACAGCGGTAGGAGACCAGATAATGGAAGGTATGTAAAGGTAGCAAAGGTAAGGTAGTGGAACATGACCATGTCTACCTAAGTCAACATCGAATAATCTATCTCCTCAGAAGAAACTTGCTACCCTAATGAAATTACAGACTAGATGGCGCAACAATGGTTTACATCAGAGCGAATAGGAAAAACTGAAAGTGAACTCTGAATAACACAACATCAATAAGTGTGGCATCAGGATGGCAATAAGACATAGAATAACCTAATATGAGAGAGAACATTACTGGATCATAACATTATACTGTTGTTCTCAGTGACCCTGCGTATGCAACATTGTGACGTAATTACTTAAGGAAACCTAACAGTAAAATCAAGAACTCAATTGCTCCAGGTGGCCTTACATGTTATCGTAGTTCCTGCATTAATCTAACACTTGGTGGCTTCACAGAGCCCAACACAAAAACTGCCTACTCCAGCGTCTTTCGTTCACAGACAGCTACCTACAACTGTGCGCCCAGCGCTCCCTCACTCGAACACAAGGTGTCAGACCAGCAGCAGTATCTTTGGTTCTGCGGTCGTGCACAGTCAGCGATTCACTTTATAAAACCTATCAGAGACATACGTCGTTTACACTCGTAGTATATTAGTTTCACTACAGTTTATATTAATATTATTATCTTATACGGGTGCCACATAGAAGTGTGCCTCAGAAGGCTTCTTTCACACCTCTCAACAGCCACACGTGAGGTACCAAGATCACGTTACGACACCTGACAGGAGTTAAATCTTGCTGATTCACCTGTGCAATTTCATGAAGAATTCGAGTGGCCCACACAATTGCTGCTCACACAATTTGTGATCTTCCTCGATATCGGTCCCCTTCCCGAAACGTGTTCCACGTTCCTTCCAGATGCGAATGCTTGAAGAATCACTCTCCAGACTTAATCGGGATTCATCTACGAAAAACACGTTGGCCCACCGTTAGACCGTCCAGGTGGTACGTTGACGACTCCACTCTAGAGCTTGCCTTCTGTGAAGAAGCGTCAGAGGTATAGATACAGCAGGTCTCCGACAACAAAGGCCACTTGCCGGAGCCTTGTGTACACCTTTTGTCGCTATACAACCCGTCCAGTGGATGCTGTGAGGTCAAATGCCAGTTATCGTGCAGATCCAAGGCGGTACCGTTGTGCCCTTACAGCCAAATAAAAATTCTTTCTTTCTTTCTGGCCTGGTCTTCGGGATACTGTTTCAGTCTCTATGAACTGTCGCTACATTCGAGAACCAACAGAACATTTCACATTAAGCCATCGGGCCACATCAGTTTGCAACTGTCCGGCTCCTATTCTTCTTACGGCCCTCCATCACAGAGTGTCTCGCAAGCGTCTTCTTTGTACCCTACTGGCCCGTCTGTGACTATACAACCGTGGACTACCCGGCCCACACTACCCCGTTTGGTAGGTGCCCTGACGGCACCGTTGGCATGGTGCTGTGCATTGACCAGCATCCCACCTTTTGTACAAAACACGGTTGTACGGACATCTGTTGAAAATGTGTATGATTATAGCGCGAATTAGACACGAGACGGGGAAACAGCAGTTTGTCCCTTTAAGTTTGGACACCATTGTATGTGATTCCATACATAAGTCTTAACATCTCTTTCTCCGTAGTGGAATAACTTCTTTCTGCAGATTTTAGTTGCCTTGATGTACAATCTGCTGGATGCGCTAAGCCTTCTACCTCTTGTGACAACACTCACCCAAGTACATAGTTCGATTCACCACATGATAAAACAAATTCTCTACTAAAATCCAGCTATACCAATATCGGACTTAATGTTAAGGTTTCTTTGAGACCCTCAAAAGCATGTTGGCACACTTCTGGCCACAAAATTTTAGTACCATTTTTAAAAAATTGTGTCAATGTTATGGCAATATCCGTAAATCGTTTTACGAACTGACAGTAACAGTGCGTGAGTCCAAAGCGCGACTGAAACTCCTTTACAGATTCTGGTACAGGAAATACACAGCTCTAATTAATCTTGGGCCTGTCTTAACCTATTCTTTACTTACGATATGACCTATATACTTCGCTTAATCCCTGCATATGCTGTTCAGTAGCACTCCCATAGAGGATTATGTCATTGAGATGCAGTGAGCATTTTAGTCGTTTCAAACCTCTGAGTAGTCTGTCCAACAATCTCTGAAACGTTGCAGGTGCATTTTTAATATTTTTAATGCGAATGACATTCTTCTGATTTGATAGTGTCCCCAAGGTGCTGAAAACGCTGTTTTCTGTCGATTCTGTTGTACAACCTCTATCTCGTGATAACAATTCTTGAAATACGTTGTTGAAAAATATTTGCATTACCCTAAGTGATTCAAGGTTCCTGCGATGTTCGGCAAAGGGTAGGCGTCCGTTATAGTTTTCGCAATTATGTTGTCTTCAGTGAAAGCAAAACCTATATTTCCATGTTCCATCCATTGATTTTTTGGCACGATGACTGCTCCTGTCCGTCATGGACAATTATTTTCTTCATTTATTCCATCCTTTAGTTGCTGATCGATAGAGTCCTCCAAAATTGGCTGGCAGTACCTAGGTATTCTGTATGTTTTGCAGTAGACTGGTGATTCATTTCCAGTTGGTATGCAGTGCTGTGTAATACGCATGGCTGTTAATGGCTTTTTTTTTGTAAAAAATAAGTCCTTAAATTGCAAAAGTAATTTTTGCATCCATTCCCTGTTGCTTCCCTCTAGGTGCTTTATTTTTTCTCGTAATGCAGTTTCTTTGGCGTCTGGCGATTTTCCGTCTCTTACACCCCTTGAGTGCCTTTCTTCTTTCTCCAGGATATCCATATTTGTTAATTCGTCAATACTATGTCCTCTGCGCTAAAATTATCTATAGAAACAGGTACCTTCTTTTCACCCTTTATTTCTTGTACGCGTACAATACCTCTTTTAACCAAGCAACCCACCTGATCTAATACTTCATTCTCTTCCAACACTCACAAAATTCATGCCAGCTACCTAGACTCAGGACTCACCCAAAGTGATTTTCCAGTAGCCTTAGGTACGAAATCGTGTTGTCTTTCGTTGTTTCATCAGTTCATCTTTTGCGACGGACTCCCCTTTGCCAATGGCTTCACTCAAGTGAAACATTCTTCTATCAAGTTTCACCCTATGTTGCCAAAGATCAGTTATGGTACAACGCTTCAAGCCTTCTGTCCACTAATACTTCACCTCCCGTTCTATTTTGTGCGCTGCAAGACCAGTCTTGATTCAAGAATGCTTCAAGAAATTCTTTGTGTGTTTTACATGTGTTACTGACCTTTGCTCTCCATGATGTTGGGTCCTCTTGAAAACGACTGTCTACAAATTTGATTTTCTGCTGTTCTGTAATGTTATCGGGTATGATGCCCTCAAACTGACGAATGAAAGCAACACGATGTATTCTACCTTTGCTAGAAAAGTTATGAAATTTGTAAACATTGGCATTACTGACCATTTCATTAATATGAGCAACACCCTTACGTTTTTCCCGTTCAATCCATGTTTCGAATTTCTGTTTTAACGAAACTTCCACATCACATATGTTCCTACTCATCTCACTTAGTTGAGGAATATTTTCTACCTTCTGTTCTATTTTCCCCAAACGACCCTGAATGGGCCAACCAATCAGAAGTAAGTTCACTACAAATGACGGACTCTTCCACGGGAATGGCACATACTGTTCCATCTGTTGCTTGTACCTCACTCCACGTTTGTAGCATGTGCTACTTCACATGTATCAAGCTGCATCAAGGCGAGCTTCTAGCAGGATAAAATTATCACAACCTATCAGCTATCAGATGGGTTGGAGGCATTGCAGCCAAGATCATGACACGTGGTGGGTTGTGTTCAAGTTCTTCATAAAAATGTGTGTTTCCTATACCTAGAAACCAATTGTTCTCGCTTTCACACTGTGATATATTACACACTCGTCCGAGGAAAAGTTTCCCCACTTCAAGGAAGAGCTCTACAGACATCGAGCATCGCCCACAAGCCTGATGAAGTTGTTTTATGCCAACATACACCCAGTTCTTTAGAAACGAAGGTTAAAATGTCTTTAAATTCAAATCATTCTTCATATGTTTTTGTAACGACTAGTATGGAATTCCCAATTACTGTGACCACTCACAAATAGACTTTTTTCGCGAACATTCGACAGACAGTGCAGCGTTCACAGACGTTTCCATCTGTGTTGGTGGTCGTCCTGTGAAGGGCTTATCTTTTGTGCAATCGGCTGCAACGAGCATTTTCTCCCACCATGAAACTGTTAGTTTTGATGTACAAGGTTACTGAAACCTTAAATGGAAGTCACGCTGAATATTTCTCTAAGTTTTCCTAACAGATCGTTCGTGAGCCCACATGCTCATTCCGTTATGAATGAAATGATCTTGGGATACACTTTATCAGAAATGTAACACATTGTGTTTTGGAGCAGCATAAGAAAGGAATCCTATATCGGCTGTAACCAAAATACAAAGCACAGAGCGGACTATATACGCGGTTGAATTATTTCACGGCTTCCAAATTTACTGCCCGTTATACAATATTCACCTAAGAAAAACATGATATTACGATATTTCAAAGCAATAATTGGGTTCGAATGAATAGAGTCTGAAAAGATGGGAAAAAGCAAAACGACGAGACATTTAAATACACCAGTAATATAAAATGATATTTATAGACGTACGGCAACAACACAGCATGAACGAAAACAATGCAGGAATGTTGCTTAGCAAATTAACTGTTAGGAAGTGTTAGCAAGTGTTAACAATAGGAACAAACCTCATAGAACCTCTGTGATGTACGTGAAATACAACATCATGGACCAACTTAAATTCAGGTTTCTAGAGTTTTCAGTTTATAGAGTACCTTTGTAACCGTTTTATTAATTTCCAGTTGTTTTATTTTCGATGCGTTGCCCTGCACTTGTACTGATGGAGGTTGTTGTGACTTGGCAAGACAGCCAAGTCACTATGCGAGGATGCCGAAAGTCACGTGTTTAAGCTCACGCAAACTGGCGTGAGGTCTGGAACAGGACAATGTAATTAATATAGCCAATAAGGTACGTTGCTGCTGGAATACTTAACTTTAATCCATAATTGGTGAACATCGCTCTTGACAGTACATGTTTTATAATCTCAATATTAACTGGTAATGGCGCCTTGCTAGGTCGTAGCAAATGACGTAGCTGAAGGCTATGCTAACTATCGTCTCGGCAAATGAGAGCGTATTTGTCAGTGTGGCATCGCTAGCAAAGTCTGCTGTACAACTGGGGCGAGTGCTAGGACGTCTCTCTAGACCTGCCGTGTGGCGGCGCTCGGTCTGCAATCACTGATAGTGGCGACACGCGGGTCCGACGTATACCAGCGGACCGCGGCCGATTTAAAGGCTACCACCTAGCAAGTGTGGTGTCTGGCGGTAACACCACATTCCTCCGCCGCAAATCGGCGAACGATTGTGTTATAAGGCTTCTGCCTGCCGTGGGGAGGAGCCCATGTTGACGTATACTATTTGTGGGACGAACACAGTCACTGTTAGAGAGAGTGGCACTGGGCGGAGTGGAATGAACTACATGAATGTCCATGGGCGAAGGTTCACGAGCCTGAGTATTCTTGGTTCGATTCCGGCAGGAAGCAAAGGGCCTGGAATGGTTGTGAGCGTCCGATCTGAGCTTTTTCTGGCAAACACTTTGAACATGTCCTTTTTTATTATAGAAAAAGCAAAGAGCTTGGCTTGATGGGCAACTGTCACGTGAATGTCTAGTAGCACACCGCGGGCATGACTTTAGCACAGCATTTGCTTGCTGGCGCGGCACACATAGCGGAGAGCTTGGCGACAGCTCCGCGGACGGGCATGAGAGCTGTTTACTGTTCCGTGCAGCGCGCCCGGCGGGCTGGTTAATGTGACACACAGGTGGCGAAGTTTCAAATGATTCCTGAGCAAAGTCAAGTGTGTCTTGCCTGTCCAATATGTCCATCACATGTTGAAGGGAGGGATTGACTAGTTTCAAAATCTGTTCCCTTATACGAACATCAGAAACGTTCTGTGCAATTGCATCACATACCATAGTATCTGAATAAGGGAGTCCACATTCACACTCAAAAGCACAATCTCTAGTAAGGCCTTGCAAAGTTGCAACCCACCCCCGATTAGTTTGACCGGCCGTACGTTTGGTACGAAAGAACGTATACCGTTTGGCAACTACATTGACTGATTCTTTGAAATATGCATCTAATGCCGACAAAATTTCGTCGTAGGACAGAGTTGCTACGTCGCGGCGGGGAAACAATTTCACTATCACACGGTAGGAAGACACACCTACACAAGAAATCAAAAAAGGCTGCCGCTCAATACCTTGAATTCTGTAGGCGGCGAGATGGAATCCAAATTGGCGTGACCACTCCGTCCAGCTTTCCAGTGCCGCATCAAAAGGACGAAAAGGTGGTGCAACAGCGTGTTGTGGCTGCGGTAGCTGTGGAGCGGCGGCGGCTGCATCGTTTGGCATTGCACGTTGACCCTGGACGAGCTGTCCAAGGGCATCCAATAAGGCCTGCGTCTGCTGATTCTGCAAGCGATAAAATTCGGACAGTACATCTGGAGAGAGTGGCGAAGCCATGACACAAGTAATTTAAGCAAGTATAAAGAAGAAGACCGTTTTTACACTCGTCGCCAAACTTGTTGTGACTTGGCAAGACAGCCAAGTCACTATGCGAGGATGCCGAAAGGCACGCGTATAAGCACACATAAACTGGCGTGAGGTCTGGAACAGGACAATGTAATTAATATAGCCAATAAGGTACGTTGCTGCTGGAATACTTTAATCCATAATTGGTGTACATCGCTCTTGACGGTACATGTTTTATAATCTCAATATTAACTGGTAATGGCGCCTTGCTAGGTCGTGCAAATGACGTAGCTGAAGGCTATGCTAACTATCGTCTCGGCAAATGAGAGCGTATTTGTCAGTGTAGCATCGCTAGCAAAGTCTGCTGTACAACCGGGGCGAGTGTTAGGACGTCTCTCTAGACCTGCCGTGTGGCGGCGCTCGGTCTGCAATCACTGACAGTGGCGACACGCGGGTCCCACGTATACTAGCGGACCACGGCCGATTTAAAGGCTACCACCTAGCAAGTGTGGTGTCTGGCGGTGACACCACAGAGGTCATATTCACCCATCGTTGGTAGCCAACCGTTTCGCTTTTATACACCTAGTATAAGAGGAAGGAATTGATAGATAATTTACGGATCGAATGGACTTCAGTATGTAGAAGAATCTCGCCTACTTTAAAGAGCAGAGACTATGTTAAAGAGATGGAAGTAGTAACATAAATTCTTAACTCTTAAAGGCGGACTGTGATATTCGTATATCAGACCACTCTAGAGAGTAAATTGTTCCGTATTGTTAAGAAAACGTTACAACAAAACGTGATCAACATTTAAATAACTGTCTTTACTGGCTCCTGTATGAAAAATGTAAGGAAAGGTTATTTGCTAACTCACAAAGGCTGAAATGGCTGTAAAGTAATGTAATTTAACGCTACGGAAGATGAAAGGAAATAAAGCTTCATAGGCGTTTTGTGCTGCAATGGATCTTCCGACAACACCACCGAAACATGCGACAAATGTAAAGAAATTTCCGGGTGCTCACAACAGTTGTGTGCCAACTCGTCTATGATAGTAATTTAAGAAACTGTGAACCAGAATGGTATCCAAGCAGATTTGCAAATAATTTACCTAGACCATTATAGAAATACCTCGACTATGAATAGGGAAAAATGTTAATATTGAAAACTCGACAGGACTTGATAGTTCTTTTACAACCAACGCTACTAGCTATTAAACTTGCACTGTCTTGAAGATGGCACGCAGCGAACAACAAATTAATATATGTATTTAATAACAAGTATAACACCGTTTTGGCTTCTGACAAAATCAGATCAAAACGTAGAGCTTTTAAAAAACTTTCACTGTTAGTATCTGTGAAACCTCTGCTTGAACGGGGTGTCAACTGACTTGAGGGACTCTCTCAGATTTACTGGTACAGCACTATGTTCTTACAAATGGTCTCTGAATAACATTATACATCTTACCTATTACAAAGTAGTAAGGATCATACAAAACATTTACTAAATTTTTCGTTGGTGCTTCGTAGAGCTTGATAATAATATTAAAAAGAAAAACACTTCCTAAAGTTCTGCAGGATTATATTTCCTGTGTCACGATCCGACTTTCGGCTTCTCAGGTCATCTTCAAGTGGCAACGTAACGTCACAAACACAGATGAACGTGATCTGCGACTTAGATATTATTTGTACAGAAAATATAAAATTGACAAAGTTTTTAAACAGGATGTACAAGAAAAATATTCCAATAATTACATTAACTAAAAAGGTAGTAAACAAAGATCTTATATGGAGATACATATAACACATGATGAGAAATAAAAAGAAATTACAATTTGACTCTAGTTTTTGTAATGTAATCTTAGTGTAACAAGGGAGAAAATGTAAACTGAGTCTGATCATTAATACTAGGCTTGCATTCTTGTCACGAGTTTGTTGATTTCCATTATTTCCAGTAGGGTCATCTTCCTGCTTTCCTTTGACTTACTGTAAAAGTTCACAATCGACGCCGTATGGATGGTTCTCTGCGATTCATTTGAAAGTTAGTAGTTCTGTCTGAAACGCTGATTTTGATAATAGAACAGATATGCAGCAATGCACCACTGAGTGGAAAGCTGCACGTTTGTGACTGTGTAGATGCTGGGAGCTTGCAGGGACCACTGTATCAGTAGCTACTTTTTACTTTAAGTGCTAAATACGTGTTTTCTTGTACTAATATCTACATTAAGGTCCTAGAAGTTTATAGAAGAACTTCGTAGCTCCATTTTAAACGGAATTTTCCAATGCTGTGAATTTAAATATTGTAGTAATGTATCTAACTGCTCAGTAGTATCGGTCCACAAACGTAGCACATCATCGGCATATCGGAACCAATATTTAATTTTACAATTCAGTGGCTATTTGCTCAAGAAATTTTGTTCGAACTGCTCATGAAAATCTCGGATATTATTGGACTGAGAGGTGAACCAAAAAGAAGGTCGTCAGACTGCCTATAATGCTTGTTTTGAAACAGAAAGTACTTCTGTAATACGGAAGTTTGAGTAGTACCAATTACGACATGTAATTAAACAGTATTTACTTTGGATTTATGCAGTAGATTTGATAATATGTTTATAGATTCATCAGTAGGAACACTTGTAAATAAACTAGTGACATCAAAGGATACCAGTTGTGAGCTGGGTGCGATTTGTGCATCTGTAATTTGGTTAACAAAAGGCATAGAATTTTTGATAACAAACTTAAGTTTAAAGCGAGTTTCCTTTTTAATGACTTAATCAAGCTCATTCACTAGTAGGTAACATGGAGCTGAAAAGGATGACTCTATTGAACACCATCTTTATATAATCTGGATAAGCCATATACGTAGTCTAGGGGCCATGGAATTCATAGTAATCACTATCAGTAGACTAAGTGCACCCCTTTCCTGTCCTTCCATCGCGAAAAATTCCCTGGCAGTACCGAGAATCGATCTCGGCGCTTCCATCGGCTGTGAGCCACGCTGACCACACAGCTGCGGAGGAGAAATAGTCTACCGCAGTACAAGCTACATAAGAAACATTTTCTAATGTTCTGCAAAATTATATAATTAGATCACAAACCGGCTTTTTGCTTCTCAGGCCATCTTCAGGTGTCGACTGAACGTCGAGAACGCAGATAAACATTATATGCCCTTACACAGATATTATTTGTACAGAAGATACAGCAATGACAAACTGTTTTGCATTGGAAAACATTACAATAATAACATTAACTACAAGATGGACACTCAAAGGTTTTATGTTGAGACACAGTTAACAAATGATGAAAAATAAGGTGATTCTGCAGTCAATCTAGTATTTGTTGCTAAAAATTAATTTAAGAATGGAGGAAACGGAAACTGAGTCTGATCATTTAACATTAGCGTGGCATCCTATGTAATGTGTTTGTTGATTTCCAGTATATCCGTTGCGGCCATCTTTCTGCTTTTCTTGACAGAATGTAGTACTTCACATTCTACATCATGTGAGTGGTTCTCTGCTCAAAATTGATCAGGAAAGATTGAATTTTTATTATTTTTCTTCCTTAATCGCCAGCTGCTCTTGTTTCCACGTGGCTTAATGCCCACAGCTCTGTCAGACAGACAAATAAAAACACTTTCACCTACATGCAAGTGATTTTATAAACAACACCCTGTGAGAAGGTTTGCATTTAGTCTTTACTATTGAATAAAAATTTTGATATATTGTTGGTATTATAAAATGCAAGTATGTAATTGCGAAACTTTACCTTTTTTGCAATATTGATTGAAATGTTGTCAAGATATGGAATTTTTGACAATATTTGGAAACAAGCGAGTGACTTCTGTTGGCCAGCGTACAGGAGTGGTGTAATTTTTTTTTTTTAAATAGCCATTATTAGAAGCAATTTATTTGATGGATTGTAGCTCTGGTTTTGATAATGCAACAGATATCAGACAATGCACCGTTGAATGAAATGCTGCATATCTGTTGCTGTGTGGATGCTGGGAACTTGCAGGGATTACTGTATCAGTAGCTACATTTTTCTGTAAATGCAAAATAGGTGTTTTCTATTAACAATATTTATATTAAGGCCCAAGAGGTTGACAGAAGAGCCTCCCAGCTCCAAAGTAAACAATTTTCTTATGTTGTGCCTTTAAATGCCGTATTAATGTACCTAATTATCTAGTGGTACTGATCCACAAACACAGCATATCATCGACATATCTGAACCAATACTTGATGTTGGTATTCAGTAGTTCTTTCTCAAAGAGAAAATTTATTCAAAACTGTCCACGAAAATTTCAGATAGGGTAGGACTAAGAGGTGAACCCATAGCTAGGCCATCAGACTGACTACAATACATGTTTTGAAAATGTAATTAGTTCTGTTTTACACATATATCTGTAGCATGAATTATGTCACGTAATTCTAAAGGATCTACTTCGGATTTGTGCAAAAGATTTTAGATTCAAGAGTAGGAACATTTGTAAATAATATAGAGACGTCGAATGACACTAGTTTAGAACTGGATGGATTTGAATGTTTAATTTTATCGACAAGCACCATAGAATGTTTAATACCAAACTTACGTTAAAATTGGTCTTCCTTTTAATGATATAATCAAGCTCTTTCGCTAGTAAGAAACATGGAGTGGAAATCACTGAGCGTAATGGGTAGTTAAGGTAATTATTGGAATGTTTTCCTACACTATGTGATCAAAAGTACCCGGTCACCTGGTTGAAAATGAGTTACAAGTTATAACACTGCAACAGCATTTACGTAGCTTGTGCAATTAAATACCAAGTTTGGTTTATTACGTATTATTCCCCAACAGAACAATTAGTCCTGTCACGGAAAAGCCACGTATAACACTTCCGTCTGCTACTGCTCCACCCTAACCTTAAAGTTGTAGGCAGGTAGTGAAATAAAACTATCTTGTTAAAGCAATTATGGTATAAAGCACCAGAGCAGTGTTACCCTCTGAGAGGAATTTCGTTATGTTGACCGTGTTATACCTAACGGAGGTGGCTTATCGGAAATGAAAGTCAGAATTACGTAAATATTTGAACAGCAACAAACAAAATTTTGCCTAGCTGCACTGTTTAACTGATAAAGAAACGGTCGCCAGCCTAACAAGGCAAGAGAATGATTAACATTCTCGTTCAAGAAAATAGTCATTAGTAACTTTAATGGATAAACACAACCTATACTTTGTCACATGCGAGTGCAGTGAACTCTGACACATACATATGTTTATGGTAAGATTGAAACTAACAGTTAGAGCAGCACAATCTATTTGCAAAATTATAACGGATACCGAAACACACTATTACTTTCAGGGCTTATACAAACTGAATGGTATTTATAACGTTATTATTACTATTTACTGCAGAATCATCAATTAGATATAGGTTAAGTCTCTCTCAGTTAAATACTTTACTATTTAAAATGAAAGTTAATTGGAATCCACTAACAGGCTACTTTTCATTGTCTTTTGAATAAAGAAGTTATTGTTTTCATAGATAGTTGTCTTTCTATTAAAAGTTGTGCAGTATGAGCACAATAGGCAAACTATGGATCCTGTTACAACATTAATATGCACTTTTAATACCCGAAAGAAACAAGTGCTTAGCAACCATGAGTATATAACTTTTCACAACTGTAGTTTTCCACTTTTACTACAGTGAGACACAAAATTAACATATTTGTAAAATACTGACACACCTTCTGCGATTTACAACAAGCAGCAATGTGATCATTTACTAAGCAAAACTTTATAAGCCTTAGTTTTAAGAACTTTTAATTTTGAATTTGGCAACAACACATTAATAAGCAGTTTTAATAGGAAAATTATTTTCAGAAAGCATCATTTACTTTAACTCACTCACTTGCCACATTAACTTTAACTTTCTTTTTACTATGATCAAGAGCCATTAATTAGCAAAAGACTGGGCTTTAATGTTCTTTCAGTAGGGATACTCGGTAATCACTTTAGTTCAAATGGAGAGGAATCTGAGAGGTGTTATGATAAGGAAAAAAATCAAGGTAGGTGGAATTGCAGACAGAATTGCTGGACTCTGTCCCTTCTTGGTGGCGATGATGGATACCAATTCCAGAATCGTTCCAGCTATTTATCCATCCATCCGAGGCATTGGAAAACGGCAGAAAAAGCCTCTCTCGGAACCAGCACAATATGCAACTTTTACATGGCAGTGCGCAGTTTGGAAGCTCATCCCCGACTCGTAGCTCGTCCCCGACTCATAGCTCATCCCCGACTCGTAGCTCATCCCCGACTCGTAGTGCGTCTCCGACTGACTCTTGTTCCACCTTTTCTACGTAGGCCAACCACAATTTGCACGCGCTACACAGTTCCGTTCCCGAGGGGAACCACTACACCTTTTACATACAAACTAACTAAGAACCCGAAGTGAGGATCAGCAGTTTACATAACAGCAACCTAATGCATTAAATAAAACAGAACATTTGCACATATTTACATTTCCACAAAAAATTATTCACGTAGAAATTACATTTATATGTAGTAAGGTTTATTCCCTCCAAGTGGGACAAAGAATTTAAATGACAGATACATTACTTTGCGTAGAATCAAAACATGACATCAAAGTTCTCACAAAGGAAGGAGTATACAATTTTATGTTATTGATTCAAACAAACACATTTACTGAAGCTCAACGATGTAACATTAAATAAAATAAAAGCAAAATAAATCAGTAGAGTATAAGAGCTATGGTGTTACAAATGCCCCATGTTTCGTTGAAGTTTCCTGTCAGGGAGACTTCAAGGTAACATCCATAACACCTAAGTGGTGTTGGCTGCAAAAAAAAATTATTCCTTCCAACCTGAGTTGGGAGAAAAAGAAATACATATTACAAACATACAGTATATAGACTAAGAAATTTCATACATTTCTTCTAAAACATTTTCAAGAATAAGACATTTACAGTAATTTTCATTTTCACACTGCTTTAAGGAGACTAATTTTCATCATTACACATCATAACACATACAAATACAAATAGAAATATAAGTGCAATATCTTTAAGCATGTTCATTTCCTACACATACAGTTCAAATAACAGACAAACAGTACACAAATTAATCTACATATTAGTAGAATAGTTACAGCCTTCAAATAAAAAAGTAAACACATGTACAATAGCACAGAACATTTTAACTTAGCAAAACAGAAGTTTGTCTCTCAATATTTTTAAAGGAATGTTAATTTTCACAGACACACAAGCATATTAATGATCATAGTACATTTTGAAAGGTTTAGCAATTAATGAAATATTGAAATTTTCAGTTTGCATCCACATATGCACAAATATTTGCACAAACAGCTATGATAATCTTTTCCAACTGACTCTTTAAATACAAAAGTAACTTTTCAAGGTTTTTTTTCAAAATTATTAATTCTTTAAAGCAGCTCTTCGTTAATAGCAGTCCTAAAATTTTTATTGCACTTAAACACACTAACCTATTCAGAAGCTATTTTTAATCAACACTGCTGTGTTTTAAAACAAGGCAGTCCAAAACTTTAACTTATTCCAAAAATCCGGTTATAAAAACATCTACATCCATTTGAATAAGAATGCATATATATTTTATAATAACTTTTCACTGACTTCAAAAAGAATAGTCAGTTCACAGCACATTGACCAATAAACCTAAATTACTTCACTGCTTGCCTCAGCACTAGCAGTCCATGTTACACATTCTGCCCATTATTGGTTTGGCACTCTTTGTATGTAAATATTTATACACAAAAACACAATTTAGATTGAAAACACTAAAAGACACATTTTTAAATTAATACACTGCCCCATCCTCTAGGTTTGGCAGTTCATGACCACTTATCAACTTCTTGCCCCACAATGGCAAGTCCTTTGGCTACTGCTCACACAGCATATTTGGTAGCTCCCAACGTCAGGACCACAACATTTTTATTCTTTTGTCTTGTTTTGCTGCCCAACAACATATTTTGAGCAGTTTATTGTCATCATCTTTAAGTTTTTCATCATTATGTAACATCTTTGTTACCAATTGCCTTAATGGTACAAAACATAAAACCTGTAACTTTGAAACAGTAATTAGACACTGGTAATATTAAAACTTTCTTTACACCATGACAACATCAGGTAACATACACATAATTCATTAAGAAAATTTTAAATGACATTTTTGGTATAATGACAATGTTCAGGAGTTATTTGACAGTCTCAGATTTGTGGTTTTTCTCCCCTTTGTTACTCAGTAATATTCCTTTTAAAGTCAACATTCAGTTTAATTACACATTTAGGTTATCAAATACGTCAAGATCGGGACAATACTTTTATGTGCTACTGCAAGTGATTTCTGCCTACTTTTTGTGGTACTGGACACATACCTCTCATATCTGTTTTACACACATTAGTCAGGTTTCTCTCCTCAGTTTTGACACAGAACATTTTTCATCACTGTTCTTAACCATATCTATACAACCATCTTTAGACATTAATCATATTAGATTATTCACTTTAAACATTACCTTTATTTGCTCTTGCAACTTCCTGCATAACAGATCATTTTCTAGTGTACCTAATTTAATTATTCAATTACTTGTCCTCAAACAATACACATTATCTTACAGCTACATGTACACTACTTTGTTTATTCTGATAAAGAAGAAGGAAAGAAGATAGCAAAAGTTCTGAATGATGAAGAGGAAGGTTGGCAGCACGAAAAGAAATGGAAGTAGTGCTGGCAACGACTGAGGTACCTAGACACTTGACAATGCAAAGAGTGCATGTCCCCTGAGGCTTAACACCCTCATCTGAGGACATGTAGCTTTAAATACACATACTGCAAACATAAGCCCTTTCTGATTTTTAACTATATAAGAAATAAATTATTATCTTGTGGAGTTCTTTGAACTTTCATAAAGTTACCATAAGCATCATAATTTATAAAGTTTTCAGGTTTCACACACTACATGGCCCTCTCTTCATAATTAGACTGGCAACAATAAGTATCCAATTGAAAATGAAACAGTTCCTAAGCAAAATCAAACAGTACACTACAGTAAATAAGCAACAACCTGCCACAGGTCTCAAGGTCAACAAAACAATAATTCACCTTCAAGTAACACTTAGATAGCCTACAATAATAATAAATTCATGCATTCCATTAACAATACATATATATATATATATATATATATATATTATTATTATTATTATTATTATGTGCGATTGGACCCATACGGATCACGCAAAGCTTTTCCGATTCAATTTTTTAATTCTCCAAACTTCTCTAATTCTTTCCCCATGAATTCTCTTTCTTTCCTCTGTCCATTTTGTCCCCTGTCTCTTGCAAACTTCATTCTCGGGTTGTACTTTCCAACTATTGATTTTTTGCCTGTATACATTTCTGTTTATAACTTCTGAAGAATTTATTTGTGCATTTGCTAGATCTGTTTTGGTTTCTTGTATCCAGGGTATGGTTTTCAATTTTTCGATGTATATTAAAATTTTGTGGGAGAGTCTGGGTGTTGGGAGTCTGTGGATATGACCGTAAAATTTTAGTCTTCTTTTCTGGATGTCTGCGGCGAGGTTAGATAATTTTTCTGTAGTTTTCCGAGACTGTAACCTGTATCCATCTTCCGTTCTTTTTGGGCCAAGAATCTTTCTGATAATTTTGCGTTCCTCTTTCAGGATGCCTTCCAGGTCGCCTTTTCTATGGAGTGTGAGTGTTTCGCTGGCATATAGTGCTTCGGGCTTGATTACTGTATTGTAGTGTCGTATTTTTGAGTGAATGGAGAGACACTTTTTATTGTAGATGTTGTGGGTTTTCCAGTATGCTCTTTTCAGTTTTTGCAGTCGAACTTTTTGTGCAGTTTTCTCGCCCCCTGTGGGTTCTAGGACCTCGCCTAAGTATTTAAAGAATGGAACTCTCTCAATTTGTCCATATTTTGTAGTCAGTTTTTGAGTTTCAAATTTTGAGCAGATGAATTTGGGTTTTTGGAAGGAAATTTGTAGCCCAACTTTTTCGGCGCATTCTTTGAGAATGTCTATCTGTTTAATTGCTGTGGTCTCGTTTTCTGCTAGAATGGCCACGTCATCTGCAAATGCCAAGCATGAAATTTTAATACCATCTTTAGATCTTCCTAGTTGTATAGGCTTCCAGTAACTTTGATTCTTCAGTTCTTTTTCCCATTCTCGGATGACTTTGTCTAAGACAAGGTTGAAGAGGAGTGGAGACAAGCCGTCACCTTGTCTGACGCCGGTTTTGATCAGGAAGGGCTCTGATATTTCACCCAGGAATTTTATCTTAGAAGTTGTGTTTGTGAGCGTTTCTTTGATAAGGTTTAGGGTTTTCGGATCGAGTCCTAGCTCATCAAGGATAATAAAGAGAGATTGCCTATCGATTGAATCATAAGCTTTTGCGAAATCAACAAAGGAACAAATGATCGGACTGTTTCTGACTGCTTTGTATTTTAGTGTTGTCTTCAAATTGAAAATTTGTTCTGCACAGGATCGGTGAGGGCGAAAGCCAGCTTGGT
Source organism: Schistocerca piceifrons (assembly GCF_021461385.2). NCBI lineage: Eukaryota > Metazoa > Arthropoda > Insecta > Orthoptera > Acrididae > Schistocerca > Schistocerca piceifrons. The sequence continues at coordinate 406,687,738 of NC_060138.1, read as the reverse complement.
ATTCACCAATACTGTGTTCGAGTTGTTCTTGTGTTCGTTGAAGAAGACAAGCTGAGAGGATTTTATAAGTGACTTGGAGAAGGGAGATTCCTCGATAGTTGTTTATATCTGCCATGTCTCCCTTTTTATGCAGTGGATGAATTAGAGCGCATTTCCAATCTTCTGGTAGTTTTTCTGTCTGCCAAATGTCTGTGATGATTTGAGTGAGTTCTTGAGGGAATTTGGTCCAAGATTTTTAAGTAGTTCTGCAGTGATATTATCTTCTCCGGATGCCTTGTTGTTTTTCAGTCTATGAATATGTCTTTGGATCTCCTCTAGTGTAGGTGGTGGGGATTCTGGATTTGTGTGGATAGCAGTTTCTTGAGGGAATCTTGAAGAAGGTTCAGGCAATTGAGGAGTCCGGAAAAGTATCTTGCCAGCTCCTCACAATTTTCCCGATTTGTGAGCGCTAGTTTTCCATCTGGTTTTCTGAAACATAGATTTCGTGAGCCGTATCCATTGATTCGCCCAGCAAAGGTCTTATAGAAGTCTCGTACATTATAGTTACGGAAATTTTCTTCAATAGACTCACACTGTTCCTTGAGGTACTTCCTCTTGACTTGTCTGATTGTTTTTGCCACTTGTCTTCTGGTGTTGTGGAAGTGATCTAGATTTTCTGGGGATTTTTTACTGTTATACTTCAGAAAGGCTTTCTTTCTTTCTTCCAGCGCTTTTTCACATCCAGAGTCCCACCAGGGGTGTTTTGTGTTCTTTTTCAATGGGATCAGTTCTTTTGCCTTCTTTGTAATTTTTGTTCGAAATTTTTCCCAAGAGTCAGCTGGTTCCTTTTCCCACTCCTCCTTCAGACTGGTTTCTTTGATTATTCGTGTGTCAAATTTCATCATGTGTGTTTTCTTCGGATAGAATTTTTTTGGGGTGAATTTCACTTTAATGCGTGTTAAGTAGTGGTCTGAGTCAATGTTCGCCCCTCTGCGGACTTGGACATCATGGATCTCTTTCTGTACGAAATAGGAAATGACAATGTGGTCAATCTGATATTCGCCGATCTCTTGTATGGGGGACCTCCAGGTCTTTTGTTTTCTAGGTTTTTTTCTCAAAGATGTAGACATTATTTTTAGATTATATATATATATATATATATATATATATATATATATATATATATATATATATATACTCCTGGAAATGGAAAAAAGAACACATTGACACCGGTGTGTCAGACCCACCATACTTGCTCCGGACACTGCGAGAGGGCTGTACAAGCAATGATCACACGCACGGCACAGCGGACACACCAGGAACCGCGGTGTTGGCCGTCGAATGGCGCTAGCTGCGCAGCATTTGTGCACCGCCGCCGTCAGTGTCAGCCAGTTTGCCGTGGCATACGGAGCTCCATCGCAGTCTTTAACATTGGTAGCGTGCCGCGACAGCGTGGACGTGAACCGTATGTGCAGTTGACGGACTTTGAGCGAGGGCGTATAGTGGGCATGTGGGAGGCCGGGTGGACGTACCGCCGAATTGCTCAACACGTGGGGCGTGAGGTCTCCACAGTACATCGATGTTGTCGCCAGTGGTCGGCGGAAGGTGCACGTGCCCGTCGACCTGGGACCGGACCGCAGCGACGCACGGATGCACGCCAAGACCGTAGGATCCTACGCAGTGCCTTAGGGGACCGCACCGCCACTTCCCAGCAAATTAGGGACACTGTTGCTCCTGGGGTATCGGCGAGGACCATTCGCAACCGTCTCCATGAAGCTGGGCTACGGTCTCGCACACCGTTAGGCCGTCTTCCGCTCACGCCCCAACATCGTGCAGCCCGCCTCCAGTGGTGTCGCGACAGGCGTGAATGGAGGGACGAATGGAGACGTGTCGTCTTCAGCGATGAGAGTCGCTTCTGCCTTGGTGCCAATGATGGTCGTATGCGTGTTTGGCGCCGTGCGGGTGAGCGCCACAATCAGGACTGCATACAACCGAGGCACACAGGGCCAACACCCTGCATCATGGTGTGGGGAGCGATCTCCTACACTGGCCGTACACCACTGGTGATCGTCGAGGGGACACTGAATAGTGCACGGTACATCCAAACCGTCATCGAACCCATCGTTCTACCGTTCCTAGACCGGCAAGGGAACTTGCTGTTCCAACAGGACAATGCACGTCCGCATGTATCCCGTGCCACCCAACGTGCTCTAGAAGGTGTAAGTCAACTACCCTGGCCAGCAAGATCTCCGGATCTGTCCCCCATTGAGCATGTTTGGGACTGGATGAAGCGTCGTCTCACGCGGTCTGCACGTCCAGCACGAACGCTGGTCCAACTGAGGCGCCAGGTGGAAATGGCATGGCAAGCCGTTCCACAGGACTACATCCAGCATCTCTACGATCGTCTCCATGGGAGAAGAGCAGCCTGCATTGCTGCGAAAGGTGGATATACACTGTACTAGTGCCGACATTGTGCATGCTCTGTTGGCTGTGTCTATGTGCCTGTGGTTCTGTCAGTGTGATCATGTGATGTATCTGACCCCAGGAATGTGTCAATAAAGTTTCCCCTTACTGGGACAATGAATTCACGGTGTTCTTATTTCAATTTCCAGGAGTGTATATATACATCCTGCCCTCAGTCTCTTTATTAACAAGGCAGTATTTTATGGTTCATATACAGCGATTTAAATCTGGTGGCTTTTTAGGCCTCCTACTTTCTACATCTTTCACTAAGCTATTCAGATCTTGCCAACATTTTGTTTCATCAGATGGCTTTTTAGGTTTTGAAATTTCAAAGTCTTTAGCAAGGTACAACATCTCCTGTTCTGCTATTATCTTACCAGGTGGTTCTTCTTGTTCCTGTAACTCACACTCCTTTAAAACATTTGTTATGGCTTGCCCCAGTATAGTATCATGTGGAGGTTCCTGCAAATTATACACCTGTGTTACATTACTGAATAATTCATTCGGTTTTGGCCCAGTTCTACTTTCTGTATCTTGCTTTGGAAAAATGTCATTAATTTTCTCATACCCTCTGTCAGTAAAAGTGTATTCACTTTGGTTTACACATGAAAATTCATCTTCACTGGAGTCATCACTACTCTCTTCCTCACTATCAGATTCACGTAAGTACCCGACTTTTGCACAATAGGGAAAGTTGGTATATTCATTCTTATCTGTATTCATATACCCTTCATCATCTGAACTATCACTGATTTCATTTTCGTCATCAGATTCGAGCAGGAAAGCAACTGTGGAGCAGATTATCTCTAGATGTTTCAGCTACTTTGTTTTTTGAATTATTTTGTACACAATGCACATCGTTTGGACAGTCAGGCACTTCTGTTGTATCACTTTGAACGATTTCAGCCTTAACTTCATACTTAGTATAACCGTCATGTACTTCGATAACCGTCATTTCATTTTCCCCTTTGTTATCATTCTCAGGTAATCGTGCGAAATTCCTACTAGGCCCTTCTGCATTAGAATCACAAAACCGCTTTCCATCAAGAATAACTTCACATGCACTGCCTACAATGTCATGTTTACTAACGTCCTCCCTTACATCACTTTCACCTACTATTAATTTTGCACACGTCTTTTGCGTGGCATATTCTACCTTCCTTTCCTCTTTATTCATCATAACCTCCCCAACATCTACGTCTTTTACCTCATACACATCATTAACAGACAAATATTCCCCTTTTCACTCGCCTTCTCTGGCTCTCTTTTATTCTTTAATGCTGCCTTTTTGCACGATTCCGATATTATCTTTATCATATGACATATTAACTTCATTTTCAGTTTCACATTCGTCTATTACTGAAACCGGCCAACGGAAGTGTCCGGTCCCGCCTCTTCTGTTCCTCTCTACGGCAGCCATCTTTTTCTGACGTCTGCCATTTGTGCATGCTGCCAAGCGCAATGTGCTGTGCCCCAGCAAGCACTGCCCCGAGCACAAACGCTCACGTGACTTCGCACTGGGAACGCCACTATGTATCACTTCGCGCCCGTCTTCCATAGGCGCGTCCTTAACCTTCCTGCCCCGTATTGTACATCTTTCCTTCTCAAATTTATTATTTGACATCTTTTCTTTGGGCTCAAAACCGGTTTTCGCGTGAATCTGTCCCACAACACACGCGGTTTTCAGGTTTCCATTTCGTCTCTAGTTTGGAAATTCCGCGTCATGTTTCCTCGGCCGCGCGTCGTATAATTTCCTCTACCTCTCGCACGACCTCTTTGAATCGTGTTTACACGAAATCTATCGTTTTCAGGTCGTTCGTTTTGATCATTACTTTCTCGCAAATAACTGTTGTTATTATGGGGACAGGACTCGCGATTTGTTCGCCAGTGATCTTCATCTTCTACCCTTTCCAGAAACGCAGAAAAACTTCAATGTGTACTCCCAACATATCGTTTAGAATCCTCTGGCAGTTTCTGCCAAAGAACCCAAACGATCTCGGCTTCAGTCCTCCCAGCCTTCAGATGTATCAGCTTCCTGTACCATGATTCGCAAAACTCTTTCATGGTTTGCCTACCTCTGATATCGTACAGCCTGGCCATTAGAAACTCACGCCACAACTGGTCTTGTTTTTGTTCTGACCAGTACTCGTCAATAAATTTTTGTTTAAAGCTTTCAAAAGACATCTGGTTAGTATCCAGATTCAACCCCCACCTTTTTGCTTCTCCTGTTAATGCACTGACTACAACATTAATTTTTTCCTGGTCAGATAAATATTCAGGGAAGTTCCTTTCGCAATTCTTTACAAAATCTACAGGGTGCCATCCGTTATGCCTCTTTGCAGGGTCGAATTTTTCTTCGCCCTCTAAGATTTTACTGAAAGGTATTCTTTCAGTAAAATGTGTAGGTCCTGTTTTTATCTTTCTTTCCAAGTCATACATTTTGCCTTGGATTTGAGAAGTGTTATGTTCACACTTCTTTTCGCAAGTAACAATTTGTTTGGTTAGTGCTCTGCTTGTTTCTGTTACAGATTGTTTAATTTGTGCAAATTCCGCATTACATTCTGTTTGTATTTCGCATTTGATACCGAATACCTTTTCGTCCACTTTAGTACTGACTAGAGGTTCTATTTGATCTTGAATTTTAATTACTTCAGTGTCAAATCTTTCATTAATGTCATCAATCTGTCCTTGTACATTGGAAATATTGCCGTTGATGACAGTAATTTCGCTTTTAATACTTTTGATTTCATTACTCACTATTCCTACCCTTGAGTTGACTTCTTCAATTTGTTCGCTAAAATTCTTGCCTTGCTCTTGCATTTGTTTACTAATATATTACCCTGTGTTGCAATTAGCTGCCTTTGTGCTGCATTTTGTTGCCCCAGTGCTGCGATTTGTGCATTAATATTGTCATTTTGCGCAGACAGTATTCTAAGCAAGCCAGTCAAATCTAGTGTTTTTTCGCTTTTAGATTCTACTGCCTTTTCGTGTTCAAATCCTACACCCCTTTCTGTTTTTGGTGATTCAAACATATCCTTCGATTCGTAAGCATAGCCACTGTCTTCGACAACATCGCCTATATTGTCATGCTTAGTACCCGCGACATGCATAGCTTCTATCTGTTTATTAGTGGTGGGCAGGAAATCTGTTGGAAATCACAGTGATTGAGAAGTCACAGATATCACAATAATAACTTTACACAATCTAACTGCGATTTCAGTCACAGTTAGCAGTCGCAAGTAGCATTTCACATTCAACGCCGTGAGCCATCTACTGGCCGAATTTCGTACTGCTTTCTGTGATTTCAGTGACAAATCGCGGCTAGAAGTCGCAAGTATCAACTAAAAAGCGCAGTTAACAGTGTCATCTGTTGCCCAAAGTTCGTACTACGCTCATCTCTGCGACGCGCTATCGAGTCTAACTGCGATTTCCGTGACAAGTCGCAACTAAGAGTCCCAAGTAGCAACTACAAAGCGCAGTTGGCAGTGTCATCTGTTGAGCAAAGTTCATACTATGCCATTCGCTACCGAGTCAAACTGCGATTTCTGTGACAAATCGCAACTAAGAGTCGTAAGTAGCAACTAAAAAGCGCAGTTAACATTCTTTTCCTAGTGGCATCTGTTGACCGACGTACGTACTTCGTTACGAGAGCCTTGTGCCTCACGAGATCGACGTGCTGTGTGTGACTGTGTGCATAATACTGAATATGAAGGGCTTATTTCAATAGTGGTACAAGTCCACTTTTGTTCATTTTGAGATACAGACTCGTAAAGTTAAATGAGTGCTGAAAAATCTGCAGTTGAGATACCAGAAATATTCAAGCATATGGCTTCTTGCTAGAGATGAACCTTTATTTATGTTTGTTTGGATCATTAATTTCAGAAACATTATAGACAAAAAAGTGGAGGTAATGGACTTGTACCACTATTGAAATAAGCCCTTCACATTATATGACGACATGCACATTCAGCATCAGTTACGGTTGGTCAAACACAGCTGTGACTAGAGGTGTACATGTCCCGCTTTTAACCCGCCCATGCTTGCCCGGTGGCCAGGCGGGCAGGCCGCCGCTCGTTGTCAACAGAACGGGCAGGCTGCTTCACTCCCAGCCAAGCCAAGCAGAACCCAACCCGGGCAGGCTGCGGGAAACTTGCTTGCCTGCCCATGTTACTGCTGAGCTGCGCTACGCAGCCGTTTAGTCTGCGCGCGTCATTGTCGTATTATGAACGTTAATCAAAAGTTTTTATTTTACCTGAGCACCAAAAGACAAACCCCAACATTATATATATGCATTAATTTCAGGTAAAAAAATATTGGTTTTATTTGTATATTCTTCCTTTACGCGTATATTTCGGGCTTCTTATCTATATAAATAAAAATTAATTGCCAAATGTGTTGATAAGCGTAAAACTCGAGAACGCCTGGACCAGTTCGGCTAAATTTTTTTTGCTGTGTTCGTAATTCTCAGGACAAGGTGTTTATGAAATAAAATTTTTCGAAAATCGACCGAAAAATTGGAAAATTTGACAAAAACTGAAAGTGCGTTTTCATTGTGTCCGTGTGTTTGTATTGCATACAATCTTGATGAAATTTTGCACACTATACCTTGAAACCAAGAGGAAGGTCACAGTCAACATAAAATTTCATATGGTGCATGGCAGAGGTTCCTTTACATAACGGAATTCGACAAATTGTACGTATTTATTCCGATCTTGATGAAATTTGGCACACTTGATATTCAAAGCAGGATGAAGGGCGCTGTCTGCTTAAAATTCTGAATGGTGCATGGCGGAGGATACTTTACTTACACACTTCTACACCAACCTACAATTTTATTCCGATCTTAAAGAAATTTTGCACACTTGACCATCAAGAGGAACATCACTGTCTACATAATATTTCGGACAGTACATTGAAGAGAGAACCTTACAAAAGATTCTGACATCGTTTGCGGGTTACCATGAAAGTTCACTATGTACGCATGTTTCCATGGAGAAGGTTTTTGAATATTTACATATATATATATATATATATATATATATATATATATATATATATATATATATATATATATGTGTGTGTGTGTGTGTGTGTGTGTATGTATGTGTATGTGTATATGTATATATATGTATTTGTCTATGAGTATATATATATATATATATATATATATATATATATATATATATATATGGATATGTGTATGTATTGTGTATGTGTATATGTATATATATGTATTTGTCTATGAGTATATATATATATATATATATATATACATTTCTTTTAAACGAAATGTCTATGATCTTTTTGAAATTTGAGAGCTGTCTGACACATTCACAGTCATCGTGTTGGACAATTTGCGCACAGCAAATGTCGTTTAACAGTTGCAAACCATTTTTGGTTGAGTGAACGTGTTATATTGGCTGCAAGAAACCTTGATGTTAACGATATGAATTTTCAGATTCAAAATATAACACCTGGCGAATTGCTGACATACAAGTCGGTTTATTCCGTTACTAACCAAAATGATGTAGTCAACTATCCTACGAAATTTTTAAATTCGCTGGAATTCCCCGGATTACCGCCTCCCAATCTGTAATTAAGTCGGATCGGCAATCATGTTGCGAAAGGTAAACCAGCCACGTCTTTGTAATGGCACCCGGCTTGCGGGGAAGAAGTTAAGGAACAACGTGATCGAAGCCACAATTTTAAAAGGAAAGTACAAAGGTGAGGACAGTTTGATTCCAGTATCACTAAGATTCCGACCGACATGCCATTCGACTTTAAACGGTTATAATTTCCAGTGCAGCTTACATTTGCCATGTCGATAGATAAATCGCAAGGGCAGTTGTTATATGTTTGTGGCATCAATCTTGAAAATCATGTTTTTCACATGGCTATTTGTATGTCGCATATTCCCCTGTCGGGACACCTTCAACTTCATTTGTTTACGCACCAGAAAACAAAACTATCAATGCTGCGTATCAAAAAGTATTACAATAAATGCTACCTAGCAATAAACTTTGACATTGATTCACTGATCACCACAAAAGTTGACAGATATATATGAGTTTTCATAGATAGGTGAAGAGGAGATGAACTGAGGTGGCGGAATCCAACAGATAGAGGACGAGGGGATCGATAGAGGGTGGGGGGGAGATGGGCCAAGGGATGGGTTCAAAAATGGTTCAAATGGCTCTGAGCACTATGGGACTTAACTTCTGAGGTCATCAGTCCCCTAGAACTTAGAACTACTTAAACCTAACTAACCTAAGGACATCACACACATCCATGCCCGAGGCAGGATTCGAACCTGCAACTGTAGCGGTCGCGCGGTTCCAGACTGTAGCGCCTAGAACTGCTTGGCGACTTCGGCCGGCGAAGGGATGGGGAGGGGGGGGGAGGTGATCAAAGAGATAGTGGGAGAGGACTAAATGGATAGAGAGAAAATACGGGAGGGAAGATGGACTACGAGAGTATGGAATAAATAAATGCCCAGGCAACGCAATGCAGTCTGTGCTGCACTTTTCAACACCGAAACGGATGGATATTTGTACTAAAGAAGTGAACCTCCACCCCCCAAAAAGAAGATTGGTCACCTCCCCAGAAGAATAAATTATCTACGCCCCTATTAACCACTGTACTGCAATGAGAACCAAATTAAGATTTTGGAAGTCTAGATTCTTTAACTTTAGTACGTTTCAGCCAAGTATGACACCAATTATATAAATATTTAACTACGTTTCCAGGATGTATTTTACTGGCTCTGTGAATTCATTCGAAGTTGGCAAAATCATTCTAAATTGCCAAAATGCATTTTAACAAAATCGAAGGACTTGTTTCGTATCAAGTTCGTCTAAAAACTATAGTACTGGGAATACAATGGCGACCATGAGCCATTTTTCGCGGCTCCTACGATTGCGTCATGAGAGTCCACACTTGTAGTATAGGTCTGCATCATGAGGGACCATATTTCGGATCATCATGATGCAGACTAAGACGAGGAGTGTTTACTTGCATGATGCAAATCTAAACGACGACTGTAGACCCTCATAACACAGACCTAAACGACGAGTCTGAATCCTCATGACGCAGATATAGACGCTGTGGAGAGTGGCTCAGAGTTTCCATTATATTCCTACTACAATACATTCATGGAAAAAGACGCTCTTCATTTTAGGAGTATTTGTAGTGTCTAGGTCTTCAGCATCTTGACTCTGCATGTGGGATTCCCCTTAATATAGAAATACAAGAATAAAATTACATTTTGTAATGTGTGTGGAACTCAACAAAATAAATTGTAATTTAAACTCATAATGTGTATTGCCTTACTCCACAAATGAATATTTTATTTTGCAGAACACTTTTCAACATAAAATCTTTACAAATTTTCCTTGAGTTCCCCTGAAAGTATTATTTAGGCCAAACCAGATACTCCTAAAAATATTTGGCTACTTTTGCAAACCCAAGTAACAGAAAATGGTTTACAAACGATAATTAATGTCACTTGGGAGGATTGAAATCAAAAAGTTTAGTCTAAAATAAAAATGAACTGTATGCATTACAAAATTTCTATCTCAGAAATTGACGCCCAGAAAGCACAAGAAAGAAATCTGCACTCTTAATTAGTAAATTTGCGCTCAAACTCATAGTTTCCCGTTTAATGTTCTACTGTATTTTCAATGTGTCTGCTGATTAGTGTTTGAATTAATTATGACGAGATCGTTAAGTCTGTCTGCATTAAGACGTGATCGTTTTTCGCTAATTAGGTTTCCAGCGCAACTAAAAATTCTCTCACTAGACGCACTAGTGGCTGGTATATTTAATATTTTTCTTGCCACACACGCAAGTCGAGGAAGTCGTTGGGAGTTATTTTTCCACCACTGTAGAATATCTCCCTCGTTCACACAGTGTTCTTGCAAGTATCTGCTGACTTCATCATGTAGGAGAGGAGGCTCTTCTGCCTAGTCCTCAAATTTCGCCATTTTGTACGGTCCTGGATTTGTTTCTTGGTTGCTGTGATTGGGCACTTGTACTGAAACTGTACAGGTTCCAATTAATATTTGCAGAATAATGTGAAGATCGTACTACACATAGTTGAAATTATAATAGGTTTTAGATGATGCTATCATTTATCGTCCTGTAAAGTCGCCAGAAGATCAAAACTAACTGCAGGACGATTTGAATAAGGTATATATTTTTGGTGTGAAAATTAGCAGTTGGCAATAAATAATGACAAGAGCGAGTTTATCCCTGTGTGTACTAAACTAAGTCCGTTAAACTTCGTTTACAAGATCAACCAGTCAAATCTAAAGGCTGTAGATTCTACTTAATACCTCTGATTACAATTACGACCTACTTAAATAGGAATGGACACACAGAAAATACTGTAGGCGTTTTAATGACAAAACACTCTTTTGGAGCATTGCTACGAAGTTCGAGAGCCTTACTATTGACGGAAGAGGTCGAAAGAGTCTAAATAAGGGCAGCTGGTTTGGTATTTTCGTAAAACAGGGGAAAGAGTGTCGCGGAAATTACACAAGAGTTGGGGTGGTAATCATTACAACAATGGCGTTTTATGACGTGGCGCGATCTATATATGAAATTTCGATCACCAACTTACACCTCCGAATTCAAAGAGATATTGTTGAGTCCCATATACATTGGAAGAAATGATCATCAGAATAAAATACAAAAAAGCAGCGCTCAGACGGAAAGCTGTAGGTGTTCTATCCCGCGCGAAATTCGAGAAAAGGAGACAAATAAGTTGAAAGTGGTTCGATGAACCCTCAACTAAGCACTTGCGTGTGTCTTGCAGAGTAACCATGTACATGTAGATGAAGAATATATGCATTATCTTAGGAGCTTACCTTCAGCACACATCTGTCGTGCTGCTTGATAAACTTCAATTTTTTCATCCTCGGTTAACTTTCTTAATGTGCGGTAGTTAGCCACCATAAACGTTGCAATTTTATGCAACATACTAACGCACATTTTCTGTTCTAGGAAGGCATCAGCGGCTTGTTTCAAAGGTTTCACGTCCTGAAAATACATTTTCTCAACATACATATTTCACAAGTGGTTCTATAATATTCAGATGGAATAAAATTACAAACCTCTTCATCGTTATCCCGTACGGTACATTGAGTTTTTAAGGCATAAAACCACGGTAGAACTAAATGTAGGGTTGGATCCTTGTCACTCTCTAGATCAACTGTGGCTTCTTTAAACGGCCTAAGAAATTCTATAAGCTGGCCAGTTATATGGTGGTCATGACCCAGCATTTTATCAGAGGCACCGTCATTATGTAAAACAGCCTTCACTGAATCAATCTGAGAATGGACTGATACAAGCATGTCAAAATAACTATTCCAACGAGTTGAAACCCACTGCTTTAAAGATGAGTTCAGTCTCACACAGAGACCTCTTTTCTTGAAGTACGAAACCGTAGCCCGCACTGTATTAAGAATGGCTAATATATTTGGAACATTTTCTTTCAAAAACTGTTCGCTCAGAACATGTTTCAAGACTGTGTATATACTATGAGCCATGCATGGAAGACGCTGATATACTTCGAGAGCTTTGACAACGTTACTGCCCTGGTCTGTGACAAACGTAATTTTGGCAATGTCTTCACGAGAAACACCCATAGTTTCTAAGCCATCTTCCAACTCGTTTCGAATATTCGAGCCAGTTTTTGGGCAGTCAGGAAACGCAGAGCACATCAGTACATATTTATTCAAACGCCAGTCTGAATTTATGTAATGCATTGTCACGGACATGTAATGCACCCCTTTGTAATTGTCTGTCCATAGATCAATTGTACTGGCACATATACCAGAACGAATCGCATGCACTATATCTGGGAGCATTTTGTTGCGCACTTTATCAGCTAAGGTTTGAACTTTCCTAGCTACTGTCACTCGGGAAGGCATAACATTTTTAATATCAACAGAGCCATATTTTTTACCTATGTCGATCAGTGTCTGCCCTAAATTAAGAAATCCTTCTCCCTCTATACTGCTAAATGGTCTCAGGTCCTTAGCACACATTTCGACGCACTTTTCGGCCACTAAATCTTTGTCCTCTTTCAAGATATTTACGGAGTGAGGGAACTGCTTGTCAAATTTGCACACATGTCGTAACATACTCGAGGTTCCCGAATAAGTACTTAAGAGCTTTTTACATAGTTTGCGTTGAGACACACCTACCGATTTATTTGAAGCGGCCTCATAAACACACGAAAACGTTTCCCATGCGGCACTTGTGCTCTGTTTCGTTACCAGCATGTATTCGCCAGTTGTCAATTTTTTTTCAATCTCACTAAAGTTCGACCTATTCATTGTGCTGCCTCCACCGTTGCGATAAATGAACTGCGGGCTAACTACCTGGCTACTCTAGTCACGGTAGCTTGACAGCGCAACCTGTTGTCAGGCGCAGCAAGCTGAGCGGGTCCCGTGAAGCTTGGCAGGCTTGCGGGAACCCAGGTAGCCCGGGCTTGCGGGAGCCCGTATCGCCCGCATTGCCCACTATGCCTCAGTACACGCGCACTCTTGTGTTTACGTCGCGGCAGGCTGACCTGCATGAATGGTTGCAGAGGAGCTAGGGGCAAGCAGGCTGCAAGGGGAATTTGTACACCTCTGGCTGTGACTCTGAATGTATTATATTAATAAGAAGCAACATTGCCTTTTTCTCCTGAAAATATCAAGTAACGTAACAAATGTGTTTGATTCTGCTTCCAATATGACAGTTTTGGTTCATACTCCACATGCCTACAGGACTTTGCAATGTTAACACAGCAGAACTCAGACACCTGTATAAGTATAGTGAAATAAAAACAGTATTATTGTGTCATATGAATGCCTCACTTTTGTTCCGACACAGTTCAAGACTCTGGAGAAAAGTTTTACACCTGATGTTCTACATGGAAACTTCACACACAAGAACTTTTTGCCGACACTACTACCACCTACATAAGTAAGCTTTTCCTGTGTTACTTTCAAGTAATTCACTTAAGCTATTCCTGATTTAACTGTAAGATCTGTACTTCCCACTTTTTTATCAACAGCCTCAAAATGCATATTGTAGACTTCGGGATATGTTACAGGTCAGTGTCACACCAAGATTGTGGAGAAAGAGGGGGAGGGGGGGGGGGGCGGCATGTCACTCTCCAACAAGTGTTTACCAATAAATATGTGGCGGAAAATTACGGGTATAGGACGGCTTAACATGTGGAAAATGAGATTATCATTATTCGCTCACTGTATTTAACATTTATTATTCCTTTAAAATCGCACAACAACTTCAATAAAACACAGTTTAATCACTAATCTGCACACTTATTTCGCAATAATGTAACTTTTAAACTGCTAAATCCTCTAAGAGCTCTCATGAATCTTCACGAGTCTCTCCCAACAGCCTTGATGTGGATAGATACGTACAGCAACCAGAACTGTGTCTGCAAAATCACAAGAATTATTAAACAATTTTTGCTGTCACTAATTACAAGCAATATAATTGACAGAGAAGATTGCTAATATTTGCTGTAATGAAAGCCACTCAATGGGGTATATTTCACATTTGCAAGAACGATCTCACTTAAGTAATTAAGTCCATCGAAACACTTAGAAACTAACCTCTCGTCTGACGAAAACGGTCTAAAGACGCAGTGGCAATTTCTCCAGATCTGCTGACAACGATATTTTGAGTTATCACTTTACTCAATGTAGTTCGGGTACCTGAGAACACAACAATACGTTAGAATTCATTTTCTAAACACGAAATATTACAGTACTGTATGGCTACTTACATATTAATTACACTATTAATATTTTCACAGTTGTTTCTTTAATACAAGATTAAAGCCAACGGAAGAACAAACGTAAAACATACTTACCAATGACAGGTTTGTTGAGATGCAATTTTATGTGTGGACAGATGTAGCTTTTTCATACGGTGGTAAGTCGCAGAAATCGCAGGAGTCACAGAAATCGCAGAAGTAGCAGAAGTCACAGAAATCGCAGAAGTCACAGAAATCGCAGAAGTAGCAGAAGTCGCAGAAATCGCGGAAGTACCAGAAATCGCAGAAATAGCAGTGGCGGAGGGATGCGCGACTTAGGTTTCTTAACTGTGATTCTTAACTGCGACAAATCACAGTTAAGAATAACAGATACTGAAAAGTAGCATTCACAGAAATCACTGATATCGGAAAATCGCAGTTTAGCCCAACACTACTGTTTATTGACATTGGCGTGGTATCATACGTAATTATACTCGCGCATAGTGCTATCTGTTGGTGTGCTGCCTGAACTACTCTCGATTGCATTCTGCTCTCGCGTATCTAGATTCATTTCTAGTTTCCTGTCCATTTTAGTTGCTATTAAGTATTGATATCTTTAATTTTCAATTTATGTTGAACTTTCACTATCCGTTCTGTCAAATAATGTGCAGGTTCGTGCCGCTGGACGTTTTATGTTCACTCTATGTTTGTAAAATGCTATATACTTATAATTTTTTTTTTTTTTGTAGGTGCAAATTGAACAACGTCCTGTCACAGTCGCCACGTATAACACTGCAACAGCATTTACGTAGCTTGTGCAATTAAATACCAAGTTTGGTTTATTACATATTATTCTCCAACAGAACAATTAGTCCTGTCATGGAAAAGCCATGTATAACTCTTCCGTCTGCTACTGCTGTACCATAACCTTAAAGTTGTAGGCAAGTCGTGAAATAAAACTATCTTGTTAAAGCAATTATGGTATAAAGCAACAGAGCAGTGTTACCCACTGAGACGAATTTTGTTATGTTGACCGTGTTGTACCTAACGGAGGTGGCTTATCGGAAATGAGTCAGAATTACGTAAATATTTGAACAGTAACAAACAAAATTATGCCTATCTGCACTGTTTAACTGATAAAGAAAACGGCCGCCAGCCTAACTAAGCAAGAGAATGATTAACATTCTCGTTCAAGAAAATAGTTATCAGTAACTTTAATGGATAAACACAACCTATACTTTGTCACAAGCGAGTGCAGTGAACTCTGACACATACATATGTTTACGGTAAGATTGAAACTAACAGTTAGAGCAGCACAAACTATTTGCAAAATTATAACAGATACCGAAACACACTATTACTTTCAGGGCTTATACAAACTGAATGGTCTTTATAACGTTATTATTACTATTCCCCCCCCCC
The DNA here is from genome assembly GCF_021461385.2 of Schistocerca piceifrons. NCBI lineage: Eukaryota > Metazoa > Arthropoda > Insecta > Orthoptera > Acrididae > Schistocerca > Schistocerca piceifrons. The sequence goes on along the minus strand of NC_060138.1, from coordinate 406,672,098 downwards.
CCCCATGAACCATAGACCTTGCCATTGGTGGGGAGGCTTCCGTGTCTCAGCGATACGGATAACCGTACTGTAGGTGCAACCACAACGGAGGGGTATCTGTTGAGAGGCCAGACAAATGTGTGGTTCCTGAAGAGGGGCAGCAGCCTTTTCAGTAGTTGCAGGGGCAACAGTCTGGATGATTGATTGATCGGGCCTTGTAACACTAACCAAAACGTCCTTGCTGTGCTGGTAGTGCGAACGGCATTCCCGATGGCATGCAGCTTTACTGTATGGTTAAATGATGATGGCGTCCTCTTGGGTAAAATATTCAGGAGGTAAAATAGTCCCCCATTCGGATCTCCGGGCGAGGACTACTCAGGAGGACGTCGTTATCAGGGGAAAGAAAACTGGCGATCTACGGATAGGAGCGGGGAATGTCAGATCCCTTAATCGGGCAGGTAGGTTAGAAAATTTAAAAAGGGAAATGGATAGGTTTAAGTTGGATATAGTGGGAATTAGTGAAGTTCGGTGACAGGAGGAACAAGACTTTTGGTCAGGCGAATACAGGGTTATAAATACAAAATCAAAACGGGGGAATGCAGGAGTAGGTTTAATAATGAATTAAAAATATAGGAGAGCGGGTAAACTACTACAAACAGCATAGTGAACGCATTATTGTGGCCAAGATAGACACGAAGCCCACGCCCACCACAGTAGTACAAGTTTATATACCAACTAGCTCTGCAGATGACGAAGAAATTGAAGAAATGTATGATGAAATATAAGAAATTATTCAGATAGTGAAGGGAGACGAAAATTTAATAGTCATGGGTGACTGGAATTTGGTAGGAGGAAAAGGATGAGAAGGAAACGTAGTAGGTGAATATGGATTGGGGGTAAGAAATGAAAGAGGAAGCCATCTGGTAAAATTTAGCACAGAGCACAACTTAATGATAGCTAACACTTGGTTCAAGCATCATAAAAGAAGGTTGTATACATGGAGGAAGCCTGGATGGTTGGATTGGTTGGATGTTTCGTGGAAGGAGACCAGACAGCGAGGTCATCGGTCTCATCGGATTAGGGAAGGACGGGGAAGGAAGTCGGCCGTGCCCTTTGAAAGGAACCATCCCGGCATTTGCCTGGAGCGATTTAGGGAAATCACGGAAAACCTAAATCAGGATGGCCGGACGCGGGATTGAACCGTCGTCCTCCCGAATGCGAGTCCAGTGTCTAACCACTGCGCCACCTCGCTCGGTGGAAGAAGCCTGGAGATATTGACAGGTTTCGGATAGATTATATAATGGTAAGACAGAGATTTAGGAACCACGTTTTGAATTGTAAGACGTTTCCTGGGGCAGATGTGGACTCTGACCACAATCTATTGGTTATGAACTGTAGATTAAAACTGAAGAAACTGCAAAAAGGTGGGAATTTAAGGAGATGGGACCTGGATAAACTGAAAAAAACCAGAGGTTGTACAGAGTTTCAAGGAGAGCGTAAGGGAACAATTGACAGGAATGGGGGAAAGAAATACAGTAGAAGAGGAAAGGGTAGCTTTGAGGGATGAAGTAGTGAAGGCAGCAGGGGATAAAGTAGGGAAAAAGACGAGGGCTAGTAGAAATCCTTGCGTAACAGAAGAAATATTGAACTTAATTGATCAAAGGAGAAAATATAAAAATGCAGTAAATGAAGCAGGCGAAAAGGAATACAAACGTCTGAAAAATGAGATCGACAGGAAGTGCAAAATGGCTAAGCAGGGATGGCTAGAGAACAAATGTAAGGATGTAGAGGCTTGTCTCACCAGGGGTAAGATAGATACTGCCTACAGGAAAATTAAAGAGACCTTTGGAGAAAAGAGGACCACTTGTATGAATATCAAGAGCTCAGATGGAAACCCAGTTCTAAGCAAAGAAGGGAAAGCAAAAAGGTGGAAGGAGTATATAAAGGGTCTATACAAGGGCGATGTACTTGTGGACAATATTATGGAAATGGAAGAGGATGTAGATGAAGATGAAATGGGAGATATGATACTGCGTGAAGAGTTTGACAGAGCACTGAGAGACCTGAGTCGAAACAAGGCCCCGGGAGTAGACAACATTCCATTACAACTACTGACAGCCAGGGGAGAGCCAGTCCTGACAAAACTCTACCATCTGGTGAGCAAGATATATGAGACAGGCGAAATACCCTCAGACTTCAAGAAGAATGTAGTAATTCCAATCCCAAAGAAAGCAGGTGTTGACAGATGTGAAAATTACCGAACTGTCAGTTTAATAAGTCACAGCTGCAAAATACTAACATGAATTCTTTACAGACGAATGGAAAAACTGGTAGAAGCTGGCCTCGGGGAAGATCAGTCTGGATTCCGTAGAAAAATAGGAACACGTCAGGCAATATTGACCCTACGACTTATCTTAGAAGCTAGATTAAGGAAAGGCAAACCTACGTTTCTACAATTTGTAGACTCAGAGAAAGCCTTTGACAATGTTGACTGGAATACTCTCTTTCAAATTCTGAAGGTGGCAGGGGTAAAATACAGGGAGCGAAAGGCTATTTACAACACCAGATGGCAGTTATAAGAGTCGAGGGACATGAAAGGGAAGCAGTGATTGGGAAGGGAGTGAGATAGGGTTGTAGCCTCTCCCCAATGTTATTCAATCTGTATATTGAGCAAGCAGTGAAGGAAACAAAAGAAAAATTCGGAGTAGATATTAAAATCCATGGAGAAGAAATAAAAACTTTGAGGTTTGCCGATGACATTGTAATTCAGTCAGAGACAGCAAAGGACTTGGAAGAGCAGTTGAACGGAATGGATAGTGTCTTGAAAGGAGGATATAAGATGAACATCAACAAAAGTAAAACGAGGATAATGGAATGTAGTCGAATTAAGTCGGGTGATGCAGAGGGAATTAGATTAGGAAATGAGACACTTAAAGTAGTAAAGGAGTTTTGCTATTTGGGGAACAAAATAACTGATGATGGTCGAAGTAGAGAGGATATAAAATGTAGACTGGCAATGGCAAGGAAAGCGTTTCTGAAGAAGAGAAATTTGTTAACATCGAGTAAAGATTTAAATGTCAGGAAGTCGTTTCTGAAAGTATTTGTATGGAGTGTAGCCATGTATGGAAGTGAAACATGGACGATAAATGGTTTGGACAAGAAGAGAATAGAAGCTTTTGAAATGTGGTGCTACAGAAAATGCTGAAGATTAGATGGGTAGATCACATAACTAATGAGGAGGTATTGAAAAGGATTGGGGAGAAGAGAAATTTGTAGCACAACTTGCCTAGAAGAAGGGGTCGGTTGGTAGGACATGTTCTGAGGCATCAGGGGTCACCAATTTAGTATTGGAGGGCAGCGTGGAGGGTAAAAATCGTAGAGGGAGACCAAGAGAAGAATACACTGGGCAGATTTAGAAGCATTTAAGGTGCAGTAGTTACTGGGAGATGAAGCAGCTTGCACAGGATAGAGTAGCATGGAGAGCTGCATCAAAGCAGTCTCAGGACTGAAGACCACAACAAGAACAATATTACTATTCACAGCAGAATCATCAATTAGATATAGGTTAAGTCTCTCTCAGTTAAATACTTTACTATTTAAAATGAAAGTTAATTGGAATCCACTAACAGGCTACTTTTCATTGTCTTTTGAATAAGGAAGTTACTGTTTTCATAGATAGTTGTCTTTCTATTAATAGTTGTGCAGTATGAGCACAATAGGAAAACTATGGATCCTGTTACAACATTAATATGCACTTTTAATACCCAAAAGAAACAAGTGCTTAGCAACCATGAGTATATAACTTTTCACAACTGCAGTTTTCCACCTTTACTACAGTGAGACACAAAATTAACATATTTGTAAAATACTGACACACCTTCTGCGATTTACAACAAGCAGCAATGTGATCATTTACTAAGCAAAACTTTATAAGCCTCAGTTTTAAGAACTTTTAATTTTGAATTTGGCAACAACACATTAATAAGCAGTTTTAATAGGAAAATTATTTTCAGTAAGCATCATTTGCTTTAACTCACTCTCCTGCCTCATTAACTTTAACTTCCTTTTTACTATGTTCAAGAGCCATTAGTTAGCATAACACTGGGCTTTAATGTTCTTTCAGTAGGGATACTCGGTAATCACTTTAGTTCAAACGGAGAGGAATCTGAGAGGTGTTATGATGAGGAAAAAAAATCAAGGTAAGTACATAAATTCAGTTATAAATTACCTTATATTTGAGCACACTCACACATCCAATGAGCTGATCCTTCACTGTACATCATTATAGTATTTCGTTACAGTGATTGCGCAATGTGGTGGCAACTGCATGTTGGTAGGTGGAATTGCAGACAGATTTGCTGGACTCTGTCCGTTCTTGGTGGCGATGATGGATACCAATTTCAGAATCGTTCCAGCTATTTATCCATTCATCCGAGGCATTGGAAAACGGCAGAAAAAGCCTCTCTCGGAACCAGCACAATATGCAACTTTTACATGGCAGTGCGCAGTTTGGAAGATCGTCCCCGACTCGTAGCTCGTCCCCGACTCGTAGCTCATCCCCGACTCGTAGCTCATCCCCGACTCGTAGTGCGTCTCCGACTGACTCTTGTTCCACCTTTTCTACGTAGGCCAACTACAATTTGCGCGCGCTACACAGTTCCGTTCCCGAGGGGAACCACTACACCTTTTACATACAAACTAACTAAGAACCCAAAGTGAGGATCGGCAGTTTACATAACAGCAACCAAATGCATTAAATAAAACAGAACATTTGCACATATTTACATTTCCACAAGAAATTATTCACATAGAAATTACAATTATATATAGTAAGTTTTGTTCCCTCCAAATGGGACAAAGAATTTAAATGACGGATACACTACTTTGCATAGAATCAAATCATGACATCAAAGTTCTTACAAAGAAAGTAGTATACAATTTTATGTTATTGATTCAAACAAACACATTTACTGAAGCTCAACGATGTAATATTAAATAAAACAAAAGCAAAATAAATCAGTAGAGTATAAGAGCTATGGTGTTACAAAGTTCGTGGCACCCTCCATCGGTAATGTTGAAATTCAATATGGTTTTTGCGCCCCCTTGGCCTTGATGACAGCTTCCACTCTCATAGGCATACGATCAATTAGGTGCTGGAAGGTTTCTTGAGGAATCGCAGTCCATTCTTCACGGAGTGCTGCACTGACGAGAGGTATAGACGTCGGTCGGCGAGGCCTGGCACGAAGTCGGTTTTCCAAAACATCCCAAACGTGATCTATAGGATTCAAGTCAGGACTCTGTGCAAGCCAGTCCATTACACGGATGTTATTGTCGTGTAACTACTCCGCTACAGGCCGTGCATTATGAACAGGTGCTCCATCTTGTTGAAAGATGTAATCGCCATCCCCGAATTGCTCTTCAATAGTGGGGAGGAAGAAGGCGCTTACAACAACAATGTAGACCTGTGCTGTGATAGTGCCATGCAAAACAATAAGGGGTGCAAGTCCCTCCATGAAAAAGACTACCACGCCATTACACCACTTCCGAATTTTACTGTTGGCACTACACATGCTGGCAGAAACACCCTGCCATCGGATCACCACGTTGTGGTCCGCGCCCTGTAGCTGAGTGGTCAGCGCGACAGAATGTCTATCCTAAGGGCCCGGATTCGATTCCCGGCTGTGTCGGAGATTTTCTCCGCTCAGGGACTGGGTGTTGTGTTGTCCTAATCATCATCATTTCATACCCATCGACGCACAAGTCACCGAAGTGGGGTCACATCGAAAGACTTGCACCTGGCGAACGGTCTACCCGACGGGAGGCCCTAGACACACGACATTTTTAACCACGTTGTGGACCGTGACTCGACACTCCAAACAAGGTTTTTCCAGTGTTCAATCGTCCAATGTTTACTCTCCTTATACCAAGCGAGTCATCGTTTCGCATTTACCGGCGTGATATGTGGCTTGTGAGCAGCTGCTCGACCATGATATCCAAGTTTTCTCATCTCCCACCTAGCTGTCATAGTACTTGCAGTGGATGCTGATGCAGTTTGGAATTCCTGCGTGATAGTCTGGATAGATGTCTGCCTATTGCACATTACGACCCTATTAAACTGCCAGCGGTCTCTATCAGTCAACATACCAGGTGAGCCTGTACGCTTTTGTGCTGAACGTGTCCCTTTACGACTTCACTATCAAATTGGGAACAGAGGACCTAGGGATGACTAGGAGCGTGGAAGTCTCGCGTACAGATGTGTGACACAAATGACACCCAACCACCTGACCACGTTCGAAGTCCGTGAGTTCAGCGGAGCGCCCCATTCTGCTCTCTCACGATGTCTGATGACTACTGAGGTAACTGGTATCGAGTACCTGGCAGTAGGTGACAGCACAATATAGCTAATACGTAAACCATATGTTTTTGGGGGCGTCCGTATATATTGATCACATAATGTATCGAAGCAATTTATTCCTTTTGTATTTTATTTATAAATAATGTCTGTTTAAGTCGCACGACATGTATATCAGTTCTCACATGTAGATGGTCTGAGAAGCTGAAAGCCGGTTCGTAGGCAAATAAATGTTATGTATCAGAATGTCACGAAGTGTTTTCCTTTTGATATTATAATTGTAAAGAGCGCATTCTGTTGTAGAGTAATGTGCGCAATATTAAAAATTCGTCTCTTTCAATGCATCTGATACATGATGTCCCGCCGGGCTGTTTTTATTGGTACAGTGCCATGTATGCAGCTGTCACAAATGTTTGCGCCACTGCGGCAGGAAATGGGAGCTGGCTGCGCTACAAAAATACTCCTCCTGGTCGACAAGGAAAGAGTGCAGGCGTGGTAGCAGCAATATTCCGCGACCACCACGAGGACGCCGAGAAATTAAATTCCTTGCCACCGCCGCGTGGTAATAACAACTCTTAACTCCTCCCCCCTTCAACAGCTGTGACGCAGTAGCAGACATCGCAGATTCGTTCCTAACCTTCAGAAGCAGTTTATGAAGTATAGCTGAAATGAACACTGTCTTCGAGGAAAAGACTTGCTAACATTGACGTTCCAGCTTCAACTTCCCACGTCCTCCTACCCTCATATAACTTTTTATTTCGACCTGCATCGTAATCCATTTAACAACAGACAAAAACGGGATAAGCGTTTAGGTTTGCGAAAGAAAAACCAACGTTGAACACCAAGTCTCAGCTTGGAAAATAATTCCGTAAATGATATACACAAGTCGTTCTGTTGTTTAACTAACTGAGCTTGTCGTCTGTCAACCAGATCTCTGTAGCTAGATCAGCGACCATAACCGTATTCTATATCGAATATATAATTATTTCTTTCGTAACCTTCTCTTAAGTGAAACTTAAGTCCCTACATAAAAATATCTTACAGTTTCTTGTCATAGCATAAAACTTCTGACATAATCGAGACAACAAGTAATAAACTAACTTTCGAAATAAAATGTTCCCCCTATGTCAATGAGAAGCCAATCAGTCAAAGTATTAGTTATTCAGTCTGCTTGAAACAGTCAATCGCAATTTTTGGGTCCTTGTTTTCGATTTTAAGTTCTTATCTGTCACAATATTAATATATCAGCGTTCATAGACGTTGTAATAATTCAAAGAGTTATTTCAAAACATTCTCACTAATATTCTTTTCAAATAAAAATGCAGTAATATCGTTTATCCAGACTGAGTACCGTCAGACAGTTACGAAACTAAATCATTATCTTTGTCTTTCAAAGATAAACTCGGTCTTTTAATTAATTTGTAGTAACTTTCAAAAAACCAAAACTGGCTAAGCTGCGATTTCAGTTACTTTCAGGTAACAACTTAAATGCAAGTCAAGCAAAATCTGTCAATATTTCTGGTAGTGCCATATCCAAACCATAACCACTATCGTGACATTACCTCGATCGGTGCGACGATACATCACACATCGGACAACATGATCTTGCAGTCACCCATTTATCTCTAGGAGTACGAAACAGCCAGCTAACGGTTCATCACAAAAAATTGGACGAATCCTATACCATAAAATATAACTCCAATAGGACAAATTGAATTTGGGCATGCATCTCTACACACGAGATCCTTTGTCACCAAAAAAATTAATCTACCCTCTCACCAACTCAAAATCTCACAAATCGCTCTTACCACAACTAAGATATTTCGAAGGAGATCTTCAAGGATATCATTCGAGGTCACTAAAATCCGCGGTAGCCATCTGTCTCTCTACTCACCACACAGTAAATCTGCACTATAGATTGTCTGGCGCCACCAGACGTCAACTACAAATTTCTGCTGAACTCCCATCTATGATTAAGGATACATGGAATTCTTCTAAGAAATTGGGGTAAGCAGTTCTCTCGAGCAGCTCTAGCGAACAACTCCTTAGCCTTCACGCAAAATTCAATCGGGAACCTTCAAAATAGACAAACACGTGGCGCAACTTCGACTTTTGAGAATCCATTAATTATCAGACTCAGCCAGTGGTGATCTTATATAGTGGCCAGGTGCCGTGCAGGGCCGCGTAACCTCCGCAGTCTGCATTGTCCAGTGACTGATTTCTGACACGTCTTGCGTTGCCACAATGGACAAGATACAAAGATGGTGGATCTATAACATGTTCACAAACGTACAATTAACAACTTACACATATTCTTATAATCATACCGCAGCGGTTTTTCTCACGCGAGGGACGACGAATCTCTCAGACGTGCTTAACCCAGCACAGAGTCTCTTCCTCGCAGCTACTCATGGTCAAACAAACAGTAACCTTTCAACTTTAGTTCTTGCTACACTCCTATTCTTTCTGGTTCTCACACCATTCATTACATGCTTGAAATTGGTGTGAGAGAGAAAAATATGTTTAATTTGCCTGTTATTATTCTTAGATTTCCCTAAATTTGCCGATAAAACCAATTTTACATGTCATTACACAAAAAAGTTTAACTTCAGTATCGCGGCTCAACCCATCATCATGTATCTCCAACTTTTATTACCGTGAGGCTAATTACATTTTAAAAATGCTATCACTTAAGAAAGCCTTCTCTGCACCTCATATTACTCCGCTATGGACCGCTTCATCCCCGAAACTTCTCCTGAGAAGGTTTAAATACCAGGGATACAAAAATCTAAGTTCTGAAACGACCTATCCCTACTGCCTCCTGCAAGGAATAATCTTCTGTTTCCAACAAAGACACTTAAATGACACAGTAACCTAATGTTTATTAAACTATAGCACTACATCAACAAAATATTTGGACACTATTCAGTTACCCGCTCGCATAGCACCATTAAATACTAAACATGTTTAATGACCCAAACCATAACCACTATCGTGACATTACCTCGATCGGTGCGACGATACATCACACATCGGACAACATGATCTTGCAGTCACCCATTTATCTCTAGGAGTACGAAACAGCCAGCTAACGGTTCATCACAAAAAATTGGACGAATCCTATACCATAAAATATAACTCCAATAGGACAAATTGAATTTGGGCATGCATCTCTACACACGAGATCCTTTGTCACCAAAAAAATTAATCTACCCTCTCACCAACTCAAAATCTCACAAATCGCTCTTACCACAACTAAGATATTTCGAAGGAGATCTTCAAGGATATCATTCGAGGTCACTAAAATCCGCGGTAGCCATCTGTCTCTCTACTCACCACACAGTAAATCTGCACTATAGATTGTCTGGCGCCACCAGACGTCAACTACAAATTTCTGCTGAACTCCCATCTATGATTAAGGATACATGGAATTCTTCTAAGAAATTGGGGTAAGCAGTTCTCTCGAGCAGCTCTAGCGAACAACTCCTTAGCCTTCACGCAAAATTCAATCGGGAACCTTCAAAATAGACAAACACGTGGCGCAACTTCGACTTTTGAGAATCCATTAATTATCAGACTCAGCCAGTGGTGATCTTATATAGTGGCCAGGTGCCGTGCAGGGCCGCGTAACCTCCGCAGTCTGCATTGTCCAGTGACTGATTTCTGACACGTCTTGCGTTGCCACAATGGACAAGATACAAAGATGGTGGATCTATAACATGTTCACAAACGTACAATTAACAACTTACACATATTCTTATAATCATACCGCAGCGGTTTTTCTCACGCGAGGGACGACGAATCTCTCAGACGTGCTTAACCCAGCACAGAGTCTCTTCCTCGCAGCTACTCATGGTCAAACAAACAGTAACCTTTCAACTTTAGTTCTTGCTACACTCCTATTCTTTCTGGTTCTCACACCATTCATTACATGCTTGAAATTGGTGTGAGAGAGAAAAATATGTTTAATTTGCCTGTTATTATTCTTAGATTTCCCTAAATTTGCCGATAAAACCAATTTTACATGTCATTACACAAAAAAGTTTAACTTCAGTATCGCGGCTCAACCCATCATCATGTATCTCCAACTTTTATTACCGTGAGGCTAATTACATTTTAAAAATGCTATCACTTAAGAAAGCCTTCTCTGCACCTCATATTACTCCGCTATGGACCGCTTCATCCCCGAAACTTCTCCTGAGAAGGTTTAAATACCAGGGATACAAAAATCTAAGTTCTGAAACGACCTATCCCTACTGCCTCCTGCAAGGAATAATCTTCTGTTTCCAACAAAGACACTTAAATGACACAGTAACCTAATGTTTATTAAACTATAGCACTACATCAACAAAATATTTGGACACTATTCAGTTACCCGCTCGCATAGCACCATTAAATACTAAACATGTTTAATGACCCACCACCAATCTCTCCATCTTGATAATCTCGAGGCCTTCTAACCTCTAGTTCAAACTCATCAAACTTACGTTTCTTTGTCCTACATCCACAAACGTTTCGCTGACATTTCTTGTATAAACGTCTCCTCCCAACTTTAAGCTCCTTACATTTACACATCTTAAACTTTGGTGTGACTTTTCACCTTTATTCCACGTGTACCTATACACCGATGTTCTTTTTGTGCATTATTTTTATTGCCTCTTCAAATGAACTTGATGGTCTGCTTTCAGTCTTACAATCGGTTTCTAACTCTTGAACCTTTCTCATCTCTGCCAGTCTCGCCTACTCGTCTAATCCTTAATCATATCAGTAAATCCCAGATTCTCTGTTTCCTTAATATAATCTGCACTTTTCACGTCATTCGATTTCTTAGTCATAACCAAAGTATTTAGATGGAACTTCCCAACCAATCAGCCAAAGTTAATTTCTTTAACAACTACAGTTGTGGGACGGGTTACTTCCTTAACCTCGTACGGACCATGATATAAATGAAAAAACTTCTTTACTGGTTTATCACTTTTCCTACTCTTCTAGTGACTGTGGATCATTACTTGCTCTCCGATCTGGAATTTAACATTCGGAACTGGTTTTTTTAGCTCTTTTCTCCGCACTTCTATGTAATAAGTCTTTGATAAATTACTCCAGGTTCTCATTCCAGTTAGCCTCTTTAGGTGGGTATTCTGTTTTGTCCAATGACCTGTCCCCTCTGACATTACCTTCAAGTACTTCTCTAGGGGCTACTCCTGTACTATTATGACGTAAGTTGTTTAAAATAGTTTCAAATTCCTTCAAAGACATTAGCCACTTATTATGCTTCTGAGCGTAATAGGTTCTGCCTAACGTCTTAAATCTTTCATCACCCATTCGAGTGGATTTGCTTGTAGTTGGTATCTGGAATTTAATAATTGTTGTTCTCCCCGTACATTCAGAAAATTCTTAACCGCAGTGGAATAAAACTGTGAGCCGGTGTTTGACAGAAATCTCTTCGGTTTTCCTAAATTGGGAAAACAGTCGTTCTGAAAAATCCTTGTTGTTGCTTTAATGGTCGTCGATTTCACACGATACAATTTAATTATCTTAGATCGTACTTCCAAGATGATTACCACATACGCCGACTTTCCAGTTCCTCTAGACAGGGAACTGAAAACATCGACGACGGCCCGTAAGTTCACAGAAATGGCAGTACTATTGGGTAACGTGGTATGCCTTTTGTTTGTCATTCCGACTTTTACTTTCTTGACATACACTCCTGGAAATGGAAAAAAGAACACATTGACACCGGTGTGTCAGACCCACCATACTTGCTCCGGACACTGCGAGAGGGCTGTACAAGCAATGATCACACGCACGGCACAGCGGACACACCAGGAACCGCGGTGTTGGCCATCGAATGGGGCTAGCTGCGCAGCATTTGTGCACCGCCGCCGTCAGTGTCAGCCAGTTTGCCGTGGCATACGGAGCTCCATCGCAGTCTTTAACACTGGTAGCATGCCGCGACAGCGTGGACGTGAACCGTATGTGCAGTTGACGGACTTTGAGCGAGGGCGTATAGTGGGCATACGGGAGGCCGGGTGGACGTACCGCCGAATTGCTCAACACGTGGGGCGTGAGGTCTCCACAGTACATCGATGTTGTCGCCAGTGGTCGGCGGAAGGTGCACGTGCCCGTCGACCTGGGACCGGACCGCAGCGACGCACGGATGCACGCCAAGACCGTAGGATCCTACGCAGTGCCGTAGGGGACCGCACCGCCACTTCCCAGCAAATTAGGGACACTGTTGCTTCTGGGGTATCGGCGAGGACCATTCGCAACCGTCTCCATGAAGCTGGGCTAAGGTCCCGCACACCGTTAGGCCGTCTTCCGCTCACGCCCCAACATCGTGCAGCCCGCCTCCAGTGGTGTCGCGACAGGCGTGAATGGAGGGACGAATGGAGACGTGTCGTCTTCAGCGATGAGAGTCGCTTCTGCCTTGGTGCCAATGATGGTCGTATGCGTGTTTGGCGCCGTGCAGGTGAGCGCCACAATCAGGACTGCATACGACCGAGGCACACAGGGCCAACACCCGGCATCATAGTGTGGGGAGCGATCTCCTACACTGGCCGTACACCACTGGTGATCGTCGAGGGGACACTGAATAGTGCACGGTACATCCAAACCGTCATCGAACCCATCGTTCTACCATTCCTAGACCGGCAAGGGAACTTGCTGTTCCAACAGGACAATGCACGTCCGCATGTATCCCGTGCCACCCAACGTGCTCTAGAAGGTGTAAGTCAACTACCCTGGCCAGCAAGATCTCCGGATCTGTCCCCCATTGAGCATGTTTGGGACTGGATGAAGCGTCGTCTCACGCGGTCTGCACGTCCAGCACGAACGCTGGTCCAACTGAGGCGCCAGGTGGAAATGGCATGGCAAGCCGTTCCACAGGACTACATCCAGCATCTCTACGATCGTCTCCATGGGAGAATAGCAGCCTGCATTGCTGCGAAAGGTGGATATACACTGTACTAGTGCCGACATTGTGCATGCTCTGTTGCCTGTGTCTATGTGCCTGTGGTTCTGTCAGTGTGATCATGTGATGTATCTGACCCCAGGAATGTGTCAATAAAGTTTCCCCTTCCTGGGACAATGAATTCACGGTGTTCTTATTTCAATTTCCAGGAGTGTATGTCGATAATAGTCTTGGAGAAATAATAATTTTGAAACTGTGACAAATTTTTTACACCCTAAGATATCATACCATACTATTTTCCACGCTTACCTTTGTGAGATACATGCTCGTCACCTCGACAAACCGCTCTCTATAATACTGATCAGTATTTCTTTGTTTTCCTTACCAAGAGTGCATCTCATCTTCCGTTACTATCTTCACTCTTGCTTCACGAAGCCATGGATCGTTTTGCTGATCCTAGAGCAAATTCTTTGCCCCGTATTTTCATTCCCGTCCACACTGTAACAGTTCAGCTTCATATGCTGTAAATTCCTTTCCAAATTCTAAGAGTCTGGTATTTTTATGTATCGTAGTACTATGTCATAAGCTTGAAGGGATAAGGCCCAACATATTAGTCGGTCTTATAAGAGCTTACTCGACATCAAAAAAATCAAAGTCTTGTGGTACGAATATATCACTAACTTGTGCCCATAAAATAGATACTCAAACTCTTCTACCGACAACACCATGACCAATGTTTCCTCTTCCGTAGTCGCATAATTTATTTCACTCGCGTTTAGCATTATGCTAGCGAGTGCAAGAGTCACTGCTTGATACTGAACATCCACGTCATACTCTTGGGACATCTGACAACCAATCCCATATCCTGATGCAACTGCTAAACAAAATTCCTCACTTTAATCAAAGTGCCCAAGAATCAGTGCCTTACATCATGCATCTTTGAGTGCTTCCCATTCGGCATGACACTGCTCGTTCCATAACCATTTCGTTTTTGATTTCAACAACTTGTTAAAGTTTATTCCATTCATCACATGACTAGGAATGTAACGCCTATAATATCCTACTAAGCCAAAGAATGACATCACCTGTTTCTTGTTTCCAGGAGTTGAGCTCTAACGAATAGCTTCTACCTTCTTAGGGTCAGGTCTAATACCTTTGACAAACGAAATGCCAACGGGTATTAATCTCGCTTGAGCCAAAATGGGCCTTTGTGAAATTAGTCCTCGTTGAGTTACCTTCCGTAGTCCTTCTTCACTAACTTCAAGTGTTCCTCCTGAGTTTTAGAAAGCATTAATACATCATCTACGTAAAAAAAAAAACTCTCGGTCTATCACATCATCACCCAACGCCATTCAAAAGCTCTAATAAACTCAGCTGCCGATACATTTAACCCAATGGGCAGTACTTTACATTGATAAGACCTACCATCCAACAGACTTTCTGTATACTTTCTAGAGTCTTTTGCAACAGTGATTTGCGAGTAGCGATCTGTGAGGTCGATCAAACTTAAATGCCTAACATTATGAAATCTAATTGACACGTCTTCTATAGGAACTGGTCTGTCCCCTTTCCATTTCAATAATTTTGCTGTCGGTTCTACAATCGAGAGCTACCCTAATATCACCATTTGGTTTCTTAACTGCGACAATCGGATTATTATACTGTTTGATCTTCAATAATTGTTCCAGCGTACCATTGCGTTGATTTATTCCTTCACTGCATCACGAATATAACGTGCAGTTGGATATGGAGACTTAAAATGGTACATAATCCTTAACCCTTCACCTACATTCGTAACCCCTAAATGTAACAGGTTTATTAATAGTAGCGCTCTAACTTCTAATTAACATTAACTGTAACTCTTCCTTCTATTCCTCTCGAAATTCATTAGTTTCTGCACGTTTTTACTTAAATATACGCTTCCAGTCGAAATCAGATGTTCCAGCTACTTCCCCCTGACACACATTCTTCCTGATTAACAACAAACCCTTATACAACTGAATGCTCCCAGCATTTAAAACTATCTTCTTGACCTTGAGTCAAGCTACTTTTACTTAGTTTTATTCATAAATGCTCATCGTTTACCTTAATCCTCATTCGTTCCTCAGTGAAATCTAACAATACCTCCATTCCTAATCACACATGTAAATTAATTTCAGAAACTACTAACACAGATTGTTGCAAAACAATTCCAGATACATTAAACGTCAAATGCACTTCCTTCCCTACTTTTTTACTTTCATCACCGGTTATTCCTACCGCATGCACACTCGTTATCGGGAACGTGGGACATTTCCGAGGCGGTTTCAATTTCCAATCAACATTGTGAAAAGCTTTCTCTAAGTCTACAAATGCTAGAAACGTTGGTTTGCCTTTCCTTAATCTTTCTTCTAAGATACGTCGTAGGGTCAGTACTGCCTCACGTGTTCCAACAACCCCAAACTGATCTTCCCCGAGGTCCGCTTCTATCAGTTTTTCCATTCGTCTGTAAAGAATTCGCGTTAGTATTTTGAAGCTGTGACTTATTAAACTGATAGTTCGGTAATTTTCACATCTGTCAACACCTGCTTTCTTTGGGATTGGAATTATTATATTCTTCTTGAAGTCTGAGGGTATTTCGCCTGTCTCATACATCTTGCTCACCAGATGGTAGAGTTTTGTCAGGACTGGGTCTTCCAAGGCCGTCAGTAGTTCTAATGGAATGATGTCTACTCCCGGGGCCTTGTTTCGACTCAGGTCTTTCAGTGCTCTGTCAAACTCTTCACGCAGTATCATATCTCCCATTTCATCAACGGAGTGCGAATACTTTATTCAACATGTAAACGTCACTACAGATATTCGGATTTAGATTACGACATGTTCGATATGCCTGCCATCATTGGTGATGATGTGCCGCGGGCAAATAGCGAAATTCTGTGTGACCCGCTGTAGAGTAGGAATATAGATGCTGTTGATGACCTCCTGAATGGCTGTTTTCAGCTCGTAATTTCCATTACTATCATTATTATTATTTCTATTGCTATTATTGCAGCATCCATTTACAGGGTGACAATTATTGAACTGTATGAAAAAAAACCTAAATTAGTTACAAACTACTGAAAGTCCGTGGAATAGTAGCAGAACAGCAATTAGAATTTTCGATTAACACTGGTAGTCATGTGAGTCTGCTACAGAAATACTGCTGGGAGAAACTGAAACCGCCTCGGAAATGTCCCAGGTTCCCGATAACGAGTGTGCATGTGGTAGGATTAACCGGTGATGAAAGTAAGGAAGTAGGGAAGGACGTGCTTTTGACGTTTAATGTATCTGGAATTGTTTTGTCACAATCTGTGTCAGTAGTTTCTGAAATAGAAATAGAGATAAGAGAAGCAAATGGGAATAGAGTGACCCCGATAGGAACGAAGGAGTTCAAGGCAAGATTAATCGTAACAAACAGAGTGATGCTGATGAAGAGAATAGAAATAACCAGCATAATCCGTCTGTAGGTGGCAAGAATGAAAGCAGTTACTATTCAGGATGTAACTGAAGATAATAATTGATTCCTATGCCGAGCTGTTCTTATCACAGTCCAAATGTGTATAAAACTGCTTTTCTGAAGTATAGGGAGAAGAAGATCTAAGCCAATAATTATTATTAGAAAAGAAGCAGCCAGTGAATAAAAAATCTTCATCTACATCCTCTTCCATTTCCATAATATTTTCCTCAAGTACATCGCCCTTGTATATACCCTCTATATACTCCTTCTACCTTTGATTTCCCTCCTTTGCTTAGTACTGGGTTTCCATCAAAGCTGTTGATATTCATGCAAGTAGTTCTCCTTTCTCCAAAGGTCTCTTTAATTTTCCTGTAGGCAGTATCTATCTTACCCCTAGTGAGATAAGCCTCTACATCCTTACATTTGTCCTCTAGCCATCCCTGCTTAGCCATTTTGCGCTACTTGTCGATATCATTTTTGAGACGTTTGTATTCCTTTTTGCCTGCTTCATTTACTGCGTTTTATATTTTCTCCTTTCATCAATTAAATTCAATATTTCTTCTGTTACCCAAGGATTTCTACTAGCCCTCGTCTTTTTACCTACTCGATCCTCTGCTGCCTTCACCCTCAAAGCTACCCATTCTTCTTCTACTGTATTTCTTTCCCCCGTTCCTGCCATTTGTTCCCTTACGCTCTCCCTGAAACTCTGTACAACCTCTGGTTTAGTCAGTTTATCCAGGTCCCATCTCCTTAAATTCCCACCTTTTTGCAGTTTCTTCAGTTTTAATCTACAGTCCATAACCAATAAATTGTGGTCAGAGTCCACAGCTGCCCCTGGAAATGTCTTACAATTTAAAACCTGGTTCCTAAATCTCTGTCTTACCATTATATAATCTATCTGAAATCTGTCAGTATCTCCAGGCTTCTTCCATGTATACAACCTTCTTTCATGATTCTTGAACCAAGTGTTAGCTTTGATTAAGTTATGCTCTGTGCAAAATTCTACCAGACGGCTTCCTCTTTCATTTCTTAGCCCCAATCCATATTCACCTGTTATGTTTCCTTCTCTCCCTTTTCCTACCCTCGAATTCCAGTCACCCATGACTATTAAATTTTCGTCTCCTTTCACTACCTGAATAATTTTTGTTATCCCATCATACATTTCATCAATTTCTTCATCATCTGCAGAGCTAGTTGGCATATAAACTTGTACTACTGTAGTAGGCGTGGGCTTCGTATCTATCTTTGCCACAATAATGCGTTCACTACAGCTCGTGGTCTCACGGTAGCGTTCTCGCATCCCGAGCACGGGGTTTCGGGTTCGATACCCGGCGGGGTCAGGGATTTTTCCTGCCTCGAGATGACTGGCTGTTGTTGTGTCGTCGTCATCTTCATCATTCATCACCATTAAGGTCGGAGGAAGGCAATGGCAAACCACCTCCACTAGGACCTTGCGTAGTAAGGCGGCGCGGGTCTCCTGCGTCGCTCCCCTATGCTTTGTAACGGAGTATGGGACTCATCATCATGATGCTGTCTGTAGTAGCTTACCCGTACTCCTATTTTTTTGTTCATTATTAAACCTACTCCAGCATTACGCCTGTTTGATTTTTTATTTATAACCCTCTATTCATCTGACCAAAAGTCTTGTTCCTCCTGCCACCGAATTTCTCTAATTCCCACTATATCTAACTTTAACCTATCCATTTCCCTTTTTTAATTTTCTAACCTACCTGCCCGATTAAGAGATCTGACATTCCACGTAGAACGGCAGTTTTGTGTCTCCTGATAACGATGTCCTTTTGAGTAGTCCCCACCTGGAGACCAGAATTGGGGACTATTTTACCTCCGGAATATTTTACCCAAGAGGACGCCATCATCATTTAATCATACAGTAAAGCTGCATGCCCTCGGGAAAAATTATGGCTGAAGTTTCCCTTTGCTTTCAGCCGTTCGCAGTACCAGAACAGCAAGGCCATTTTGGTTAGTGTTACAAGGCCAGATCAGTCAATCATCTAGATTGTTGCCCTTGCAACTACTGAAAAGGCTGCTGCCCATCTTCAGGAACCACACGTTTGTCTGGCCTCTCAACAGACACCCCTCCGTTGTGGTTGCACCTACGGTACGGCTATCTGTATCGTTGAGGGACGCAAGCCTCCCCACCAACGGCAAGGTCCATGGCTCATGGGGGTTTTTATATCGTATAGTTCAATAATTCTCACCCTGTACATTCTCTTGTTTTTGTGCCTTATTCTAGCCCGTCTTCTATTAAATACATTCCGATTACTTCTTACATCTACCCAATTAGATGCTCTAGTACTGGTCTTTCCCCAGACTTAGGAAGATAATCTAATTGATCCAAACGTTCATACAGTGGTTGAGCCTCAGTCCACTCTTCACTAATTAATGTTCCGTGGACTCTATCAGGAAATCTTGTAATGGCTCTAAGCACTATGGAACTTAACATGTGAGGTCATCAGTCCCCTAGACTTAGAACTACTTAAACCTAACTACCCTCAGGTCATCACACGCATCCATGCCTGAGGCAGGATTCGAACCTGTGGCCGTAGCGGTCGCTGTGCTCCAGACTGTAGCGCCTAGAACCGCACGGCCACTTCGGCCGACGCCTCGCCTGGGCCCTTCAACATTGCCATTTGGCTGTTGATGACGGGAAACATGCTGCCTGGTTGGACCAGTATCGTTTCAAATTGTATCGAGCGGATGGATGTGTAAGGGTATGGAGATAACCTCGTGAATCCAGGGACCCTGCATGTCGGCAGGGGACTATTCAAGCTGCTTGAGGCTCAGTAATGGTGTGGGGCGCGTGCAATTGGAACGTTATGGGACTCCTGATACGTCTAGATACCACTCTGATGGGTGACAGGTACGTAAGCATGCTATCTGATCATCTGCATCCATTCATGTCCATGTGTTTTCTGACGGACTTGGGAAATTCCAGCAGGTCAATGCGACACTCCACGCGTTCATACTTGCTACTAAGTGGTTCCAGGAACACTCTTCGGAGTTAAAAAACTTCCGAATGAACATTATTGAGCATATATGGGATTCGTTGCAACGTGCTGTTCACAAGAGACCTGCACTTAGTCGTAATCTTACGGATTTATGGACAGCCCTACAGGATTCATGGTTATCAATTCCCTTCAGTACTGCTTCAGACATTAGTCGAGTCAAACCTGGTAGTGTTGCGGCACTTCTGCGTGCTAGCGTGGGCCCAACTCCATATTAGGCAGGTGTACCAATTTCTTTATATCTTCAGTGTAGTTTCTGGAATAAAGCTTACAGATTCAGATTTAGAAGTACAGTATAATTTATCAATGAATATTAAACGTCGGAAAATTTTGGTTGACGCAGAAGGCATTTTATGTGCATTTTCGGTGTTACTTGTGCCCCACATTGTGAGTATTTTCCTGAAGGGTACCGTAGCCAGGGAATGTCCGAAGAAATACAAAAGGAAATGAGGATGCGTAAATACATTCAGTTTTTTCTACATTAGTTTTGTTAATCACTCATTAAGTTTCTCATTAATTATCATAATTAATATGTGGCAGGTAATTAGCATGACAACACTATGTCATTACAATTCGAATCATCCTAGTGCACCATAACATATTTTAACCAACAATACTACATCTTTCAAAAAACCATTACATTTGAACTGAAAATTTCGCGTCAGTACTGTACAAAAACATAAATAATGTAGTTAACACTCCCGTTACCAAGATTTTTCACACCTCTATTTTACCAAGCGGGGTATTTGGACTACCCCAAAAGAGTTTTGTGTTTTTTTGTAATATTTGTTTTCATATTTCGTTATTTCCATTGAATGGGTTTATTTAGTATTGAAAAACAGAATTTCAGGTTATTAGAAGTATTTAGTCAGATCACAGATACAAAGTACAAAAAATGTTTTATTTCTTTCACTAAATTCAGTACTCAACGAACAGAGAATTAATAATCTATGTACCTGAGCAATCACTGCAGTAAAATAACAAGACTTTTTTTCAACTTTTCCGTCAAGCACATTTTTGCACTGCATGCACTTCACAGTAACAGTTTCTTGTCTGTGTATATTACAAACAGGTTTCTTGCACGTTACACAACAGAATCTTGTTTTCTGATCTTCGTTTCTCTTGCAATCTTGATATCGTTGTGGCGTTGGTAACTTGGAACACTGGGTCTGGATCACTGCTGTAGGAATTGCAATACCACAAGCTTTCAGTGCATCTTGTATATCTTTATGAAGACCATCGATATTTTTGGCTCTTTCTTCCATGTTGCCTTTGATGAGTCCAAATGCCAGTTCAGTCGTGAAGAGTTTGCGTCGACTTTGGTTATTCTTCTGCCATTCAGCAAATCTTTGAGTATACAGAATATATGCACTCAGTGCAATATCTATCATTTCCATGAAGATTCTTAGTAGCCACCGCCTCGTTCCTCTAACACAACTGTATTCTCTTGTCATTTTGTCCCCATTATCTACAGCACCTTTGGTTTTGTTGTAGTGCAGTATGATTTGGGGTTTGTGTTCACTTTCTTCATCACTCACTTGTCTCTCATTATGCTGAGTAGAGAGAAGTATTACTGCCTTTCCCTTCTTTGGAACATAAGAAACTAGGGCCAAGTCATTTGTGAAACCAAACATTGAAGAGTGAACTTCTCTCTTTCTGTTTGACAAGAATTCCATCGGAATCTCTTTCTTATTGGAACGCAAGGTACCACCCAATGTCGTGTTTCGTTTTAGTAGTTCAGCAGCCAATGGAAAACTGGTGAAAAAATTATCAGTTGTTACACCATGAGCGTTATTCAGAAATGGCTCCATCAGATACAAAAACAACTCTCTGTCCTTGATTCACTTCCCGAGTATTATCCACCAGTCCTGTGTAAATTTGGATCCGAAACAAGTAAGATGTCTTCACATCAGCACAGCCCCAAATTTTAATGCCATTCTTGCCAGGCTGGCTCTTCATATAAACCCTAAAAGGGCCAATTGTTCATCAGTACTCACGTATTCATAAAGATAGAAGTTCTTGCACAAGTTAGATTGAAATTTGACGAACAGTACCGTGATGGCTTGTAGCTTGTCATTGGTTTCTTCAATTCTCTCTGCTCTTGTGTCTCTGTTGTGAAATCGCAAGAATTTCAGTAAACAAAAATCGGTTTCTTGACATGGCAGCAGAAAAGAATGGTTGCCAAAAGGCAACATTACCTCCCCACAGATTCGAAGCACTTGTGCAATGTCCATGAGTTCGACCAGCTCCTATTAGAACTGCTAATACAGAGTTCAGTTGCATTTATATCTCTCCATGTCGTTTTGTTCGAAGAATGAGCTGCATTCCACAAAGAAACTACTCGTTTGGTTTCCCTGTTCGTTTTTTCTACAATGATGCTCACGATTTCCGGTGAGATAAATAACAAAAATGACTCGGTTATTGTTTTGATTGTTTTTCCATCATTCACTGAGCCAGATGTTACGTTCAAAATGTTGCGACGTCGACGACGCCCACTAGCAAATTGTAGTGCACTTCTAGAAACAAACAAATCTCCAGTGTCTTCGTCTTCTTATTCTTCTTCTTCTTATTCTTCATCCTCTTCTTCTACTTCTACTTGTTCACATGAATGTGTAGGTCTTCTGATATTTCATCATCAGCTTCATCTGATGCTGAGATACGGTCTTTGTCAAGAGGTTCCATATATTCATTCAGTTCATTGTTAATGTCCCATTCATTTTTATCGTCACTGACATCAGTATTGTATAAAATTCCATGATCTCTTCCCTAGAAAGTCCGTTGGACATCCTTACTTGCCAATGAAATACTGACTCGTGTAATGTCAGCTCAACAGAGAACGTCAAATTCAACTCAACAATAGTAACCAGCAATAATAACAAACATTGGATCAATGGCAACACTCAACAAAGAAGTTGAGTGACATATTTCCCAAAAATCTTCTTTTTCTGCAAATAAGAAAATAAGACGTTTCATACCAAGCGGGGTAGTCTCACAATCCCACCAATAAATGACTTTAATAACAGTGATAAAGTCAAAAAAATTAGACAGTCGTGATTGTGAATTCAACGTCAATCATTTTAGTACAAAGACATGTAACCACAGGCAAATGACCCTTCAGGTAACATTATTGTAGGGAAAAAATCAATCTGGGGTAGTCAGAATACCCCGCTTAGTAATTCCAGGGTTAAAGGTATAAAAATGAGTACAAGGATAAGAAGGGAGATAAGAAGCCACTAGTTACAATGTTTACTAAGATAGTTTTTCATAAATATCATAATCATTAACAGATTCAATTTCTCATTATGAGAGTTCATGTGATTCACGCAATTCTCCAGATAAAACTTACATGTTTACAACAATGCTTTCCACTAGTTGTGGTGGAAAGAAAAACACAGCGTTCCACACCGGTATTTACAAATGACACCGCAGCGTTCGAAGAGCCCGCAGCGGCTCAGTCCAGACATGGCATTGTTGCATGTGCCTCAGCAGCACGCTTTATCTCTCTATTTGTTTGTGCAGTGGCATTCCAGAACGTCCACCTGCCTTTTATTTTTGAAAACTCACTCTCGAGTAATCTCAATTTCTACCACTGCGGATAACTCAACACTTGTCCATATTCACATCCATACACAGACTAGAAACTTATACATTGTCTGAGTGCATCGGTATCCACTTACATACTACGTGGCACAAAAGAATTTTTGCGCCAGATCATTGACAAAATTACAAGTGATACATGTACCAGAACGACATTTATACACATTGGTCGTGGCTTGACTTTTCCTTTCATTTCAGTTGCTTTCAGAACATCTACTCTGTAAGCTAAATTTCTTGTTATACTTTTTGCAAATTCGTTGATGACAGTCTTGGCCAAAAAATAAATCTAGAATAAATTTTGAGAATTACACTAATAATTAAGTCTTTATTGGAAATTCTTTATGAGATTAACCAGTTCTTGAATGATACATCTTCAAGTCAACAATGTTACGTACACCTAACAGCTTGCCAGAATTAGGAACAGCTAAACATTAAGCATCAGTGTGAAATATACTGACAATCTTGAATGGTCCATTATGAATGAATTAAAATTTGAAATCTCATTATCAATCTCGCTTGATTTCCCGTTCGCTTTCTCTGCATAAATGTCAATACTAAATCGCGGAGAGAAATCAGTTCTCTCTTCCGCCAAACTCTTAGACTTATTGCCGTATGGGACTTCCCCTGTAGTGAATCCTGTAGATTCGTGTGTCAAAACATTCATAATCTTTTCAAAATCGTTTATATATTTGCCTCGCGCTCTGTGACTGTGGTGACAATACATTCGGCAAAGTCGCCCCAGCTAACGCACCTATCATTCCGCTGGATTTCCGGCCGGGCATCAGGCTGAGATGTGTATCACTTCAGCCCCATTGTTTTCCATACCTTCATTCCATAATTTGGAAGCAAACTGTGCCCCATTATCGGACAAAATCACATTTGGTTTGCTGATATGCACAAAGTAATCGTTTGCAAGTTTGTTATTAACCACTTTACTTGTTGCCATTCTTATCGGTTATAGCTTAATGTACTTCGAAAAGGCTTCCAGCACTACTAATATGTAAGCGAAATTACCTGAGGGTTTTGGCAGGGGGCCATATAGGTCCGTACACTCTAACTCCAGCACATCGTCAGGTTTCATGCTCTGCATCGGGCCACGATTTTTGCAGTTTGACAATTTCACCTTCTGACACTTATCGCAAATCTTTATCCAATCTGCTGTTCTCTTTAACAAGTTGTTAAAATTCACAACCTCAACCATTTTATCAGTAAATTTTTTTGGTCCGCAATTAACATAGGCTAAGTGATAGTAGTTTACTATTTCGTTGATATATCTGATTGGCCAAAACACCCACCAGCTGTCGCTATTCTCATCTTTAGATATATACAGGATATTGTTGTACATCCTGTAATACTTTCTCAACTTTTCTCCGTCTTTATTCTTTTCGTCGTACTTGGTCTCCACAATTTTCGAGCATTCGTCCTCGCTTTGATGAAGTCGCATACTTTTACAAATTCTCTCTATCTTCTTTCGTTGTTCTTGAAAGTAGTACAATTTCAGAAGACTTTCGGATTCGTCTTCCACTGTTCGATGATCGCTTTCAAGTAAACGTGACAGCGCATCCGCTATGCAGTTGTCTGTATCTTTTACATAATATACGAGGTGTGACAATAAAGTAATGAGACTGATGTGAAAAAAAATGTTGCCTTCCGGTTTAATCAAGTTTAGTGTTGTCTCCTTCAAAGTAGTTCCCTTCTGATTGCACACACTTCTTCCAGCACTTCTGCCATTGATGGTAACATTACTGGAACTCATCTTCTGTAATATCCTCCAAGACCCTCGTCGCAGTTTTTTGGACATCTTGTTTTGTTTGAAAATGGTGTCCCTGGACCGCCGTTTTGACTCTTGGAAATAGAAAAAAGTCGCACTGAGGGATATCTGGTGAATAAGGTGGCTGCGGTAGTACTGAAATTTGTTCTGAGATTAAAAATTTCTATACTGACAGAGCATTGTGGGATGGCGCATTAACGTGATGCAGAATCCAGTTATCAGCAATGTTGGCACGGACACGAAGAACTCTTTTTACGCAGTCTTTCTAAGATTTTTTTGTAGTAGTATTGGTTAACTGTTTGTCCAGGACGTACCCACTCTTTATGAACAATTCCCTTGGAATCAAAGAAGCACACAAGCATCCATTTCAGATTTGACTTTGACATGCGAGCATTTTTTGGTCCTTTGAGCACCAATGCGAACTTTGGCGTTTTGTCTCTGGATCATACTGATAAAACCAACTTACATCACCAGTGAGTGTGAGATTTTTGGGGACCATTTTTGCACAAATCTTTCTCATACCAAGATCTTCAGATATTATTAGACGAATCGTTTCTCGATTGATGTTCAGTTCTTTTGCAATCATTTTCACGGTTAATCCCGGTCAGATCGTACGAGTTCACGCACCCTGGCCAAGATAACATTCGTCCGTTTGGTTGATGATCGCCCACTGCGGTCTTCATCTTCAACATTCGTTCTGCCTTCACTAAACATTTTATGCCAACGAAAAACTTGAGGTCTTGACATAACCTCCTCTCCAAATGCTTTCTGAAGCTTACCGTAAGTTTTCGTTGCGTTTTCAACTAATTTAACGCAAAAAGAAATGGCATACCGCTGCGCATTGGTATGTGGATCCATTTCCGTGACGAGAGACACAAACACATGTTAACTTATTACTGCACAACTCACGACTGAGCAGCTGAATTGATGTGCTGCTTGGACTAGAAGCAGCTTATAGACCAAGGTCAAAGATATTGTGCCTACGCAAGCCTGCGAAGAAAAGAAGTCTCATTACTTTATTTTCGCACCTCATATATCACAATTAAACAGCTATAAATAAAGAGACCATCTTGTCTGCCTTTGGTGCAGTAAACGACAATCTTTGAGAAGTGAGCACCTTATGGTTCGTGTGAATTATCACTTTCCTGTTACACAAGTAACCTTTAAATTTCTTAAAACCCCATACGATTACGAGAGCTTCCTTCTCACAAATCGTATAGTTTCGCTCACTTTTCGCCATAGTGCGAGTTCTCTTCCTTGTTGTCTCCTTCTCACACCTCCTGAAACAGTTCCATACCTAAACCGTAATTTGAAGAATGCGTTCCCATGTGAAATGGTAACGAAAGATCAGCATGGTACAATCTGCTACTTTGTAAGAACTCGCATTTCAGTCTGTCAAATGTGGCCTAAACCTTGTTGTTGTTGTTGTTGTTGTGGTCTTCAGTCCTGAGACTGGTTTGATGCAGCTCTCCATGCTACTCTATCCTGTGCAAGCTTCTTCATCTCCCAGTACCTACTGCAACCTACATCCTTCTGAATCTGCTTAGTGTATTGATCTCTTGGTCTCCCTCTACGATTTTTACCCTCCACGCTGCCCTCCAATGCTAAATTTGTGATCCCTTGATGCATGTCCTACCAACCGATCCCTTCTTCTAGTCAAGTTGTGCCACAAACTTCTCTTCTCCACAATCCTATTCAACACCTCCTCATTAGATACGTGATCTATCCATCTAATCTTCAGCATTCTTCTGTAGCACCACATTTCGAAAGCTTCTATTCTCTTCTTGTCTAAACTATTTATCGTCCATGTTTCACTTCCATACATGGCTACACTCCATACAAATACTTTGAGATACGAATTCCTGACACTTAAATCAATACTCGATGTTAACTAATTTCTCTTCTTCAGAAACGCTTTCCTTCCCATCGCCACTCTACATTTATATCCTCTCTTCTTCGACCATCATCAGTTATTTTGCTCCCCAAACAGCAAAATTCCTTTACTACTTTAAGTGTCTCATTTCCTAATCTAATACCCTCAGCATCACCCGACTTAATTCGACTACATTCCATTATCCTTGTTTTGCTTTTGTTGATGTTCATCTTATACCCTCCTTTCAAGACACTATCCATTCCGTTCAACTGCTCTTCCAAGTCCTTTGCTGTCTCTGACAGAATTGCAATGTCATCGGCGAACCTCAAAGCTTTTATTACTTCTCCATGGATTTTAATACCTACTCCGAATTTTTCTTTTGTTTCCTTTACTGCTTGCTCAATATACAAATTGAATAAAATTGGGGAGAGGCTACAACCCTGTCTCACTCCCTTCCCAACCACTGCTTCCCTTTCATGACCCTGAACTGCCATTTGGTTTCTATACAAATTGTAAATAACCTTTCGCTCCATATATTTTAGCCCTGCCACCTTCAGAATTTGAAAGAGAGTATTCCAGTCAACATTGTCAAAATCTTTCTCTAAGTCTACAAATGCTAGAAACGTAGGTTTGCCTTTCCTTAATCTAGCTTCTAAGATAAGTCGTAGGGTCAGTATTGCCACACGTGTTCCAATATTTCTACGAAATCCAAACTGATCTTCCCCTAGGTCGGCTTCTACTAGTTTTTCCATTCGTCTGTAAAGAATTATTGTTAGTATTTTGCAGCCGTGACTTATTAAACTGATAGTTCGGTAATTTTCGCATCTGTCAACACCTGCTTTCTTTGGGATTGGAATTAGTATATTCTTCTTGAAGTCTGAGGGTATTTCGCCTGTCTCATACATCTTGCTCACCAGATGGTAGAGTTTGTCAGGACGGTCTTCCAAGGCCGTCAGTAGTTCTAATGGAATGATGTCTACTCCCGGGGCCTTGTTTCGACTCAGGTCTTTCAGTGCTCTGTCAAACTCTTCACGCAGTATCGTATCTCCCATTTCATCTTCATCTACATTCTCTTCCATTTCCATAATATGGTCCTCTAGTACATCGCCCTTGTATAGACCCTCTATATACTCCTTCCAAATTTCTGCTTTCCCTTCTTTGCTTAGAACTGAGTTTCCATCTGAGCTCTTAATATTCATACAAGTGGTTCTCTTTTCTCCAAAGGTCTCTTTAATTTTCATGTAGGCAGTATCTATCTTACCCCTAGTGAGATAAGCCTCTACATTCTTACATTTATCCTCTAGCCATCCCTGCTTAGCCATTTTGCACTTCCTTCCTTTTTGCCTGATTCATTTACTGCATTTTTATATTTTCTCCTTTCATCAATTAAATTCAATATTTCTTCTGTTACCCAAGGATTTCTACTAGCCCTCGTCTTTTTACCTACTCGATCCTCTGCTGCCTTCATCCCTCAAAGCTACCCATTCTTCTTCTACTGTATTTCTTTCCCCCGTTCCTGCCATTTGTTCCCTTACGCTCTCCCTGAAACTCTGTACAACCTCTGGTTTAGTCAGTGTATCCAGGTCCCATCTCCTTAAATTCCCACCTTTTTGCAGTTTCTTCAGTTTTAATCTACAGTTCATAACCAATAGATTGTGGGCAGAGTCCACATCTGCCCCTGGAAATGTCTTACAATTTAAAACATGGTTCCTTAATCTTTGTCGTACCATTATATAATCTATCTGAAATCTGTCAGTATCTCCAGACTTCTTCCATGTATATAACCTTCTTTTATGATTCTTGAACCAAGTGTTAGCTATCATTAAGTTATGCTCTGTGCAATATTCCACCAGGCGGCTTCCTCTTTCATTTCTTCGCCCCAATCCATATTCACCTACTACGTTTCCTTCTCTCCCTTTTCCTACCCTCGAATTCCAGTCACCCATGACTATTAAATTTTCGTCTCCCTTCAGTATCTGAATAATTTCTTTTATTTCGTCATACATTTCTTCAATTTCTTCAGAGCTAGTTGGCATATACTGTAGTAGGCGTGGACTTCGTGTCTATCTTGACCACAGTAATGCGTTCACTATGCTGTTTGTAGTAGCTTACTCGCATTCCTATTTTTTTATTCATTATTAAACCTACTTCTGCATTACCCCTATTTGACTTTGGATTTATAACCCTGTATTCGCCTGACCAAAAGTCTTGTTCCTCCTGCAACCGAACTTCACTAATTCCCACTATATCTAACTTTAACCTATCCATTTCCCTTTTTAAATTTTCTAACCTACCTGCCCGATTAAGGGATCTGACATTCCACGCTCCGATCCGTAGAACGCCAGTTTTCTTTCTCCTGATAACGACGTCCTCTTGAGTAGTCCCCGCCCGGAGATCCGAATGGGGGACTATTTTACCTCCGGAATATTTTACCCAAGAGGACGCCATCATCATTAACCATACTGTAGAGCTGCATGCCCTCGGGAAAAATTACGGCTGTAGTTTCCCCTTGCTTTCAACCGTTCGCAGTACCAGCACAGCAAGGCTATTTTGGTTAATGTTACAAGGCCAGATCAGTCAATCATCCAGACTGTTGCCCCTGCAACTACTGAAAAGGCTGCTGCCCCTCTTCAGGAACCACGCGTTTGTCTGGCCTCTCAACAGACACCCCTCCGCTGTGGTTGCACCTACGGTACGGCTATCTGTATCGCTGAGGCACGCAAGCCTCCCCAACAACGGCAAGGTCCATGGTTCATGGGGGGAGTAAACCTTGTTAGTTCATGCAAACGGTGTATTCTTGCGTAAAAAGTTGTTTTAAGTTTGAGTCATTGAACGCTTGCCCCTCCACAAACTTGCCATAAAATCCCTCAGTTCTAAAAGATTTTTTTATTGTTTTCTAGTTTTCGGACGCGCACAATTCTTTATTGCCTCTACCCTCTGGGGATCCTTAGTGATTCCTGCTGTAGTAATTGCGTGAAAAATAAAATTAAATTCTTGCTTCACAAACTCTTACATTTTCAGTTGCATAACGCACCGAGAGCCTCGTGTAAAAGATGGCATTGTTCTTACTAGGTTCACATTTGCCAACAGCAAGACGTCCTCGTACTCTGTCAGCCTTAACTTAGGTTTGCGTCTAGTACTTCATGGAGTGCCCTGATGAAGACAGATACTGACATGTTCTGTCTGAACGTCACAACCTTATATTGGTAACACCTGCGTGAATACAAAAAAGCAGTATATTTCCTAGACTCTCCCTCAAGAGCGATCTGCCAGTAACTGGACGTGGTGTCGAAGCTGGTCATAAATTGAACATTATGAAATCTTTGCAACATCTCTTCCATAGTTTCTGGTCTATCCGTTTCACGGAGAACAACTATCACGATTCTGACACTACCATCTCTTTTTCCTACTGTGATCCAGGGATTGTTAGAGGGACTGGTAGTTCTCCCTGTAACATTCCATTCCAGAATTCGAGCTACTTCTTTTTGTATGGCTTTCTTTCTGGACAGCGGTACTGCGTAGGGTCGTGCAAAGAACGGTTTTTGGGGTATTACATTTAATTTTCACTGATATCCGGCAACAAGCGCGGTTTACTCGAAAACACGTTTGTCTCTAAGTCGTCTTCCAATTACTGACAACATTTAGGTTCCGCGTACTGTAGTCCATATTTCTGTCTAAACCAATCTCATCAGGCCAAGTAACAGTGTGAATAGGTTGGTACTGACTACTCACATCACCAACTGTTTCATTAAAACTCACACTAATTTCGGTGTTTTATTTTGAAATGCACATAATTTTTTTTATTGTTGCAGTCAATTACTGAGTGGTATTTCCGTAACCAGTCCAAGCCCATTATTATCTCAGTGCTCGTATCTGGCATGTCGATAAATTCATGTCCAAATTCTTCTATTTGAATTACGAAACAGGCAAATGTTTGATAGGATACAGGTTTGCTACTCTTTCTGGTAGCATCGATTATTTTTACTTCCATTACAGGCAGTATTAGTACTCCAGTCTTTCCTTTAACAAATCGAAAGTTTTATTGCACATAACACATTGCTCTGCCCATGTATCTATTAAAACGTGCATTTGTAGTCCGTGCATATCGACTGGCAGTATAATTTGCCTCCACTTATCTGTGTCTAGATCTTGGTTTTGTCATAGGAAGTTCTCTTCCATATAAGTTCATTCCAGTAAATTCATCAAATTCTTCGAATAACGAACTTTGTATTACCAACAACTTGCTAACTGGTAAGTCGCGTAAATTTTCATCGGAAATATGGCTATCATCTTCCAAACTGCTTGAAGAAACGTGCTCATTTTCTGCTTCTAATTCTTCTCTTGAGCTCATCCAACCCATACCTCACTCGTCTGACTGTATTACGTCAACCTTAACCTCGTAAATGCCGTAATCTACATGGCCATAAATTAGTAGTACCCAGTCATCATTGGCAAACTCATTTTAACTCTCTTCAGAAATTTCACTTCAGTTTGTTGGCTATTTCAAGTACTACAACATTTGGAAAAGCCTGCCTCTTCGATACAGAGCTTTCCGTTTCTTCATAAACGCTAATTTCACGCAGGTTGAGAAGCGTCAAATAATGTCCGGCCTCTTCATTAGCACACCTCCTATATAATCCTCTGTACTTCTTCAGTGCATTGTACATCTGACCGAACTGACCTCTTCGCCTTCCGTGTCACTCTACGCAATAACGGAAGTCCTACCTGATATCGGCTTTTCTAATTCCGCCAGCGAATCGCACTGTACTGGAGCCTGCGGTACCATTATTGTCTTAACAGAGGCCGCCTCTTCCTCGTTGACCGGTGCTCTATTTTCACTATTATTGCGGACAGTGATCGCATTGTCAACTGCCTTTTCATCTTCAGTGATTGTTGCTGCAGGTGCATTACTCGCTCTCTCTTCTTACACATCACCCACCGCCGATTTCTCCATCAGTATCTATCACAGTGGCGTTGCCTGGGCTTTCTTCTGGGATGTCAAGGTCTTCCCACACCCAGTGGGCCCAAACCCACCGGTTAATGGTCTGCCTGATTAAATACGACGGCCCGTTTCTTTCTGGCTGTCGCATTTGCCGATTCTCTCTTGCCTACAATAATTCTGCTGAGAACCCACACCACATTCACATGGTATTGGCCTCTGACAGTTCTACTGTTGTTGTTCCCACTATGACTGTTATTCTTATAGTGGTGTGAGTTATTATTTCCATGGTGGTGGTTACCATTATTGTCATGTTTATGGTTATTATAGTTGTGGCCATTGTGGTAATTATTGCCACTACCACGACTCTGAAAATTTTCGCGGCTATTCGGCCAGTTGTCTTCATCTTTGTCCTTTTCTAAGAATGCAGTAATTGTCCCGTACTTACTGCCTACCTACCTCTTGGAATCACCCTGAAGTTTCTTCCATAACTCCCAGACAATTACGATTCAGTCCGTCGATCACGCAAATATTCTAGTTTGTGGATCCAGTTTTCACAACATTCTTTCATTCACCCACGGAAGTTCGTGTCGTAGGGTTTTGACACTCTCCTTCTTATAAGCAGACCAATATTCTTTCAAGAACGCATTCTTATATTCCTGAAAGCTCAAGTTCACAATATCGAAAATTATGCCTCATCCTTAGCCTCGCCCGCTAGCACGTCGGATACAGCGTTAATTTTTCTCTTATCCATTCACGATTCAGGCAATATCCATTCGCAGTTTTTAATGAATTCAGTAGCGTGCAGTCCAACCTGGGTTTTGGAGGAATCGAAATGCTCCTCCTTCGCCAAGATTTCTGTGTTATGTGTATGGCATGACACGCAGTGCAGCTTTTCGTCTTTCTAGTGCGATTACTTTTGAAACTACTGGACAAGTGGTCGCTGCTAACGTTTCAACTTACTTCTTTTCGACATCCCATGTAGTCAGCTGTTTCTTCATTCGTGTATTTGTGTCTGATAGTAAAGTTTGCATATTCACAACCTTTCCCCTTTTCAGTTACTATATTTTCAATAATGGGATCAACAGTCTGTTCTAGTTCATATTCAGTTCCCTCTACTTTCGATTATTGAAAGATTGAATTCAATTCCATTTAAGCAAATAATCAATTGATTTTGATTTTAATAAACCAACAATAAAACACATGCCAACCGAGCAGAAGTCACTCGTGAAGCTAAATACAGAATAATCGACTATTCACGCTTCCTATTTTTGACTGTACCTCTGTCATGTCCTGCTTAAGATTACCGATTTCGGTATTCATTACAATTATTTCTTCCTTGATTTAATCTTCTTTCCTGTTAACAACTATAATGTCATTGTTCACAGTCTTGATAGGCTTGGAGTGGAGCATTAATTGATTCAGATTGAGCTTTTATTGATTCGGACTGAGCATTAATTTTAGCAGCAACTGATTTCGACTGAGCATTAATCGTACTGATGAACACGCTCAACAAATCGTTTATATTTCCAGCTATTACTGGTTTCGACTCTAACTCTGGTTCTTTCCTAATGGATGCCTCGTATCCATCGTCACTGGATTTGGTTCTGATTTTTATTCCGAATTCTGTAGCATTCGTCAATGCCAGGAATTCCATTTTCATCTGCTCCTGGCCGGCCGAAGTGGCCGTGCGGTTAAAGGTGCTGCAGTCTGGAACCGCAAGACCGCTGCGGTCGCAGGTTCGAATCCTGCCTCGGGCATGGATGTTTGTGATTGTTTAACTAGTTCTAAGTCCTAGGGGACTAATGACCTCAGCAGTTGAGTCCCATAGTGCTCAGAGCCAACCATCTGCTCCTGTGTTTCAGCGGTAGCATCTGTGATGCTAGCCACCAGTTCCTCAGTGATGAGTTCCTTTTCCAGCATTCCCCTTTGTTCCACCGATTGTTCCCCGTTAAGTGCAATCAAATTATCAGTTTCATTTATGTCCATCATGATGCCTATTTTACTGATTAATGCAAATTTAGAAACTTTGTGCCTTATTTCCTCAACTTACTGTTGCCGTAAATGAGCGGCTTTATTTGTACCGAAAGCGTTTAATGCGCTACGAATCTGCACAATGTAAAATCTGTGCCAAGTACAATACCAGATTGATACTTTGCTGTCACTTGCGTCGCCACGTAAACCTTCCCCCTTCCTAATCGGCCTACTGGCTTGCGATATAGCTGACCGTGATCACATACGACTAAAGAAATTTTACAGTGAATAAGGCTATCGTACTGAAGGAAAACAACACCGGTTAGTTGGAGGAAAATGTACAACACACTCTGCTAAAGGAAGAATCTCTTCTAAACATAATCTAAATACTGATGATAATTTATTATTATACTGTAAACAATCACGAGTCGCACTGGGGTGATGAAGGGGGGAGGGGGGAGGGAAAGTACCACGTAATATTTATTACAAAAGTTAATGATAATTAAACGGTCGCCAGCCCGCAAGGGCTATGAATCTCCAGAATCTTAAGGAAGGTAATGGCTAAGAAATTTAAGCAAAAAAATCACTGGTGTGGCAACAGGAGGTTGTCACGTTTTTCCACTGCACAATAGTTCGGAAGAAAATAAATGAATCGGAAATACAAAATTTTTAAAGTAAAGTTAAATGGAGTTACTGCTTAAATAAATCTAACTAAAACTTCGTTATGTAAAAAAAAAAAAAAAAAAAAAAAAAAAAGACTGCTACGGTCGCAGGTTCGAATCCTGCCTTGGGCATGGATGTGTGTGATGTCCTTAGGGTAGTTAGGTTTAAGTAGTTCTAAATTCTAGGGGACTGATGACCTCAGAAGTTAAGTCCCATAGTGCTCAGAGCCATTTCAACCATTGTAAAAAAAAAAAAAAAAAAAAATTCTTTCAATAACCTCAGTGTTTCGTAATGCAAAATTTAGAAAAGGGTAAGCAATTTACTTTTGATTACTGAAAGATTGAATTCAGTTCCATTTAAGCAAATAATCAATTGATTTTGATTTTAATATAACAACAATAAAATACAAGCAAGTGAGCAGAAGTCACTCGCGAAGCTAAATACAGAATAAATGAAATTGTGCACTCTTAATTTGTGCTGTATCTTTAGTTATTAGTTCCTCCAGTGAAGTTTTACGGTACTTTAAGTGAATGAAGTTAATACTCAAAATTGATTATTAGTGATGCCTCTGTTATGAAATACAATGGTCATTACCAAGTACACAAAACGTCAATAAGCCGTTAATCAATTTTCATAATTTCACGACACTCGGTGATTGCCAGGAAAGGAAAGGGACCCTGCTTAGTAATAATGTCTGAGGACAATGAGAACACAGGTGCCCTATAAGTTTCAAATATTACAGGTTGTTATTCAAGTTAGTCATATTTTGTGAAAGAAATGCCTTTGGGTAATAACTATATAAGGTTATAATTTTTCACTTACCAGTCATACGATGTAGCTGTGCGGATGTTGAAGAATGTAGCCGACGACAATGCTGAGCGGTCACTGTTGCTGCTGGTTGAGAATCCCGAGTCGTCTCCAGAGCCATAGACAAATATGGGTCAGGCAGTAGTTAGAATTGCAGCTTCCTCTGCCTGTCCACTCCTACCGTGCTCTCAATACTCGCAGGATAACGACTTCGTTGCGCATACACCGGCGCAATTATAGTTGCACAGTGTGTCTGCGGGAGCGCCCAACAAACACTTCAGCTCTCTTTCACGACTCAAGCTGTTCTGCATCCTCTCTGCTCGCAACGCAGCAAAGACTCTCCATACGTAAAGATAAGCAATGGCACAGCTACTGCCATTTCGTCATTGCTATCATTAAAGTGAGCCAATCTCACTGGGCGTGACTGTCTTCTCTATTTAAGAATTCTTTATTATGGACTTCTTTTATGTATATTCAGAACATCGCTAATTGTTTAATGAGATCCACTTAATGTAACGTACACTTATAAACAGTTCTCTCAGATTACAGTAACGATTCTCCACAACCGGTTGTCGGTGATGTTACATAGGAGGCGGTGGGCGGAGCATTCACTATGAAACGACGAGCGACAGAGCTACACTCAGTAGTGTTCCTCGCATCTCCAGAGGATTCTGTTCCACGCCACCGGTTCCTGCTGTCAGCAGGGTAAACCAGCCATTTATTTTATGTTATTTCACTTCTGTGATAGTATTCATTCCTCGACCACTACCATATGTAATACTTTTGTTTACATGGAAAGGGAATGGTTTGATGAGGGCCTTATGAAAGACCGAAACCGGTCCCCAAACGAAATACACCGACGGAAAAAAATCACAACACAAGAAATAATTAACGTAGAGTAATGATATTTCGGGAATACATTTCAATAGATGACATGTTTAAGCAATTAACATTAGAAGACCACAGGTTCATATAAGCGCGTGATAAGCCATTGCAAATGTGTAATGCTCGTACATTAATAACAGGTTAGTCAGCCAGACTGTAGAATGCAAGCATACAAACGTGCATGTATTGAAACTTGAAACTTCCTGGCAGATTAATACTGTGTGCCCGACCGAGACTCGAACTCGGGACCTTTGCCTTTCGCAGGCAAGTGCTCTACCGTCTGAGCTACCGAAGCACGACTCACGTCCGGTCCTTACTGGCAGAAGTAAAGCTGTGAGGACCGGGCGTGAGTCGTGCTTCGGTAGCTCAGACGGTATTGTACTTGCCCGCGAAAGGCAAAGGTCCCGAGTTCGAGTCTCGGTCGGGCATACAGTTTTAATCTGTCAGGAAGTTTCATATCAGCGCACACTCCGCTGCAGAGTGAAAATCTCTTTCTGGTGCATGCATTGGGTTGCACATAGATGCCGCATGTCTATTTGTGGGATGAATTTCCGTGCCCGCCGCACATGGTCGGTAAATACAGAGATAGTTAATGCTGGTTGTTGATGAAGCTGGAGTTGTCGTCCGATGACGTCCCATATGTCCTCGACCGTAGACTGATGTGGCGGTCGGGCAAGCCAAGGCAACATGTCAACACTCTGTGGCGCATGTTAGGTTACAGCAGCGGTATGTGGGCGAGCGTTATCCTGTTGCAGAACATCCCCTGCAATGCTGTTCATGAACGGCAGCATAACACGTCGAATTTAGATAAAGTTTTGCAGTCAGGTGGCGTGGGATAACCATGAGAGTGCTCCTGCTGTCAAACGAAATCGCACACCAGAACATAACTCCAGATGTAGGTCCAGAGTGTCTAGCACACAGACATGCTTGCAGGACCTCAACTGGCCACCTTCTGTTCGTCACTGCTACCGAGAGAGAGATCCATCTTTCATCAGAAAACACCTCTACCCTGCCCTCCAATGAGCTCTCGCCTAACAACACAATGTCAGTGGTTTGCGGTCAACGGAATGCAGGTTACTGAGTGTTTGACTGGGAGCTATTCTGTTAGTAACCGATTTCTAATACATTCATGCACATAAATTAAGGATAATGTTGATACATGGTGAAACAACGCTCTGGTGGGCAGGTTGCTGGTTTAAATCACCTCAGGGTATGACCATGCGGTGCATTTATCCTGCGGTCATCGCACGGTGGCGCTGGCAGCAGTCCACGTACGCAGAGATGTGTTGGTGCAAGTACAGTGCAGCGATTAAATGTGCAGACGTTTTAAGACGTGCTAATAGTGACTGTGTGTTGAAAATGGTTCAAAGAACACATATTGATGACTTTATGAGGGTAGTATATTAGGGCGACTGGAGGCTGGTCAAACAAAGCAGGTCGTAGCACGGGCCCTCCGTGTGACACAAAGTGTGGTCTCAAGATTATGGCAACGATTCCAGCAGACAGGAAATGTGTCCAGGCGCTACAGTACGGGACGTCCACAGTGTACAACACCAAAAGGAGACCGATATCTCACCATCAGTGCCCACAGACGGCCACGGAGTACTGCAGGTAGTCTTGCTCGGGACCTTACTGCAGCCACTGGAACAGTTGTCTCCACACACACAGTCTACAGACGACTGAACAGACATGGTTTATTTGCCTGGAGACTTGCGAGGTGCATTCCACTGACCCCTGGTCACAGGAGAGCCCGTAAAGCCTGGTGTCAAGAACACAGTACATGGTAATTGGAACTGTGGTCCCAGGTTATGTTCAAGGACGAGTCCAGGTATAGTCTGAACAGTGGTTCTCGTCGGGTTTTCATCTGGCGTGAACCAGGAACCAGATACCAACCCCTTAAAGTCCTTGAAAGGGTCGTGGTTTGATTGTGTGGGGTGGGACTAAGATTGGTGCACGTACATCCCTGGATGACTTTGACAGAGGAACTTTAACAGATCAGATGTATCGGGACGTCACTTTGCACCAGTATGTCCGCCTTTTCAGGGGTGCAATGGGTCCCACCTTCCTCCTGATGAACGATAACGCACTGAGCTGCCATCGTGGAGGAATACCTTGAAACAGAAGATATCAGGCGAATGGAGTGGCCTGCCTGTTCTCCAGATCTAAACCCCATCGAGAACGTCTGGGATGCTCTCGGTCGACGTATCGCTGCATGTCTTCAAACCCCTTCAACACTCCAGGAGCTCCGAAAGGCACTGATGCAAGAATGGGAGGCTATACCCTAGCGGCTGCTCAACCACCTGATCCAGAGTTTGCCAACCCGTTGTGCGGCCTGTGTACGTGTGCATGGTGATCATCTTGCGACCGTACATTTTCTTGACCAACTCTGCCAGCTATCATTTACAGTTGCTGCATTTCTGCCGAGATTTTCAGCAGTGTTACAGAAGGAACGTCCAGCTTGTCGTAGCGCTGTTGTATTGTACGGAACTGGGGACCGAGAAACGACGGAAAGACTTCGTCTCCGTCGTAGTCCACAACTCCACTAGAGGCTGCAGCAGTCCACTCACGCCACCGCCGCTCCACATCGGACCCAGCAGTTTTATTGCGCGGTTGGGCCGCCAGTGTACGCTCCCCCCCCCCCCCCCCCCCCCCCCCGTTTTCCCCAGGGACGTATCACACCAGACGATTGTAACCCCAATGTTTGCGTGGTAGAGTAATTATGGTGTACGCGTACGTGGCCATAATGTTCGCGCAGCAATCGACGACATAGTGTAACTGAGGCGGAATAACGGGAACCAGCCCGCATTCGCCGAGGCAGATGGAAAACCGACTTAAAAACCATCCACAGACTGGTCGGCACACCGGACCTCGACATTAATCCGCCGGGCGGATTCGTGCCTGGGACCGTCACGCCTTCCCGCCCGGAAAGCAGTGCGTTAGACTGCACGGCTACTCGGGCGGGCCCGTAGAGCTATTACACGACCTCGTTCAAAGTCAGTGAGTTGTTGATAATGAGTTTTCGTCTACTTAAGAGCTTTCTTGACTGACATAATCTAACCACGTCCAATTTCAATGGCAACTAACGCTCTCGAATTTAGAACTGCTTAAACCTAACTAACCTAAGGGCATCACACAACACCCAGTCATCACGAGGCAGAGAAAATCCCTGACCCCGCCGGGAATCGAACCCGGGAACCCGGGCGTGGGAAGCGAGAACGCTACCGCACGACCATGAGCTGCGGATCGTCAGTGTATAACCAGCATACATGCGGTCAATACTATTTTATTCAAATAACTCTAACAGGATTCGATCTGGAGGGGAGTTGTGAACATAATGCAAATCTGAAATCTACATGAAAGTGGAGGGGCTCCTCATAGCAGGAAATCG